>NC_081199.1:30390265-31109015 GCF_902713425.1 Acipenser ruthenus
ATAAATATCACATTTCTGATTTGTGAGCACAAAGTGTATGTTAATTTTGAGTATTTTTAAATAAACAAACCTTTTTAAGCAACAGTCATTTTAATCAATACTGAAATGTCTTTAATCACATCAGGCTTTAAAAAAACAATCCTTAAATAAAGTTTTGTGAATAGGGCCCATAATATATAATGTAAATACAGGTATACACTTGAAGTTGTCACCCCTGATCATAAAAATGACCAATTCATCAATACTAATATGATTAATTACCAAACCTGTCCAATTTAGGAAGCCTTGGACTTGTAAGTGACAAATAGCACAGGTTAGAGGGAACTGACTGACAGCCATATAACAGACACTTAGGAGCTGACGTGTAATGTATCAGAATTTAATGACACCAATACCCAAAAAAACACAAATTAAAAGGCATATCTATAGACTTCATGTTGAGTATTTGTTTAATTATCTTAACCTGTAACCTGTGAGTAACCTGTAGTCTTATTCTGCATACTTTGTACAGTATATCATATGACGACACTAGCTAAAGATATTGGAGATAGCTGTTCTATTTATGTCCAAACTAAAAACACTTGATCTCCGGGGACGTGTCATGACTGCGGGATGGGCATGGGTTTTGTTATCTTGTTTTCTATTTTATTACATTGTATTGTGAAGCATATTGTTGTTTTCTATCATGATGTTGTTTTATTCTTTTATTCTTTGGTTTATTCTGAAGTGCCATGGGATCATTCATGACAAAGGTACTTTATAAGTGTAAGGTGTATTATTATTATTAGTAGTAGTAGTGGTAGTCGTAGTATATAAAATCTTATTGAAGCTCCTGTGTCTCTGATTACATGACAAATATATATTTTTTCAATATCACTGTTTTCCTGCATTGTTTTTCAACAACTTTTATTTTCCTTTCAAAAATGGGCCAAATTGCACACAGTAGTAAAAAGCTTTGATAAAAAGAGGAAGTTGTATTATCCGCTCAGAGTCGATTTATTGATTTGATTTTTGACAGTTATTCGTATTTTGACAGCCACACTGATCGAAAAGTGATACGTTTCAAGTTGTTCATCTGAGGATTGTCTTGATTTCAACTGGTGCTGTAAATTCGTTAGCCTTCGTGGGGGGCTTCATTTGTATAGAAGCGTACATGAAATTACAGACACTTCCTGCTGTCAAAAACCCTGAATGGAAGTGAAGAAAAATAGTGTTCCCGGTTGGCTACACCACTTTGTATAGAATCATGCTTAATTGACAGGCCCTTTTTTATTACAGTGTTTATTATACAACCTCGTTTTAATAATTGAATGTTGTGTAGTCTTTTTATGTCTTCACTTGTCATTAGAATGTCATTGGATGTTCTCATAAAATGAATCATGGTAAAATATTTTTAAAAACTTAGTAGTTTCAAAATTGGCAACAGAGAAAAATAATGGTGACAACAATTGTTTCTGATTAATTTAAGCTTCAGCTGCCTTTTGTAATGGATGAAGACATTTAAAGATTGTACACAATTAAATGTCTGTCAATGGCAGGAACAATTTAGAGCTAAGTAGATGTAGTCATTTGTCTTTCCGAGAGAGACAACAAAGCTGCTACACTTTTTGTTGAACAAAAATCCATGTTCGTACAGTTTGCTGTGTTGTTTTATATAGTGCTCTAAAATACCCTATACGTGTAAGTGTGTAACCCCTCAGCATGCAATAATGCCCTTCTACCTGAACCATACCCTGACCTTATTCAGTCCTGGAAAGAGTTGTATTGAATATACTGGGGTTTGGCAAAAAAATAAAATAAAACCTGACTGGCAATATAAAGTAGATAATGATCATCGTGGGCAGTAAAGTGAAGGCTACCCAACCAATCCTCAATGAATAGTGCTTCAGATTTCTTCAGGGAAGGTGGGTGCTTCTGTTATGTTTTCCCAATGCTGTATAGAATTGTCACTGATGAGAAAGGATCGTGTCTTGGATAAGGAAGTACCTGCCAACCAAGTCCCTACTTTCAGTACACTGCGATTCACACAGTACCTTTACATTTCTTCTCTGACCACACAGGTCTCTCAGCACACATATGCTGCTGCCGTCTCCACCTCCACCTCCACCTCCTCCTCCTCCTCCTCCTCCTCCTCCTCCACACAGTACTGACTACAGGGTTTCTAACCCTTTTATGCAGAGACCTCATTAATTTAATTGGAGCCAGGTGCTCCTCTCTGGCTCCTCCTGTGGCATTCTGGGGAATGCAGTGCCACCCACTACCTCTCCTCCCCCTACTATATATATACAGACATGCTCAAATTTGTTGGTACCCTTACAGCTTATTGAAATAATGCTTCATTCCTCCTGAAAAGTGATGAAATTAAAAGCTATTTTATCATGTATACTTGCATGCCTTTGGTATGTCATAGAATAAAGCAAAGAAGCTGTGAAAAGAGATGAATTATTGCTTATTCTACAAAGATATTCTAAAATGGCCTAGACACATTTGTTGGTACCCCTTAGAAAAGATAAGAAATAATTGGATCATAGTGATATTTCAAACTAAATAGTTTCTTTAATTAGTATCACACATGTCTCCAATCTTGTAATCAGTCATTCAGCCTATTTAAATGGAGAAAAGTAGTCACTGTGCTGTTTGGTATCATTGTGTGCACCACACTGAACATGGACCAGAGAAAGCAAAGGAGAGAGTTGTCTGAGGAGATCAGAAAGAAAATAATAGACAAGCATGGTAAAGGTAAAGGCTACAAGACCATCTCCAAGCAGCTTGATGTTCCTGTGACAACAGTTGCAAATATTATTAAGAAGTTTAAGGTCCATGGAACTGTAGCCAACCTCACTGGGCACGGCCGCAAGAGGATAATCGACCCCAGATTGAACAGAAGGATAGTGCGAATGGTAGAAAAAGAACCAAGGATAACTGCCAAAGAGATACAAGCTGAACTCCAAGGTGAAGGTACGTCAGTTTCTGATCGCACCATCCGTCGCTTTTTGAGCGAAAGTGGGCTCCATGGAAGAAGACCCAGGAGGACTCCACTTTTGAAAGAAAAACATAAAAAAGCCAGACTGGAATTTGCCAAAATGCATATTGACAAGCCACAATCCTTCTGGGAGAATGTCCTTTGGACAGATGAGTCAAAACTGGAGCTTTTTGGCAAGTCACATCAGCTCTATGTTCACAGACGAAAAAATGAAGCTTTCAAAGAAAAGAACACCATACCTACAGTGAAACATGGAGGAGGCTCAGTTATGTTTTGGGGCTGCTTTGCTGCGCCTGGCACAGGGTGCCTTGAATCTGTGCAGGGCACAATGAAATCTCAAGACTATCAAGGCATTCTGGAGCGAAACGTACTGCCCAGTGTCAGAAAGCTCTGTCTCAGTCGCAGGTCATGGGTCCTCCAACAGGATAATGACCCAAAACACACAGCTAAAAGCACCCAAGAATGGATAAGAACAAAACATTGGACTATTCTCAAGTGGCCTTCTATGAGTCCTGATCTGAATCCTATCGAACATCTATGGAAAGAGCTGAAACTTGCAGTCTGGAGAAGGCACCCATCGAACCTGACAGCTGGAGCAGTTTGCTCAGGAAGAGTGGGCCAAACTACCTGTTAACAGGTGCAGAAGTCTCATTGAGAGCTACAGAAAACGTTTGATTGCAGTGATTGCCTCTAAAGGTTGTGCAACAAAATATTAGGTTAGCGGTCCCGTCATTTTTGTCCATGCCATTTTCATTTGTTTTCTTATTTACAATATTATGTTGAATAAAAAAATCAAAAGCAAAGTCTGATTTCTATTAAATATGGAATAAACAATGGTGGATGCCAATTACTTTTGTCAGTTTCAAGTTATTTCAGAGAAAATTGTGCATTCTTCGTTTTTTGTGGAGGGGTACCAACAAATTTGAGCACGTCTGTATATATATATATATATATATATATATATATATATATATATATATATATATGTGTGTGTCTGTATTAAAGCTTGTAAGAAAAAAAAGAGCATTAAACCCTGAGAAAAATGTATCATATTGAAAGCATGTTTACCCAGAGGTGTAGATAGGGATATGAGGAATCAGCGATGCTAATCTTTAAAACTGGCCTGGTTTTACTCGTCCACTTAATTTGGATTACTGCTTCACTGACTTTGTCATGGAAACTAGTTACATCACTTAATAGCTTGATGTCTTGCATCAAGCTATTAAGCTATTTTCAAGACTGCAAGACGTGTGTAGCACAGATGCCATCAATTTGACACTCCTTGATAAAAAAGGAGTTATGCACAATTTGTATTCAACTTAAGTGAACGCCCTTAAAATATTAACAATACATGTTTTTGATAGATCAAAATGAACTTACTGCTAACAGTATATTTATTCTTCACTATTGCTCAGATATAAAAACAGGCTAAATTATGAGTGAGTAAAGAGTAAATGGAAAATTGAATTTAAAGAAAGAAAAATATATTCACAAAAATATATATAAGAAAGCGCTGTGTACTATCCTTGTATTATTTGCTAAACATTTTTTGACTGCATATATATTTACTACAAACCTATTATACACGTACATATTCGTAAGAGATAAGGACAACACATTTCCAGATAACCTGTTATTACGACAAAAGAGTCTGCAGTTTGCATTTCCCATTTTGTATTTGAAACTGCCAGTAACTAACGCTGTGGCCAATGCTCATTTTCAAAACTGGAGCTAATTCAAATCAGGTAAAATATGGATCAGCTAAGACTGAATAATTTGACATTAATGTTAATCGAGTGTGGTGGTAGTAAAACAGTAAAGGGTTGCAAATGAATATGCAAAGAGGGGCCCCCAAAACTGTAACAGCCCCGGGCTCCCATTAAACTTAATCCGACCTAGTCCCCAGCACATCAGCATGCACAACTTTTGAATTAACTTTGTTTATTTATTTATTTAAATGTTAATAATATAATGTATTGTATTAATAAAAATAAAAAAAATGCATGTTTGCTTGTTTGTTTTAAATCGTTTTTTTTGGAGAATTATAGTTGGTTAAATATAATTAAATTATATATTAATATTACATGACATGTTTCCTTGTTCTGCATTTAACCACCAATGTAATTAGAAGAAAAAAAAGAGAATCCCCCCAGCTATAAATGTATTTTAACTATAATGTAGATCACATACAAATGTCCAGAAATAAGCATACAACTGTATAATTTATCATCTCAGTAGAATTGTAATAATTTCATAATAAATAATAACAATAATAAACATAACAATGAAGCACAAATGTTATGACAACATTGAAAACTAACTGACTTATACAAACAAAAGTTGGCTTTATTAAGAGTTTAATAGTAAAAATGACCATTTTAAATTTATAATAGTTAAGTTGTTGATTTAAAACAAACAAAAAAAGGAGCTCCTCTCCTACCTCCCTAATTACTAAGGCTTCCTCCAAATATATTAATATATTAATATAATTGGTGTAACTGTGATAATTAAAATTGTCAAGTTCAAAATTCCAATTGCATCTAGCTCACTCTGTCTGTATCTCTCGCTCTCTCTCACACTGTCTCACTGTTCCGTGCTCTCTCGCACTCTCTCTCTCACGCTCTCTCACTGTTCTCAATCCTCGGTCTCTCGTACATGTGCAATACAGGGTCGGTGGCGCTAACTCCCTGTACTAAAAAAAAAATACTGCGCTTAATCCAATAAGAGAACGCTTTCAAGCACTTTCAATAACTAACACAAGTGAAATAATAATAATAATAATAATAATAATAATAATAATAATAATAATAATAATAATAATAATAATAATAGGCTTACATATGTAGTTGGAATTTAATGAGCAAGCAGTTTGAAAGGACCAAGAGAACATTTTATTAATTCACTGGCTTCCAATCCAGATGTAGAGTATGATTCTGAATTGTATTCAATGCTAGAAACAAAATACACTGCTACTGTAAAAAGCCAAACTCATTTTGTTGTATCTGTTGATCACTTGCCTTTAAGTTGGCTTATCTATAGGCTGATTTGATTAAAGGGAGGCTTCATAATTATACAATGGATAAGGTATTTAAGAACCACTGTATTTATTCACCTACCACTTTGCATTGTTAAGTATACATGTACTGTATGTTGAAAACCAGCTGCTCGCTTTGGCCATGTTTGTGGCGTTACCATAGTAACTTTATTGTTGCTGCAAAGGTGATGATTTAGGGTCAGCTGGTAAGAGCTGATATTCTATGTTGTGCTGATTCTTCACCATTCAGCACCAGTATGTGGCTCATTCAAGTGAAGATAGTTGGGGACATTGAATCATTTCTGTTTTAATCAAATACCAGAAAGGTGGGAAAAGCAAAAAAAATTATATTGCAACTTCTACTGTTGACTATATATAAAAAAAATAATAATAATTAAAAAAACTGTGAAATATGGCCGCTGGTGGATCTTCACTGTTTACAATTCCAGGGGTTATGGCCAATTAATGCTGGTACTTTTTAAATCACATTGAAAGTTCTGTACTTGTTCAACCATGTATCACACAACTTCCGCATGTGAAATGCAATTATCACTGCTCATGCGAGTTCCCCACTCATTTTTAAATACTATACATTTTTTTCATCTGAACTTTCCCCTTTTAAGGATAACTGGCCTTACGAACAAATATTTTAAATACAGTAAATATACTAAAGAAAATTATACACAATTTTGATTAAACAGCATTTGCATTTAAATAATATCCACTACATGTACACATTGTATCCCATTTATATTAAAAAAGATCAATATAATAGCACGTATACTACACTCAACACAGGAATCAGTTTGAACATTTTTTGAGCAATTTAGCAAGCATGGCGCAGTATTGTACATTTTTTTTGTTAGTTATGCTGGATATACCTTAGCATAATGTTTCCTGTTTAATGATGTTCAAGGTTATAAAAGTTCTGGTAATCATCTTCAGTGGGTTTCATGGAAAATGTCTCCGGTCTCACAGTAGTCACAGTATCTGATAACGCAGTGCACCCGTGGTTTACTGATCAGTTGCCGCTGAAACTCACGCATCAACTAGATTTGTGAAAAATCCCCCGGAGAACCGCCAGGTGACGCATTATTCTATAGAACTTTAAAAAAAAAAAAATTCCCTGGCTGTACAGTAGAAGGTGTTTCAAATTAAGTAGCACATAGCATTATTTATTTTTTTACTATTTAAAATGTGATACAATGCTACTTCATTTGAAACAACACCTTCTACTGTACAGCCAGGGTATTGTATGTATCACTGTCATTTAGTCTGTCTGTTTCACTTAATACCACTGGCACTAGTGGCGGCTTGTGACTTTTTTTTGACAGGTGAGGCACAAATCACAAAATAGGTATTACCACCCCCCACCCAATAGCTAACGTACTAAAAGTAAATGTACTTTGTTCAGCTGAGAACATTTTAATGCATTCAAATAATAGACTGCAGTCGCTATGTAAAATATACCCCCATCAATTAAAAAAAGCAACACTAGCATTGTAAACAACACACAACTTACAGAATTGCGGATACAAGTTTTTATAATCAACTGGCAAATCAGAACCTTAACACCATGTATTATTTAGTTCTACCAGTCATTATGTGACACCAGCCTGGAACATTCGCTACAAAGACATAAATACAATATCACAAAATCATTCATTCAAAACGAATAAGGCAGCTTGTTGTTTGCATCCAATAAAAGAGATGTAGCCTTGCCTTATTTATTGAAAGAAGGAAACAAGGCCAACAATAGTTTGTTCACAGTGCTGCCTGCCATTTTACGTACTACTTGCTGCGTTCGTTTACCGTCTTTATTCAAAATCTCCAGTGCCAGTGTTATTCTGTCGTCCTTAACAATTGAAGGTCTCTCTTCTTGGGATCTTACTGTAAAACCTATTTTCCTCAGGTCACATATAATATCAGATTCAACTAAAGCCATTATTGATTTTAATCGCACAAATTCTAACTTCTCCAAATCCAGTAAGTGCCTCACCAACCTGTGGTTACCACAGCAACACCTTCAGAAAGGTTTGTGCCTCACGCAGCAGTGTGACAGCACTACATTGTTCCAGTTTTCTGGTGTTGCACTTTCACTACCGGTGAAAGCGAGTTGTGAATTATAAATGAAATCACTAGCGCTTCTGTGAACTTACATGTATTTAATATATATATGCTTAATTGTGCTGAAATGTGTTTATATTTCTCAATTAAATAAAAATAATCTGCAAAATATTTTTTTAGGCTTTGGGAATTCTTGGTGAGGCCATGCCTCGTTTGCCTCGGCTGACGAGCCGCCTCTGTACTCCACTACTACTTGCTTCATTTTCACTCGGTTTCCTCTTCAAAGACCCTGTTTTTATCCAGCGCTCCATTGCTGATACTTCCCATGTGGGGTTGCTTCTAACATGGGGTGAGTTGCAGTGTGTGAAGTGATTTAGTCACCAAGCTAAATCATGTTACACGCTGCAACTCGATGCACATCTAGCCACAGTTCTACAATGTGTGCGAAGTGTAATACAGCGGCAGGCGCTACGTTCTGCCGAAGATGATTTGAGTTGTAAAATTGGGGAATTGACAGTGCAAGGAGGCTATTTTTATTTTGTTTTCCCACGGACCTCCTCCGTTGGCCTGGTTGAAAACCACTGCTCTAAATTATTGTGCCAGTCAGTGTATACAATTGAGTGTTTGAATAAGCATGTTCATTATTTTGTAAAATGTAAAATGCATTGGATTTGACAGTGTTACTCTTTTTCACCTTTTCAACAGTATTTGTGCTTATGTTCTGGTAGAGAAAACAAGAGAACAAATACTCACAGTGAGTAATGGTTAATGAAGCTGAATATTTTCTAACAGAAGCTGTGCTATTAGCAATGCTTTCTACAAATGTAAATGGTTTATCCATCATGTTTTCAAGTTCAAGGTCCTAAATGGCTTTCCTAACAGAATGGCTTCCATAGAAACATACAAAATGGGTGGAATTGTACTCTTAAATTAAATTGAAAGATTTGATATCCTTGAGAGAAGAATGAGAGAACAGTGATTTTAAAGTCTCCCAAGGTGAATGTACACAGCTTGTCTTTGTATATCTTTAAAAAGCCTGTGCTTACTGTCATCAACAAATCGGTTCATTCTGATTTTCTTTTTGATCAAATATACCATTTAAGTTTGAACCTGAACATGAGGTTTTATAAGTAAAGGCAGCTAGTAAAACCAAGGCACATTCCGTACATCTCTCAACATTCTGAAGAATCGGCTGTGATTGAAGTCTGACATTGGAACATCTTAATCATAAATGCAATTACCACTGCCTTGAAACCGGTGTGTGCTAGGGGTAGCATCGTGATTTCCAAGGAGCGCTGATTGAAATCACACACACAACAAATTTCAGTCTGGAGTTCTTTTAAATGAAATACATGGCAAACAAATATTTTGTTTAAAAAAATAGTAATAGTAATAGTAATAGGATCATTGGCTAAAAAATAAAAATACATGGATTGACTTTGTTCCTTCAGCAGGAAGTGCAGCATTAAAAAAAAATACCATTTCAAATGTAATATAATGTTCATCTTTCATATAAGAAAATGTGAGATCTATGAAGTAATGGTAATACATAGAAAAGATTTACTGAAAATACTTTGTAAAGTGTGTGTGCTTTAAGTTTTGCTTAATGGTATGGACATGTATCCCCAGAAAGTGAGCACTCCTGAACTAAATGTAATGGTAATGGACATGCTAAAAAGTGGCATGGCAACACAGAAGATATTGTTGTTAGATTATTATAATAAATGTGCACGTATAAACATATATGATTTGGAAAACAACTGCATAACTATGTAGTTAATGTGTACTTTGAAGTGTATTAAAAATAGCTATGTGCACATTTTTTAAAGTAAAGCCATAATGAATGTTGGCAGAATGCAATAGTATAGATAATGTCAGATTGGAACAAATGGTTGACTCAATAGGTAATTTCTAGTGACTAAAGCAGTTGTTCAGGAGCAGTTTTGATGGAAGACTTCTCAAGACTGACAAAACAGCACAAAGTTTCTACAGGCAATAGCTCAATACTTCATTATCTGTTAACAACGGTTCCCTCAACTACAAAACAATGCTTAAAGAAAAAAAAAACAGCAAGATGTAGTCTTATAATTAGTTTTGGCAGGGGTGATGTTCGTGATTTTAAATCTACTAAATGCTTATGAATAGTAATAATATAATAATATAAAGAAGAGAGAACTGTATAATTCAGATGCCGTGAAACTTCAAAGCATTAACTTCCTGTATATTAGAAATTAGGCAGATACCTTACACATAAAGCCCTGTAAAATTATTTGCTTTTTTTTTTTTTATATTTTTTCATTTTATTTTTCACAAATGTCATTTTATTTCATTTTATTACAGATACACATTAATAAAATAACTCAAATAGATGTATATAAATAAAAACAAAGTATACATCATGTTTTAACAATATACATATTTTTTATTAAACCCTATCCATTTTTTTTTAATTATTATTATTTTGACATAAACAGACCTAGCACAAAAAAATAATTTAGTTACCATAATGTTTCATTAGCAATAGTAACGGTAACGTACGTGAAGTCCCCCACTATTTTTAATAAACTACCTATTTACAGTAAATACTGCCTATGCCCTCAACAAAAATACAATAAGATAAACTAAAAATGCAAACATACTTGTATTACTGCACAATGGAAATCAAATCAGCATGAAGAATATTAAATCAACAAACACAAAAAATGGCTTATTTCAGAATGTTGTACAATTCAGCATTAACTCAAAAAGCAGGTTACTGAAAGAAAATTCGGATATTTTACGCATGTATTCATAAGGAGCTTCACTCTAGCACAAATATTCAAATTAAGAATTAAGAATTAAGAATATTCAAAAAAATAAGTTTCTTTTTTCATGGTTTGTCGTCTGTCACTTACAATCAGAAAAAAAAAAAACTGGTCAGTCAATGGAAACCACAGGGTACATGAGACAAGAAATCATGGTATTGGATAAGCTGGCATTCTGTCACCTGAGCCCAAACAGCATGTCAATAAAATCTATAGAGCCATCAAAATTATTCTTAACTGCATCTTTCACACTGTCGCTTAGGGCTGGACTAAATCAAACTCTGATCGCTCTTGCAAAAGAATGTTTATGCGATAATATCGCGAGTTTCCATATCGCATTTTCTTTATCACGAAACCAAAACTAGCCATTTCCAATCCGCGAAAGGGGCGGAGAGAAGTTTCGCAGGAGTAGGAGGGACCGTTGAAAGCAACGTGAAAACAGCTGTTGACCAATACAAACAGCTGGTATTTGTGACCTTTTGAAGGGGCGGAAACAAGGCGCTAACATGCGAAAAGGCAGACAAAGACAGCCAGGGCAGAAAAAAATAAAATAAAAGTCTGTGTTGTACTACTGTTTCGTTTGAATATCAGTGAATGAATGCTATTACATACAACTACTACAAGTAGTAATAGTAATAAAAAGATGTTTATTATTATTATTATTATTATTATTATTATTATTATTATTATTATTATTATTATTATTATTATAATTATAATAATAATAATAATAATAATAATAATAATATGCTTTTATTTTTATTGTGAGTTTGAAAGAAAACACACACACAAACACACTTGGCAATTACTTTGTTTCCACAATGTCTGCAGCATCGTGCTGCATTGTTCTGTCACTGTTATGAATGCGTGCCACATTGTTTTCATGATTTTTGTAAAAATCCATACAGTGCCCTGGCTTGTGTCAGCACCATGCAATACCAGCATCCTCATACCCGACTGGCACGGTGTTGCCCAGAGAACCGTTGTGCACAAGGCTGTATAGTAACTGCATAAGAACAAAGATTTAAACAAAACAAACAAAAAATGTTAACAAAGAAACTCCATGTGAGTATTATAAAATTAAAATGCTGATTTAAAAAATAAATAAAAAAAACTTGGGGTGAATAGAACATCCAAAAACCAACGTAACACTGTCGCCAGGATCAGTATCGGTACATATTATATACAATAAGAAGTCGAATGAAATGCTATCCAGTGCCTTGGAAAAAAAAAAAAGTTGGATAGTTATATTATTATTATTATTATTATTATTATTATTATTATTATTATTATTATTATTATTATTATTATTATTTCTGTTGATAACCCAAAGCAAATTTAAAAACTTCACCTTGATGCTTCTGAGATGACCTTTATAGGTATTACATAATTTTGTTATCTACACAGATTTATATGTTTCGAGGGGACCGCTTGGCATGCTGACACGGTATAGCCAAAATGTGCTCCCTTGTACTGGAATGGTAGGCTTATTCTTACATGCTGAGAATTTGGGCTTCATAATGTTTCTGTGTAGGCCAACATGTTGAAGTACTTTACGAGAGTAATCAAATGTTTAAAACTAAAAGTTAATATCTTTAAAGTGGTTAAAACAGTTCTTTATTAGTATTCTACTTTGTTTACATTTGTTAGCCTTGAGTTTGATCGAAGTTCAAAGTAATGGAGCACTATGACTTTAAGAAATGAATAATTTGAACAGAGGTAGGTGACGTCACAGATGACATATGAATATGTCGATGGACTTAGAAAACAGTATGCCGTCCGTAGTTGTAGCTTACTACAAAGATAATAAATAAAAGAAAATATGTCTAAAAAGCTTTACCATCACTGAAAGAGACACTGCTCCACGCAAAGCTCTCTGTGAGTGGAAAAGAGTTTGTTTGTACATATTAAAGGAATAATACGTATTGCTTCATTAAACATTTGCAAAAAAATGTGGCAAAAAAATAAAAAAGTAGAAGAAAGCGGTCCTGTTTCGTTTAAGGGTGCAACAAACACAACATATATTATGATAATAATAGGAATAATACATATACTGATATTTGATACTGTAAATTATTAATTTTAAATTATTCAGTGTTGTGTGCAAGTGTTCGATATATGAGGCCAATGGAGCATCTTGAGGCATGTACTGTTTTTTGCAAATATCAGGATGTTTAGTGTTATTTTCTTACTATTTGTTTAATACACAATAGCTTTTGACAAGTTCGAAGTTGACCACAAAATCCGGTCCTGCGAAAGTCTTGCAATGTGATTTATAGTTGGAATTGAGTAGATTTGGTCGGGCGATAGCAAACCACTCCTCCTTCTCAACCCACTTGTAGTCAACAAGTGATAGCTGCTTTTTGAAGGGCGAAAAGGGCTTGTTTTGGTTCAGTGAGATTTTGTTTTATTACCATGATTTTTTTCGCGTCCTCGTTCGCTAAGGGCTAACTTTGATTTGGTCTGGCCCTTAGTTTCATGTACCAAAAAATAATGCATTTCCACTTCCCTCAGCAGTGGCGCGTTCACAATACATTCCTAAAACATATTTTTATCCACTGATGCCCGAATGGCTATCTCCAGTGGATTAAACAGTTAGCCAAGAGAAGTCAGGAGAAAGCCTTTGCAGCATTGTTTAATTGTTATGTGCGGTTTAGGCATTTTAGAAACAAACATCTCTTCTCTTCCATCACAATTTTATTTCCCAAACGACTTGCTCCAAATTATACATCTGTGCAAGTGCGAGTCAGAGCTTCCATTTCCCTTCAGACCGTGTCTATGGTAATGGATGAGCCTTGACGACTACGATTGCAAGTATTTATTTAAAAAAATGTTGGTATAAACCTCCCAATTGTTGAATTTGTAATGATTTTTCATTTTATTTCATTTTACATTTGCATTTCTTTTTATTTTGTTTTATATGTTTCATTTCGTTTTATTTCGTGCTATTTTGTATTTGCGAAAAACACTGGGCTCTGCTTTACATATGCTGCAAACCTTCATGGATGCCTAGAAAATAGGAGTTTAAAAAAAGAATTATCTGTGTCATTAAATATCGACTAATTCTACTGCAGTAATATATGAGCTAAATTCACCCTAATTACACTGTTCTAACTAGCTGCACTTCAAAAGTGCTTTTCAGCAGCTTTTTTCAACTAATGAGAGTGAAATATTCAAAATAGTTTTTGACAGTGTGTGCATATAGGCATAATTCAAGTCTTGTAGGGAATACTAAGCAATATAATTAAAAAAAAAATAGTTTTGAGAAAAAAGGTATTCAATTTTTGTGGTATATCTAAAATAAAATTTAAACACCTTCTTCTTCTTCTTCTTCTTCTTCTTCTTCTTCTTCTTCTTCTTCTTCTTCTATAAAGACGTGGATTGGGCTGTGTGGCAATGTGCCCTGGCCCTGTGTATTTTATGTCCGCTGACAGCATTGCCACTGGCAGCCTTTCTGTTGCCAGAGGTCCCACGGGAGGAGGAACTCACCCCGCTGTCAGCATTGCTAATCGCAGCTTTTCCGCTGCCAGAACTGCCCCGGCTGGAGAAACCAGCCTGTAAGTTGTCAGCATTGGCGCTGACAGCATTGCCACTGGCAACATTGCCGCCCATGGGCCCCTTAATGTCTCAGGTTTTGACCCAAGACTTTGAGCAAGACTTTTGGGCTTTTAAGGGGGAGGTGGCCTTTGAGGCCATGTGTGCTGCGCACAAGGGGGAAGATATGTGGCAGTGTGCCCTGCCCCTGTGTGTATTGTATGTTTATATGTTGCATGTGGTGTATTAATGTTGGTGTATATGTATTGGTGCATGGGATATAATGTGGGGTTATGTAGCACAAGTGTTATAACATGTATATTTGTTTTTAGACACAAGGATGGCACAATCACTTCACAGTAAAAGGGGTATTTGTGTGGAAGCACGGGAAGTGCACAAAGTAGTTCACGTGCAGATCTACCGAGATTCCAATTGAATGATTGAATCCAATCTTGGTACAGTTGCTAAAAGGGTGAATATTTCGCTCAAACAGGGTTGGGTGTACAGCAATGAGGTACAGGAGAGAGAGAAAGAAGAGCTTCTTAATAATAATAATAATAATAATAATAATAATAATAATAATAATAATAATAATAATAAAACAAATGCTATGAGTGCTGGAAGCACCAGCACTGTACTTGTTTAGTTGGTGTCAGTTTTGTGTTCATAATTTGTTTTAGTTTCAACCTTTTATTTTGCTCTGTGAGCATTGTTTTTGTAAAACTTTTTTATTTGATTATTATTATTATTATTATTTATTTCTTAGCAGACGCCCTTATCCAGGGCGACTTACAATCGCAAGCAAATACAAATACATTCAAGTGTTACAATATAAGTCATACAATAAGAACAAGAAATACAATAATTCTCAAGTGTGACAAACCACAATTCAATAATACAGCAGATAATAGTGAAAGTTACATCAGGATATGATTAAGTAGTGATAGTTACATCAGGATATGATTAAGTACAAAATACTACAGATTAAACACTTGGGAGATTACAATATTCTGAGGTACAGGATTAAATGCAGTAAAATAGGGGGCAGATAAGAGCAAAATAAAGCATATTTAAATGAAGGGTGATAGTGTCCCAGGATACAACAGAGGAGTTCTACAGGTGCTGTTTGAAGAGGTGAGTCTTAAGGAGGCGCCGGAATGTGGTCAGGGACTGGGCAGTCCTGACATCTGTAGGAAGGTCGTTCCACCACTGCGGAGCAAGGGTGGAGAAGGAGCGGGCTCGGGAGGCAGGGGAGCGTAGCGGAGGTAGAGCCAGTCTTCTAGTGCAGGCGGAGCGGAGAGGTCGAGTGGGGGTGTAGGGAGAGATGAGGGTCTGGAGGTAGCTGGGTGCAGTCTGATCAAGGCATCTGTAGGCTAGTACAAGAGTCTTGAACTGGATGCGAGCGGTGATCGGGAGCCAGTGGAGCGAGCGGAGTAGTGGAGTAGCGTGGGCGAAGCGAGGTAGAGAGAACACCAGGCGAGCAGCAGAGTTCTGGATGAGCTGGAGCGGACGGGTGGCGGACGCAGGGAGGCCAGCCAGGAGGGAGTTGCAGTAGTCTAGGCGGGAGAGTACCAGGGCCTGGACCAGGAGCTGGGTAGCATAGTTGGTGAGGAAGGGTCGGATTCTTCGGATGTTGCTCAGGAAGAATCTGCAAGTGCGTGCCAGAGTGGAGATGTGCTGGGAATAAGAGAGGCAGGGGTCCAGGGTGACTCCAAGGTTTTTAGCTGAGGAAGAGGGAGAGAGTGTGGTAGATTCCAGAGGAACAGAGATAGAGAGATCAGAGGAGGGGGAGGAGGAGGGAAAGAAAAGGAGGTCAGATTTAGAGAGGTTGAGTTTGAGGTGATGCGAGTGCATCCAGGAGGAAATAGCAGACAGACAGGTAGAGATACGGGAGGAGATGGTGGAGTCAGAGGTGGGGAAGGAGAGGAAAATCTGAGCATCATCAGCATAGAAATGGTATGAGAAACCATAGGATGTGATGAGGGGGCCCAGGGAGCGGGTGTAGAGAGAGAACAGGAGAGGACCCAAGACTGACCCTTGGGGGACTCCAGTCAAGAGAGGGTGAGGTGTGGAGGTTGCTCCACGCCAGGTTACCTGGTAAGTGCGGTTGGAGAGGTAGGAGGAGAACCAGGCCAGAGCAGTGCCAGAGATCCCCAGGTCAGCAAGAGATGATAGTAGAATAGAGTGATCAACAGTGTCAAAGGCAGCAGAGAGGTCGAGGAGAATTAGGACAGAGGAGAGAGAGGCAGCTCGGGCACACTTAAGTGAGTTGGTGACAGAGAGAAGGGCGGTTTCAGTGGAGTGAGCAGAGCGGAAGCCAGATTGGAGAGGGTCAAGCAGAGAGTGGTTGGACAGGAAAGCAGAGAGCTGGCGGTGTACAGTCCGCTCGAGGGTTTTGGAGAGGAAGGGTAGGAGGGAGACAGGACGGTAGCTCTGGAGGGAGGTGGGGTCGAGGGTAGGTTTTTTGAGGAGGGGAGTGATAGAGGCTTTTTTGAAGGCAGAGGGGAAGATGCCAGAAAGTAGAGAGGTGTTGAGGAGGGAGGAGATGAAGGGGAGTAGAGCAGGAGCAGCAGCTTGAAAGAGGTGAGTGGGGAGGGGGTCCAAGGCACACGTGGTGGGTTTGTGACCCTGGAGCAGGGAGGAGAGGTCAGAGTCTGAGAGGGGCAAGAAGGTGGAGAGGGAGGGCGAGTTAGTAGGGGATGTAGTGGGTGTAGGGGTTGGAGCAGGAGGGGGTGCGGGGGAGGGAGAGGTGTTAAAGAGTTTGCGGATATCTGAGATTTTAGAAGAGAAGAAGGAGGCAAAGTCGTCAGGGGAGATAGAGGAGGGAGGAGGAGGGGGGGGAGGGTTTAGGAGGGAGGAGAAGGTAGAGAATAGTTTACGTGGGTTGTTAGTGGAGGCTTGGATTACAGATTGGAAATAAGCACATTTAGCAGAGGAGAGAGTAGAGGAGAAGGAGGAGAGAAGAGTGCGGTAAAGGTCTAGGGCAGCAGGGAGTTTGGTTCTCTTCCATTTCTTTTCAGCAGATCGCAGTGTGATTCTTGCCGAGCGGAGCACAGAGGAGAGCCAGGGATGGGGAGGGGAGGGGCGAGCGGGTCGGGAGGTGAGGGGACAGAGGGAGTCGAGGGAGGAGGTGAGTGAGGAGAAGAGGGTGGAGGTAGCAGAGTCTACGGAGAGTTGTGAAAAGGAGTCGATAGGAGGGAGGTGAGAGAGAGCAGTGGAGGCAAGGACAGAGGGGGAGAGAGAGCGGAGGTTACGGCGAGAGGTGACAGTGGGGGTAGGAGGAGCAGGGAGAGGGGGGAGAGACAGAGAAAAAGAGATGAAATAGTGATCAGAGAGGTCCAGGGGGGTGACAGAGAGGTTGGAGGGGCAGCAGGCCCTGGAGAAGGTGAGGTCCAGTTGACGGCCAGCTTTGTGGGTAGGAGGGGACGGAGAGAGACAGAAGTCGAAGGAGTGAAGGAGAGGGAGGAATCCAGCAGAGTGGCTGGGGTTGGAGAGATGGATGTTGAAGTCACCCAACAGGACAGTCGGGGTAGACAGAGAGGGGAGGGAGGAGAGTAGATAGTCGAGTTCATCCAGAAAGTGAGTGAGAGGCCCAGGGGGGCGGTACAAAACAATGAGCAGGAGTTGACAGGGAGAGGTTAGTTGGACTGCATGAAATTCAAAGGTAGTGACAGAGAGGGAGGTGAGATCAGAGGGGACAGAAAAGAGTAAGGAGGGAGAGAGGAGAAGACCCGTCCCACCTCCCCGTCCGGTGAGACGCGGGGTATGGGACAGGACGTAGAGAGAGGACAGGGCAGCAGGAGTAACAGTGTTATCAGGGGACAGCCAGGTTTCAGTGAGAGCAAGGAAATCGAGCGAGAGGTGGGAGGCAAAGGCAGAGATGAAATCAGCTTTGTTAGCAGAAGAGTGACAGTTCCAGAGTGCACCAGAGAGTGTGCGGGAGGGGGGGAGAGGCAGAGAAATGAGGTTAGAGGGGTTGGAGGAGCAACAGCGGAGGGAGGGCAGAGGACGAGGACGGGAGGACAGAACAGGGATGTGAGAGACAGTCATAGCAGGACAAGCAAGACAAAAGGCACAGTAGGAGCAGTGGGGTGGAGGATACAGACCTGACTAGTAGATGGCTTCTTCCAGAGCGCTGGGAGGTTCGGATCTAGTCGAACAGCGTCTCAGCGCAGGCCTCCCCTTGCTGGACTCCCACAGCTAGACTCCCGGCTCTTTTGTTGAGGCTCTTCTGTTGGCTGGCGCTTCGTGCTGGCGCTAAAATAAGCTATCTTGCTTCAAATGCTGGTTACCTGGTTACCTGTCGACTCCCACAGCTAGACTCCCGGCTCTTTTGTTGAGGCTCTTCTGTTGGCTGGCGCTTCGTGCTGGCGCTAAAATAAGCTGCTTGAATAAATGTTGTTACCCCTGCTTGGCAAAAGAACCAACTAAACTGTGTGGAAACCAATCAAATAGCAAAATCAACTGCTAATCAATTTAGCCACTCACCTGGTACTAATCACACACAAACTCAGCCAATTTTATTTAATAAAACTGCCACAGCAGATTCATTCACCAGTCATCCATAGTGCTGTGTATGTTTCTTCCAGGTCTGACATCACCACCACAAGCTATCTGTGACAGGCTGTCAATATACATTTGAATATTTCAAGATAATAAACACAGAATATGGTCAGTGGTATTGAAAATAAATCTAATATAAACAAAGTAATTACACTAAACTTCTCCATAGCAACAATGTAATTAAAACAAACCCAGTAGTGCTTGATATTTCATCCATGTGTCCTTTTACTTTAAGATATCAAAGCCCAGGATTCATAATTTAATAGAGGCTTCAGAATCAATGAGTCAGGTCACTGTACAGTTAATATATGGCTAAATCAACAGACACTGGAAGTCCCTCCAAGAGCTTAGAATTATTAATGGAACCTGAAAACCTGGCAGGGTCAAGGAGATATCTAGGAGGGAAACTTACACAAGCAGTGCATCAAACAGATTACTCTGCAATTTCAATATGGTACATCATGCCACTGATCATGTCACTTCTGTAAGGTATCAGTTTCAGATAAAATTTAATGCATCTAAAGTAATAATTTAAAATACTAACAAATATTTTTAGTTAATGTAACTGGACATCTCAAGTTCCCATAGATATGGTTTTAGAAATGAGTTAAAAAGTGCAACAGCATTTCTTCATCGTCTTTTGCTGACTAAGCAGAGGTTGGATTTCTTGAGTGTTTCTAATGCACCATATCAACTAATGTAATTAAAGGATAAAAGGATTTACGACTTAAAATGCTTCACTCAAGTTTAATGTGACAGCTTGCTTAAAACTGTAGTGTCCCAAAAAATTGCATACAGACTATATATTCACTTTTTATAGGAATTTATTAAATAAATCAGCTTTTTATACAAGTGCATAGTGATATTAAAGTATATTGATTGCATGTTGATAAAGAAGGCGCTCCACCAGCTACAGTAATGTTGCTGCCTGTTACTGGTTGAAGGGAAAGTCATTATGTTTAATGTTATTTTCATGGGGAATTTATTTGAATGTAATATTAGTAATATATTTTGCAAACCTCAAATGAGGAACTTCATGTATAGATTCATAGGTGACACAGCCATTGGAAGGGAGTTCCAAAGTGTGCTGGAAAATCAATTTCTAAGAGGAAAATGCTTTGTTTAAAAAAAAAATGTAAAAGAGAATATCAAATGAAATGTTGGCTTATGTTCAAGATTATTCTATTAAGGACAAAAGGTAACATATGCATGGGTACTTTTTGGCAGGCACAATGACTAAAAAATCCTCTTGGACTCTAATCACTTGACTAAATTAGATAGATATTGATTGGGTTATATCATTTTGAGAAGGTCATTGATTCCTTTGACAGAAAGTGGTTCAGAGGTCAGTCTTGATTATAATACTGCATTCACTTGATTATACTGTGTATACACCCCTTAAATAAACATTGCTGACACTTTATAAGAACCTATGGTGACACAACTTACTGAAACCTTGTGGCTCTGCATGGCAGCACTGAAAACAGAAACTGTCAAAGAGAACTGTCAGAATTAGCTTTTAATGGGGCAGAATGTATAGCATCCAAATCAGGGTCACCAGAATATCATACCATTGACTGCATTAGTGTTTCACAATTTGTCATCATACACAAGCTGAATGCTTGTCAAGTGACTGTTACTGTTAACCTCATACAGTAAACCTACATGCTACCTACTTGTTTAAATCATTCAAATAAGACATTTCCATTTGCACACATGATTGTGTTGTTTAGCCTGTAATCGTGATAGACCAAACATAATCAGTGTATACAGCTAATTACAGCTATGGCCAAAAGTTTTGCATCACCCTATAGAATTAACTAACGTTGCTTCATAAAGTCGAATGAAACCTATTGAATTATGTTACATTAACATATTGAATTACATGCTCGTAGCAACATGAAATACCGTACTACTATTATGGCTTCCGGTAGACTTTTGCAATATCATTTTGTAGTTTCTTTGATTACATGATGTTAAATGAAATATCTAAATTTGATTTTTTTTTTTTTTAAGTCTTAATTAAAAAAAAAAAAATGACCATAGCTGTATGCAACTTATAACAGCCTCATTTAAAATCAACACACAAGGATTGTAAAGAAAAGAAAAGAAAAATGCAACTTACAGCTATATCATAATTTGAATAATATAATGTGCACTATAATGAGACCGAGATGTCTTTCGTTACATTCATTATATAAATGACAACTTGTGTATAACAAGCACCTCCTGTATAGTAGTCCAGTATATACTATAGTATACCATAACCCTAGTATACTGCACACCTCATATGTAATGAAAAACCTATATATATAATACATATATGCATAACAAATAAGGTCATTGCATTGAACAAGTAAGTCATTTTCTGATGGATCTTGCTTGTAAATTGGAAGCTAATTAAGTACTTGTGCACTGGGATAGGAGTTATGAATCCCTCACCAAAACAAAACATTTAAAAACCTGGATTTGCCTACTGGTTATAATGATTTGTCACATTCCCTTCAGGCTGAGATTTTTAATTTAAAAAATCAAGGACGATATACATATTGAAATTACCCTTTTTTCATTGTCAGGGTTGCTTGTAGTTTTTCTGGATGGACAAATTAATGGACAAATGTCATCTTTTATGATCAATAGCTGTGAATTGAGTTTTCATTAAGGTGTCCTATTACAGACATATTTATTTTGTTGGCTTACTAAGCAGAAAAGCAAGATGTTACTTAAGCAGATTGATTTTAAATTGATCACAGTAAATGCATGTCTTAACACCATATATATATATATATATATATATATATATATATATATATATATATATATATATATATTTTAGGGGTGTGTGCCGATCTGACAGCCAGACCCTAAAGAAATTCACATTAAGTGGTATTTTATGAAGTCAGTGGTAATTTGCATTGGGCAGCTGGCAGCATTGAAATCAGAAGATTGATGTTTATCTTTCTTTCAGTGCTAATCCCTTTGTACACACTATACAATTAGGGGCATCTGAAGGTCATTCTTTTAATTGCTTGTAATATTAATAGTGAGTCCTTTACAGTAACTGTCAAGATGGATCCATTTAAAGGGCCATTCAAGCTCACGACAGTTTGACCTATCTTGACTTTGACTCTTATAACACAATGGTATCAGATTTGAGATCTTAATCCATACCCAGTTTGTTCATTTAATTGTAAAATACCTGGTAAATGCAGAGGTAGCTTTTCATAGACATAGTGAAGGTCATCCAGTACGCTTCCTTAGAATCTCCAATTGAGACCTATTCAAAGTTTCCAATAATTCACAATGATAACTGCTGGCTTTTTAGCAGAAATTGAGTAGAGCCATAATACAAAGAGGCAAGACCCTTCAGGGAGTAAACTAATGCAGTTCAATGTAGTTCATCAACTGAGCTGAAATGTGGGAGTCATGATTGTGTCTCAACCAAGAAGAGTCAAAACAAAATTACAGTTTTAACTTTAGCCTATCCTTCAATTTGTTTAAATCTTCTGAAGGAGAAGTAAGTGCAGCACACCACTGTCTGAAAACCTCTAATGCACTGTACTTCCTCTGCTTAATCAATAGGAACATGTCTTGAAAAAATGGTTGGACAACCTAGTTATTTCATGTCTATGCATATCAACCCATCCCATTTTATTTGTTCTAATGGCACAGTTAGAATGAGAGTATAAAGGGTATAATTCACATCTTTAATGAGGTGTAACCCTTTTTTGGGCGATAGATTATTTGACTGAAGCTTTAGTTAAAAATACACAATTCCTGAGACCCAGCAACAATATATGTAACATTTTACATTGATTGGCATTAATTACACTGTAATCACAATGCATTAATCCATGTGGTTACATAGTAATTACATTTTAGATATACAGCAACAAGCAGCTACTTATTTTTTTGTTTTGTTAATTAAGCACATAGTTACATTATAAATAAACCATGCAGTTTTTAGTATGGTATTAGTCATTTGTAGCAGGTGAATACCCATTAAAAATAAAATGTTGTAATAGAAGCTTATAGCAGAGATTAGTACCTGCTGGTTAGGCATGCTCATGTCATAACATTGCAATAAATAACTACCATCTCACTCAGCTTGTGTGGTCAGCTGCTGTGGAGAAGGGTGGAATCAGATGGTCTGATCAGATTGCTTTTTACCTGCTCTGTGGAAGCACTGCTTGTGGAGTCACTTACAAAAACTGATAAATCCATAAATCCAGCCACTTCTATTGTATCTGCCTAATGAATCAATAACTGCTTGAGATGAATAAAGCAATGTCTTTTTTGGATAGCAGGCATCTGCAATTCTGTGTACTTTGCCTCTAATTGACAACTTGTATACTGTATCATCTAATGGAACCAGTTTCAGATTCTGCCCACATAAGGTTAATACTTTGTATGTATAAAAATGGACCATCTTAACATTTCCACTCCCAGAACTAGTGCAAACATCTGTCATGCTTGGAGTCGTAGGGTGGAACACATTCAGAAGTAATAACTCATAAAGGAATTGAAACAATTCTCTCCACAGCCAGGTATCAGCAGCAGTGGTACACAAGACTTCAGAACCAGGGGCCGGTTTTTTAAAACTTGTAATCTGGATAACAGTGATTCAGATTCTGTAATCCTATATTTTGTGATCGAAATTACTATAAAAGAAAAACAGATTTTGTAAGCTTAATTATTTGTAATCTGGATAAATGTAATCCAGCAGTGACATTTTCTGAAAAACCGGATCAAAACGATCCAGATAAAAATAATCTCGATCACAAAATATTATTACAAAATCTGGATAACAGTGATCCAGATTACAAAATCTGGATCACTGTTATCCAGATTACGGGTTTTGAAAAACCAGGCCCTGGCTATTCGTTCTTAATCTATTAGGTTTAGAACAGAAATAGCAATATTTGATATTGGACACAGTTGCATGTTAGCATTAGGTGTGCGCTTAACTGATGGGATAATTATATGGTATGTACTGTATTACCAAATAATATCAGACTGTTATTGTTTTTTTTATCAATAATACAACAAATATGTTACCCCCACCTCAATAGTTTGAATTTAGTGACACTGAACCCCATTCATGAATTATGTACAGAAACAGCACAGTCTAGAAAGGTTTAAAGAATATCAAAGAAATGTAATTCATCAAAATAACCTGTAAAAACCCACGCGTTAAAGCTTTGAATAGTAACAAGTATTTCAATGGAAATCACATTTCTTTCATACTTTGTAAAAGCCTTTAACAACAGCACACTCTTTAAGCCCTTGCTTACCCCCTTAGGAACTATTTGGGCTCCACATAAAAATAGTGGATAACATGGACAAAGGTGTCCACAATTTATGCTACTCTAATAGCCAGATACAACAGCGCTGGGTTTGTAAAATGTTTGGTGGTGCCCAAGAGTGAGATTCCCCTATGCTTGGGGTTAGGAGAACAAATTGAAAATAATCTCTTTAAATGCCTTGTTTCTAAACAACAAAAGGTAACATTTTCAGTAAACCCAATATCTATTGGATAAAATGTCTACTTTGTTATCTACAAGTATTGTTGCTGTGTACAATATCTAATTTTTGTTTGTATATATTGATTGTCTATGGCACATTGTTTGTACTATATGTGAAGAGGATAAATGACAAAGCACCATTGAATACGGAAAATATACAACAAAATGGATGGATCCATAACCCATGAAAGCTTTGGACGCTGGCTGTGAACACATAAACATGGTGAGTTTAAATTAAACCATTTTTAATTTTTGAAAGAGCACAGAGATTCAAGTCACTCACAGTCTGATCAAGTATAAACAGGAGTTGTTTTTCAAGTAGCACCATAGACAGAATGACCCTGTAAAAACTTTTCATTTGCATCATTAACATATAGGTTTCACATTTAAATACTGAATAGTTATTCCTCCACCTTTCTGCAAATTGCAACGATTCCACCTGTCGGAAATCAGCAGAAAAGTGTTTTATTTTACTATGGAAACAACGTTCGGGATAAGAGTCGGGTTCAAACAGACGGACCCAGCGAGTTTCGGACTGTTGGAAGACTGTTCTGCAGGGCCTTTGTGCAAGAACCAGTGGTCTGTGAAAGACTTGTGCCAATGACTAGGGCTCAGATGTTTCACTTCTAACAAAGGAGAAATAATGCTGATTTTCCTGTTAAACTAATCTGATGTGAAATGTTATCTGATAGGTACGATGTTTTTTGCATATTTTACCATTATCAGGTGGAATTTAAAAAACATATAATGTATAAAGATAGCGTTCCCATCAAAAGGTATGCACAATTATTATATATAAACTAAAACATTAATGGTGCTGGGTCCACATTCCAGAATATTGGTGGAGCTTGTGCACCACGGGCCCATACAACCTGGTGCCTATGGTCAGATGTTGTAGATCTTATTTGCTAACCTTTAAGTAATTGCATTATTGATATACTTTTCAGAGATTAAATATGTTTTTGTATGCACGCAACGTTTAGACTATGGAATATATTTTCCACTATGGGCAAATCGCTGGCAAATTGCCCTCACCATAGTAAATTAATTACATGTGCAATTTGCTCACAGTGGAAAATCGGGCCCTATGTTTAAAGAAACCAACAGTCTTGAATTTAGTTTCTGACATTATTTAACAGTTTAAAGCTTTGTAAATAGGATCCGTGTCTCAGAAAAATTAAGGGTTAGGGTTAAGGTTTACTTCAATGCTTTCAATATAAACTATTTTAACATATTTATTACACCATGAAGGTGAAACTACTGTTTCATTTTTTCCCCCTCAAAAAATTACCTTTCTGTTTTTATACTGATCTTTTTACGTTGTTTGGTTGGCTGAATATCTCATTGGGACTTAATAGGCCTGACTAATAAATCATTTGTTACCAATTGTATTGTAAGTGAAACCCAGTTTCTTAAATGTATTATTTTTAAATCAATGTAACCTAGTCACCTTTTGAAATCTAATTAAGGATGTGCAATGTGCTTACCAGCGGCCCAGTAGATCAAACCTCTGCGGACAAATGTGCTGTGAGTGACTCTATAATTATCTTGATTTTGCCAGGCTAGCTTTAGAGCATATTATAAATAGTGGTAAATAAGGAAAGATATTGTCCCTATTGTGTAGTAGTTGTCTTTTAGATTCCAGTTGACTCACTGACACAGGCACTATAGAGAGTTAAAGTGAAGCCTGTAGTTGTCCCTGGTGTAGTCCTATTTGGCGGTCTTTGCAGTTTTGAGATTACTGATCAGCATTTTTTTTGTCTTTTTATAATATAAACAAAAATAAAGAGACTAAAAAGACTAGGGATGCTTACAAAGGAACTCATTTCATTATTGTAAGATTAGACGACGTTAAATATGATAGCTTTTTAAAAGTACACACAAAGGCTGTACATGCATTACTTTCTGCCCAGGCATTTTATAGAATGAATAAACATCATATTAACCATTGAGATTTCTGCTTGTTTTATTACAATGTTCTGTCAGGCTTATAATACATTGTTATGGACGAATGTGTTATCTAACAAATTTCCTTCAAAATGCTGAATAGACTGCATGTACAGGTGTACTACAATAATCTACCATTATACCTTTTGATTGTATATTCATTTAATAAAATTGCATTTTGGACACATAACGTACTACAATATTAAAATGTAATTTATATGTTTTGAAGACCTTGAAAACCTAGAATCCACTCTAATCAACACGTCATCACCAAGCACCATAAAAACTCCATGTGGCTTTCAATCATGTCGCTTCTTTTGTTTTGGCCTCTCAGTCATGCACAGTGAGGTCAAAGCGGGAGACTTGTGTCAGATATGAGACAAGGTTGCAATGAAAATGACTATTACCAAGTGGAGCATTGACAAGTGATGAAAATCAATGTAATGTAACTATTTTATCATCATTTAGCTGAATTAGTCAGAATAAAAGCTGACTTTTCAAGGTCAAGGGCTAAGCTACAAACTTATGAGCTATTATATGTGCCTGTGATTTTCTTGATGCAATTAGTAATATGCATACAGAACAGGCCATACAAATCCCATTTAAAGGTATTAAAGCGTACTCTGCTGTTTAATCAGGCTCAGTCTCGATCAGTTTGACTCCAGGCATCATTTGCTTCAGTCAAGGATGTTGGGTTTTCTAAAAATGCTTATTTTACACTGATGTAATGGAAAGCAGTCCTGTCTAGTCTTTCCGTCATTTTGAAATATGCACCAAATAATTACGCTATCAGAGACATATAAACACCATCTACTTTCTACTGAATAGAAGTAGTAAGGAAACTAAATTATTTATGCATTTGTGTGTGAAGGACTTAGGCAGAATTTAACAAGTTTCATTTATTGATTCCAATAAACAAAAGTCACACTTTTACAGCTTAATCATTATTATTATACACAATGAGACCTCTAGTTATTAGTAGAAATTAAGCAATGATATCAGTTACCAATTTCTTGGAGGGCATTGGACACGGCACAGGTGTGTGTTTATGGAGGATCCTGACGCTTCTCAAATGCACCTCCAAGTGCCTGCTGTTTCATACAGTTCTTACACCCTTTGCTTGCTTATCTCTGTGTATTAGCAATGTCTTGACCAGTCAAATGTTACTTGCAGCAGGTCAGATGAGGTCAGTTTTATTGACACTTTCTCAGGCAGTAAAACATTCTTTCCCTGATAGCAGCCAGATAACAGCATACTTTGCACAGTTTTGTACTTGCAATCTATTAACTCTTTACAATTGTATATTTATTCATAATTAGCCCAATAAAGGTACTAATGTATGGAGTCAAATTTGAGTCGTACTGAGTTGTCGATCTGGGTGGGGGCTCTCAATGGCTTGGGCAGGAAGTCAACTGGGGATAGTTGATGTTCAGATAGGGTCACAATTTCATAGGTGAGCTCCAAAGAATGAATCCATAGAATATATACATTATATTGATAATGTAGGTGGCTTTGAGCAGTGAATGGCATTGTTTTTTAATACTGCATGTGAATATTTTTCATTATCCAATTAAGCATTGCTGTATCTCCCAGAACTCCATTTCTCATCAATAAATTACATTTATTTTGCACTAGTATATTTAATATGTAAAGTAAAAACTGACCAGATAAAATACAATTACTTTAGTAAAGTTTTTCTTTTATACTGTCTTAAATGCTGGATAAAAAATCTTCAGTTTTTAGAGACTTTAACAGATTGATAATGCCATAACAACATGTATGCATCCATGTACGCGTCCGAGGTTTCAGGCCTCAAGCAATTCAGTTTCTACTGAGCGGAGAGTACAAAAGTGGAACAAATGAACCGGCCCTTAACCTTGTAGTATTTACTACAATGGGGCAACTTTCCTACCAACAAAGACTTGTTTAAGCTTTCAATGGTGAGTTTTCCTACTTTTGTTTAGAGGAGCTAGGGTTTAGTTAGTGTGAACCATCCATAAAACAGGGTCTGTGCAACTAGCCTGTGTTGTTTACATTACACACTCTAGTGGTGTATTACTTGTATGTTCTTTGTATTTTACTGAAGTTTGATTATTTAATGACCACTGAAAAATAAATTAAGAATAAACACCAGTCATGCTATCAGCCTTTTTGCAATAAAACATAATATTTTGTTCTACAATATATTGATTTTACACTTTGGCATTGTTTAAGTGATAATTCTATAATGGCAGTATGAATGCTTTATTGAGTAAAATGCATTTTAAAAATAAATGCACAGAATATCACGCCATTAATAAAGCATAACCTTTTTGAGAAAGTATTTGGCTGCTAGAACCAAAATTCTTATGACTTGCATGTTTAGAATGTAAAAAAATAAGAAAGAAATGTTTAACTTCAGTTTCTGTAAGCAAAGGAGTTCTAATATGTGGCGCCTTGATGCAGCCTGATAGATGAACAGATGGGATCTTTATTTTTAGATCCCATTATCACAGTCCATCAGACACTCGTTTAGATGTAACATAATAACACAAATATCCCAACATCACACTGTAACATATTATAGGTAGGGGCTTTCAAACCTAAATGGGGAACGCACATATTTTAGGACTGACTTTCAGAATCATGTGCGATAATAATTGAACAGATAATTTTAAGCGCAACTGTTATTTTCTATGAAGATAAGCACAATTGCTTGGAAACAACACAGTGGCATTTATATGTGGACCCCAACACAACTGCACATGCATTGGCTGTATTGTTAAATAAGGTTAAAACCCAGTGACATTTTCATGGCCCATGAATAGCAGATGCTGCTCTCAATGTTATTTTACTGGCTTAAAACACATTGACATTTTCAAGACCCATAAAGGACAGTTTATTATTATATTTATTTTATCACCCAGATCCTTTTTCTTCTGATTATTTTATTGAGAACATGTTACTAGTGAAACTAGGAACACATTATTCTGTATTAAATGTACAGTATATATCCAAATTAAACGATTTGCTGACTTAAAATCCCTATACAAAACTTTAAAATCATAGGACAGTTAATACACTTGATTTCAAGTAACCAGAATCCTTTTTACAAGCTCTCTTCTTCAGCAAAAGGAGTAAAAATATCTCTTATGACATAGCCAGGAGGGCTTTTTCAGATCAACATTACCTTCCCATGTCTGTAGCATTTTTTTAGAGCCAGGTTTGCATCTGAATGATTTAAACAATGTATTTACACATTTCTTTGGTTTTACAATTATATATTTTTTTGTGTTTTCTTTGTAATGTATATATTAGGTGTAGCCCCACGGTGTTGTTGGGGACAAACAGGCTACTGGCTAGTTCAAATCATTCTTCAAGTGTAGGCTTTTGAGATACATTTTTAATGCAAACCTCTTAAAAGCTTTGTGATATGGTTGCACAAGAAAAGGTAAGTATTTTGGAATGGTTTAGTAGTATATGTCACATTTCTTAATTTATAAGTATCTAAAGACTAAGCAATGCTGTCTATGTAAACTATTTTACTTGGTTGTGCTTATTATAACACAGCATATAGTGTACATTGCAACGCTTTAAAAAAACTGTCAGATGTATTTTAATGTATTTTGTCTGTCAAAATACAATAACTCTATTCAGCATAATGTTACTAGGAGTTGCACAAACTAATAATGATAAATCACATATATATTTTTTGCTTTGATTTCCATATCAATATGAAGTAGAGAAATACTAGAAAGTATGGTACAGTATGAATATGGAGAACTGATTATGTCATGTTCAAGACCTTAATGGAAGCCACAGATGGGCTGAATTTAAACAAAATAACAATCATTTGTTGGTGAATACAGTAGTTGCACATGACCCTGAAAGAAAGACTAGAAATTTGTAGCTCGCTTCATGCCGTAACCACTGTCAGTAGATTGCACTTCAGTTTAAATGGTTGTGATAGGAAAGACTTGAGGGGGACCGTTCAAAACACCCATGAAGATAAGAGTCCATATCCTAACCGGTTGGCAGTGTTGAAATGAGCCTGGAAGAGGCATTGAATGCTTGATTGAAGAAGCACTTTCCTACCCACAGTATATCCAGAGATATGGGCAATTAGCCATAATCAAAAGAAATGTTTTGACTTTGCCTGCTTGAGAGAAAACGAAAAGGGTTGTAGGCTGGACTCCCTATGAATTTTCACAGTGAATTTGCATTTAATTGCTATCCTGACAAGCCCTGTTACATCTCTTTAGTTTTCAAAATGCAGTAACACATGTAACACAACTGTAAATATCATTTGAATGCTTTACTTTTTTTTTTTTTTTAGCAGTTCTTATGAAAGTATTTTCAGAAATTAACAGATCACTGAAAAGGCTCTTCTCTAAGAAATACAAATTAAGAGTTCAATTTGAGAAATGTAAACTCACTTCTACTCTCGGCACAGACTGCACTGCTCAAAGACTTCAGTCAGTGACATGATGCACCAGTTTGTCAAAAGATATTAAGCATGTTAGTGGGCAGTGGTGTGTGGCAGGGATATTTATAAACTGGTCGTTCTTTCCAACTCAAATAGTGAAAATCAGCTCACAGTTTCGTATATGAAAATGAAAATATACATATTTTTTTAAAGAAGGATTGAAAATAAAGTGAATCATGATATGAACATCCAGGTTAGCTTTTTCATTTTTCACAAGCAATCATTGCTTACTAAATGTTTGTACCACATTAAATTACATTTGATTTAGATGTGCACAACAATCTAAACTTGATGGTTCCAATTTTTTTTTTTTTTTACCTTTTCATTTCCTTTGACAAAAGATCATTTTACTGTCTTTCCTAATGTGCTAACGACAAGAGGTGGCCAGTTGGGAGCCGGTTTGATCTTGTTGGGAATCTAGCGAGATGTCACAGCAAATCGGTTTATAGTGCACACAATGCAAAAGAGCATCTTAACCTTCTTTTGTATAAGTGTCAAGATAATATTTTTTTAGTGTTCTGACCTGTATTCATTTGATCTACTTATCTTACAACCTGGGTACCTTGGGTGTCCCTTATCATTCTTGGGAACACCTGTCATTTTTGTTGTCCCTAGCCTGAGGACATGCTAAATATACCGACAAGCCAAAATTATTAACTCATTTATGTTTATTGACTTACTTCCTATGTGCTATGGTTTTCTATGTGCAGTTAAACATGTCCTTTGGAATAGTGTTTGTATCATTTTAAAAAGGAAGTACAGTACAGTTGACAGCTTGCAGCACATGCTATACAAATCCATCTAAGAGGATTAAATGATATATTCAAGACTCCTTTATGGTGACTCAGCAGTGGTTTTCCGAAAAGCATCAGCAGATAAATGTATCAACCAATACCTTGAAAAACAGCTTGACAGCATTGGGTCAAATCAATACATCGAAACAGTGCTGGATGTAAATAACCCCACTGTTGAAATTATTATTAAAAACCCTTTAAAATGATAAACAATATATTGTGTATATACCCTCATTGTTGTACCATCAAACGCCTCCTTGAAACTACAGATGTAGTTCCTTTATGTTCCCTTCTTTTCCTTTAGTAAATCTGAGATGATCAAGATTCCTATTTTTTTCTTCATTGTGACATTTCACAGATTTCAGCAAGCACTTGGTGAGTCAATCAGTCAGTTAGTCAGTCAGCTAAATAGCTCCTGGGAAGACTGGAGGTTCTGTTCTTTGCTCAAGAGAATTAATTCATGCAAACCGGTCAGCTTTGAGCTCATTATTACTTAACCAGAAGAGTTTTACTGTTTTTATGTGTGTGTGTGTGTGTTTCCCATTTGATTAGACAAGAGTTGTTGAGCTGATTTGGTACATAATGTAAACTGTGTACCCCCATGGTGAACAAATCTAAATAAAAAGAAAGATTTATTTTTTTCATAGACCTACAGGGAGTCTACAATGTAGAAAAAAGGAAAGCCATGCATGGGCTGTTGATGTCTACAGCTCTGGCTTGGGCCATATTTTCCAGGAAATTATAAGCCAGGTAAACATTTTGAATTAGAACAAACTCACACAAATATAACAGTGACAGCAACATGAAACAGTAACAGGCTACCTGACAGCAAGCCAGCTGATAACTTTCTTTGTTATTGTAGTAAAGTACCAGAAACAATTTAAAAAATAATAATTAAAATGAAAACGTGTAGTGAATGGTGCACAGGTAAATTACTTCATCGCTATAATCACTTTAGGGAGTATTACAGCAAAGCAGCAACATGCTGTTTAATAACTCAAACATAGATTTAAATATCTTTCAGCCATGCATTATTCAGCAGGAAACAAAGTTATCCATTGTAGGTAATCGCCTTACTGGTATCATGACATTTTATTGAAAATCAATGCCATACGATAATATTGTGACTTTAATGATAAATTAGTGTACGGATAGAACATCCTTCCCATTGATAAGTTCTACATAAATTGTTATTCTGTTGTTGTTTGTCAAATAGGATAACCTGAAAACATTTACCTTTTTAAATAGCTGATTGCTAATGTTTCAGTGAGAGACAGAGAGGATTGAATGCAGTCATTTTTCATCTCCACTGCTGTCATATAATTATTCTGCATCAGGGTTTTTGATATGGAGATTGATCGAGGTTGAGGATGATGCTCTGTAAATAGCTGCATGCTGTGCAGTTTCTAATAATACGGCCATTATGGGATTACAGGTTATGGGATCTTCATACGTGATAGATGAAAAAGTGAGTATCAGGGAATCAAAAGCAGGTGTTTAAGTATCAGTTTTTATTTTGTATGATTTACACTAAGTTGAATATGCCCTGCTATTAGGATTGTTTGAAATAGAACAGCAATTATGCCTAATTAAGACATTGTTACAGAAAGAAAAAAAAAAAAAAAAAATTCTGAAGCCTGCAAACCTCTGACCCTTTTAAATCATCTCTTTGAAGCAGCAGCACTGGTAAGGGTTACTCTTGGTATTAATTAGCAAAATAAATGAAAATGAGCTTTTACAGATTTTGACACTGAATTGATTGTTTTGTTGAAGAAAAACAGAAATAGATCTTTGCTTTCAACAGCCATCATTAAAAAAGTTGCAAGTTTCTATAAGAACTTGTTTATTGTTCATCCTTTTAAAGCATATATATATATATATATAAATATATATATATATATATATATATATATATATATATATATATATATATAGACACACACACACATATATTACCTGAATTTGAAACAGTAAAAAAAAAAAAAAGTTATCAGGAATGGAATGATAACAACAACAAAAGACAGGGCTAAGGAAAGGCTTTAATTAATTAGATTTTCTCAATTTTCTCACTTATTTAAAATGTCTAAAGTAAATTACCAACAATTTATTAATTTTGCCTTAATGAATTTCGTTGCCCTCGGCGCACATGTTGCTCAGTGCTCACGGTACTGCGGTGCCTCAGTGTGCATAGCGTCTTGGTGGTGCTTGATACGCGTGGTACCCTTGGTGTTTCGGTACCTCAGTACACGCGGTGCTTAGGCACTCCTGTGCTTTACACTCAGTGCAAGACGGTTTGTAGTGCCCAGGGTTATACCCCAGCTAACATGTCTTGGTTCCATGCTTACTTGTCCTGCAGGGAGAATATGCCCCAGGAGGATGGGCATACATTGTGTGCGTGGTGTTGGGTGTCCAGCACGCCACTTCAGCCCTAGGGAATGAGATGTTCTGTGACATCTGTGTGACTTTCCAGCCCCGGCTGCTTCACAAAAGGCTTGACAGGGCCATGGGGACAGAATGTTCGTCCCCAGTGACTGAGCCGTCAGAGGACTTAGGAGCCCTGGTTCCCCCCTTCCTCCAGAGACCCTCGCAGGGTATTCCCTGTGCACAGGCTCAGCTGCCACCCTTGTGCAGCCGCTCCCCTTCTCCACACACGGTGAAGCAGGTTAAGCACTCGAGACAGGCAAGGGATATCATGGGCCTGAAGGCACATATGGCCCAGGTGCTGGAGCTGTTTGCTGCCGCTCCGACCATGGTTACACCAGTGCCTGTCCCAGTACCAGCCCCTCTCCTCCGAGGGAATTCAGAGTGACCTGGAATCGTCGGCATGGACAGCAGATGAGGAAGAGGCACTCTCTATAGCGGCCTCCTGAAACGAGGAGTTAGAATACAGCGAGTATTCTGTCCGCCTATATGGGTGGCATAGTATGAGAAGACCCGCTCCCTGAGAAGGTGGCTTCCGCGTTACGTCTCCTTTCAGGCACGCTGCTCCAGATCTCCGGCATTCAAGGGCAAGCCCTGGGGCGGAGCCTGGTAAGCCTGGTGGTGGCTCGCAGACAGCTATGGCTGTCACAAGTGAGGGACACAAGTGAGGGTCCACGATGCGGATAAAACGGCGCTGTTGGATGCGTCGATATCCCCCAGGCATACCTTTGGGCCAGAAGTAGAGGAGATCATGCAGCACTCCCACTGAGAACACGAGGCGTCTTGGCAAGTGGTTGCGCTACTCCCTTCCCATGCTTTTCATGTTCCTAACCGTCCAGCGCACAGGAAATATCTCTGCTTCGCCTTTCAGGGGAGCATATTCGAGTTCTCCGTGCTGCCTTTCGGCCTCTCTTTAGCCCCCTGCACCTTTTCGAAGTGCATGGATGCAATCCTAGCTCACTTGCGGTTGGAAGGGGTCAGGGTGCTGAACTACCTGGACAAGTGGTTGATCTGTTCCCAGTTGCAGGAAGGAGCAGTGACCCACACGGCGACAGTGACCAACCATCTAGCGAGACTGGGTCTCACTATCAAAGAGGCCAAGAGTCAGTTAAAACCAGTGCAAAGTACAGTCTTCTTGGGTCTCTGGCTGGATTCCCTCACCATGCGAGCCTATCTGTCAGACGACAGAGTAGAGGCTATTCAAAACTGTCTGGCCCTGATGTAACTTAAAACGTGAGTATCGATGTTTCTTAAGAAACTGCACAGACACCATTTCTTAATCAGTGTTAAGTTTATTTCATACATGCAGGGAAACCAGTCCAAGTATAGAACCGATTACCAGTTGTTACATCTTTTACATGACATTAAATACCCTTCTGCATAGGTGTCTCTCTCCTCCTCTTCCTATAACACTCAACCAATGGCAAAGGGACAATGCATTATTCCGGTCACTATGTACCATGTGCACTCCAATCAGGAAAAAACAAGTTTCTCTTGATTAGTTTATACAAATCTACAAATCTCTTATTAGCCCCTTTGAAGTGTCTGGCTCCTTCCAGATCCCCCTGAAGACTAGCTTTATGACCCCCTCATAAACCAGCAGTATATTCTAAGCAAAAACCTGTTTAATTAGTTTTATACCCCACAGTGGACTCCCCGAAGGGCAAACGTCTTTCATGTCAGGGCTGGAGGTCAAAGGACTTGTTTGTACAACCTTGTGCTGCTGGCCAGTCATTTGCTTTGACACAAAAGAATCCTTTTCAGTTGTCATAACTTCAGGGTAACTTCTCTACCATATTGCCTACAATTTACTTCTAATGTGCGGTTGTTTAAATATAGTTAAATATACGTTAACTTGGTGTTTTTCTCAGCTCTCTGCTACCATCCATTGCTCAATGAAGCTGCTATTATTTCTTGCTTGCTCGGAGTCAATGCAGTGCAAGTATCTATATACCCAGAGTATATAGCCAGCCTTCATCTATTACAGCAGTGCTTGCATTTTTGGAACTAACAGTTTTTTCTATCCAATGTTAAATAATTTTTCAGAAAAATAACATGAATACAGCCCTGTCATTCCTCATGCGTAGCAAACTGCTATTCAATATTTGTTCCATCTTTTCCAACAGGCCCTGTTTCAACAGGGGTCCACAGTGCATATGGTGTTGTGTCAAAAACTGGCAGCAGCCTCATCAGCTATCCAACTGAGGTTACTGCATATGTGCCCCATTCAAGCATGGCTCAGGCTCCTGAGTGGCGCATCCAGTAAAGGCTCTCCGCATGGAGTGCAAGATGCACCCTATAGCCTGGAGATCGCAGGTTCGAATCCAGGCTATGTCATTGCCGACCGTGACCAGGGGTTCCTAGGGGGAGGCGCACAATTGGTCGAGCACCGCCCGGATAGGGAAGGATTAAGTTGGTAGGGTAATCCACAGTTCACCGTGCAGCAGCGACCCCTGTGGCTGATAGGGCGCCTGTGGTTTTGCTGTGGAGCCATTCAGATCTGTGTTGTCCTCCGGCACTATAGGTCTGGCGGCTTCGCTGTGGATCCGCAGTGCGAAAAATGACGGATTGGCAGGAACACGTTTCGGAGGACGCATGTTTCAGCCTCTGTTTCCAGAGCTGCCGGGGGGGTTGCAGCGGTGAACCGGAATAAAAACAATAATTGGGCATTCCAAACTGGGGAGAAAACCGGTGTAAAAACCATTGGCGACGACTATGTTGGGAAGCCCTGCGCTGGTGGAGACAAACTTCCCACCTGCACGAAGGTGTAGTGATGGGATTGGTACATAGCCGTCAAGTGGTGACGACAGACGCATCCTGGGTTGGGGTGCGGTCTGGGCAGGCAGAGGAGTCCCCTAAAACGGTGTAGTGATGGGATTAATACATAGCCGTCAAGTGGTGACGACAGACGCATCCTGGGTTGGGGTGCGGCCTGGGCAGGCAGAGGAGTCCCCTAAAAAGGACGCCCTCCCCTAGTGGAGTCTAGACGTGGTACTGGAGGCTCTCAATAAGGCCCCCTTTGAGCCTATACATTCCATAGAGCTGAAATATCTCTCTATGAAGACAGCCGTTTTATTGGCCATTACCTCCTCTAAGCAGGTCAGTGAGCTGCAGGCTCTGTCTGTGCACAGTTCCTGTATGCGTGCCTGGGATAAAGGAAACAGGTTATTGTTATACACAAACCCTGCGTTCCTACTTAAGGTGATTATGGCTTTCCACTTGAACCAATCAGTGGAACTAGAGGCCTTCCATCCCCCTCCCTTTGATTTGGAGGAGGATGGGAAACTGAATTCTCTCTGCCCAGTGAGGGCATTGAGAGGTTATATGGATAGGACAAAAGCGCTGCATCAGTCTGACCAGCTCTTTGTTTACTGTGGTGAAAGGATCCTGGGGCAAGCCCTCCCGAAGCAGTGACTGATCCACTGGATTGTGGACACAGTATCGACTACGTATAATGAGGCCAGCCTACCACCACCTGGGAGGGTGACTGCGCATTCTACCAGAGGGGTGGCCACGTCATGGGCGCTCTTTCAAGGAGCATCATTGACTAACATTTGTACTGCGGCTAGCTCGGCTACTCCATATACATTCACCAGGTTCTACCAAATCAATGTGGTAGATCCCTCTACGCCTTCATTAGGCACAAGGGTCCTTGAGGGTGCACGCGTGCACCACCAACACTAGTTGGCGGTAGCAAGGGTACCTCGTATGCTGTCTGCTCACGCTCCCTCGCGACGGCTCCGGTATACTTTCCCAAAAGTATTGGTTGATGGTCGTCTTCAAATTGAAAGGGAACGTTAGGTTACTTACCGTAACCCTGGTTCCCTGAAAGAGAAACCACCAAACCTTGCAAGGTCGCATCACTTGCATTCGCGGGTTCAATGCAAAAGAGGAAGTGAGCTCTGCGCAGCGACTACGTATTCCCTCGGCAGGCGAGACCGAGGACGTCACTCCACGGAGGGGCCTATCGGCAGCTCTGACATAAAATGCTCAGCGAATACACACCTAAGGCAGGCATATCCCAAAAGTATTGGTTGGTGGTCGTCTTCTTTTTCAGGTAACCAGGGTTACAGTAAGTAACCTAACGTTTTGCCAGTTCAGAGACAATAGTATACAGATAATAGATGATCAATTGACTACAGCAAACATACTGTCAATAGTTAGCAATTTCAAATTACATATTTTAATTAAGCTCCTCTTTGCTACTTTTGTTCGAAAAATATCAGTCAGATGTCTAAACCACAACATTATTTTTATTTATTTTTGCAAAGAAAAAATATCTAATTAGGATATGTAGAACACACAGTATTAAATGCATGTCCGTTAAATGATAGGAGCAGCTACCATAAACAGGATATCTTTCTTATTGCAAAGTGCAATTAAGAGGATTACTAAATTGCTACAAACATGCCAGAATCGTCTATTTACATAAGTGGACACTTACTATCGATACTGTAGATAGGATGTCTGCAACTAATTAAATGTGTCACACTGGATTTAATATTTCTAATAGACCTACTGTTTGTATGTTACATACAGCAAATGTCTATATAAGATATGCCCTTCAACGTGTATTTTTGAAATTATTTTTCATTTTCACCTTTATTTAGATAAAAGGCTTGAGCCAAAACACCTAAAACACTGAATTTGAAACCATTTTTAGTCCAATGGCACCTTATAAACCTTAATGGTGGCTGGCCTTAAATCTGCATTAGCTTGAGAAGTGGATCAATGTAAATTGTGAATGACCTGGTAGTGTGACCTTATCCTTTTACCAGCACCAGTGAAATAGTTGTCATGGATATGCCAAAAAAAAAAAAAAAAGTAGATTTTTTTAGGTGACATTATTTGCAGCTAATTGTTCACACACTGCACACTACCAGATAACTCACTGGGCTGTGCCATTGCATACTGTTTCCTATAAAACAAGCAAACGCAAAGAGACAGCTAGTGATTAGAAGCCAGTTCCATCCATAAGCACTATCAGCCGAATACACACTATGTGTAACATTGGCAGCGTTTACATGCACAAGTCATAACAGTTTTTCTCACAACCTGTTTGCAGTACTTTTCAGGAAATGCGTTGCTATGCAGTTTTGATATAGGAAAAAAAATCGGCCATACCAATGCAGATTACTCAATTCATAGTAATTTAGGGGACAGGATATTTAAATGTCCGTGTCTGCTTACTACGTAGGAAAAGAACGATTATCATGAGGAGAGCTAAATGCGTTGCCATGAAGATAAAAATATTTAACAAGAGAAATTAATTCTCGTGTTGTCGCGCACCTTCTGAATTACGCTGCACATTAGCTACTTGTTTGTCTGATTACCTTTCCAACACACACACATACACACACACACACACACACACAATTATATAAAATATAATTTCTACAAGTTTAACTACTTAGAATTTAAATTTGTGTGTGTGTGTTTGTGGAACACTAGAACTGCCTTTTACAATACATGTTTTTATTTTGAATATAACCTACAATATTACATTTTTTTAATTATATATATATATATATATATATATATATATATATATATATATATATATATATATATATATATATAAGCCTGTTGTTATCTCTACTGGACCTGGCAGCCATCAATTCCTTCATTTTTTACAAGGTAGGAGACATTTCATCTTGAAGCGAACCACAGCGCTTCAGCAGAAACATTTCGATCAGAAAACTGCAAAGCTGCAGGCTGCAGCAGCTCAACCTGGATGCTGTGCTGCGAGTGACACACATGCAACATCATATGTTACTTTTGTTTTAGATTAAAAACTACTTTTGTTTTTACAGTTTTGTATGTGCATATACCTGTTTACACACTAGTTTCTTTGGAAATGTTTATTTTATTATAGTTTTTCATTTTTTGAAGTAGTGCTTTATATGTGGTAAGTTAGAAAATAAACCCTTTTATGTTTAATTGTTCATTTAAATATGGCGTTTCGGCTGTGCAGATGTTTGATATGATGTGCTTGAATAAAACTTTTGAGTTGTATCCGATAGTTTGTCTTTCAGATTAATATTGATGGTGTTTAAAATGTACCAGCGGTTGTAGGTATGAGTATAACCGAGGCGGTTCTAGTGTTGAAGTAGTCCATAAATATATATTGTGTGTGTGTTGGGGGGTGTCTATGTTTTCTACGGCCTTTCTCCTGGAGATTACATGATATTAAGTCAGAAAAATGGGATCTTGACTGCTGAAACCTTGTGAGCCACAAGCACGATTCCTGCTCCAGTTTACGTAGGTTTTTACAGCTTATTTTTATCATGAGAAAGCGATTGACGCTGCCCTTAAAGTCGCGCTGCCAAAAGGACGTCCTTTTGCTGTTTCACGACGTATTCGCGTGACAACGTCACACAGTCATGACTCTAGAGTCGATTTTCAAGTGCATGTAAACCAAGCCATTGTGTGAATTAATTAGCCAACAGCAGACATGCTAAAAATAAAATAGCACAACAGCTTCACACACAAAGTAATGTACTGTAACACTTATCTGGCACAGCAGTGTTTTAATTGCAGTTTGTGAAACATGGTACAAAAACTTGATTAAACATTTAAGCGATAACGCCCAAAGATTAAAGCTCTGCGGTCTGGTAGTTGACCAAGATTGGAGTCTGATTTGATTGTTGTTACTGATAGTTGGAACATGAAAGATATGTTGCAATGCAGAGCATATTCTGAGCACTTTTTTTAAGGCAAATGATTAATTAGAGCATCCAAGTGAGGAAAACAACATATTTTCAGTGTAAGAGCTGCAAATCTAGCTATAATTATGTTTATCAACCTGGAAATGCTGATATTTGCACAGTTTGATTCGAATGGTTAATGTACTTATGTGACATCAGGTGCTGCCTGATAGAAGCTTGCTAGAGCTGATTGGTGATAGTACTGAATCACTTTCTAAATGATGCTTGTTAAGCATAGTTGGGGAGAAGGGACAGACCCAACACTGCATCACTTTACAAGAGCTATGTCACTTCCCTTAGGGTATACATACCCAGTGTTCCAGTCAGCCAACAGTGCTTGTGCTATTATCAACATCCCTAAACTACCCCTTCTCCTTTACAGCTGCCTCAGGGCATATGTGGGGTCTCTAATTGCCATACAATATCTACAGTATAAATGTCTCATTAAGCAGGCTGGGGGCCAAATACTGAATCAATATACTGCCATTGTATGTACAAATCTGTTCATATTCTTGTTGATTTCCTGAATAATAATAATAATCCAATAAGCACTCAGTTGGTCCAGAGCGTGACCCGACTAATACTGAAGCTGACTCATGTTGACTGCACAAACCAATTATATTATGCTTTATTTTTTTTCCAATTGTCAATAGCTGAGATCACTTTGGCTGCTGGAAATAGAAACACAAACACATTTTAACACAATTGTTTTTCACAGAGGCTTAGGGGAGTTTGCAATCTCTTAATAGCTTGATGCAGTTGATATTGTTTAATGTCTTAAATAAACTTTTTGCTTATCTGAAATGTTATTTAAAGTATTTTGCTACATGCGGTGTATGCAGCATTGCAGCATGTTACTGGTTACTTCACAATGAATAGAAGTTTTTGATCTTGCTAGTTGATGTTGCAAATGGTGGAACCACTTAAGTCATGGTTCAGTAGTAACCTTTAAAACAGAGCATACAGTATGAAAAGAAAAAAAACCTCATCTCTATTATGGAAACTAATTACAATTAAAATTGGATCATAGGCCAATGTCAAATAATAAAGGTCAAGATTATCTGATAATGTCTCAACTGGGTGAACCAGTCTTGACGGGAACTAGATGACCCCAATGGATTTCCTGTGCAATGTCTTGTGCAAAATCATGTTTGCACCAAGGTGCTGGGATGTAAAATCAATGCCTGCATGGATGACCGAACTTTGTGCATGGATATTAAAACACTTTTTCAACAATGAAAGGATAGACTTGAACGGGCCAGAATTGTTAGATTCAGCTAGTCAGACCATGCAAGCTTTACTTTAAAAGAAAAATACCATGCAAAGAAAAGGGAAAACAAAAAAGCAGGGCAATATGCAACATTTTTATGCAAGTCTTCTGCTAGATTCAAAGTGTTGGAAACAATGCCTTTCAGTTAAAGCTCAGATTTATTGATTGTTCATATCATGTTCTGGGATTTCAGCTGAGGTATTTGCTATCACTTAAGATATCAGTTGCAAAAGCTAAAATGAATTACCTGCCTCTTCTATGGATTTGTATTCATCGATTTTGTTGTTCCTTTTTCTCTGACTCAGCTGGCACTCATTGCAATGACTATGGTGGTCGCAAATAACACCCTTATAGAACACCATGACAATCATCAACTGAACAGTGATTTAAAAATACATTAGTGTTTTTATACATATTTTTATACTCATAGTAACATTTACAATAGTTCATTTCTCAGCTAAGTGAATTTGCATTTTCACATTCAGCTCAAACAGAAACGTTTCACAGGTGGCATTTATTACAATAAATTAACTTACCCTGGCAGTGGCTAATGAAAAAAAATATCCCTGGATACTCCTTGTCTTCAAAGGGAATTATGTTCTTTCTGTTTTTAATAACTTCTGAATCTATACAATCCTGTTATGATGTGCTGTAAATTAGTAGAAGAGATACTGGAATATAAACAATAATAAATTGAGTGCTCTTTGAAACATTTGTATCAACTTAAGGCAGGTACTGACTGAAGATCAAGACAGTACTAGAGATATTATTATTATTATTATTATTATTATTATTATTATTAATAATAATAATATATTTCCACTTTTTTACACATATGTAGAATATGATGTATAATTATTTAAAGCAATATGACATTCATCTGTGTACTTGTTAAAACCAGCCAATTTACAACTTGTTATTTTACCTGAAAAGATAAATACAGTTAAGGTACTTAAGCATACAAACTCAATGAAGATATATTAAAATAAATTGAATTACCGAAGTCAAAAATATGATCAACACATATTTCAATTGATTTACTCAGGACGATTGGCTTATCAGTGGGAACAGTTGATCTTCATTCCTTTGGACGGTATTTCAGTTGAAACTTTCAAATTGGACATTTCAAATGGGTAATTATAATATAATTTTTTTCACATAATAATGTAGGGTAATTAACATGGGTAGTAATAAAGTTAATAAAATGCACTATTGGGCATGCAATTTAATTCTGATGACTATTGAGGGACTGGGATTTAACTAAATAGGTAGTATGCTAGTTTGTTCAATATTGGTTGATTAATTCTAGGATCAATAGACCAATACATTGTGTTAAAAAATGATTGATGATTTTATTGTTTAGTCAATTTATTTTATTGACTCATTTTGAAAGAATTAGTTGTTTATGTTATACTTAATAAAGTGTTTGTCAGTCAAGTAGTATGAAGCTTTATAAATCCTTCCGGATTCCATTGTTTTATTAACAAGCCTCTCCAGGTTTAAAACTGCTGTTCAGTGTGATCTGTAAACTGGCAATATGTAGCTTTGTATGCATTTCTCTCCCATGTAGTAGTTCAACAGGCGATCTCTGTGTCATGGCATGGCGAGTAGCTCTGTCGTTTTGCAGAACGCTGCAGTGAATGTTTTCCCAGCTGTACCTTCTAAGTTAGCTGTGTGAAGACTCTCTTTAAGACTTCTGTTGAAGCGTTCGATTTCTCCTTTCTCTTGAAGATAGTATACTGAAGACTTCCTGTGTATGATATTTCTCTCTTTCAGAAAAGTTTAGAATTCGACTGAAGTGAATTGAGATTCATTGTCGGATACCAGTTCCTTCGGGTTTCCTTCTCTGCTAAAGACTGTAGACAGGAATGTAATCACTGAAGTGACTTGTGAAGTGAAAGCAACTTCTGGCCATTTGCTGTAGTAGTCAATAAGGGTGATGGCAAAGCAACAGTCCAGTGGAGCCTTTTCAAATGGTCCCACGATGTCGATGGCAAGCTTTTCCCATGCTGAGTTAGGGAAAGGCACAGGTTGTAACTGCGGCACTTGTGTCACAACTGTCTTGTCATGCGACTGGCACGTAACACAAGATTTGATAGCTGCTTCAACCTGAGCATCTATCCCGGGCCACCAGTTTACAGTAGGTCACGCAGTCGTTGTTTTGTTCTAACAATCCCAGTATCGTGTGCAAGTTGAATAAGTTTAGCTTGTAGTTCTGCTGGAACGATAAGACGATAAGTACCTCAAATCACACATCCACCTTACAATGACAATTCAGTTTGCATTCTGAAGTATGGCTGTAGAGCAGAATCCAGGCATTTGGCATTTTTTGGCCATCTGGTAGTTAGCTACTCATGCAGTTGTGTTTGTATCGGACAAACAAGACAAGCAGCTTTAAACTGCTCCTCTGTAACAGCAGCAGGTGAACCTGTAGTAAGCGCAACGACTTCCACGCCATCCTCATTCTGTTGCAAGTAAGGGCAGGCGAGACAAGCAATCAGCTGTCACGTTTTCAGCTCCTGATTTGTACTCGATATCATATGTGAATGACAGCAATCTCGCTGACCATCTGGCAATGCGCATACCCACTTTTCCCAGTCCTTTCATTGTGAGCAGTGTTGGCAAAGGACTGTGGTCGGTACATGATGTGAACTTTCGTCCCCAAAAGTAAGTTCTCCATTTCTCAGTAGCCCACACGCAAGTGTTTCTTTTTCGACAGTAGAATACTTGCGTTCGTTTTCAGTAAGTGTTTGTGAAGCAAATGCAACAGTCTTTTCAATGTAGTCAGTGTGGTATTGGGTAAGTACAGCTCCCAGTCCATAGTCTGAGGCATCAGTAGTTAAAATAGTAGGTAGTTCAGGGTCAAACAAAGTAAGTGCTTGGCTATTTACGATCAGGTTTTTGACGAAACAGTGTTGTGCAGCAGCTGACCAGGACAGACTTGAGGTTCCATGAAGCAGTGATCTCAGGGGCTCCACTACTGAAGCATAGTTTGGTATAAACTTTGCATACCAGGATTATTATTATTATTATTATTATTATTTATTTCTTAGCAGACGCCCTTATCCAGGGCGACTTACAATTGTTACAAGATATCACATTATACATTATTTCACATTATACAGATATCACATTATTTTTACATACAATTACCCATTTATACAGTTGGGTTTTTACTGGAGCAATCTAGGTAAAGTACCTTGCTCAAGGGTACAGCAGCAGTGTCCCCCACTGGGGATTGAACCCACAACCCTCTGGTCAAGAGTCCAGAGCCCTAACCACTACTCCACACTGCTGTTGTCCACGGATGTGAGTCCCAAGAACGAACATAGAGTGTGCATGTCTTTAGGCAGGGGTGCCTGTATAACAATGACATGCTGTGGGTCAGGTTTCAGTCTGGCCAGTGAAATGACATGTCCCAAGAAAGACAATTCTGTTTGTATAAAGTGACATTCAGCAAAGTTCAGTTTCAGCCCCGCCTTGTTGATGCGATGCAGTACGGCCTGTAGGTGTTTTTCATGTGCTTCAGGGGTCTCTCCAAACACAATGACGTCATCCAGATAACACTGTACTCCGGGCTGGTTATTTAGAATGGTTGACATCACAGCTGGGCATCCGTCTGGCACACGTTTAAAACAGAAACAGTCCATCGTGTGTAATAAATGCCGTGAGGTCCCTGCTGTCCTCGGGTAGCATTATTTGGTGGTACGCACTCAGTAAATCCAGCGTAGAAAACATCTTCACTCCACGAAGTTCTGCAAACACTTCTTCCATGTATGGAAGTGGATGGCTGTCAATCACCACTGCTTTATTGGGCTCTCTTAAATCCATGCATAGACGAATACCTCCGGTCTTCTTCATCATTACCACAATCGGTGAAACCCATTCAGAGGATTCAATGTGTTCAATCACATCATTCTGTACTAGCTTTTTAAGTTCCTGCGAGATTGCATCTCTCACTGAGAATGGTAGGCGGCGCAATTTCTGCTGTATTGTTGTCACATTAGGGTACAAATCCCTTAGCACAGCCCAATGTGTCCTCTTTTTTGGCATTTGCAATTGCTGAGACTGGCATCTGCGTGTCAGGAATGCACTGTGTAGTTATGCGACCATCGATCACTTGCATTTTTAATGCTGCAAACAAGTCTCTGCTTAGGATAGGCTTGCCGCTATGCACAATGTAAAAAGCAGCAACTATGCAGCATTTCTCAAAAGTCACATTTGCCTGTAGGCAACCAATCACAGGTATTTGGTTCCTCAAGTGGTGCATTTCTGAAGTACTGCAAGTAGGTAGATTCGGGCAGTATGGAGATTGCTGAGCCAGTGTCCAACATTATGTAACATAAACATTAACAGTGCACATGATTTTATCAGCAATGCATTGGTAATTATTATTTTCCACACTCAAAACAGTAACATCAGGCACATCGTGTACTTGTTTGTGCTGAGCACTCCGACATACCTTAGCAAAATGTCCTTTCTTTTTGCAGCTGTTGCATTGAGCGTCTTTTGCAGGGCATCCGGTGTAATTTGCAGTGTGTTGTGGAGATCCACATCAGTAGCATGATTGTCTGTGATTGTTTTGAGTTCGCTGAGTGTATGACTTCTCATTTGCATTGCTTTTGTAGTGTTTCTTGCGATGTCTTGGTTTTTCCCGCGTCTGCACAAGTTGTACAGCTTGCACGGTAGTTGCAGTACCTTGGCCCATCGTTTTCTCTGCTGTCTCGATCTGGCAGGCTAACGTTATTGCCTTCTGTAGTGTCAGGTCTGGTTCCAGCAACAAGCATTCCCTAATGCGATGAGAAGTAGTTTTCTCTACGAGCTGGTCTCGGATTATTTCATCCGCCATGTTCTCACATCTCACAATTAACTCCCTTAAAGAAGCAATGTACTGTTCTGTAGATTCGCCCTGTTTCCGTCCGTGCTGGCAAAATTGATATCGTTCCGCTACCACGTTTATTTTAGGAATGAAAAGGTCCTTTAATGCCGTAAGAGCAGTATCATATTTATCGCCAGCCAAACGAAAGGTAGAATATACGCTGGCCTTCTGCACCGAGGCAGTGTATCAGCAGAGCACGTTTTCTGGCCTCCGAAAGGTCCTTATCATCAATGGCAAGGATGTAATTTTCTAATATTTTAATCCAACCAGTAAAAGTAATCGTAGGCTCACCTGAAGAAAGGCAGCAGGCGGATTCAGGGCAAGAAGAGACGTCCTCGTCGCCAATATGTTGTGTTGTGAGAACAGAGGAAACGTAATTTAATCCAACAGGTGTTATTCAGTAACATAGCAGCAAGCAGCATGAACGGTGAGGTCAGTAACACACGTTTCTTTCTCTCTTTTACTTCCTGTGTAGTATATATACTGTGAGATAGCGGGTTGTGAGAGACAGCAGGGAGGGGGTTAAAACCTCCCTGCGAGAGAAACCTGTGTGGAATGCACCTTTTTGTTTGATTTGTATTGCTTTATTGTTTCATTTAATTTGCTAATTGATTTGTTTAATTGTTTTGTTTAGTTTTAATTGTTTTATTGCTTAATTATACCCTGCACCTGGAGATCATTATTAAAGTAGAACCAGGTGCAGGGTATAAAAGAGGAGCAGTCAGAATGCTCAGGGCTGCTGAGTAGAAGGAAGCAGAAGAGGTGCTCTGTCTCCGGGTAGCCAGAGTTAAAAAAGTAAGTGCTGTATCAAACCTGGGTTTTTGTAAGGACGGGAAAACAGCTTAGCTGTCCCGTGTTAGACAGTGTGTTCCTGAAAGTTGAGTTAGTGCTCCAAGAGGAGTTAGGTGTTTATTTTGTATTTGTTTTATTTTTGTGTTTATTAAAATATAGCGCGTCAGCACTTGAAAACACCATTTCTGTGTGCTGGGTCGTATTTTTAAAGGGGCAACGAACCCGAGTGAGTGCAGCTGGGTTTACATTACATAGTGACATCTACTGTCCTTTTGCGGTACAACACCACTAATTGGCAGCAATCATTGCATGTATAGTTGATAGTGACTTTAAATGTACTGTTTTACTTAAACCAGCATGATTGCTTGAAGCTCCCTAATGCCAGCCCTGGCCATTTGAAAACGTCCAATTTGCTGGATATTGCTTGACAGGGAGGGGACTATAACAATTCTGTCACCTAGTTTTATTTTCTAAATGTAGAAGAGATAAAGGGAAATTGAGAAATACTGGTACTGACAGTAGAAGGAATGTGATGAGAAATCAGTTGTATTGCTGTTTTGAAGATATGTACAGTATGTAACAATAATAAAAATTTCAAGTATAACTGTTATTGTTCTTTAGATAATTAACAGATTTTTCTGTGCATTCACTCCATTGAAGGTCACTACCCACACTGCAGTAAAAGACTAAATTATCTATTTGACAAATATATCTGTGTTAGGTGTCCTATGAGGCACGCAGTGTAGCACAATATATATGCTAATATAATATGTATCTTCAGATGTGAATGATTATTCTTGGATGAGTGAAAGATAAAATAGGCTTGGAAACATTATATAAATCCTGACACAGCTGCTTCCCTGCTGGAAACCCATTGCAAGAACCTTTTAGCTCTACATTGATTGCTGTTCTTTCACTTTTTCAGCAGGTGAAATATAAAAACTGTCAATTGTTCCTAGTCTCACCTGAATCTGTTTACCAAATGTCAGATTTAGAACACACAGTAACCAGGTAGTTATAGTGTTCTTAAATAATCTGATTTGGCATATTTCCATAGCCAAGCACAATTGCACAGTGTGTTTGTCTTATTTATCAAACTCAGAAAATATACAAAAGCTGCCATTGCTATCTCTCCAAACATCCCACTTTCAAATGTTGATGCTATTTTACAAATATACTGTATGTGTGATGTGTGTACTGTAATAAAACTGTAAAAATACAATCATGCTTTAATTTGTCTTTCTGTTTATAAAATACCAAGCAGAACTCCCGAGAACACCCTTGTGCAGTATAATCTAATATACAGAGACTGTAGTATATCATGATGTAAACTGTATTCTTAACAAATGTTTACTTCATCTGGAGGTAGTCTTCTCATGTTATTTTACAAAAGAAATCTAGTATTTCACCCCTAGATTAAATCAAAATTCAGGGCAGAACCATAGCTAGCCTTTTTTTGGCTATGGTATTGACTAGAATTTAATCTAATCCAGGCCCCAGGCATCTGAAACGTGTACCAGCTAAACAAGCTCAAATTGGTCAGATGTCCTTAACGAGGAGTCAAGGTAGTGGGTGCGTTCACGACAGTTTTTGACGGCTAGATTGCAGACGAGAGTCTGTGTCTGACGTCACAGTCTGTGCAGACGCAGCGTGGACAGCTTTGGTAGATGAACAACAGTTCTGAGCAGAACTAAAATGGAGGTGGTGTTGAGAGAAATTCTAATCGCAGAAGAAGTGGATGCAATCAAAGTTCCCTTTGTGCTCCACGAGATTCATAGTTTACAGCATGATCAGAAAATGTATAGTAGAAACAGTCCCTGCTATAAAGCGATAATATAAACGTATGTTTTGTAATGTGAGACAAATTAATGAGTATTATAACGGGCAGGATTCCCCCCGCCCTCTCACAAAGGGATTGTTAGACAGAACTGTATTTTGATCTGGGACAAAAATAGTTCAAATACTTGCACATATGGTTACATATCTCACTTCAACTATCTGTTATTAAAGCTGATTTATTTTCCTTAATTCAAAGTAGGTTATTCCCAGTCCCTGATAGCCTTTCATCAATACCCAATTACACCTGCTAAAAATAACAGAGCGGTTTTAGGTTCATGTCAACCGTTTAGCATTATTATTTTTTTTTTACATGTTTAAACCTTTAGAATAAATATCTGAATATTTGAAAAGTATAATAACTGTGTGGAAAAAGAGTCAAATCATTTTAATTTGTATTACAAATCATTCATAAGAATGACATGACTCGAAGGCGATTCACACCCCCTGACTAGGTGGCAGTAGCACATGGAGTGAGGATTGTATCTGCTTGCCTACACACTTCTTTGTCAGCCAACGCTCGTCTATTGTTTTGTGCCGCGGCTGGTCCAGCGCAGGACCTCTTGAGAAGCTGCGCGGCTGTGCAGACTTTTAAGCCTGTAGATGCGTGACCTGGTGACGTCTTTTCTGGCTGAGTTCACGCAGACGATGAATTTGGACAGGTTTTCCGCAGAATCTGCGTAGATTCTGCGCAGACTTAGCAAAGTCTGCGTATCGTGAACGCAGTCAGTTTATTTGACCAATGTCTTCACCCAATCAGTTCTTGTCAGGTAATAAATCCACGACTCTTTCTGTGCTAAGTAGGATGCCATTTGGCTGATTCTTTACAGGTATCAAGGGAATAGTTTCAGTAAATTCTGTTTTAGCACCAATTATTTTATTACTGGCAACATAATAGAGCACTTACTTTATTTAAAATATAAGTATAACTATAATATAGTTTCCCTTCTTTCTAAAGTTACTACAGGATTGAAAAACAAATTTCCTTTGTGTGGTGTATATGATGCCTTAAAACCTTTCTTTAAAAGCAGTGTAGCGAAATCAATAATTTTCAGAGGGTAAAATGATTACTGTTACTTTATTAAATTATAGTAGTGAATATAACATCAGAGTACATTTACAGTTTGACTGTAAAATGTTTTTTTAATGACAAGTTTCCAATATACTTTAATTCTTAAAATGTATCAATCGATTGAACTAATTGGTTAATCTACTACCCATTATTTTAATGGACGATGTTACATAATACCTTTTTCAGGTTTGAAACAAACCAACACTACCCTAATACGAAACATTCCTCATGCTAGCTAGTAATAAAATATATGTTTATGATGGTTTAATTAAATATACCTCTGCCTCAAAAGATATCCTAGTCAGAACATACAACATTCTCAAAAATACATTTCAAACACATGTTTTATTTGATGTGTCAAAGGACATTAATCCTATACACAGAATGAAAATCATGGGTAAAGATGTTGTCATCTAAATGTTTGTTCTGGGCCTATGAAATGTTAATTTATAGATGCACAATCCATTTATGCCCTCTAATTTGTTCTGGTTTTATAGGACCCAAACATAGAGGATGATTAATGTTTAATAAGTGGACTGCACCTGATTTATTCAATTTGATACAGCTGTGTAAAACAATGTGGCCATTGTAAAAAGTAAAAGAAAAGGCAGACATTTTTAAAGTCATGTTTGCACTATAAAAAAATGCAGATTGTATTTTATGAGCCACCTTTTTTTGTTGAACAGCTGGGCACTTCATATTAATCTTCTGCATGACTTCACACTTTTAAGCACTCTTTCTTTTGCATCCCCTGTGGATCATACTTTAGGGTTTAAACACCAATAGCTCATCTTATTTGATGAATGTTTTTCATTACATTGGATCTGCTGATTAGCCTTATTTGTGGTGTAATAATCAGCCTCTTGGTCAGTTTAGTACCAATGCAGACATTATTATTTTCTTTGACGTATAATTATGTTAGTGCTGGCTGACAAAAAGAAAAGTATTTATTCCACAAGGATGGCAAATAAAACACAACCAGGATTCATTTCCAAAATGTTTTACCAAAGCATTTATTCCTTTAGCTGTTGACTGAGCTTGGGAGGTTGACTGTATAAAGACCATATGTCAAGTCTGGAGGGGATTTTCAGATTTACATCCCTAGAATCTCATATACATCAGTCAGATTAGAAGGTGCAATCATGAGAACCAGGTTTGAATTTCTGTAAAATCAAGGTAGCTAGCTCTAGTGGAACAAATACTATGAACAGGTGGTGTGTTATTTATTCTAAGGTTTATGTTGAGACTACATGACTTGATTTTAAAAGATTCTCAAGCGGGTGGTCCACAGGCTCTAGTTATTATTCCGTCAGTTGTTGGAGAGTAAACATTTTTTCTTGTTTCAGAAGGAGAGTTTAGAGAAATAAAATAATGGAAAAAACAACAGTCAAACCAATTATTTTAAAGCTGAATTTTAGAGCTGATTAGTTATTTTCTTGTTAGAAGATATAATAAACATTATTTCTGTACTTTTTTCATTAATCTATTATTAGTCAGTAATGTGCATATTCTAATTGGAATGTTAACCAGCTCTGTTTTTGTGCATGACTCACAAAGCAAAGCCTAAGAAAGCCAAAGACTCAAATGTATTATTATTATTTGTTTATTTAGCAGACACCTTTATCCAAGGTGACTTACAGAGACTAGGGTGTGTGAACTATGCATCAGCTGCAGTCACTTACAACTACGTCTCACCCGAAAGACGGAGCACAAGGAGGTTAAGTGACTTGCTCAGGGTCACACAATGAGTCAGTGGCTGAGGTGGGATTTGAACCGGGGATCTCCTAGTTACAAGCCTGTTTCTTTAAACACTGGACCAAACAGCCTCCTGATTATACGTCAAAGAAAATAATAATTTAATCTATCATATATAATAATGAGCTTTGCTTAAACTCAGTTTAACCCTAAAACATGATTAACTGGGTACTTGTATGTCACTTGGTTAGGTAAAAAAAAAGGCTGTTGCTTTGTCCCAGTGTCAAAACGAATTATTTTCTGAGATTTGATGTCTTTCAGTATGGATGCATGTGTATTTAAATAATCTTTAAAGAAGTCCTTGCCTTTTGAAGTTTTATGGAGTTTATTTTATCCAAGGACTTGATTGATTCTCTCATATCCATTAGTACGCAATGGAAAATGTTTCACCTACTGTCCTTGATTACATACCTTTCTGATTTCACAGTTTTTTATTTCTGTAGACTCAGGTGCCGTGCAAGAAAGGACTGAGCAACACATCTCCTGTTTATGATGTGTACTAAATAACCACATCTCACCACTACAGTATGCTACTGTTATATATAGTGATCTAGGATGCAGTAATACATATATACTACTCTAATAAGATGGATTAAGCAATGTCAGGATGCAAGATACTCTTTTTCTTTCCTTAGGTCTGTCACAAATTAATGCACAAATTAAACAACTTTCCACAAATAAGACTTTACACACATGCATTTAATTGACATTACAACAGATAAAAAATGCAATATGTAGAATATGTATATGCTGTTTAACCTTATGCTATTAGGGACCAAACAGAGGTTTGGATCTGGTCATTCAAAAAAAGGGACAGTTTATAGCTTGTCTGAAAAAGGGTTACAACAATTTTGCCTCAATTCCAGTTCAATTACGCTCCTACTGTATATTTTCTCAATTTTCATGTGCACAGTACCTTGCCTTAAATTTCTCCATTCTCCATCCCTGGAAAATGATTCATCATTTAAGTACTTTCCATATAAACCCTTCTACACCCAAGCTCCCTTATACTGCAACTAAAATGTGTGCATTATCAAGATTAGTGTAAACCTCTTTGGATGTACATAAATGGCCAATCTACTATGGCTAAACAAGATGTAGTCTGAATCGCATACAAAAAAAATATACCTTGTCTTAAGAAAGTTGATCTTGAAGTTCTCAAAAACATCATACTCTCAACATTACAGGGTGAACTCCCAGGCCTCCACATGCAGTTGAATCACAGGGCGCTAATGGCCAGGGCATTACACCTAGGGGACCAAGGACCTCCCAATAAAAACTAATGCAGTAAATTAGAACAGGCATCTTTTCATACTGATGTGACATAGTGGTCTTGGAGCTCCTCAATCAAAATAAAATAACTTGTTTGTTGGTAAACCCTTTGTGGTAATGATTCATTATTACAAAGGATCTCTCCTCTCTACTGTATATCAAAATGGAGTGTGCCATAGAAGCAAGTGTAACATGTTCTGTTCTCTCTCTGGACAAGATTGCAAAAGACCCAAAGACTTTTACTATTTTATTAGCCTGATTTCCTATTCCGTATGTGTCCACATCTCTCTAGATCCTTTTAATATGATGATTTGATACATGCCATTATTAATTAAGTATGAATTTTCAAATGGTTCAAATAACATTTTGTATGACTATTAGCAGATGCAAATTTGTTTTAACTATATCTATATTAAAAATGCAATTTTCAAGTTCTAAATTAGGCTTTAAAAAGTGATTGGAATGGCAACATGTGATTCTATAATGAGAAATGAAATTACTGAAGCACCCTTGTACATTCGATTATACAATACCTTCATATTAAAAAACAAAACATTATAATAAGCTGCCTTAAGCCTTACAACAATATTATGAAACCACAACTATTAGCTTTGTTAATTTTAAACAAGGATATACTAATATCAGTATCTGCCTGAACTGTATATGCTATTACTCTCACTGTAAATTGGTTAATATCGGAGGCAGTATGGTCCAATGTAGGCATGCTCAATTCCAAACTCCAGGTTTAATAAGTAAATTAATAATTAAGAGTTCAAAGAAATTATGTAGAACACATAAAAAACCACTTGGTCTGAAAGGGCCAATATTGCCCACCCCTGGTCTAATGCCTGAAAGAAACTATACTAGTCAAGTGGCTATGGTCTCAAGACTAAGTCACTGAGTTACCTTAGGTTGCTGGTTTGAGCTTATTTGTGCTTGTAGTTTTCAATACAAGTTGGAGTATAAAGGGAAATGTTGTATTTCAGCTGGGTCACCTTGGAATATGAATGGCCTGCAAACTAATACAACACATTTTGTAAATGGCCTATTTACTGTACACAGCAGGACAAAAAAGGCTGTGATTACTTCTTTCCTTCTTAAAGTCCTAGTCATGGAAACTGGGGGTCAGACAAAAGCTAAATGTATAAACCACAAGAGAGCAATTTTAAGAATAGAGGAAAGTAGAAGGAAAATAAAGCCACATTTGCATGCAAAAACAGTGGCAATGATACTAAATTATCCCGATAATAATGTCTGCAAATATATAATAATAATAATAATAATAATAATAATAATAATAATAATAATAATAATAATAATAAAAACTGAAGTGAAAACAAATTTAAGAAAACAAAATTACTACAGCAGACATATGAGTTAAAGTTGAATCCAGAAAACATTGCTTCTATAGAAAAATAAAGAGGTCTCAAACAGATGAATGCAAATGAGCTTCCCCAATAGTGATGCTAAAAAAAATGACGTAATAAGAATTTCTGGAACCTTCAAGGCCATATTCATTCCTGTAGCAATATTAATTTCTACTATTGGAGAAATGTAGTACAGTGAAGAAGATCTACAACATATGTAAAGGAAAACATTTGCTCGCTTGAGAAGTATACACTCATTATGACTGACAGTTGCCTGTTAAACTTGTTGTGATGCTTTGTTGTTTGACCTGGGCAGTGTCATGTCAATAATCATGAAAGACCAGATTGGATACATTCACTTCCACTTCCTCTACAGAGTGCAACTATTAACAAATTGAAAAGAAACTTTAGCACAAGTGCATTTGTGGTGTGAAGAAATCCAATAAGTATATGGCCAATGTTTCAATTAGTAATGAACCTCCAACCACAGCTCAGACTGAAAGACGACAAATCCTCTTATAGTGTTACTTCTGCATCTCAACAGTAAACAGATTTAAAATGCAAACAGTGTTGACAGGTGGATTTTCTTTTTCTAGCATCTGGTGATGCTTGATATTTACCATACATTTGTGTTAAATCTGTGGTACCGTGTGCACAGGATAGACTGACAGCAATTACTCATAATTATAGTCCATGTGTAGAGTGGATTAATGTCTATTTCTGAGCATTTCTTTCTGTAGGATTTTCTTTAAGGGCATAGCACGTATTAAGAAAACATATTGTTAAAATCATGAAGAAAAAAAGTCATGCAGTTCAGTTTGAAGATATAAAACAAACAATGTTAGCATAGGTGATAATGCAACAATAAGTGATTTATATGTCACTTCAATTGAAGTTGACACAGTTTGCATATTACATTATTGCAATTTTCTTTAGCTTTTTTCTTCTTTTTACTGCTGAAATAGTTAAATGGATTGGGCCTGCAAATATTAAATGATTTTCAGTCAGGACAATCTTGTGTTAAATAACCACCTTTATTATAATACAAAATCTTACAGATTTCCAAAAACACTGAACCCAAACAATGGGTGAATAAAAATAAAAATACTTGGAGCATCCTGGTGCCGCCTGCTAAAAAACAAACAATACAATATTAAATCTATGTGACGTGTTCATCCCGGTGAACAAAAATGATTAGACAGAGGAGCATCATATACTACCCCCCAAAGGAACAGAGAGGCTGAGAGATTTGCAGGGAATCCCTATTCGCTCATAATTGGTGCACTGTGTTCATCCCAGTGAACAAAAACCAAAACCAAACCAAAAACCAAAAATGAAAAATAATATATGTAAATATGTATATAATTATGACCACCTGCACCACCTGCAAATATAAAATATAAAAATAGATACAATTATTTATATCACATAATGCAAAATCTCGACCTTCAGCCACCTCCCCTCCAGACCTAAAATACTTGAAACCTTGCATGCTTTCTAATATTAGTCATATATGCTGCATAAAAAGTACAATTTCAGAGTAAATACAATTGTTACTGTCAAATCATGTTAATAACATGGAAGGGATTTGCAATATGTATTTCAAGGAAGCCCTTTCCTGTTTATAGATTGCATTTAAAGTTTAATTGTTGTTTTTTTATATCATTTCTAGAGGGGAAAAAAAGAAGATGAAGAATGAGGGATAGAAAAAAACTGCAGAGACTGAACGAGTTAGCAGAAACAATGAGCCATTAAGAAGCTGTCACAAGGGAAATTTGCTTTGAGCAGTCTGCAGGTTAAAGCTGCACTCTACCCATTGTGGGAAACATTACTCCAGCTAAATCAACCTCAAAACTGGGGCATTTATTTCTGCAGCAAAGCACAGAATTAAAAATAATAAATAAATAAGAACTACTAAAGGATTTCAAATACAGAACATGATTAGTGATAATAAATTGCTATACAATAAAAGCTCAATTATAGGTCCCCGAAGGTAATGCCGATGATTAAATAACAAGGGGAATCATTAATAATACTTTTTTTTTTTAATTTTGGCAAATCAACATAACCAGTAAAAAAAAAAAAAAAAAAAAATATTATATATCGTATTTTCTCAAAATAGCACCCGGGCGCTGATTTTCTCAAAATGCTCTTTACCTGGGCAGTTATTTCGATAAGAGTGTCTTTTAGGGGGCTCCCGAGTGGCGCATCAGATAAATGCACTCCACGTGGAGTGCATGATGCACCCTATAGCCTAGACGTCGCTGGTTCGAGTCCAGGCTATTCCACTGTAGACCGTGGACATGAGCTCCCAAGGGGCGGCACACAATTGGCCGAGCACTGCCCAGGGGGGCTTAGGTTGGCCAGGGTGTCCTTGGCTCACTGCGCACCAGCGACCCCAGTGGTCTGGCTGGGCGCCTGAAAGCTTGCCTGTAATCTGGCCAGAGCTGCGTTGTCCTCCGACACTGTAGCTCTGAGGTGGCTGCATAGTGGGTCTGCAGTGTGAAAAAGAAGCGGTCGGGTGACAGCACACGCTTTGGAGGACAGCGCGTGTTTGTCTTTGCCGGGGGTGGTAGCGGTGAGCTGAGCCTAGAAATAATTGGATATTCCAAATTGGGAGAAAATGATAAAAATAACTGGCAACTACAAAAATTAAAAAAAGAGCGTCTTTTAGAGAGTAGGTGCTAACTGGCCACTGTGAAATCATCGACGCAGCTTCACCTGGGTTACATATACAACCCAGACTTGGCGCTATACCGAACATATGCGATGTATATGTATATATATATACACACACCACACCACTCGATTTCTGTCCCTTTTATTGTTGGAAGAGAGAGCTCAACACTATAATACAATAAAAAAATAAAAAAAACAAATAATAAAATTTAAAAAAATTCAGGGATACACTTCTCAACTGGCAACTCAGGTCGCTGCAGCTAGTCTCCATTACACTGTTGTCGAATGATGTAAAACAGAATGCAATATCTAAAATGGATGCCGTTGAGAAATTTAACCCTTTACATGCCGAACCGCAAATAATAGTTTATTATAATGTTATTTCAGCAAAAATTAAAAAAAAACATTTTAACTCTGTTACATATACATAGAGTGCACTCCGTTTATAAGAATCACATCCGTCCTGGATGATTTGATTCTTATAACCGGTTGATTCTTAAAAGTGGATCGATATGATTACGATTAGCAAAAGCGTGCCTCGGTGCATCAGCAGTTTAAATACAGTATTCAAATATCAATGGTGCTCAATCACTGAGGATAATACATCAAAACAATCAAAACAAGTCCCCGTGGGTAAGGAACTTGTTATATGATCACGATTATGTTTACTCAAGGTTGCAGAATCCAGTTTTACTACAGTATACTTGAGAAGTGATTGTCTCGTGAGGGTGCCTAGTTTAACTGCTGTGCGGGGTTACGTGTATTAGCCTTTGAATTAAAATAACATTATAGTACAGTATTTTACTGTCAGGACTACCACTGCATTTAAGCAATGTCTCTGCCAGCAACCACAGGTGTGGTCAGTCTCCAGTTAGTGCAGATCAGTGCTAATTGGGGAGTGGCCACCTGCATAAAAGCAGGCAGAAATCGTGTGTCTGGGAGTTGGTGAGTTACACTGTGCTGTTGGTATCTGTGGTTTGATCTGTGAGGTGAATGCCCAGCCAGCCTGATAGTGGTTTGTGTAACTGTTTATTTTGGCCCTCGTGCCTGTTCTTTGTTCCTGTTTTTGTGTTATTTTGTTTATTAAAGTGTGCATTTGCTCTTTAAACTGAATGTCTTTCTTTCTTGCTACAATTCCACTAAAATATTTTGGGGCAAAGTAGAAATATATTTTTATTGAAAAGTATAATTAAATTGTTATGATTAAATTAGTCTTAAGAAACCAACAGACATTTACAAGAACTGTGCAGAGGTAGCAGTGTGCAGTGTTTTGGCTGCAGTCTCCCCTGGAGGTGTATGTTCTATTCCACTTGCTACAGCATTGCTTTTTCAATTTTATTTTTTTCAACAGATTGTGAACTGATCTTTATCAAAAACATATTGTGACGAAGATGGGAAATTAGAGAGAATGCTGGTTGTTGTTCCCAAGCCAATATACTGTACAAATGAGGGTTGGCAATGTTGATGATATAAATTGAAAAAATAAAGTTCTATTCAGGGTGCCAAAAGTCGTCATAAACATAACCATTGTTGAAAATTGCTTTTCTACCTAATTTGCATAATCTCCAATTTACTCATATTATTTAAGAGCATTTAAGGGATGTTGATCATTGTAAAAATATGCAAAGTTTCAGGCAGGAAACTAGAAATAAACCTGCAAATTTGACCATGTCATAGTCATTTTCTCTCAAGGAGATTAGGCTAGGCAATTCATGTCACCATTTAATCAATGGCAGCAACCAATAATATTGTCTAAAGGTGAGGACAAACACCAAAATCTATCAAGTCAAAATAGGTAGTGGGGGAGGGAGTGGAATGAGTTATGCCATTGTTATATTGCTGGTTCAGATGCATGTCACTGTTCTTTATTGAGCTGCTGTTCTTGTAAGATTATTGTTTTTAAATTTTTGGGTTAAAAAAATTTAACCTCAGATGTCTTCGTGATATAAATGGAAGTTAATTGTGTTCGGAAATTATGTTAAAATTATTAACAATCTATAGTTACTAATATAGTGAAATAACAGCAATAAAACATTTACAGAATTACAGCTAGGCTATCCAAAAGTGTCTTTTTTTTTGTTCATACACGCGCAGGCAAACTCGCCGAGAGAGAGAGAGAGAGAGAGAGAGAGAGAGAGAGAGAGAACGAGAGAGAACGAGAGAACGAGAGAACGAACAAAGTGACAACACACCCACTTAACATGCTCCCAGCATCTTCAGACATATTTTTGTGCATTTTTACAGATGCAGGTGGATGTATCAGGAGTTAAAGTCTCGCGGATGCGGATACAATTTTTGGTATCCGCGCAGGGCTTTAACTATTAGTAACAACCATCACTCCCAGGTTTAATTATGTTTGAACAACAACGACACTCAATAAAACTTTTCCTGAATTTTATCCCATACTAGCAAACCATAGGCATGACTCTAGTATAGATGTTCTTGGACATTATACAGTGCACATAACTGTTCTTGAGTTTTCTAATCTCTGTTAACAGTTAATACATTTAGTTTATATAATTAATAGTACATTTGAAGCAATTTTTTTCTTTGTTTGTTTTGTTTTTATAAAGAACAATCTCTGGTAGATATGGATAGACCCATTGGTAACATTTGCTCTTTAACACAGAAGTTCTATTTATCACAAAACATGTTATTCATGTAGTGTGAGACTCATTTATGAAGATGACAAGAAACCATACATTATTTATGAATCATTCCTGCCTCCTTCTGTGTCATTAACTGAGAAGTGAGAATCTCACAGTGCACTGGAATGTAGAATATTAATTGCTCAAATTAAATCTAATACCTATACTTTAACATGCATTGAATTTCAATAAAATACCATCGTATCAACAAAATCTGTCTGTAAGTAGGAAAGCAACTGCGTTTTGTCTGAGAACTATAGCAATTTTAATATGGATTGATTTTCTAAGTTTTACTATATGTGATTGCATAGCTCATATATCATAACCAATGGTTTATGTACAGTGATTTATTATTATTATTATTATTATTATTATTATTATTATTATTATTATTAAAAGTGTGTGTATACCAGTATACATTTTTTTTTTGTATACAATAACACAATTTTTAAGACATTTATATATGCACTGTATTACATGGGTTGTTGAACACTTCTTTGAATAATCCTGTAAACCTGGACTCTTTTGCATCTATCAGACAGTGTCTGGCTCCTTACCTGATCTGCTGTCTTCTAGCGGTTCATGGGGATGCTGCTGCAGCTTGCAGTAGGCTGCTGCATCCTGGTTGGCTCGTGAGTTGGGCTGACTCAGTAGATCTGGAGAGGCAGCGTGTGACAGATGTACTTCTCCTCTAGCCCTCACTATCAGACTAGTGGCTCTCTGCCATTGGTTCAGTGCAATGGACCGGCAACAGTGTACTCTATAATACTATGCCTGCCTGAGCCACAGAGAGCATCAGAATTCCTTTAGCAGGAGATGCTTGCAACGGAACTACAGGACTTGAATGAGGCAGCTCTAGCCTGAGCTGAATCAGGGAGACTGGGTGTTAGGTTGCTGATTTTAGCAGTGTACTGAAAAAGAAAATCTACAAAAGCTATGTATGGCTAAGCAAATCCTGCCTATTGATGCCCCGTGTTGAAGGAAGTAAGCAGAGTTTTATATCTAATAATGAAGAAATACTTACTTTATTCATGATTGTATGAGTAAATATTCCACTGGAAGAAGGGGAAAGATGCACTTCTTTTTCTAACTGGTTGTAACTTTACCTCGCTTGGGACATTAGCTTGTTTTTTTTCTCTTTTTTGTCTGGTTGAACTGTGTGCACTCTGTGCATGGAAGCTGCCGGTCCCATATGGCTTGTTACTATATTGTCATCAGCTCCACGCACCTCAGCAATGGTCACTTTCGAAACATCAAGGGAGTTTTCAGAGGCCCTCTCAGCAAGAATGGAAACAAAAACCTGGTATTTAGTAATTTTCATTATATATTACTTATATTATATATATATATATATATATTATATATATCACTGCTTTTTATAACCTTCACTGCACATGTTGATAGTGCAGATGCTTTTAAAGTAGAATATAGAATGCTTCAAATGTAGGTACATATTTGTAATGTGGTTTAAATATGATGCTACTTGGAAATATACAAGAGATGGAATGCATGAGAAATGTTTAGCCCCGCGATGCTGGTTAAACACAAAACAGATGGAAAAGGAAGTTTTTTTCTATACATAATAAAATCAATTTTGTTTAGTCTGGCACTGATTTTTCTCAAGTCAATTTAAATAGCTCCTTTAGGGGGGTTGGCTCAGGGATTATACACATTTTTTTTCTCTTGGGACTGATGAGTAAGATAAATGTTGGCTTGATGCATACCAAAAATGTTACACTACCCCATATATAATTTACAAGTTCATGTTCCTGAAGGCACAGATAAATATATATAAAAGAGAGACAAACATAATTTAATAATTTTTGCTCATCTCTTGTGTTCCATAAATGTGCTACTTTCCTTCCCTAATTGTAGCGCTTACTGTACATTCTTTCTGAGTAGAAGAATCTCTTGAGAGCTGACTTGCTAGATATTTTCAAAGAATAAGGTATCATGTATATACAATATTAATGCTCCACAGGGTAGAGGAGACACAAATTGCAATTTATAAACATGCAATCTGTGGTTAAGGATTAACATGATGCAAGATTTAGATGTCAAATAAGTAAAACAGCAACAGAGTGTTACTGGTGAACAGGACTGAATTTACTTAAAATCCAACACAGCAACTGGGCAGTTATCCAGATCAATCTGGATTGTACAATATATAGAAATCACTCCAAGAGGTTTTTTTTTTGTTGCTCGTATTGGGGACCAAATGTCATTAATTTTAGAAATATGTGAAGGTTTTAGCAACAGTTCTTCAAGTCCTCAACTGTGTCTTTATTGCTGTATTATGTAACACAAGGAGCAAAGAACATAATATTGTGTCCATATTATTGGATAGTGAAAACTTTTTAGGAAGCTACTCAAAATGATTCTGAGGAAACTATTGCAGTTTAGGTATGTATTCTAACAGGGAAAGCCATTATACTGTAAGTTATTGTAATTCCAATTATTGGTAAATCTGATTCAATATAAGATTGGCAAAACCTATACAGATCATTCAACTTACTGCTATTTAGAGATGTAGCTCTCATACAAAACTAAAGAACAGTTTTGACATATTTAAAGTTGTTATAATCCATTGCCCTTGAGGTGTTTCAAAAACACACAATAGTGTGATACAGGATCAATTGTTTTGCTTTCTGATCATTTGCAAAGCTTAACGTTGACATGTATAACCTCCAACTGCTGCAGGTAGCTTCAGAATGATATCTACAGTGTATCTGGATCACCGAGTAAGCATCAAACAAGTTTCAAGGGAGGAAGCATGTGTCCCTACATCAAAAACTATCTGGACTGTTTCTGATCAAGTAGATAGCACAAGGCTAAATTATGGAACAGTATTGTAAATATAAAGGAATGCTGTTTTAATGTTAACTTGCACTGCAAAAATATTTTTAAAAACTAAGAATGTCCTCCTGAGGTCCCAGAGTGGCTCACCGGGTATAGGTTGGGTTATACAGTCAGGGGAGCGCAGGTTCCACCTGAAATCTGAGCTTGAATACAAATAATCCTTAAAAAAAAAGGGTCAAATGGCATTGGTTTCTATTCTTTTAACAGTATGCTAGTTTGTCTTGGTTAGTATTATCGATAATGCAGTATAGTTGTATTAAATGCTGCAGTTACTATTATCCACAGTATTTAGAGTATTTTTTTTAGCACTGTTTTTTATGTATCATATCAGAAGGACAAAAGGAAACTACAGGCACATTAAAGGGGAACAAAGCATTCACAGCTCAACAACACAGCATCACATGAAAGGTCTCAAACTGTTATCATTAACAAAAGATTTAATTTCCTGCAGTGCGGCTACTGAGCTTGCAAGACTCCAAGCAGACCCCCAAACAACCAGGGAGCATTTGTATTAAACAGCTGATGATGCTTCCAATTTGTCAATCAAAAAACAAAATCTATTTAATGTAATTTATTTGAAAACAAAAGAATCCCCTTAACAAGTATTCCAGTCATTCCATTCAATTAAATACTATATTTGACACATCTGTTTATGTAAGGAAACTGATCTGTGCCATGATATAGGTTCAGGCTGAAACAAATATTGATGTATTAAAGAATAAATAACTTGTGAGATGCTTTGCCTTTGCATAAATGTAACTAATGAGTTTCATGTCTGTCATACTTTTTTTTTTTTCTCGTAAACTCATTATTTAAATAATACAAAGATTAGAATATGCTTTTAGAATATGAGCTATTGAAATCGTTTGCTTTCATAGTATACCGGTTTATACTGTATTCAAAGAAATGTTCTTATCGCAGTTTTATAAAATATGGTTGTTGATTTAAGTTGTATTCATTGTACTGAGCAAACACTTATCAGGAGTTTTGAACTCTTCTGAATGATGACACATGGTATTTGTTATTTGATCTTTAATGAGCTTATAGCCAGATTCTGTTTTTTGTGGTATTATCATTTATATTGTGCAAATACATTTAACATGCCCCACACAACCCGTTCTCTGCAGTTTTCTAGCAATTCCATTACCAAACACACACGCACATACACATATTAAATACTGAGCCACACAGCGCCATTTCATTACTCCATGTACACACTGCTGTAAACATACCTGTTTATTTTACTGTAGAAAAGTTTTTTTTTCACCCATATTCTTTGATTTAGACCCCTCAGAACTGTTTACAGTAACTACTTATACACATACAGGCACATTGAAGTGTAAATTCCTGACTTCACGCTAAAGTTATTTTGCTTACAGTCAGACAGGGTCCTTTGTCATGGCTAAAAAACCTTTGCATAATTTACCACTTGCTCTGTTCTACGTTGGCCTGCCTGTCAGGGTTAGTAAAATAACCCACATTTACATCACCAGCTTTTTTTCTGTTTAAATGGCTGCTGCTTGCGCTAAATTTATTTTCAACTAATTGCTAGCTGTGCTATGAAGGAGTGATGGGGTGATAGTACAGAGCACCTTGCAATGTGTGAAAAAAGACTAATCACAGGGAAATGTGATCAAGCCAGCCTTATGCTTGCTGTGTATAACATACCTCATTGGGCTTATTATATTGTCATTGATTACGCTGTGATAATACCACATTCATATTAGCATAATTTAAAAACGTGGACATATCAACTGCTGAAAGTTCTTGCTCTGAACCATATTAATTGGGTAATGATCAAGCCTTGTAGAGATATTATCTATATTTCTATATTTCATAATACTGATAATATATATGTGTGTGTGTGTGTCTATATATCTAAGCAGGGCAACAACAGGAGTAATAGAAATTTAAACACCTTAGAAATGTAGGTGGTGTAAAATATCCCTTTAATATTTCAGCAAAAGTTTCTATTACAAAGACCTTTATTTTCATATGCACATGAAATCTACAATATGTTGGAAGGTATCCCAGCGTACAGTATAATGGCTCATTAGTCTTCAAAAGCCTGATATATCGTAAAGTTCTTTGCATTTTCACATAGATTCACTCATTTCAGCTCGTACAATTTCTCTTTCTGCCTATAGATTGAAAGGTCAAGGGTCTGACCCCGACAGAGGCTCAGACCCTTGCATCTAAAATGAGTGCTCTAGGGCAATCTTAACAACTGGTGAAGTTTGGAGAATCTTGTGATTAGAAATCAAATGCCATGGGGACCAATGTAAGTCAACAGCAGCGAGGGATAATGTCTACTTTAGTTGATTCGGTCTAGACAGTTTTATAAGGCTATAATTGTATATCTGACTTTATAAAACTATGTTATGGTATATTATAAAATGCTATATTTGCCCTTATACAAGTTTACCATGGTATTTTTGCATGGTATTTTTGCACTTTTGCCATGCATTTTCCATGGTAATACCATGTATTAACCATACTTTATCCTGGTTTACCATGTTTATTAATATGCTTTACCACACCTCACTGTTCTTTACATTGCTTTTCTATGCTTTACCATGCTTTCACTATGCTTCATTACGCTTTGTTATGCTTTTACTATGGTAAACTTTTATAAGGGTTACTTTCCTAATTTTTTTTTTTTTTTTATGCATGCATGCATGCAGCACTACTGCATATTGAATTATATCTCAATACAGCAGACCACACTCTCAAAGTTGCTTGGGGCGATTACTGTCTAAAGCTTAAGCGTGCTTCACTGATCTATAGATGGGATTGAGTAAAAAAAGCTTTGCAGAAGAAGTCAAAAGGTTTTTCTACATCTACAAGGCCCTGCATAATCTCCCTCTAAATGTAGATTGGAGTTGCTTGCACACATCTGCGTGCTTTATTAATTCTTTAATTCTGCTGTCCATTATTAAATTAGCTGGCGACTTTTTTTATATTTTTTTGCTGCCATTTTGACTTGAAATGGACACATTGCAATGACAGCTAAGATAAACTGTTAAAAAAAAAAAGATACATTTTTGTAAATTTGGTTCAACATAGAGTATTAAGATTTATTTTTAATACTGTTACCAAGCAATGTTAAGTTTCTTCACTGAAAAAAAAAAAATTCAAGATATAAGTGTGGTTATACCATTAAAACAGGGCTGTAATGCAATACTGAGCAACCTGAGCTAACCTAAAAGCCAAATGTGAGGCCCTCAAACAAACCACAAGGCTACAAGACAACAGGGCTTGGTTATACATTCTTGGAATCGTCATAATTCATTTGCTGTTTTAGACAATAGACTTTTATAAAATAAATAAATACATACATAAATAAAAAATAAATTAAAAAAAATATATTTAATCATCTCAGTGCTGTTTATAACAAGTTGCTCTGACTGATTTGACCCATTTTTCTCTGACTTAACATCCCTGTAGGGTGGGTTTATATGTAGAGGCCGCAAGTTGATCCTTGGGGCTTCTAGTTGCGCATCCCTGCTCTAATGAAACAACAGTCATGACCAGCCAACCTAATAGATCGTTTTAGTCTCTGTGGTTTATTTTTGTCTTAATAAGTATGTAAAAATGCTAGTTAAAATATTCCTTCAAAACACACTTTCTCTACCTGTCTCTCAGACACATACTGGGCCATGTTCCCAAAGATTTCACTCATGAGTTATTAACATAATGTTTTCTTCATTTTATGAATAAAATGCTTTATTATTTAATAAAACATTTCCAGGCTATTGTTAAAGAAACCAACACTGTTAAATGTAAAATTATGTTTTATTCCAAAAAACAGACTCTGAAAATACATTCTTTAAATAACTAATAATTGTGGGGCCCACAATTCACTCTCACTCTCCCACACCCAAATACAAACACAACAAAAACATACAGGGTTTTTTTTTTTTTTTTTTACTATACATTTATTTTTATCAGTATATTGTAATAAAAACATTTATAAACAATTTGTTTTTGTTCTGTAAAAACTGTGTGATTAATCCTGTTATGGTAAGACAGGACTGTGTCAATTTAACTTAAAGATGGTGCCACTCAAAAGCATCATTGACAAAGCTAACAACATCTCAATCACTCATCTATTAGCCCAGGTAAAGAGAATAAGAGATCACAGTTCCTGGTAATATCAATTCCATTGTGTCTGACTTTAACTGCAGAGGATGGAGCAGACAGGTTTATTGACACTTAAAAAAAAAAAAAAAATCCAGCTTTCTTCTCAAGTCTAATTTGAATTTTTCATTTAGTCTCATGCATTTATTTACCCCTGATTTTCACAACTTTTAAGTTCTGTTAAACTTGTTGTCTTTCTGCACAGGAGAATCCACCCACTAAACAATGATGTAATCATTCTTATAAAAGCCTAGTTTGTCTACACTCTCTTTTCATTTTTTTTTTTTTTTTATTGTTTGGAGTCTGTTGACTTACCTTGCATGATATCAGAATTCCGATAAAAGATACAAATCTTGGTCAATTCCTTGTATTCTGAATACATTGTTCAAAAGGAAAGTATCCTACCATGCTGGCGCTTCCCGAAGCGGTCTGATTGCTTTGCTGCTTCGTTCTGATGCTTCCAAAAGCTATTCATCCAGCTGCTTCATCACTGTTGCAGATTCCAGATGATCATGGTCCTTCAATTCAATCCCCCAATCAAGTTCGGATTCTCCTGCACCTGTCCCAAATTGTCCAATTCATACTGACTCCACCGGCAACATTTCCAACGTCATTTTTCAAGCTCTCCAATCACTACAATCCACTATTTTTGGTTTAGATAAGCGCCTTTCTACTGTTGAGACCCACCATAAATCATCTCAGCCCACTCACAGTCTTGGCTCTGGCAGTGCTTTCCAGTCTACAGCAATTCCGTATTCAAGTACCCCCCCTGGTCCCAGCAATGCTACCAGTGCCCCTCCCTCCTGTGGGGTACTTATCTAACATTTTACATCAATCATGGATTCTCATTTCTGAATGTACCCCAGGACCAATCCCCCCATCTATCAGAATGTATAATTGACATCCATGTAGATTTTTTTGCCTTTTTGCTACTATAAATACTGTACCTCCTGCTACTCTAATGCTTTTTTATATGACCACCACTGCTTTCCCTCCTATCCTCTAGATTATACTCTCTTACTGACTGTCAGGTCGGGATCTTTATCTATAAGATATGCCACGTTGACAAAATGTCACAACTGGGTTCAGTTTCCTCTGTTTTAAATGAATGCATTTTATTCAAGTTATTCTGGACAGTTTCACAAGTGTTTGCAAAACTTTATTTTTCGTAAAGAAAATATATTTTGCTATTAAGATAGTGCAGTTGTATTTTTATTTTGTTGTGTTAAAGTTATTTTACTGAGTTATCGTTATTATTTGCCATATTGTTTGCAATACTATTGTTTGGGGGTCTGGAATGTTCTTTCAGTCACTGCAACTGAAACTGTGGAATCAGTGACTTGTTACAGTCAGTCTTTTTCGTACAGATGTTTAAAATGCTAATTAGATTCAGATTATTTCCTTTTTCACAATTGCTCTGCCTAATGTAAATACTGGCATATTAGGATGCTGAACTACTTAATCAAAATAATCAGCGACTACTTCTAAGTGCTGGAAAATGAATTACGCTTTTTAAAGTGCTTCTCAAATTAAGTATGTTCAAGCCTTTCCTGATAAGGTCAGGCATTGCCTTGTATGTCGATGCACTGTTGTCCAAATGGATGCAAACCAACTGGACAAAGAGAATTGCAAAAACTCTCTTGTGCTACCGCAATATTAATAGACTTTGAAGGTAAATAATTTTCAGACACAGTTATTTAAACTAACCTGAAGTTTAAGCTTTGGTGGAATGGGGGAAATATGGCTCAGTTGGATAGCAATTCTCCAAGTTTATTTGTAATTTAATTTATGATTCGGTGTTGTCTTGGTTTTAATAATGTATGTGTTGTCCCTGTACCTGTTGCATTCGGAGGAGAGAGTGAAGCATGATTTGATTAGCATTTTTGGAATTACCACAATCAGTATTAGAGTGGCCAGGCAATCATAAAATAACTCAGACAGATGGAAACTACCAAATGTCAAAATGTTTCACTGTAAAACTGGAATGCTGCCAGATATGTTTTGATATTGAATTAAATGAACACAGTATAGACTTGAAATAATACAATTTATCTTTGCAGTAGAGGCACAATGAGGAGCAAGAGTGAGGTTATGAACTTGTATCTAACTTTAACAAACAGATCAAGAGAGGCATGATAATAAAGAAGTAATTTAAAAAGTGCTAGTAGCATTTTATTCAGTACAGTGCTGAATACCATTAATCACCCTAGGATAAGATACACATTAGATTAATAAGACAGTATGATATGAAAGTAATTCTGATACAGCCATTGTCTAGGCAGCCTGCTGTCTGATGTATGGTTCTAGAATGGTTTTATGGTGGGAAGCAATTATGTATAAGGGTCGCTAGAATTATAAATCATATTTAAGTAGCAGTGACTAGGATTGAACTGGGGGCCTTGCTGTCAAAAGTGCTGACAGTTGCGCTCAACAAAATAGTACTTCATACAGCTTCTGTACTAGCGGTAGATAACATTTCATACAACTTCTGTAGCAGCCACTAGAGGGACATTTTCACATTGAACAAAGGATAACCACATTGTGGCAAAGTGCCCCGCCCCTGTGTGCATGTGTGTGTTCTGTGTTGTGTATATGCGTGCGTATGTTAATGTTGGTGTATAGATTGGTACACGGGATATAAACGGGTCTGTGTTTCACGTGTGTTTAAAGTGTAGATTTGTATTTAGGCACGAGGAGAGCACAAATCACTTCACGTGCTGGTTAAATGTAATATGTGAGCACGGGGTTGCACAGAATTAATTCACGTGCTGGGATTCAAGTGAATAATTAATTTAGTAATTGAATCCCAGCACAACAGTGTATATAGAGACACGTAGCACTCAGTCGGGGGTTGGGTGTTCGAGAGTGGAGAACGGGTGAGAGAGAAGGAGAACGTAAAAGTAGTAAAAATAATATCTAGAAGTGTTTGTACTCACCGTGTTTGTTTGTCTCTCCGTGCACCGTTTGTTTAATGTTAGTCCGTTTTGTTTGTCTTTTTATTTTGGCGTGTAGTGCCGTGTCCAGTGTTTTTGTCTGTTCCAACCTTTTATTTTCTGTTCTGTTTATTAAATGCTGAACGCGATCACGCGTTCAGCCTCACCAAAACCCCATCTCTCTGTCGTTTGTGTTCCTGTTTCTGGTCTGACGCCACCCACTCCGGCCGTCTTTGTGACACGTGGTGTCAGAAGTGGGATAGCCGCGCCTCCAAGCGTCAGACCAGGAGGGGTCTGGGAAAAAAAAAAAAAAAAAAAAAAAAAAAAGGTCAATGGCAGAAGACGCCATCAAACTGCGGGGCTGGTTCCTAGAAAATGCTGGGCTGGAGGCCCAGTCTCTGCCCATAATCGTCCGGGCCCTGTGGATGATGGACAGTGAGAGATGGGAGGCCTATCAGGAGGAACACACCCCAAACACCTTGGAGGAAGGTGTGGAGTTTCTCCTCAGCTACCTGGAGGCAACGATAAAAGGAACAGCAGCCCAGGTAGCAGGCCCACCAGCAGAGGGTGAATGCCTGCTGTCCCCATCTCCACCAGCAGAGGGTGAGTACCTGCTGTCCCCATCTCCACCAGCAGAGGGTGAATGCCTGCTGGTTTTGCCTCCACAGCCCAAATGGGAGGAGCCTGAGCGTCCACAGCCCAAATGGGAGGAGCCTGAGCGTCCACAGCCCAAGCGGGAGGAGCCTGAGCGTCCACAGCCCAAGCGGGAGGAGCCTGAACGTCCTACGCCTGAGTGGGAGGAGCCCGAACGTCCTACGCCTGAGTGGGAGGAGCCCGAACGTCCTACGCCTGAGTGGGAGGAGCCCGAACGTCCTACGCCTGAGTGGGAGGAGCCCGAACGTCCTACGCCTGAGTGGGGGGAGCCCGAACGTCCACAGCCCAAGAGGGGGGAGTCGGTGCGTCCACAGCCCAAAAGGGAGGAGTTGGTGCGTCCACAGCCCAAAAGGGAGGAGTCGGTGCGTCCACAGCCCAAAAGGGAGGAGTCGGTGCGTCCACAGCCCAAAGGGAGGCAAGTCGGGGTTTCCACAGCCCTGGGACCCAAGCCACCAGCAGAGGGAAAATGCCTGCTGGTTCAGCCCCAAGAGCCGGAAGGGGAGGGGTTACAGGCTCAACCCCCTGAAAATTTTTGGGGGGGAGAAGGGCAGGATGCTGGTGTCCCCCAGCAGCCTCTCGCTATGCTGCTGAAGGCAGCACGGCGCGCACATGCCCAGCCGCCACAGCAGAGGGAGCCAGCACCGCCAGGAGCAGAGGAGCAGGAGCTGCCTCTGCCTCCGCCACCACCACCGCAAGGAGCAGAGGAGCAGGAGCTGCCTCTGCCTCCGCCACCACCACCGCAAGGAGCAGAGGAGCAGGAGCTGCCTCTGCCTCCGCCACCACCACCGCAAGGAGCAGAGGAGCAGGAGCTGCCTCTGCCTCCACCACCGCCAGGAGCAGAGGAGCAGGAGCTGCCTCTGCCTCCGCCACCACCAGGAGCAGAGGAGCAGGAGCTGCCTCTGCCTCCGCCACCACCACCGCAAGGAGCAGAGGAGCAGGAGCTGCCTCTGCCTCCACCACCGCCAGGAGCAGAGGAGCAGGAGCTGCCTCTGCCTCCGCCACCACCAGGAGCAGAGGAGCAGGAGCTGCCTCTGCCTCCGCCACCACCACCGCCAGGAGCAGAGGAGCTGGAGCTGCCTCTGCCTCCGCCACCGCCCGGAGCAGAGGAGCAGGAGCTGCCTCTGCTGCCCGTACCTCCGCAGGGAGTACGGTGGCCGGAGCCCCAGAAAGGGGAGCTGCCGGCCACGAAGGGGGAGGAGGTCTGGAGACCACCAACCCCAGCAGCAGTTTCGCTGCCGGAGATCGTGGGGGAGGTCCGGAGACCTGCTCCCATTGCAGCTTTTTCGCTGCAGGAGTTCTTGTGGCCGGAGCCCCACAGGAGGGAGCTGCCGGCTACGAAGAAGGGGGAGGTCGGGGGACCACCTGCCCCCGCAGCTTTTTCGCTGCAGGACGGGACCAACAGGCTGTCAGCCGTGCCACTACCGGCAGGGGTGCTGACAGCATGGCCAGCCATGGGCCCACTAAAGCCTCCCTTCCCAGCCCGAGACTTTGGCCGGGACTGCTGGGTATTTAAGGGGGGAGGTGGCCGTTGAGGCCATGTGTGCTGCGCACAAGGGGGGGTATATGTGGCAAAGTGCCCCGCCCCTGTGTGCATGTGTGTGTTCTGTGTTGTGTATATGCGTGCGTATGTTAATGTTGGTGTATAGATTGGTACACGGGATATAAACGGGTCTGTGTTTCACGTGTGTTTAAAGTGTAGATTTGTATTTAGGCACGAGGAGAGCACAAATCACTTCACGTGCTGGTTAAATGTAATATGTGAGCACGGGGTTGCACAGAATTAATTCACGTGCTGGGATTCAAGTGAATAATTAATTTAGTAATTGAATCCCAGCACAACAGTGTATATAGAGACACGTAGCACTCAGTCGGGGGTTGGGTGTTCGAGAGTGGAGAACGGGTGAGAGAGAAGGAGAACGTAAAAGTAGTAAAAATAATATCTAGAAGTGTTTGTACTCACCGTGTTTGTTTGTCTCTCCGTGCACCGTTTGTTTAATGTTAGTCCGTTTTGTTTGTCTTTTTATTTTGGCGTGTAGTGCCGTGTCCAGTGTTTTTGTCTGTTCCAACCTTTTATTTTCTGTTCTGTTTATTAAATGCTGAACGCGATCACGCGTTCAGCCTCACCAAAACCCCATCTCTCTGTCGTTTGTGTTCCTGTTTCTGGTCTGACGCCACCCACTCCGGCCGTCTTTGTGACACACATACATAGTGTTCCGCGTTTCCGGTTTTACAGAAAAATTACAGGATTTTTTTTTTTTTTAACTGGACGTCGGTTTTTATTGACTTATACACAATTTTTGTCTATTATTCAATATTATCTCAGTACTATTTTCTAGGAAATACACAATAATTTGATTAAAATGCTGTTTTATTTTGACTCCGACATTGTAATAAGCAGCCCTACACTGTATCCTAAGATACAGCAGATGTTTAGACATCAGAGGATCAAATAACGTTCAGCTGTGGTTCTCTGTCACTTCACAAACACACTATCACCTGATTATGTTGGCCAATCAAAGTCTGATTATTGTGTCAATTGCTGGGCGTGGTAACTAATAGCTTGATCAAAAACTAAATTGAAATACTTACATGAAAATACAATATTTTTAGTGGATGAGGAATGGGGAGAAAATGTAAATCAGTTCATGAATATTCAAAAGAAAACGAATGTTTCAACGTATACAAAACGCAAAAATAGCAGAAGTGGGTCAGATGAGGCAGAGGATGCATAGCACTGCAGATACTGCTGCATTGAGGTACATGTTCACGCTGACAATAAAAGAACATACTGAAAAATAAGCGACACATTATAAATCAAGAAAGTGAACTGAGAGACAAGCAATCCATTTATGCAGCTTTTACACACGCTTTAATAAAAAGAGAGCGCAGAATGACTGTGTTAATGAGTTTGTCAGAGCTCTGTGCTTTGCTGGACAGCTACCGTTTATTGCAGAGGTATGTATTGGTGACTTTGTGCGACAGTACTGTCTGTCCATCAGCTAAAACAGTGCCTAACTGACAATCTTAATCGTAAATATTTGACAGAATGTCCAGTGTGATTTTGACACATCTTTTGATGGCTTGCACCACCCAGTTCTGTCAATTGTATTTTCTTTCTATGATTTCATGGTGAATAAACCTGGCTTGTTTTGTGCTGATGTCATGTTCATACATTCTGCAGATACTGTTTCCGTCAGCACAGCGATTGCCCAAACGTTCGCAAAGTATCAGTTAACTTGGGAAAATGTGGCTTCGACTTGCACAGATTCTGCTTTATCAAACATGGCAGGGACATTAAACCCAATGAGAAACCAGAACTACTACGCATCATATTCCACATGTAAAGTGTGGAACTGATATCCCCGAAATAGCAGTGACGTTTCAATACACCAGTTGAGAAAGCTTTGTGTTTTACTCTTTTTTTTGTGCAATGTGTTTATGATGGAGCGCACGGTTGCATATATTGGCAGCATGTTGTTGTAGCTTTTAAATTCATTTGAATTAAACAAAGCAAGCTTCATATACGCAATGCTTACCTGCCATTTGTTTAAAATAGCTGAAGCAATATTTAAACCGAGCTCCTTATCGGCTGTTGGCAATATCAAGAAAGAGAGCAAAGTACCGTGACAGAGATATTAAGAAAGCAGAACCACAGAGGAAGGGACTTCTAGAGTTAAGAAAGAAGCCATTAGTTGCAGGTTACTGTACATTTACTGTTTGTTTTGTATTTTTTTTTTAAAGCTTTGCGTGGAGAATGCTTATAGTAAATCACATAGCAACACTGTGTATTGTAGCCTAATTAATCTTGTTTACGTTTGCTTACTTTTAAAGCAAAGAATTTCCCCATGTTTAAAGCAGTTTGTGTGTTGTTTTTGTTCACTAACCTATTTATGGATGTGTAAATGTCATTTTCTGTAGATGTTCGCAAATCCGACGTTTTCACATATTTGCAATAATAGTTTTATATGGGGACTTAATTTGAAAACCATTGTTTTATTTTTTATATTTGTATAATTATATATTTGTGTTTTGGAAATTACAGTATCAGTACAGTTTAGGACCATACTTTTATTTTTAGTACAATATCATGGCACAACTTTCATTTTTGTATAACCTGATATCATGTCATTACTATATTGTAAATTCTTTCTAGAATACACATATGTTAAGTTTCTGAAAAGAGATTTTGTAGAATGCATCAATACTAATGCAATATGTGACAATATGTGATTGTTATTGTTATTACTATTGTTATTATTATTTAAATATAAAGTTCAAACTCTATTCATGTGATGATACATTGTGCTGGACTTGACTGCTATGTTAATCACAAATGAGACCTATTAAGCTTGTGCAGCAATAAAGTAAACATGTGTTAGCACAATCCACTCTCTAAAGGCAGTGGACTAGTTTATTGCATGATAGTTTGTTCATGATTTTAATTACATAAAAACTGCCTTGATGAAATGTAACACCCCACTGTTCGATAAAGCCATTGCCATTGAAACACATACCTGAGTGATTTGAAATGATATCATTAATTTTTCCTTCAGCTTTTATTTTTATAATTATTTTTTTCAAATACACTTTGTTAAGCAGCTTACTAGCCTGAAAATATATTCGGAAACAGAATCTTTCCACATGTCACATTTCTATGTTTAGTACACAAAAGTGGTTTACCCTTTTACTTTCATCTATATAGAGTTCAACTCCCTGTGAAGATCAAATTGAAAAAGTTGAGCCAGGGATGCATTCAACTGTATCTTGGCAATTTATCAACAAAGAAAAAATTATAGCTTGAACATCTTATAATAGGATACAGTTTTGTAATAGGCAGTATTATTATTATATATGTTTTTATCTTCTTTCCTTTGCTGTCTTCCACAATGAAATCCTTATGGTCACGGGCATATTCTTCTGGGGTTTTGTGTGTTAAGGCATTATTTAACATTTCTGTTTTAAATTCCACGAGAGTGTAAATCAACCCTATCAAACTGTAATATAGCTTTAAGTCTCGCAAACAAGAACAATGCTCCTATTAAATTGTAATCTCGTTTTAAATCTCACACGTGTGTACACTCCTCCAACACAAATGTAGGAATGTGCTGCCTCTCAGTATTTGGGGTAGGTTTAAAGTATTCAGAACAAATTAATGTGAGATATAAGTCAGGAAGGAGGGACATTGCCCAGCTGCACTGTTAAAGTATTATTATTATTATTATTATTATTAGTGGGGTTTGCGAAGCAAGAGTCCCCACTTTAAATCTTCAGCATACTACTTCTTCTTCTTCTTCTTCTTCTTCTTCTTTGGCACGCCTCTCCTCTTACACCGTTTAAGCTTGAAACGCTGTTCAGACTTTAAAACGTGTAGACCGGTCTGCTTGTATACAACTTTTTGTTATATCTTTTATACTTTTTAAACTATTAAGCTTTTTGTCCTTTTTTGTCCTTTTTTGTCCATCTTCATTCACTTTAATGGGACTTTTTTCAACATTCTAAAGCTCCCCATTGTTTAAAAACTCCCAGACTTCCAACATGCTATTTACTGTAAACGATGTAACTTTTGACACAAATCAGCTACTTTGACCACTTTCCCATATATATATATATATATATATATATATATATATATATATATATATATATATACTGTAAAAAATAGATTTTTAGTGACTTTTTATAGGAAGATAGTCAAATACAGCCAAAAAATGCCTGGTCCTGTGGGAGCATCCCACTAAAACATGCTTGGTCCTGAAAGGGTTAATGTTGTGTGTTGTACCTGCCAGCATGATGCATTATTGATCAAAGCAGTTATTACTGCTGATTCTGTGACTTGTGACATTTACAACTGCAGTTCTTTTTTTCCACTGAAATCGGTGACTGGTTCTCGGTTTAGAAAGAACAACACTTAACAGATTGCAGATTAATAGGCTATGTTCCACTAGTCTGTCTGTTATTAAAAATTATGGAACAACGGCTTAAAAAAAGAAAGAAACTATTCCTTAAATATGATAAATGCTGTACACATTCCATCATCTGTAAGCTAAACTCGCATAACTTAAATACAATTTTGGAAGTTCTGAGCTACAGTGGCATATCTTTTGGGTAACATGTTTAATTACAGATTAAGTGATGGAATTTATTAAATATGTTATACAATCAATTGAAAAAAAACTGGTTTTCATAATACACTGGATGAATGTTGTTGCAAATGGTAATATCCATTATTCTCTTTCTGATAAATGTATATAGTTATTACATTATAATAAATCAATATATTATGGTCACATTTTAGTTTATAGTGTGTCTTAAAGCCTTGCTATGTTTTATAGCAGTACGTTTCTATAGAATGTTAGAAGAAGAAGAAGAAGAAGAAGAAGAAGAAGAAGAAGAAGAAGAAGATGATATTGTTTTTGAACACCGTTTAACACATTTTCAAATGGATTATTAATAATTTAAGCCAATACTTAAACTAAAGTGTTACCAATTTGGGTGAGGCAGTAATATAACTTTAAGGGAAGCAATTTGATTTAAATGCCTATTTTGGTACATTTCCAAGGTCTGAATAGCCATAAAGTAATATTGAATTATTTAACATAACAACTTGAATTCCCTGTCTTCTATCTAATTACAGGCCTGAGGCTCAGATCCACTCTCAGTCCGTACTGAATGATGGGTTTGTTACATTGGCTACTTATTGTAGTCACTTATTGCTATTCTGGGTTTGTACAGTATATCATAGGAATGCATTTTCAATTTTCCATCAGAATGGAGGCTTACAAACAATTCTCTTTTACTTCGAGATTATATTATATTTTACTCTGTCGACAGTTTTAACTTCATTTTTTAAATATACTTATTACACTTGAACAGTAACCACTGGAGTTAAGAACAAAGTGTTTTCTGAACCGGACAAGAAGTGACAATATTCTGTTTAAAAGACAAATTGCTGTGTAACAGGAAGGAGGCTACAATGAGTATTGATTTCTTTTGTGAAGGGGATTCATTTTGTTACACTGGTAACAGATTGGGGATTGTCTCCATGAGTTGACTTTCAACAAACCTTGCATGCCCTTTGGTTCGTTGTTTATCCTTTTAGTTGCTTATAGATTGCTAGCACTAGCCCACACTTGAAAATCTATACAAATTAAAAAGGAAAACTAAGTTACTTTCTATTATTATGCTGCAATATATCACATATGAATTACACAAATATACAGTTATGTTCTTCACATCGGTCTGTGATAGATTTAGAAATAGAAAAGACGCTCCTACATGTTTAAGCTCTTAAAGAGGCTATTGTGCTGTCTTTGGATGAGCTATAAAATGTGGAATGAGAAGGCTGATCTAATCCTTATGCAGATTCTTCTCAGAGCTTATCAAACACTTTAAGCTGTGTTACTTTCTATTAACTACATTATGGAAAGTGTAACAAGATACAGATGTCAGCATCCAGAGAAGTTAGAAATTAAATCTGTCGAACGAATGTAGTTTTCGATTAATGTTGTAGGGGATTATTTATTAAATTTAAGAATGGCTTTGTGATCTGTTGTCATTTGTATTATGGTACTGCAAGTGCTGAATAGCTAAGCAGGCCGCACTAATGTATCTAGTGGCCCATTTAATTGGTAGTATCAGGAAAGAGCAGTTAATGCAGTTCTAACCAAGGTTTTAAAATCCATTTCCTTACTGGCCGTCCTTCTCTTTCATTGAATATCTATTGGTTCTTTCCTTGTATTATGTACTTCAATTTGAAATATGAAGACACAATCTCTACATGAATTTGTTATAACTTTTTGGTACATCATAGGCTGCAGTTGAAACACACTCCAATAGTCTCGCTGCAATCAGACCATATGCACTACGCCAAAGGTACAGCAGCAGTTTATCCACTTATTCTGAGTTACCAAACAAGTGAAGAGCCAAAAGAATCTCAGCTAAAGAAAAGGCAGAGCAGTACTGTAACAGGGGAGATCTGTGCTGACTATCTGGCGTATCCGTGGTTCTGCAGGAAGAGGGCAGCAGTCTCGTAAGGTCCGCCTGTCAGTCATGGCGATGACACGGAGAGGTGGGGAAGAGGGTGTGTTGGCTTTCCCTCTCTCTGAGTGGCTGAGAGGCGGGCCTTGAGGGATTGCTCGGCCCACAAGAACTGCGATTGGTTGTGCATTCGGGTGGCCATGATTGGAAACACACAGAGACGCTGGCTGAAAAGGCCAGTGGTTGGAGCGAGCGACCAAAACAGACAAGCACGGCTGAGGAAGACAGCCAGCAATAAATAAACAATTTGTTAAAATCTATTGTTATGTACCCAAGGGGACGTGTGTAATGTGGAGGGGAACTTTGGCCACCCCAGTGTATAGTGCATAACAGTCTAGGACGGAGATCCCGAGCTGACCGGCTTAGCGGCAGTGGGGGCACTGCGTAAGCAGCACCTTTATTTTGTAGTTTTATTATTGTGTTTTATTTTCCCTTTTAATTTCGCCTTTTGTTTTCATTATTATTTTGAGCACCTGTGAGTGCGCCAGCGTTTCATTGTTTACCAGTATTGGTATTCCTGTGATCCTGTGTACCGTTGTCGGTTCTCAGGCCATGGACAACAGCGTCCTCTGCGGGCAATAAGAAAAACATCTGAAATAATAAAACTGGGCACCAGTGTTGTGTTTCAAATAAAACTTCTGTCTCCCGTGTGTGTCAGTGAATTACCCACCACCTTTCCACAAGTACTAATGGCGATAAAGCTAATGGATTGTTAAAACATTGGTTAGCATGTAGGGAGCGATGGATAAGTTGAAAATAGGGGAGGCAACAAGAGTGTATGGTATAGTGCTGGCAATGGTGACAGCTGATCTGGATCATTAGAGCTTTGTGGAAACAAAGGAGATCTAAAAGGACTTGGGAAATTGAAGTGCAGATCTATGTCACAAAGTGATCGACAGAGAGGAATGCAAGGATGCATGGCAGAACAGTAATCACACACAAGAGAACTCCTTAAATAGACTGAAGTAAATGCAGTGTGGCAGAGAAAACCTGTCAGGTTTCTGGAGAGCATGAAAACACAGTGGATAGATATTACTAGGAGACTGCATTGGATTTTTGTGAAAAGCGGAATTATGTAGGCTCAAAGAGGCAACTAGGGTTAAAATCACAAAATGATACCTGACAACCAGTTTGCTGTTTTTATTCCCGTCTGTATCCAACTTAATAGATGCAGGGGTTTTCATTTTACCTCATACACAGTATATTTTAATAATGAGACCTGGAAGAAGACAGTTGCATCACACTAAAAAATGTATTCTTAATGAATGAAAATTATAACATCCATGTTAATGGATCAAGTGATTGAGGACGGTGTATGTAACATACCGGCATTCCATTTTTTTTCTTCTCCAGATAAATACATTTTGCATTTCTATTTCAAACCCCTAGATTCTGTATAGTTGTGCAGCTGGACAATGTTGTTTGGCTATATTCTGCTCGTGGAGAGCATTTACATCTGTTGATATTAATCTGTAGAATCCTTGCTGTGGGCATGTGTTTCTATTTTAAAATGGTAAAATATATGCATCTAAAACACATACAATTGTGCATGGTGGTTAAAGAATCAATCCATTCTGTTTCCAAAAATACTATCCTGACACTGTGCTTTAACTGTGCACAGTATTTTACACACTATTGAACACTTACTTGAATCCATGAATTATATTAAAAATCACAGTTCCCAACAGTCAGTGTTGACAATCACAGATAAATAAACATAATCCACAACACTGCAGGATCAGATACTCACTGCAATAGGCTATTTGTTGTAACTAGCGACCTATTCTGGGACTTCTTTCGAAATTAGGGTTTTAGTCTAATTATTCATATCTTGGTAAAACAATAAAATACATAAATACATTCCAGGTGTTTATGTACAGTTATCTTAGGTAAAATCCTAATACAGTTGGTTTACTTTGATAAAACATAGCCAACCAACCACCTAGTCAATATAGAGGACCATATTGGCTGGGTACATTGACCCATGCAATATTTACATTACATTATGATGCCCAATCCATTTCACTTCCATTGCTGTAATTATCCTGTATATTGGACTTTAACTTAAACAAATGTCTAAAACTGGCAGTGTTCTGTAGAAATCTACGTTCACCCTGAGAAGAAACAGGACCTTAATCACAAAGCTTTAACTCACACGTTATTTAAAGAATGCTTTTCAAAAGGCCATTTGAAATGTTTACATTTTCTGAACTGTTGTGTGCTGTGGCAAAGTGGCTGGTAAGGGGAACAGGTGTAGCGGTGATGCGGTGCAGGAGTGACAGGCAGACAACGGTATTCCAGTGAAAAAGGTGCTTTATTTCTTTTCCAGGTCTGGTGACCGAAAAATAAACAAATCCCCGGCGATACACAACAATGTGTAACGCACGGGGATAACAATAAACAGGGCACAGTCCCAAACAAAACAAACAGACGGTCACCAGTCCTGGGTGAGTGCAGTCGTGATGGTGCTTTTGTTTAAACACAGATAGTGCGGTGTGCAGTGGTGCTCCGGACAGTGCTGACCCTTGGCGACAGCTCCGGAGTAGTGCTTTAACTGTCTGGTGGTGAAAAACACAGACAATTACACAGACAAACACAACAAAACACAACACGTAATTATTTCTCTTATTATCTTTTTAACAACGAGAGCTCCTCTCTCGATCCTTCTCTCTCCAAACGCTTAACCCAAACGAAGGAAAAGAACAGCGTTACCCTGGCCCCTATATGTAATCCCGCATGATATCTAGGTAAACGGTTGCAGCTGCCTTATTACTTGCAGCTGCCCCTCGTTTACCTGTCAAATCAATACAGTCTTACAACAGAGTCTCGCTTCCTTCCAGGCTGACCCACTTCCCGGTCCCAGAAACGAACTGTCAGGCCAGCCCTTCCAGATACTTCTCCTCCTGTTCTTTAGCGCCCTCACAGGTCGGGAGGAAGATTTATCACCAGAACTCATTGTATTTCTGTCACATGTGCCTTTTTTAATAGCAGCCTCAAATAGTGTCATGAATATTACACTTTATAATATACATAAAAACAGATCTTTAAAAAACCGTTCAGGATTTATCCTTTGTGAATAACCCAATGGCCTCATAGGACTAGGAAATAGAGAAAATTATCTTACTCTCATTACCTCATTATATTTTAAAATTAACATTTACTTGGCAGTAAAAGTTGGGATGTCAGCCTTTTCTCTTAGAGTAGATTAAAAGTAAATTCCGGTTAGAAAGTGGGTCTCTTCGAGTCTTTATTTATAAATTGTCCAAGGTCTATTAAAGCAGGGGATTTGTAGCTAGAGAGAAGATAAGACTATTGAACACACGCTTGTAAATGAAAATAAACAAGTTTATTAAATACACACCGAAAAGCATGTCTTTGCTGTTAAGAGGGAAATCTATTTTAGACCCAGGTTGGAGTAATTAAACAGAGCTGGTGTTCTGTATTAAAAGCATCTCTCTCTCTCTCTCTCTCTCTCTCTCTCTCTCTCTCTCTCTCTCTCTCTCTCTATACTTGTATTGTACAAGTAATAAGGTGGTACCGGAAATAGTTATCAGTCTGAGGATTACCTTATATATTTTAGAGATTAGTGGACACAAGGTAGCGGACATGAGGTCATATCCAATTAATTTTAAAGGATTTGCCGAGACTTTCTAAGAATATACATTCACTTAAAGATAAGAGCTGCCAAAATAGACTAAATGTTTAGATTTAATTAAGTCTTTTGACACACAAACCAGATGAAAAGTTCTATAAAAGTCAAAGCAAGACCCCAATCAAGTATCATTCAACTTGCTAGTTCAAGCTGTTTGGTCCATTTTCTGAAGGTCTCTGAAAAAGATTGTTGCTGTTTGGTCGTATTTAGAAGTCTCTGCCTTCAAAGACAGCTCTTGTCTTTACATATATTCTACACTACACTTCCATTATATTATATTTTAGCTTTAGAGAGTGGCATATTGGGTGCTTTAGCGTTTTGCATGTCTGGCCTAAGGGCGAAGCATGTGATAACTCTGTATATATATATATATACAGACGTGCTCAAATTTGTTGGTACCCCTCCACAAAAAACGAAGAATGCACAATTTTCTCTGAAATAACTTGAAACTGACAAAAGTAATTGACATCCACCATTGTTTATTCCATATTTAATAGAAATCAGACTTTGATTTTGATTTTTTTATTCAACATAATATTGTAAATAATAAAACAAATGAAAATGGCATGGACAAAAATGATGGGACCGCTAACCTAATATTTTTTTGCACAACCTTTAGAGGCAATCACTGCAATCAAACGTTTTCTGTAGCTCTCAATGAGACTTCTGCACCTGTTAACAGGTAGTTTGGCCCACTCTTCTTGAGCAAACTGCTCCAGCTGTCTCAGGTTTGATGGGTGCCTTCTCCAGACTGCAAGTTTCAGCTCTTTCCATAGATGTTCGATAGGATTCAGATCAGGACTCATAGAAGGCCACTTCAGAATAGTCCAATGTTTTGTTATTATCCATTCTTGGGTGCTTTTAGCTGTGTGTTTTGGGTCATTATCCTGTTGGAGGACCCATGACCTGCGACTGAGACAGAGCTTTCTGACACTGGGCAGTACGTTTCGCTCCAGAATGCCTTGATAGTCTTGAGATTTCATTGTGCCCTGCACAGATTCAAGGCACCCTGTGCCAGGCGCAGCAAAGCAGCCCCAAAACATAACCGAGCCTCCTCCATGTTTCACTGTAGGTATGGTGTTCTTTTCTTTGAAAGCTTCATTTTTTCGTCTGTGAACATAGAGCTGATGTGACTTGCCAAAAAGCTCCAGTTTTGACTCATCTGTCCAAAGGACATTCTCCCAGAAGGATTGTGGCTTGTCAGTATGCATTTTAGCAAATTCCAGTCTGGCTTTTTTATGTTTTTCTTTCAAAAGTGGAGTCCTCCTGGGTCTTCTTCCATGGAGCCCACTTTCGCTCAAAAAGCGACGGATGGTGCGATCAGAAACTGATGTACCTTCACCTTGGAGTTCAGCTTGTATCTCTTTGGCAGTTATCCTTGGTTCTTTTTCTACCATTTGCACTATCCTTCTGTTCAATCTGGGGTCGATTTTCCTCTTGCGGCCGCGCCCAGCGAGGTTGGCTACAGTTCCATGGACCTTAAACTTCTTAATAATATTTGCAGCTGTTGTCACAGGAACATCAAGCTGCTTGGAGATGGTCTTGTAGCCTTTACCTTTACCATGCTTGTCTATTATTTTCTTTCTGATCTCCTCAGACAACTCTCTCCTTTGCTTTCTCTGGTCCAAGTTCAGTGTGGTGCACACAATGATACCAAACAGCACAGTGACTACTTTTCTCCATTTAAATAGGCTGAATGACTGATTACAAGATTGGAGACATGTGTGATACTAATTAAAGAAACTAATTAGTTTGAAATATCACTATAATCCAATTATTTATTATCTTTTCTAAGGGGTACCAACAAATGTGTCCAGGCCATTTTAGAATATTTTTGTAGAATAAGCAATAATTCATCTCTTTTCACAGCTTCTTTGCTTTATTCTATGACATACCAAAGGCATGCAAGTATACATGATAAAATAGCTTTTAATTTCATCACTTTTCAGGAGCTGTAAGGGTACCAACAAATTTGAGCACGTCTGTATATATATATATATATATATATATATATATATATATATATATATATATATATATATATAAGAAGTATGTGAAATCTGACACTTCACTCAATACTGCTAGCTGGGAACATTTTCATTTAGGGAAACCGTCACCCCAGCTATCATTATCTTTAGCAGTATTGTCTTAAACTGTCTTAAAATATGGTGTGAATGCTGTCTAAAACAAATTAGATTCATCCAAACTGCTTTGCTCTCCTCCAAAACTCCTTTAAGCAACTTTAAGTACCTGTTTGCTGATGTTGATGCTTAACTGATTTAATTATGTGCTCCTTAACTTGCCTGTATACTTACCTTAATTAGCTAACCAGTAATTAACTGCATATACAGCATGCAAAGCACTGTATTTCATGTAGATTATAGTAATACTAAAATAAATTAGACATAGCTAAAGACTTTCTTTTTTTAGAGTGACCAATTATTATTTGTATTTATTTTCCCCCAATTTGAATGACCAATTATGTTTTTTCTCCTCACCGCAGTGAGTGCCCATACAGCAGAGATGTTCTGAGGGTGTGTGTGCATCCTCCGATCTCACAAGCCTAAAACCAGAAACACTATTACGCCAAGCGATCCAGAGCAAAGGTGGGCGGGCTACCTATCCTTGGGATCAGCCCTGATTTCTGCATATTTTAAGCTTGAGTGCTTTATAATTATTGATGAAATATGTGTAGGATGCAACATAAACCCTTTTTAAACTACCTAAATAATTCACAATTAACATGTGATATTTCTGTTGTGCATTGTTTAGGTAGGAAAATTTAATTAAATAGTAAACACACCATGCCACTCAAAGTCAGTTTAAAGTTACAAAGCAGTATCAAATTGAATTTGCTACAGGCGAGTTGATTGGAAGAGATTGTGTGTCTCGGGAGTTGTGACAGAACAGAGTAAACAAAGCCTTCTTTTAACATAGGATATGTTCTGAACAGTAAAATCTCCAAGCTTGTTTAAAAAAGGCTAAATTGAATTTCTGTTAAAGCTATATTCTTCAAAAAGTGACTCAGTGAAATATGTACAGTATTATAATTCTACTCACCGGTACTTTGAATCTGAAAGCTACATCTATATATTTATAAAACTAAAACAAAGAAAATGTCTTATTTTAGAAATATATAGTATTGAACATTTTTAAATATCTATTTTATTTTGGTATTAAAAATGCACATTTCAGTTTATAACACATGCTCTCAATATATCCAGCCCCAGTGGTGCCCGAGTGGCTCACCTATTAAAAGCACAGCCTCGTGGTGTGCAGGGTGAGTCATACAGTAAGGGGAGTGCAGGTTCGAGTTGCTGACATCCGTTTTCAAGTTCCTGGGTGTGAAAGAGGAAGCTGAGATGTGTGGGGAATTGCTGCGGTGAGGGGGAAAAAAATATTGGACATTCCAAATTATATCCAGCACTTAAGGTTTTTTCCAACTTAAATACAGTCAGCAACTCATTCAATTCTACTGGCATTTATTGAGTTGTTCACTGGTTTTTAAACACTTAAAGTAGCTCTAGCACTTTGAAATCGTTCCATGTTAGGCACTTTGAAGGAATTTAAGTTAAACAGTGATGTAATTCAACTCAAGCTTAAAGAATATAACAAAAATCAATTGGGTTGCTTTCATCTTCCATTAAGATTACTGTGAATTGTTTTCAACACAGAAAACTTACCTAAGAAAATCCCAAGCTAAGCTGTAATAGTAACTGAATGTTATGTTTCCCTTTTATCTCTGAATCCCTTGCTGAATTAAAGCACAAGCAATGAACATTAGCAGAACTCTTTCATAACATCTCTATTGAGAACTAGTTTACTACATACTTGAAGCTTAAGTTCAAAGAAAGTGCAAAACATAAAAACAAAAACAAATAATCCTAGCTAGAATATCCAGCGTGCAATTTCACCATATGAAAAGCACTTTGGAGCATACAATATTTTCATGGAAGGTTCTGTATAAATGATGTAGTTGTTGGATACACAGTCATTTAAGTAATCAGAGATTAGGGGATCATCCTATGCCAATATAAAATTTGTCTGAATGTCAAATGCATCGTTTTATGTCAGACATTTTTTCTTGAGGCTGCAAACAGAAAAGAACGTGGATCTCAAAATCAAGGTAAATCTCTTGTAATAAAACATGTGGCAAATAAACACAAATAATGTTTAATCAATGCATGACATATATATATATATATATATATATATATATATATATATATATATATATATATATATAGAGGGCTGGGGTAACCCTGTCACCATATGACAGTGTGAAAGATGGCATCATTGTGGAAGCCGCATCATTGTGTGATATGCATGAGCACTACTGGATGCACCACAATGAACCTGGTATACTTGAATAGGGTTTTTAATTTTTATTAGCACTAATGACATTAAAAACTCCTGCTGCTTCATGGTAGCTAATTACTCCATAAGTGGTCAAACTCCAATGGTCAAGCTCCAATCAGACCATGACCCATAGCACAGGTACCAGGATGTAACCGTTCATCCACTGCCTTGTATTTGAATTTTAGAGTTTATTGTACAACAAGATTTATTTTAATGGTATCCCATATATTAATAAAGCCAATAAGAGGTAAGGAAATGCATTGACAGAATAAGTGCAAATAGCATTAATTTCACAATATTGTTGCTTATATACATACAGTATACATTACTTTATATAAAAAGGACATAAATAGTGCAAATAAAATATAAAAATATAATTTCTAGGCATGTCTTTAGCAAACGCAAACAATAAAACCAATTGCATAATATCTGTATAATAAAGAAATAACATGCTTAATTATTTTAATTTTCTTGTGTTATGTAGCATTATATAGAGTGTATTATTACATGTATTCGTTTCATCCATACATTATCCTATGCAGTATCTAGCTTTAGACCGGTTGAGCACTGATGACATTTTCAGGAATTTGACAGAAAAGCTGATGAGCTGTTGTTGCTTGTTTTTTTTTTAATGTGTGCAAGCTTGCTTCAGCCCATTGCAGTGTTTTGCCCCACAGCATCAGCACCATGTGTTTTACATTATTTTAGACTTGCAAATCTACCAGGAGACTTCTTTCCCAGATGCGCACTCTTTATATACCTTGAACAAACTGCTGTGCAGAATGTGCTTCAATAGAATAGAGTCCACGTTGCTGTTAATAATTCATGACAGCATCCCAAACAACACACTTTATTCTTTGAGTTGCAACTGTTAGATGTGTATAGCTTTTGACACCTGACTCTTGTTGTCCTTGGGACTTATCAGCAAATGCTTATTTGTATTGTGTTCCACTGCTTCCATGGAGAATGTAATATATCCCAAATATATTCTTTGATGTTACTGTACTGTATAAAAGTCTGTCATCTTAATTCAATTTTCCATAATAGTATTTAATCACAATTAAACAACCTGTTTTACTGTAGTCAAATGACTGTTGTAAATACTAAAGAACATAATTTTGATTGTAATAGATTTTACAGAGCCTTTGGAAACTATTCCAGATTGTCTTAGTGCTTTCTGCCAGAGGAAAAAAAACAAAAACAGGAACTTCTCAAATAATCTGCTTGTTTATATCTGTTTTGAAGCTGATATTCTTTTGTAAACCAACAGTAAATAAAACAGTGATCTGTATAGTAGTTCGCTATTAATAGGTATACATTGTTTAAAAGCTTACACTTCCTAAAACAGTAGCACACTGGTAGACATCATGGTTGTGGGTTTCTGAGGTGAAAAATTGAAATGAAAACTGTTATCACTGTGGTAATCGATAAATTGAGGGGTATTGTGGAAAGAAATAGATAATCCACAATTTCCGATTCACCTCACAAAATATGATATCCCATAGTTCAAGAAGTTGAATTTGCTTTTTTAATTAGAAGCAAGGATATGTTAACTAAACCTTTTTTTTCAGGACACCCCTCAATTGCTAGCATTCAGTAGTTATTTGAGGAACTTTTCAGGTTTCACTAATGGTACTTTATGCTATAGTTATTTTTACAGACAAAATATTTGTGGTCCAGATTCAACTCCCAGCCCGGAGTAATAAACTGAACCGTTTTTGGGGGGACTTCTAAAGCTATAGCATCAATTGTTTCAAATAATGTTGTTGAAATCGGTGGCACAAATTACAGATAAATGGCTCAAACAAAGTTGCTGATTATCCAATTAACAACTGGATTAGCTAAGCAACCCTGGGCCAAGGGTCATAATGGAGAGAACATGCCGTTGCCAAGAGCCACAGCAATTACAAAACTTGTTTACTTGCTTATCTGCCTAGCGGTAACTTGTTGTTTGCATCTTTTATGAGAAGAACACTGATACAGAAGATATAGAGGTGAAAAAGCAAATTTCCACCAATACCTACAAATCTAATAACTCCAATTAATTACCCACATTAGTTGACTGGATTAGAAAAACGGAGAGGTTAACTAGCTTTTAGAGGCCAAAAAAGACCCCACAGCCCCTTGAAGAGTACTTTAATGCCTCATTACTCAGTTAAAATGTCTGACATGGTCTGCTTGGATTACTTAAAATCCAATAGAGAAATTATTAGGAGGGGATGCTATGTTGCAAGCAATTAAAATATGCTGCCTAATTAGAGCTTTCTTTTGGTAGGTTGTGAGGGTCATTGCAGTAAATCATGGACACAAATCACATGGGATACTGGTAATAAAATAATTTCCGGTACCGGAATGTGTAAGGATCCAATTTAACTCAATAGCTAGACGAAAGGGATTCCAATTCTGGAATGTCTAGGTATAGGGTAATCTGACCAATACACATGTACAAAAACAGGCAAGTTTAAAAAAAGAGATTAGCCATATAAAAGATTTGTTATGATATAAAAATAACCAAGTTAACTTTTTAATATGTGCTCACAAGTTTTGAATTTAATCCCAGAGCATGGTATGCATACATATCCAATGAATACTCAATAGGGATCCAAGTTTCTTTATTTGATATATAGTATATATAGTATGTATTTTCATTATTTTGAGTGTAACTGATTATTTTAACTCATATTCCAATGAGGTGCAATAGAAATAAAATCTGACTCTAAAAGGAGAATTATGTAGTCATATCTTCATAGTGCTTTGGCAAGCACATTTAATTTAATAGTGTAGCTGTACAGAGACAATTCATCCAGTTGAATCAATGTGTTGAACAATTATTATCAAAAAATGGAAATATATTCTTCTGCTTGGAAGTCAATACAATTTCTTCTGTTTCTGCTATGCCAGCAGAATTTGAAGTAAACTTTCATGTACCCATTAATCAACAATAAGGTATCATGTTCCATTATTCAAGGAATGATTCCAGTTATGTTGCCAGTGTTGCTTTCTAACCCACAGCATCTACTGTTGTATTTGTATTTCTCCTGCTATTTGCAGCTAAAAAAAAAAAAGGCTGCATGATTTCCTCCACCGGGGCCCGGCTCTGCCGCGTCCCGCTGCTGAGTTGACTCCGCTGGTTGTCTCAGCCCGCCCGCTCTGTGCATTTGGCCTAGAAAAAAAAAATTCAGCCCGCACCTACCGCAGCTCTTTGAACCTGTGCTCCACTCCGGCGTACGCTGTGCACTGCCCCGGTCGTGTGACTGCTATCGCCCACACTGTACCCCGGTGCAGCACTGTGCGCTTCTGCATGCTGCTCTCCCATTGCCTAACTGCAGCCACTCGAGCCTGTGTATCCACCATGGTGTATGCTACACACTACCCCAGGTTGTGTGACTGCACACAGTTAAGGCTAGGCGCCTGTCCCCAGCACCCTTGGTGCTTGGCGTCCTCAGTGCCTCGGTGCTTCGCCGCCCACAGTGCTTAGACGCTCCATGCCTCAGTGCTTCGGTGTCCGGCATTTTAGTACTCAGGACTTAGGTGCCCCTGGTGCTTCAGCGCCCGCGGGACCTTGGTGCTTAGGCGCCCCTGGTGCCCTGGTGTTGCGCGTCCTTGGTGCTTCAGCACTTAGGGGCCTCAGAGCCTCGGTGCACACGGTGCCTTCAGTGCTTTGGCTCCCGAAAGTTCGCCCCTCGGTGCTTCTGCACCCTAGGGTCTCAGAACCTTGGTGCACACAGTGCCCTCAGTGCTTCGGAGTCTTCAGTGCCTCGGCGCTCCAGAGTCAGACGCCCTCGGTGCTCACCGCCCCCTCGGTGCTCATCGACACCCTCGGCACCTGAGCGCTCCACTGACGCTCCACTGATTAACACCTTCCGGTTCTTCACACCCTTGGGCCTCAAGGACTCAGACCCCCGATACCTTCGGAACCCTTGGTGCTTCAGTGCCTTGGTGCTCTAGTTAAGCATACTCGGTGCTTCGACACCCTCTGGACAGAGCCTAGGTGCCTCGATGCTCTTGAGTTAGACGCACATGGTAATTGTTGCCCTCGGTGCTTTCAGCGCTCTCTGGGCCTCAGAGCCCCAGCGCCTCCATTTCTGGACGCCCTTAGTGCTTGGGCAACCGATATTCTCACTCTTGCACTTGGTGTGACCTTGATGGCAAGCATGTGGCAAGCTTCCTCGAGAGGACAGGCATCTCCTCTACGTCCGGTGTATGGGCATGCAGCACACCTCCTCGCCAGGTTTACCGGTTCCATTTCTCCAGCTAGCTTGACTGAAACTTCCGTGGCGCTGGGAGCCCCGGTCTCCCTCATCCTCCATTTATCCCAGAGCAACTTGCAGAGCATTCTCTGCACTCAGGCTCCGGCGCCTCATGATTGCAGCCACTCTAGATCTCCTCCTCAGAGTGCTAAGTGGGCAAGACAGTCAAAGCAGGCATACTACATCTCCGATTTGAAGGACCAAATGGCTCAAGTCCTGGAGTATTTGGCCAGGCAGCAGGCCCAACCCCCTGCTCAGGCCCTGGCTCCGCTGCTAGCACCTGCCCCGGAACTGACACCTCCTTTACCGGTGGTTGCCCAGGTCGTTTCAGAACCAGACCTGGCTGTGGCTGAAGAAGACCAGGACGTGATCTCAATCGCGGCCTCTTGGGACGGTAGCTCCTTCCCTCAGGATGAGGGAGGACATACCCAAGAGCTAACCTTTGAGACAACCTCGGACACTGGGCTTTCCCCTCTTCCAAGCTTGATCCTGGCGCTTATAGAGCGAGCCTCCAAATTCCTAACAAGTACATTGGACTCGAACCACGCTGGTCTGTCTTCAGGACACAGGCTTCATTGCTTGGCCTTCAGCCCTTCCCGGCATTCCCTGATTTCCTGGAACCACCCAGCCTTGGTGCTGAGTGTGGTGAAACGGGCAACCCCGCTTCTTTAAAAGGCGGAGGGACGTTGGGCTTGGCGATCTCTTCGCCACAGTGGAAACGAATCACTGCCCCCTGTGGTTCTCCCTCCACTGCTTCGGTGGTCCACTAGGCATCGACACCCTAACCCACAAGTGGCCCAGGACACTCTTGTACGCATTCCCACCAATAGGGTTGCTCCCGGGCTTCCTAGAGAAGGTCCGGAGAGAGAAGCAACAGTTCTAGGAAGGCGGGACCAAGGACGTCACTCCTCGGAGGGGCCTATCGGCAGCTCTGATATAAAATGCTGAATACCTGACCTGTGGCAGGCATATCCCAAAAGTATTGTTGGTGGTCGTCTTCTCTTTCAGGGAACCAGGGTTACATCTGTAACCTAACGTTATTGATAAATGATAGAAATGTTTAAAAAGAGACAATTAGAGCCTTGATTATGATTAACTGTAATGAAAGATACAGTCTATAGAGTGGCATCAATTACAACACAAAATCATCCAATCTTTAGCAATTTAAATCAAACTGTGCATTCTGAAAGGCAGTCACTTGTATAATTACTGTTGCCCTTGAACAAAAGCAGCTTTTATAAAAAGAGACATGGGGAGAACTGATATAATTGCCTGTGCCATAGGAAAATCATGTAGGCACTATGGAAGTGTTTAAAACTGGCAAAAATAGATCTAGTACATGCCATTAATGAAAAAAGAGGAGGAGGATACAGATGTGTTCTAGAGATGACCCTCTTTTAACAGTACATGTATTCTCTGGTAGGAAATGATATACTGTATACATGGACTGACTGACTGGGTGTGCTCAGTACTTCGCACTTGTATACATTTTACCCCTTGTACTGGCATAATATTACATTTTGTATGTATTATCCTATGGCATGTATTTTTAATCATCTATATTTGTCATGTTTTAATAAAGCCACCAGCATATTTTATCTTTGGGACTGTCTCTGAGCAAGGTATAAGTTTTGTAATAAGGCCAGTATAAAAATGACCACAAGGAGCCAGTGGTACATGTAAAACTGTCTAAGTCTAGATGCCACATCACCAAGGTTGACTGTTATCAACAGCAACAGAATGTCCGGAGGATTAGTGCTGGAGCAGTTATGAAGAGTCTGTGGAATAATGAAGTCTAAACTGATCCCCCCCCCCACGCCCCGCCCCGCCCCCATCCCTTGAAAAAATCCTTGTATTCATATGTTTTGTTTATTTACATCATAGTATTAATAATCATTTATATCATTTATAAATACATTTTACATTTTTCATGTCAGTTTTGTCGGTTGAAGTTGAAACTGATGATTTAATAGCTGCATTGGTGGTGTTTATGCATAGTTGTATTGATCATCTAAGGGAATGGTCTGGAGTTTGTCAGGGCAGTGAGGCGAGGATGCTGACAGGCTGATGCTGGCAAACTATGGACTGCTGGAGGATGTATTGCTGTCTTCCCATAATTACAGTACAGATCATACAATGGTGTTTTAAGTGCAACCAATTACTGTACAGCCGAAGTTGTAAATCAAGGTTTTAGTAAATACATCTTGTGAAATATCATGCAGTGTAGTTTACCATAACCCTGAGGATAAAGATATTGATTCATGGATAACATCTTTTTTTTTACTACTATACCTGTAAGCCCATGTATTCTACTGCATAACAGCATGAACACATACTTAAAAAACAATGCATATAAAAAAAAGTAACAATCACATCTAATCCATTGAAGAAGACGATATGTATATGTAGTCATAGGCATAATTTACATGAGGGACACAGGGGACATGTGCCCCTCACATTCAGGAGTACTAAAACTTTTATTTCAATGTATTGATATAACCACTAGTCAGTATAGAAGTCAATGGAAAGAAACCTGGGATTGGATCTAGGATCACTGGAGCCGGATCATGAGATGGTGTTTTACTATGAGGATCTGGATCAGGCTCCACTGATCCGTAATGTTGATCTGATCCTGGAGCTGCACACACCTTAACTAGGTAAAACCTGACCAATGAGAAGCAAAAATATGTGGCGCATAGTTTAAAGACACCAACTGACAAATTTTTATGCAGCCTGAGATCACAGTAATGATTGGGAAAAATGGCAAACGGGTGGACAAAGATAGAGGAGGATGTACAACGTTGCTGTATCCAAAACACAGGAAAATTTGGTTTGTAATTCACCACAGCTCTGTGTTATTTACTTATGTGATCACACTGAGGGTTCTGTCTACTTACAGTTTAACTTTTCATTTTAAATTGAAACAGTAAACTTAAAAAAGCAAAATGACCTTTGTGCCTTTTGCAAATAAATATAGACATCAATAAAAACTAAATACATTACCAAGAACTTTTTACACAATTATTATACCAAACTAATCATAATCTATTACTTATTCTAAATAATTTTGCGTATTTAAAAAATACATTGCACAGACGATCACATCTCTATTTATCCATGTTCCAAAAACTCACTCTAGGTCACATTTTACTAAACACTTTTAAAATAATAAATAAACAATTACCATAACGAACATTGTCGTATTCATCATAGTAATTGAGTTCTTACCTGTAAACGGGAACACGTTTAAAGTTTGAAACTCATTGTCTGGAGCTTGGTGTTATTTACATTATCGTCGATACACTGCGGTTTGAGGTTCAAGCTACATCTAAATCTTTTAAGTGCTGAAAATACTTTTTAAAAACACACTTTTCTTATACTGATACACTTCTAGTATAATTTTAATAGCAAAACTGTATTTATATTAACTATTTAAAATTGTGGGGAAATCTCAACGTTTCTAGAAATATATTTCAAGGGCAATTCTGATACCTCTCTGTGGCATGGCAGAAGAAAAGCCCTGTACGTAATTAGAGGGGGCAACACAAAGCCCTGCTGATAAAATGTATTATTTGTTTATTTTAGAATCAGTGAATTTATAGGTGTATTTAATTAAGGGTTCTGGTGTATGGCATTATTAATTAAAAGAAATGTATTGTCTGGTGGTTATTTATGCGGTGCTGTTAATGTGTTATTATTTAAAATGTATTTTGTGTTTATGTAAAATACAACTGATTATGTTTTGTTTTTGTTTGGCAGCGTGTCTGTCTCCGAATTAATTAATTAATTGGTTGTTAATTTGGAGATGACCACATATATATAAGCATGCCTGTTTCTGTGTTCGAGGTGGGTGTTCGAGAAGAGAAACGTGTGTGAGAGGCAGAGAGAGTGAGAAAAACAAAACAGAAAGTAAAAAGATATCACTTGCTACGTGTGCTGGAAGCACCAGCACGGTAATTGTTTATTTGGCGTCAGTGTTTGTGATCTGGTTTTGTGCAAACCTTTATTTTGGCTCTACAGTGTTTTTTTTGTCTACACTTTTTGTTTTATTAGCACTTTCACCCATGGTACCTGCCTGTGTGTCTTTCTGTCAGCTGTCTGGTCTGGGGACATCATCACTCAGTTATCCTGTCACTCTCCCATTAAATCTGCATTATGTCACATTAGCTCTAGTGTTCAACACTGCTTCAGGGGTTGTACTAAAGGGATCGATCCTGGATCCAGGCTCCGATCTGAGAGGAGCTTCAGTGCTCTCGAAGACTAATCGCATTTTCAAATCACAATTCATGACAACTATTTATTGTTATGAATGATTGCTGCAGGAATGTCTTTGGATCTTTTAATTAGCTTACAAGAGATGCTATGTTGTTATACATGTTTGTATTTTTTTTTTTATTTCAGATAGAATAATCTTCATGTATGCCCCAACTAGAGAAACTGACCCCCCCCACACACACTTTTAAAACCAAAGTTATGCCACTGGATGTAATCTAAAAGTGCACTTAAGCTATACAAATTGCAATCTCTTATAGCATAAAAATACAGTATATGCTGTTTTGCATTCCACATCCAACATCAATCTTTAAGAAATAGCTAAAAAGCTAAAATGGTCTATCTGAAGATGTAAAATGAGGGGGAGGGGGTGTCAGTGAAAATGATAAACACATGCATAGTGCAACTGCATAGTGTTTGCAGGGTATTCTCAGGCAACATTTCAGACGATTATTACCTATAATTGACATGTAACTTTGAACTAAATGTATTCTATAGTTTCCTTCAGAAGCAATTTTAGATGTATTAATTAAACAGTTTGTAAACACCATTACAGTTTATGAGCTGACACAGCTAAATGAATGTCACAATTATATAATAACATATAATACAAGATTATTCAAAAAGTTAATTATTTTCTCTCTGGATCACAAGGTAAGCTAGTCTTCTTCCTGTATCAGCACATCTGAAACTTAATTTCCTATGGAAGATTGTGAGGCATTTTGAAAGCTGGTGCTTTCAAAATGCATTTTCTTGTAAGCCCGTTTATTCTTTCACCTGATAATTGTCTGCCAAGGAAAGTGCGGTATGGTGTCTAAATTGCAGATAATTACAAGATCTCAATTTTAAATTATTGGCCAAGAATCTCTATGCTATACGCTTCCAAATCCTGTTATTCTGTGATCGCAGGACACTCTACAGTTTGGATAAACAAATGTCTCAAAAGTTCCATTCACAGCAGTCACTGAACGACTGATTAAATTCAAGTCAAATTTGGTATGGAAGAAACACATGACTCATTATGAATTCAAACAAGGACCTTAAAAAGGTTAAGTGCTATAACTTAACCAGAGGGCACATTACTTGGAGACAAGCCTCTTCCTTTAGTAGTAGTAAAATCTCAACCTCTGGTCTTAGATTTTATCCACTAGGAAGACTATTTGTTTTGCAGTTTGTAATATTCTTTAATCATTTTTATACTGTAACATAACCATGTCAAAATGATTACATCAGTAGGTCTTTGACAATTTAAGATGGATGTAGTTCTACTAGCATGTATCATGCAAGCTTTATCATTAACTTTGCACATTCACATATACCTCTAGACTATACTTTCTGTAAAGTGTAAACTTCAAATTCTTGAAGTGTTTGTTTCACGATAAAGGAACACCACCAATCTATTTGCTTCATTGAGATATGTTGCATTAAGTGGAAAGTATTTTGAGACAAAGTAAAAAACAGCGCTAAGATATCTTAGAACTGATCTGCACTGGATTTGTATGTTTTTCTACTATTTACAATAATGAAAATGTTATCATATTGTGAGCTGTCATTCTTTTTTAAGGAAGTACGTTTCCAAGTCCTGCATCAGTTTTTGATTATCCAAGCTCACTAGCTAAGTTGCAAATAACATTTAAAAAAAAAAAAAACTAGCCATACCTATCATATAAAACGTTTCTTTCTCACACTTAATACACATTCTACCAGAAGGAGAGCAGAAGTAAGCCATTGCAATTTATTGTTGGAAGGGTTCCTGATTTATAAATGGGCTGCGTTCCAGCAGACACAAATCAAGGCATAACTGACAAGACAGTGTCACACCTATTCCATCAAAGAAAACTAGATGTAGTCTAAAAGTGCATTTAAATTAAATAAAAGTGCATTTAAATAAAATATAAGTTGAGCTTTATACCTCTGTTGGAATATAAAAGAACAGGTGTAACTTTAAATGTCAATGAACATCAATGTTAAGAGTATACTTGTACAGGAATCTTGGAAAATAGAACAGATGACCTCTGTTTAAACTGAAGCTCAAGCCTTTTCTGGTCTTACAGTATTTTTGTCTATTTGGGAGCAGCCATTTTCTCCAATCAACAGAATGGGTTGGGTATGATTCATCAGTACATTATTATAATCATAACCTATAGTTGTTTTAGCACTTATCTGCTATGTTTATCTATACAACTAGTGGTTCAAAGGCCTGGCATTCACTCCCTGTGATATCTGCTAAAGTGAAATTGAATTTAACCCACAATGGCAGACATTTTTCCCTCAAGCCCTCTGATCATCCTATCCTAGAGAAAGCAACTAATATTAGACAAGGCAGTTTGCCAGTACTACAGTCATCTGTGTTTCCTGACCCTTTATATCTGCCAAGGAATGATACATGTGTTAATTGTCAGCTAAAGGGAAAAGGGAAATAGGTAGAATTTCAGCCATGAATTTCAAGTAGACATCCTCAGCTTTTTTCTTCATTAATTACAATCTGCTCTGTTTCGTGGGGACTTATGTTATTTTTAGTTTTTAAACCATAGAGGAATACATTAAGGCAACACTTGCTTCCATGTATGTATGTGGTCTTTATTACTACTGTAGATGTGTTTCTGTTCTCCTTTTCGGGGCAGCAGTGTGGAGTAGTGGTCTCTGGACTCTTGACCGGTGGGTCGTGGGTTCAATCCCAGGTGGGGGGACACTGCTGCTGTACCCTTGAGCAAGGTACTTTACCCAGATTGCTCCAGTAAAAACCCAACTGTTTAAATGGGTATTTGTATGTAAAAAATAATGTGATATCTTGTAACAATTGTAAGTCGCTCTGGATAAGGGCATCTGCTAAGAAATAAATAATAATAATAATAATAATAATAATAATAATAATAATAATAATAATAATAATAATAATAATAATATTTGTTAAATTATCAAGTAACATGAATTTCTGATAAACCAAGTCAATTTTTTTGTGTTTTTTTGATTTTTCAGCCATGCATGTGCATTGTAAATTGTACTATATATTACAGTAGAGTCCATAACTCTTCTAGTTTGATTACATGATTAAAATATATTTTCATTTGAGATACTTTTCTCTGAGCCTTTTTAGGTTGAGTTAATTACATACAATATATACAGTATGTGTTCAGTTCTGCTTTATAACAGCATGATAATACAATGTTTGACTGTGGTCACTTACCAGTTTCAAAATTTTTATGAGAAGCTTTTTTATTATTATTATTATTTGTCAAGATTACATTTTTAGCACAAATATGTTTTGTTGATTAAAGTACAGCAACCCAGTAATTATTTTGATTGACTAAAACTCATTAAAACATGTTCAGACTCTTTTTGTCCTTCATAACCTTAAAATGTACTATTTGGTCTGGCTTGCACCTATAATGTGTCAGAATTAAACACGTGCAAGTATTAGTTCAGTTTACTTCTACTAAGCATTGAACTCAACTCTGAGATATCTGCTACTATATTAGCATGTTATCCTGTCCTCTTGTCGAAGTCACAAGCACTTTCCTCTCCTTCTAATCCCCAAAGTTCTTGCTTCTGTCCAGTGAAACTTTTTCGTTGCCTGAGAAAATCATTCAATAAGACAACAATCAAGCATGCAACCTAAATAATGTATGATCAGCATGTTTTTTTTTTTTTTATCATGTTTTCAACATGTGCTTATTATTTATTATATAGATATAATAAATAAGCTATAATGGTAAATGGCACTGTTTCGTTTGAGGAGGTTAATAAACATGTGTACAGATATTTGCAAATGTGGAAACACCCATTTTTAATTCCTGATGCAATCCGCTGAATCTATTGTGCAGCAACCTGTACTTCTGTTAATTGCCTGAGTAGATATACAGCCAGGAAATTAAAATGAATTAACCCAAACTTTATTCTACAGTAATTAAAGTGATGATACATGATATTGCATTGATTAAATAATACAGTATGTGTGCTTCATCATAAGTGCAATTACTTCTTGTTCCATAGATTAGTGTATAGTATGCTAAAGCTTTTTTGTTTTCTCATTGTACTCTTTATTACTGAACCAGTGCCCTGTGTAGCACAGTGCCAATGTATGATCTCATTTTTAGCTTTTTGTAAAACTCATTAATGAATATATTTGCCTCCATTTTACCAAAAACCAACTGCTTTGCTGAATAAACCAATTTTGATCCTACAGAAGACATATTACTCATTCTAGGTCATTTTAATTAGACCGACCTTAGCCTCAAACCCAATTCATTGGGTCTGTGCCCAGTGAATTGAAATGCTATAATTAGGTCTGGTTGGAAGTTGCTTTTTTAACCTTCCAAATGCATATAATAAAGGCCACAGTTGCCATTGTTGCTGACTTCAGCATGGTGTTAAACATGCATTTACCAAAGGATGAATAAAAAATATCACCCATACATGGAAGTTCCCTGCACACTGAAGATTCAAACACGATAATTAATCAGCTGCAGTAATATATGGTTGTAGCAGGTCCAGAGCCCTGCACATGTAAATAATGTACTGTTTGTTTTCTGTGTAAATAAAGATGTATTATTTTGTATTATTTAAGTTTGGCAGGGAGGGGTTAATTCCATCCCTGCCAAATCCACATGTGGAATGCGGCTGAGTCTTGATTGAATAATTGATCATCAATCAATTCCCAGCAACATGGTATAAAAAGGAGCTGAATGGTTTGTTTAGTCAAGCAGTTTGGGAAAAGGGTTTTGGAGAACCCTTAGGGAAAGCCATGACACAGCCGGAAGGTACAGCTTGTTTGGTGTACGACTTTGTTTAAATCTTAATGTTGGTTCCTGTACCTTGCTTACTTTGTTCCTTTGTTTTTTTTGCTTGTTTCCAGACTGAGTCTCATTCCTGATGCTATCGAAATGGTCAAATAATTCTTCTAAATTGTTAAACAACGCTGAGCTTTTGCATTGTCAATAGCAAAGAAATAAATTGGCCATCTTAAAAAAAAAAAAAAAAATGCATATGTGTCGATGATAGAGAAAACAAAGCATTATCTATAAATAGCCATCAGAACCAGGGTTAACTTTGTATTGTACCTTTGTCCTTTATGTACATAATTTAAAGTATATGATGGTTGTGATGTATAAAAACTGTCATTTGTCTGCGATGAAAGATGAATTTGTCTTGACAGGTTTAAATTTTTTTTTTTTTTTTTTGATTGATTCAATTTAGTGCAGGGTTTAACTATTTCAGTTCCATCCCAGTAGGTAAAATGTAACAATTAACCTGAATTTCTATCTTAATTTGTTCAATGGAACATTTCAAAACATGCTTGATTTCCCCTGTTGTCGTTTACATATTGGCATGTTTTGGAGTTCATCCAGAAATACCACAGTTCCGTCAGGTACAACAGATTTGTATGTAAATTACATTATTACAATAGGGAAAGAATAGTATACTGTATTTATGAATCAAAAACAAAGACCCTCTAAGCAATTATGATCATCACAATGATTAAGCATTATGTAGAATAAACTGTTCTAGCATTTTAAATGCATATGTATGACAACATAATTAAAAACAACACACAGAGCTAAATTTATATATATATATATATATATATATATATATATATTAGTGAACAATTGGACCCACTCAGGTTCGTTGCCAGCACAACAGAGATGGATTTTTCCGCACTTACGCACTATTTTTTTTAATAAACACAAAAATAAACAAACACAAAACAAAACCTAACTCCGTTCTGGAGCGCTTACTAAACAGGTTATTCCCTGACTAACTCGCAGGATGGCTAAGCCGTTTACCTCACTCTCACTCTCACCCCTACCCCTACCCCTACCCCTACCCCTACCCCTACCCCTACCCCTACCCCTACCCCTACCCCTACCCCTACCCCTACCTGCTCTCGGAAGCAGAGCACCTCACTTCTGCCTCCTTCTACTCAGCAGCCGTGAGCACTCTGACTGCGCCTCTTATACCCTGCACCTGGTCCCACTTCCCAATTACCACCCAGGTGCAGGGGATAATTAAACAATAAAACAATTAAACAAAACAAAAGGTGCATTTTTTTTTCTCTTCAGGGAGGCTTTAACCCCCTCCCTGCTGTCTCACATTCCCGCTGCTGTTACTATATATATATATATATATATATATATATATATATATATATATATATATATATATATATAGTTCGTAAAACCAAAAAAAGGATTTGTAGTATTGGACAAATTACTCACCCTGTGATAGAAACTGAAAGATTCAGTTACACTGGTATGGTTTTATGGCAGTTAAATCTGTTTGTTGTTTTCTGTTTATTTGAATAATTTTGTTTATACATTTGACAGAGGGGATTGAATGTTGTTCAATAAAAATTACACAATTTCCTCAGGGACCAAGGGAATACAATAATTGGATTAAGAGCCTTTTAAGGCAGGGTTTCTCAAACTTGGTCCTGGGGACCCCCTGTGTCTGCTGGTTTTCATTCCAACTGAGCTCTCAATTACTTAACTAGACCCTTAATTGAACTGAATTTATTTAATTAGACCTTTTTTACTTGTTTTCAGCTCTTAAACAGTTGCAGATTTCAAGTTAGCTATAACATGTTATAAGTGACTGGAACTCTGCAACTGTTGAAAACCAGAAGACACAGGGATCCCAGGACCAGGGCTGGGATCAAATCAAAACTTTGACAACCTGCTAATCACACTTAACAAAACTGTATTTAATAGCGTTTTCTTTTTGAGTAGAAGAAATAAGATACTTACAAAAAAAAAAAAAAAAATGCTATTAAATACAGTTTTGTTAAGTGCGATTAGCAGGTTGTCAAAGTTTTGATTTGGTCCCAGCCTAGGTTTGAGAACCCCCTGCTTTAAGGGGAACTCAGCTGTTCAAGCATGATAATGAGAAGTTTACCTGTTTCACCACCCGTTTGCTTAAAACCATATTGCTGTAGTCATACTGGAAAACTTAGTTAGCTTTATTATTAATAAGCGTTGTGGTATTTTGGTACTAGACATACTGTAGCAAGTGACACATCAGAAGACCAAGGTGAAACGAGTCCTGTACCACACACAGGGCGTGTTTCTCTGCTTCTGTTTTAGCAGTGTAAGGTAGGTGGGTGTGTTAGAAGCACAGCCTTTTAAAGTGTATTACTACCTGTGGGGGTAAATACCATGACCAATAATTAATAGTTTCATTCCTAGATCTTGCCATTTGTCATTTTTTATTTGTGGTTTATGATGAATTCACATGGTAATTAATACAATTCTGAAATGTAAATTATAACCTAAAGTAATTAATAGCAGCTCTATTTGTTAATTTGTTACCAAGCTACTGCATATTGAACTCTGGAGGCAAGGGCGAACTATCGGATTTTCCTCATTAACACTACTGCAACCTTCAATCATGCCAACATTAGCAGCATGAACGGGATTTGAACTTTGTTCATATTAATCACCCAGCATTGCAAACGGTAGGGTTTTTTCTGGGCGAGTCCCTGGGGACTCCTTCATTTAATGAGATATTTTTAAAAATGATTTAATTTTAAATACATTAATAAAACCTAAAAAATTCCTCCTTTCTAAGTTATTTTGTTTCTTTTTAGTTTTGCCTTTGCTTTTACCAACAGAGATGAGAATATTAAAGGAGTGGGGTAAGGTGATGCAATCTGTTCATTAAAGCTGCAGCTAAGGATCAGTGCTGACAATGTGTATTGCCTAAAGCAGTACTGTAAATTAGCAAAGTGTTTAAAAAAAAAACTATAAGGCAAAAATAGAGCCCATTGTACATAAGGACATTGTAAAAGAGCCCATTATAAAGCAATGTAATTTCCTTCTCGCTTCGTATTGATAGAAATGCAAGTTAGAAACAAATCATGGGTATAAAAACAGTGATGTTTTGGTCTGCTTGTAAACCAGTTGTTTCATGACTCCCCTAACCCTTCCTGTGGTCCCCTGCAATAGAGACTATAACTTCATTTGACAGAAACCATCACACAGATTCTTCTTGTCCATTGCATGTGATTTTTTTTCATGTTTACATATTTTAGTGGTTCATTGATACTCCTGCCCTGTCTTTTTGGAGCAGACTAGACAATCTGAAAATGTGCATGTACAGCTATGGCCAAAGGTTTTGCATCACCCTGTAGAATGAACTAATTTGGCTTCATAAAGTCGAATGAAACCTGCTGAATAATGTTAAGTTAACGTATTGAATTACCTACCATTTTGTAGTTTTCCATATGCTTAATGAAAAAATGAAAAATTGAAAAATGTGACATTTCAAAATCTAACATGAAATACTGTACTACTATTATGGCTTCTGTAAGATTTTAGCAATATCATTTTGTAGTTTCTTTGATTACATGATGTTTAATAAAATATCTAAATTATGTTCATATATTATATATTTTATTATGTTTCAGTCCTAAAATTCTAGGTGATGCAAAACTTTTGGCCATAGTTGTATATCCTTATCATTAAGAATTAGCACAAAGTGTAAATGAAGAACTTCAATGTATTTCAAGTCAGTAACACTGTGGAATGTCTCCCGAGCCTTACCTACCACTCTTCCTTGTCATTTATCCTTTTCTCTATTATACAGTGACACTGAAGCAGTTGTACTGAGCCAATTGCTTCTATCCCCTCTGGTCAAAGGCAGCCACAGGGAAGCCAATTAGACACAACCTAGAACATTTTTTTTTTGTGGAACTGTATTTAAAGTCCCTTACTGGGATTTAGTGAAAGGTCTGCAGATTCACTTGTGATTTGGAGCTATGCGGAGAATATAAACAAGTGACATGCTCTGCTTAGTTAAATAATTCCTTGGTTTTATGGGTCACGATTTGTAAACTCATAATTTACAGTTTACTGTAAGTAATGTTTAGTTAAATAGTAATAAGATACAAAGCCATCACTTTCGAGATATCTCAAGATATTCTAACATAGTATTTGTAATGAGCGATGCAAGTGTTCCAATAATGAAGGTTTTATTTATTTTCTTATAATCGGAACACAGCGTAGTTTACTCACCACAAATGTATAGGTCAGGAGTATATTTTTCCTCTTTCTCTCATTTTTCTCTCTCCTTTTTATCAAATCCGGTTTCTCTATGGCAAACACAATTGTCCAAAACGAAACTTAAAAGTGCAGTCCTGCAAATCGGAAACGATACATAAGCGTAAATATTTCCGTCTTACAATATCTTATATCATTTTAATAGACCTCCTCTGTCCTTCAGTAGATCTTCATTTCTCTGAAACATCTGTAAGTTACTCACATCACAGCGTGAGCAAAACACACCTAAATTGAATATGTGTAATACTGTACATAGCATCCAGTTGCCATTTTGCCTCAACTCAGTTTTGTGAAGACTGTTGTATAATGTGAAATGTAATTTGCAAGTCTTTCAAACACTGTTTCTTTTGCTTGTGCATTCTGTTAGAATAAGACTGAGTTTTAAAATAAGTTATGGAATGAACAGGTGGCAATACTAGAAGAAAATGTGACAATTTTTAAAAGCTTAATAAATATATAATGACGTGTTACATACATGATATACATGTATAATAACTAACAACTACAAACACAAATGGCACTTGAAACCTATTTATTTATAACCTATAATCATACATACTACAATACATACAAAAGTAGATGTCAACATGAGAAAATAAAGCAAGCCTACATAGGTGGCTTACCCCCCACCCCATCCAAAAAATAAATACATAAAAAGAAAGGTCAGATTAAAATGTAATATATATATATATATATATATATATATATATATATACACACTACCGGTCAAAAGTTTTGGAACACCCCCATTTTTCCAGTTTTTATTGAAATTTAAGCAGTTCAAGTCCAGTGAATAACCTAAAATGGTACAAAGGTAAGCGGTAATCTGCCAGAGGTTAAAAAAAAAGTTTAGGTTACCAAAAACTGAAAAATAATGTACATTTCAGAGTTATACAAAAAGGCCTTTTTCAGGGAACAAGTAATGGGTTAACAACTTACAGCTGTTCTGCAGCAATGGAAGTAAATGAAGCCTTGAAAGTTGATGCTAACAATTCCTACACTTGTCCCAACTTTTGTTGATTACTTACAAACCCTCTGTCTGTATTATTATTATTATTATTTATTTCTTAGCAGACGCCCTTATCCAGGGCGACTTACAATCGCAAGCAAATACATTCAAGTGTTACAATATAAGTCATGCAATAAGAACAAGAAATACAATAATTCTCAAGTGTGACAAACCACAATTCAATAATACAGCAGATAATATAAAAGCAGTGTTGGAACAGACTGTGTTACTACACCCTCTTATGCATTATTTGGACAGTATTGTACTGCAGGGAGTAGTATATTGCTCTCATAATGGCGAGAAAAAGGCAATTAACAAAGGAAGACAGACAGACCCTTACAAGTGTAGGTCTTTCCTTTAGAGAAATTGGAAAGAAAGCCAAGGTGTCAGTGAGTACAGTTTCCTACACCATCACAAGGCACTTGGAAACTGGAGGAAACTCTGACAGGAAGAAGTCTGGCAGACCCAAAGCCACAACAGAATCAGGAGACAAGTTTCTGAGAGTCAACAGCTTGCGTGATAGGCGGCTCACAGATGGCAAAATAAGAAAAAGAGGCTTGCCTGGGCCATGAAGCACCGCCAGTGGACTACTGAAGTGGACTACTCACTGTGAAAGTGATACATTTTTGGTTTCTTGCTGCTTGGTCCAGCATTCATATTTAGGCCTTCACAGCAAATTGTATTAAATGTAAATGTAGTAAAAAAAAAAAAACGTATTTTAAAAATTGTTACAGGTCTCCCGCTTATCGCCACTCACAGGTATTGTATCAACCGGTAAGCGAAAATATGTGAAATCCTAGCAACGGGGCAATGATGAGAGAAAGATATAACGGTGGGTTGGTCAAATTGTATGTCAGTCAAGCTGTTTGTATCTTATGGCTGTGCAATAATAGTGGTACAAGAAGCGAAAGGGGGGTGGTGCGTGTGGACTGAGTGTGTGGAGAAGACTGCCGAATTCGAACTGAGCTACAAAGTGACTAGAAATTAGAATAAACAGTAAATATTACGCCCAACATAGAACTGGGAGTGATAGCAAAGCATACGGTGCTTCAAGACTGTGTTATTGCTGGGTGGTGATTTACCCTTCTTCAAATAACTTCCACACGAGTTCGGGAGCAGGGCTTCCTGATTAGGCTGACACTGCACTGCGCAGCCAGCCTGTTGAATACTCCGTATCAGGGGATTGCCAGCTCGATTTATACAGCTTCAAGAACTGAATGGGAAATTACATTGTGGGTTGGAGCTGTATTGTAAGGTGTGTGATCACTGTAATTGTCTTTAAATTGTGTAATTTAAAAGTGAAACTGAGAAATATAGCAGCAGTAACTGATAGCATTAGCTACTATACATACAACCTGAGTGACATACAACGCCAGTTAATAAAGTTAAGAGTTAAGCAGCGCCACCTTGTGTGATTATTGAACAGTAACCACGGGAGACCGGAATCCCGGGAAGGGGTTATAATATGTCCACACTGTGAATTGGCAAAATAAGTTTTAACCACATAAGTTTTTTTAATTTTCTGCGGTCTACTAAAAATGAGTTTGGGATCAACGTCCTGCTCTAGCCAATCAGAATGTCATATGACTACGTAGCAGGGCAGGAGCCCTGCACATGAAGAGGAGTTTTTGTGTGGATGTATATTTGTAAATAGTGTGTGTTTGGTGGAAATAATTAATGAAGTACCTGACGCTTCTGGGACAGTCTGCCTGCTGTGTGTGATTGACAGCTGTGGATAATCAGCAGGTAGGTGTGTTCCAGCAGGATGTTGGGTATAAAGAGGTCCCGTTTATTCACCTCAGGGCTGCTGCAACACCAAGAACAACAGGCTAAATATAGTCCACGCTACCCGGACATGGATACCTGGCTGTGTAATCCTGATTACCATGAGAGTGACCCGGGATCAGAAGATAAAGCGAACCTGCCGACGGCCCTGCTAGTAGTCGGAGTTGGGGTTTGTTTATAATTGACTGCAGATATGCTTTTTAAGTAGGCATGGGTGTTCATCCCATATGGGAAGGACTGTGTGTCCTGCAGCAGTTTTTAAATAGATATAAAATTATCTCAGTAAGCAATCGAAAAACATATACATATATTAATATATGTATATGTTTTTCGATTTTTGTTTGCTGCACTTCTGTCATAGTATATTTAAGTATGTCTGTGTGTGTGGCAAAGTGGTAAGTAGTGCACAAGTGTACAGGTGATGCAGTGCTCAATACAACGCCAAACAACAAAGTGCTGGTGAAATGATGTTTATTTATAATCCAAATGTCACTTGACAACAGCAACAATAAAGTAGGACTGGCAATACACAACAATGTGTATTGCTCAGTTAAATAACCACAGGGTTCAGTCCCGAAATAATAAACACAGTATAAACGCACACAGAACACAAACACGATCACAAGTCCACAGTGAGTGCTGAAGTGGTGCAACACAATTTATTAGTGAACACGAGTGCAGTGAAGTCCGAGTTGGGTGCTGGCCTTAAGCAACAGCTCCCGGATTGTGTTAGCTGTCTATCAAGAACAAACAGAAACAGTTAGACTGACAAACAAACAAAACACGATAACACTCACGATTATTAATTACATCCGTTTTCCCATGGGTCCTTTCAGTAACCAACCAAAAGAACAGGTCACTGGGCCACTTCCCCTAAATACTCTCAGTCACACACTCTTTCGGTGGCGCGGCCAATCACGTATCCACCAATCCATGACAGACACATCGCCTACCACATTAAGGCTATGACTTTTGGTATCGTGGCCCTGTCCCCTTCCTGGATGGCCGGCTTCCAACTGACCCTAGAATTAACTCCCTTTACGGGGCACTCTGCTCCGGTTATACCGTGCCCTCACAGTTCGGAAGAGCGATTGTTGACTAGGATTCATTCGCTCTCTGTCATAGTGTGGTTTTATGTTTAACAGAGCTCTAAAGTTGCTACAAACCGTAAAATACAACGAAACTTGTTGTATTAATAGCATAATTATCAAAATATAATATCAGTCTCACAAAATCTAATTATTTTAATTGTACTGTTAACCTAAATTGCATTCAGCTCAAGAAGATCACATTTTTCCAAGTGATTTTTATGATATAACGGTTTGTTTTTCAGACAAGTGTCACAGTCAATTTTGGGACTTAGCTGCGGCGCCTTGTCTGCAGCACTGCCATTTTCATTTTTGGTCTTCCTGTTTTGACCTGGACACATGGCCCACTTCATAATACACATACAAAAGGTTGTTCAATCAACATAATACCTGGCTGTAGACCTGATTGACAGTAATTCTGACAAGTAAAACATTTTTAAAAAGTCATTTAAATATTTCGAGGCAGGATTTCGAAGCCATGACCACCTACCAAATCGACAAACAAGTACATTATTGGTTAGTGCTATGTGTCAGGAAGACATACCTCTTTATTATCCTATCAGGTGTGGTTCTATAAAACATATGGGTTGGAGTAAGTGGCATCAGGTTTTTACAGGCATCTAGTCAAAATTCTCTCCTGCTGAGACAATGGCAGCTGCTGTGAGTGTTAGAAGGCGCCAAACAGTGATAAGGGAAGCAGCATTCCTTTTTGGGCAGAATTAGACGTGTCATTATTAACAAATGAGATCTATACATTTAGTAGAAGAAGTAATGAGACAGAACGATATGTAACTCTTGCAGTCTACAACATCTTAAATCTTAACTTCAATCTCGATATTAGAAATGTGCAGCATGAACAGTATTTCAAATGTGTGATATGCAAATATATAAATAACATAATTAGTGTGTGTAGAAACTCCACTAAGAATATGCAGGATACATTTAAAAGGCACATTTCTACTTGCAAGCAGACGCATGATTGACAGCAGTGACATAGATGATATGACTGGTCAAACGTCACAGGGCAGCTCTAATAGTGCACACTAACAGGGCTAATAGTAGTAGCATCGAAACAATTCACAGTGGATCTGATTCTGCAAATATGCTAGACCATTTAAATACATGGATTTGTAATATAGAAAGTAAGTTCAAACATGTGGAAGACATGACTTTGCAATGCACAGATTTAGTTTAAATTGGATTACATTTATAACATTTAAAAAAAAATGCCTCATATTAGTTATTTTTATATATATATATATATATATATATATATATATATATATATATATATATATATATATATATATATACACACACAGTATATATATTCACATTACCTGCTTTTTGGAAATGCATTAATCCAATGTTGTATAACATTCTTTACAAATTATTAATGTAAAACATCTAAGAAATACTACAAAAAAATATTGCATAATGGGTATAATTATCATTTTGTAACAGACAAATAAATGCCCTTTAAAATGTGCTATAATACATTACGTTTCTGTATATTATAAACAAAACCCATGCATTTAAAAATGACAAAGATGCACTTTTTTGCAGTACAGAGTCTGTCTCAGTGCCACGCCCTCCTGACAGTCTTGGCAGAGTGACAGATGTGTTTTTAGGGGTAGGCTCTGGCGTAATAATAATAATAATAATAAAAAAAAAAAAATTCAATTTAAAATCACAATCTAGTTTGGAATTAATTTTTCCAATGAAAAGTTTTAATATTTTAGTGACAAATCTTCAATTTTTTTAAATTCTAAAAGCTAAAGTCAGTAGAGTGCAAAACTTAAAAACTGTAGTCGAATTTCATGCGTAAAAAAGCATTTTTAAACGTTTTAAAACTTTAAAAAATAATAATAATTGGTTGAAATCTAAAAAAACGGTGTGCCCATCCTATTTGAAGAGAAGACAGAGTTTCTCTGACTAGAAAGAGTAAGTCGCAGCAGTACAGTGAGTCACGTGTCAGTGAAAGTAATTTGTTTACGTAATACATTGAATTAAAAAAGGCAAGCGCTATATTAAGTGAAGTGTCAACTGGAAAGTTAGTAAAAGAAGAACATTCTGGGCAAGGTTAATAATGTGTCTAGCCTGATATGTGCAGGGGACATTGTGATGTGCGCCAATAGAGAACGCTAGACTAAAGGAGAGAGATCTAAATTTGCTGCCCGATTTTACTAATAAAAAAGGCACTAATCTATGCGCGTGGTATTTGGCAAATTTGCACACCACAGCGAACTCTGATGGACTGCTAGGATCAGGTAGGTGGTTGAAGGCAATTGACTGCACCTCTTGTCCTCACAATACACTCTGTCTGTGTTACATAAACAACTCAGTCTTCCTCATTGGCCAATTTCATTTTCTTCACCTTGTTCTTTTTGGAGATGGTTAAAGCCAAAATGACCTAGAGTGAAGTAATCTATCAGCAAACTTCACATTGGACCTTTGAACTACTATATATTGAATCTGTATCCATTTTAGTATTGTTTTTAATTGTGGGCAATAGTCTCTGATTTGTTCTGGGGTTTTACTTTGTCCTCTTAGAGCACAATGCATTGAGAAATGATGAATGATATAGACTGCAAAACTATTTTGTTCAGCTTGTCAGGCCAGAGGGGAAGTAACTTGTTTCCAATGCCTTCAGTTCATCTCAAATAACCCATATGTAACCGACTTGTATACTGTGCATTGCCTAAAAGCATGTAAGCAATTCACCTCATGTGTCAAGCCGAAAAAAAAATACATTCTGCGCTCTTCATGTTAGTTTTTCCCTGGAGAAACCCTTCTGAATAGTGTTTGAGATGAAAAGAGTTATATACATCTGTCAGAAACCTGAAAAGTATCTAAATGGGCAATTAACTTTAAAGCTTCCACAACCTTATTGCACAGCATCATAATAAGTAAGAGACTGTTAACTTCAAGTTTACTGGATTACACTAACAAGATAAACATATATCTTGTACAGTATATTATGAAATATATTAGTCCATTAACAGACATTCTTCATAAGACCGATGCAAGGTTGGAAAACTGCATTTATACAAAATACAATGGGATTTTGAGTTATTCATTAAATCAAATTCTTTGAACACTTATTTGCAGGATCCCTGTGTGGTTCAAGATATATACCGTTAATACTGGAAATTATTAGCTATTGGTTTTCAAAGGGTATTCTATTATTTCAAAGCTCTTTGTGTTTTTAAAATATACAACAATTTAACATTAATTCTATCTATCTATAATAGTGTTACAGGCAGTAGTGTTGGTCAAATAAAGTAGTTATTTACTGTATATCAGTTGCCTTTTATACTATATTAAGTATAGCTCTATTAGAGAGATGTTTATAAATAAATAATACAGGTTGGATGAATTTTATGGCTAGAGTTCATTTCATATTGACTTGAAATGGCTGAATAGCTGAAAGTATGCAGCAGAGTCACAAAGGTTTAACATGGAGACAGGGGTCACTGATTTAGAAACTCTCAATTAATCAATCGCTTTAGTTACTTATCATTGTGTGTGCCCTTATCCATATAACCATGTGTCCAACAATAAAACACTTTTCATAGTAATTATCATATACAGTATCAATAGGCACACACAACTATATGCTACTTGGGTCAGTAAATTAATGCACTGGTGCATAATTTCCCTCTATATTAACAATAAACAATAAGAAGTAAAAATAAAAGTGATAGCTCCAGCATGACATACAATCAGTTGACCATTAACCAAACATACATTAGGAAATAGGCTAATATAAAATGAAATGCTCAAAATGTAATGCTCAAAATGTATTTTTTTTATTAGTACTTCTAAGGGTCTGGCACCACCCCCACTCTATTGGTTATAGAAAGAGGGGTTACGAGCATGGCTGAGCTTCTGTGGGCGTCATTTTGGATCAAGTGCCAGCCTGGGAAACGACCACTTACTTGCACGCTCACATTTCAACCACATAAATATATCTGTAAAACGTGCCCTGCTGCAACCCGTACTGTCACTCTAGTGCTGCTTGAACAGAGAGGGTGCTTTCGTTCCATTGCTAATGGAGTCTGGGCAGATGTGACGTACATCTCAGTTATAGCTTATGGGTTTGTCCTGTTGACTGCTCATACATGCAGATTGCAAATGGCAGACCCTGAAAATAAAATATACTGTATATACAGTCTTGGAATGCCATTCCCTTATGGAAGGAAAAACAAAACATAGTGATTATACAAAACCAGTGAGCACTGATGTTGTGATTGGCAGCATTAAAATGCATTGACCTTTCCAACATCATGTGACCCTTGATTGCCAATTAAGTAACACTTTACATTAAGTGTCTCTAATTACTGTGTATTTACATAGTAGTTACTTAGTAAATATATGTGTATGTATTCATAATTACAATGTTAGTATTTATAGTTATAATGTAGGTTATAAGTGATTATAATAGCAAAATAAAAAAATGGCAAAAGTGTATAATAACTGTATTGCAAAAGCAAAGCAGCCCCATACAATTGGTGAGACAGACATGTAAAGACAGACAGACAGACAGACATACAGGCATAGCAAGACAGATTATGAACAACAGCAAAAAAAGGCTAAATTGTATAATAATAGTTGTATTATTTCTAATTATATTATATAATTGTTAATAGCTTAATTAAGAACATGTTTGTATATGTCTTATAATCACTTATAACATATACCTAAACTAAAGTGTTACATTTTTTTGCACGATATAACCATAACCCTAACCCTACCTCTAAACGTAATTCTTAACCTAATACTAAGCCTCTAAACCTAACCCTTTTCTGGCTACAATTGTGTACTTACAGTACATTGTAGCTATGCATAATAACATTGTAATTATGTGTAGGAACACATGTATTTACTATACAACTACTATGTAAATACACAGTAATTAGAGACTATGTAAAGTGCTACCGGCAATTACTTGTTTCTTCAGTAGACAAGTTATAACTGCACTGCACTGTACAATCAAATGTATTTGCTTTCCTTACTGTATTATTTAACACAAGACTATTTTGCGATATTTTCATTCAAAGCTAAAATAATTATCTTACATAGCAAATATACCAGAACACCTAATATTCTGATGATGCTGCCAACAACAAGGTAGTCAAGTGGTTAAAATACTAACAGTTATTATAACTTTGAAAAATTGACGCGTTGTACAGAGAAAGCCTGCAGGATATACAGCTGCCTCCCAAACTGTTCAGCTACACAGGCATACTATAACCCACAATGGCCTGGTTTCACTTGTAACCTTAAAACTGTCATGCACTATTATTTTCTATTCTCTCTTTCTAATTTCTTACAACAGCATCTTCTTACCCTTCCAATGAATCTGAATCCTTACAGCGTTAAATAACCAAACAAACAACTGTGTTAGAGATTAATTAAATTCACACATGTATAATATTTATTTGGTATTTTTAAAAGCCTATTAATTTAATTCTAGTATAAGTTTTAGGGTTTGGATACATTGGATGCAATAAAGGTCTTGTTTACCAGTTTCTATTTGGTACCAGACAGCAACGCTCTTTAACCAGGGCTCTGATGCATATACTTAATCACTTTAGTGAGGCTTCCAATATTTATACTGTACACAGGGTGTTATAGCACCTAATATTTAGTTCTCATTTTGTTTTTTTGGTGTAACAAAAAGGGCCCTTTTTATAAATTATCTATTCAAGTAATGCACCATTAACACTTATCTTTAACAAGGTAACAATTTTATCAACTTAGATTGCTGTTACATAATAGCGCAATGTCAGCGTTGTTTATGACACCCACGACAAACCTATTCACGAAACAAGATTCTATCACATAACCACAACAGGGGAGACCACAAATCTGCTATCTTGTGTGTGTGTTACAACCAATTGTGAAACTGAACTGAAACATATAAACTTATGAGCAAACCAAAACTCTTTTAAAACTACAGTATAAACAAAATAAGAGATTAAACCAATGGTGACTGGTACTATATAGTGATTTTTTAATTATTATTTGTATGTAATTCTAATGTCTTGAATATATATATATATATATATATATATATATATATATATATATATATATATATATATGAGAAGTAAAGTGGCGTGCTTCCAAAGCAAGAAAGAAATTATACTTGATCTATGATCTGCCCCTGGCAGAGCAACTCTCATACCCATTTCTGTAAATCAATATTTAATAAAAGAGAGAATGAGAGTCCCAATGAAAGAGCTGAAGGGTGCATCCTGTCTAGATTCACATTCGCCACTAGAAGATCTTAAAAGAGTTTTCCCTCTACAGATTATAAACATAAATCAAATTGACACTAATAACATGTGTCTCTTATTAAATCTGAAATAATGTCAAATCATAGTAAAGCAATTATTATTATTATTATTATTATTATTATTATTATTATTATTATTATTATTATTATTATTATTTGTGGTACGTTTTATGAAATATCAGTTATCTGTTAGCTTATAACAGCCCCTCCCACACATAGACATACATCACAGTAGAGATCAGCAACTAGGTCTTTTCAATTTGATGCTGCTTGCTTATCTATTACAGAAAGCTATTGTTTGTCATTTCTTTACACCTCACTAAACATATAAGTTTGACTTGATGATAGGGAGGGTCAAACCATTCAACATAATACTCTTATGGCTACCTTTCTTTTTTTATTTACACATTGTAATTATAAATAACGCTGGTTAAGCAGTGGGGATTAATATCAGACAGGATTGAAAAAAAAAAGTTGAAGCTACAAAAACATCAAAAACACTAAAAATGTATTCTTTCACCAATTACATGCTCGTCCATATAAGAGAATTACAACCAATTCTTTTTTTGGTGATACCTTTTAATAGATCACCAGTAAAAACCTTTATTGCAATTTCTTATTTGACACAATTTAAAAACAAGAAACATTTGATTGACAATGATTGATTGATTTGTTTTAATTTATGGGGTAAACATGTTCTTGATTTCTGCAGGATTATGCAGACAAGGAAAAGACAATCGCAAAAGCTCTTGAAGACCTGAGAGCCAACTTCTACTGTGAACTCTGTGACAAGCAATATTACAAGCACCAGGAGTTTGATAACCACATCAACTCATACGATCATGCACACAAGCAGGTAAAACACTGGGGTTTCCAACCATTGCATTTGAAGACTACTACATTTCTTTCATTTTCAGAAATGCATTAATAAGTTGCCCACAATGTGAGTGTCAGTAATAAATGTGTCACTTTTTATGGATATTCTGTTAGTCTAACATAAAAGTTATACCCAAAACTTGGGTTATACATTATTAAATATTAACTCTGTATTATAATTTAATGAACTGAATGTCCTTTACAATGTGGAACACATTTAGTTTCATAATTAGATTTTAAATATGCTGATTATTATAAATCTGAAGGGCAGGACATGTCTGTTTAATAAAATGTATTATAACTGTAAATCATTAAATGTTATTACTATTATTTATTACAGTCAATCATTTACATAGGTGCAGAGTTTTCTAAAAAAATACCTTCAGCCAGAAGATGAAAGCCAATGTATTGATTCACTGCTTTATAAACTGTTACATTACAGCTAGCATGCATGATGAATACTCTGGAGTCTATTTTAAAGACTTAAATATTAGCAGATCCTAATACCACCTCTCTAAAACGTATAAATCTGATATGCTTGATTTTTTCCCCCTTAATTGTAAAGATTATCAACATTGTATCTACCTGCAATGTATATTGCTGATGAAAGTTATAACTAACAGATTCATACTGTGTAAATACATTAGTAATACTTTACTTTTTTTAAAAACAGGTAACTTTCCTACCCTTTCAATACTGTATGCATGAGAAAACCACAACCAAACAGGACTTAAATAAGCTTTTGCTAATTTAGAAATTAACATCATAAAATATATCAACTTGAAGAAGTTTTCTTAAAAACCCATGTACTATCTTAGACCTGTTTTTTCCCCCGTGTTACAAATGTTCACTTGTGAAAAAAAGATACGATCATCCATATTTAAGCCTCATCAACAAAGGCATTGAACAGAAGCCTGAAGCCTCAAGTTCTTTGCCAGGGATGCTAAAAGAGGAAAGCACATTAGGCTGTCATCTATTAATCCCACACAAACTCAGCACTGTGAAACATTTGCATGATCAGATCGTTTTAACCCCTATGAGCCTATACTGAAAGGGAAGTCATTTGACATGACAAAACGATATCTGATGTGTCTCCCTTGGCTATGAAAGCAAATGACAAAAAATGCAATCACTGGAGCTACTTCAAATAAAAAAAGGTTACAGCACCACACTCTGTATACTATGTCATATTGGTTGAGCAGAATATGTAATGCTTATGAAACCTCTCTTGACTGTATATAAATGTAGACTTTTTTAAAAATGTAATCCATAGGCAGGAGGTACTTTAATTAGTCTGTAGGACTCTAGGGTGGCACAGTGCTGTTGGGGGTATCATATATTAATAAAGCTTTAAGTAGCCATATGTGTCTCAGTGAGTATAGACAATGGAGCATCTGCCTTAAAGCAGTGTTAAAGAGTAATGCAATACCAGACAGAGCAGAAGGTTAGAATCATGAGAAAGTGGCTGAAAGTAAAAACACTGGGAAGGAGACCGTTTATGTGTGGGCTCAATGGTTTAAAGAAAATAGGAACTCCAACCATAGCTTCAATATAAGGGACGATCAGGTTGTATGCGACTTCTGTGAAAATGATCCCTTCCCCAAGAATAAGAAAATAATACTTTCCAAGTCTGCCTTGTGCATTACCCAAGCACATTTACAATAGTAATGTAAAATGCACATGAACAGTAAAAAGGGAACATTAATTAGTAATGCAATGATTGCTGACTGATACTGTTATAATGTCTACCTACTTTAGATTTAAAACAGATTCAATAGTTACCTCCAAACGTAAGTAGAACTGTGTAACCAAGTATAAATGCCTGTCTAGCGGTATTATTTTAAATAAATTGGACAATTACATGCAATTGAACAATCTCATTTGAAACTACTTTTCAGTTAAGTGGAAAATGAAGCATAACATTAGCATGTAAACACCTTTATTAAAACCTGAAAAAATGAAGAGGCTTTTTTCCCATCCTTAATCTTAATAAAGCAAGCTTATTCAGAAAAAAGCACATTTTTAATAATATTTTAGCTAAACAGTAAACTTCACTAAACCTCCACCTTTGCGTAACTTCTTCATGTTAGTGTGCAGACATTAATAATACAGATATTGCTCTCTGAGCTGCACAGTGTTTAACATGTGTGTCATTCAACAATGAAATACTGGGACTCTCATAGGTGTTATACACCAACATAGAGCTACATTGTATAGCGCTGTATCATCAGAGACTTTTCTAAGTACAAAAAGGTGATTAGCTCTGTAATGCCCAAACATTTTTTAAATGAGAAAAGCTACTTTATGTATGTAACTAGATTCCGTTTCTTGCCTTTTTTTTTTTTCCTGTCCGGCAACACATAATTATTATTACTATTGTTTATTTATTTAGCAGACACCCTTATCCAGGGTGACTTACAATTGTTACAAGATATCACATTATTTTTACATACAATTACATTGCTTTTTACACATTATTTTTTACATACAATTACCCCTTTATACAGTTGGGTTTTTACTGGTGCAATCTAGGTAAAGTACCTTGCTCAAGGGTACAGCAGCAGTGACCCCCACCTGGGATTGAACCCACGACTCTCCGGTCAAGAGTCCAGAGCCCTAACCACTACTCCACAACGCTCCCTCCACACATGAAATTCTGGCTTGTGAGGCTGAAATTAAAAAAAATAATACTATAGAGGGGTGGCTAAGCATTGTATCATATGTGATATAGAAATGGTCATTACAGGGTAAAAAGTTAAAGGTTGCATAGCACATTTAGTGTAGCAATGACAATGGTACTAAAGCTTATAAAATGTAAGAAAAAATATTTAAAAACACAAGGGGCTACACTACACCTTAAAGTAACTACTGAGAGTTCTTCAAACAGTACTACAGCCAGTCTTTTAAAGTGAATCTTCTCCTTTTACAGAGATTAAAGGAGCTGAAGCAGAGAGAGTTTGCTCGGAATGTAGCCTCAAAATCAAGAAAAGATGAAAAGAAGCAGGAAAAAGCTTTAAAACGTTTACATGAACTGGCAGAACAACGCAGAGAAGTCCGATGGTGAGTAAAACCTTTTTGTTCTTTGTATTCCTCAAATGATTGACGTGCTTAACTTTTTTTGTTTTACATTATATATTATTTATTTGAAGAATGGCTGGACCCTCATTCTGAGAAGATGAATTTGTGTGTCAAACTCACACTATGTGTATTGGTTTCAGCCTCAAAAAGATTTGACTCATGAGTTGTTTAAAGAATGTAAAGAAGTATTTTTAGGAATACAATATTGTTTAATATTTATGAAACTGTTCTTTACTGCTTTTAAAAAATAAGTAAAATGACATGATGTGATATGCAGTAAGTTTCGGATAATGCTTTCTGCCTGTCTTCATTTTTCGTTTGTTTGCTTTTTCTGCAGTGCTTCTGGAAGTGGTCCAATGTTTAGGTCAACAACTGTTGCCATTGAAGATGCCTCCAAGGAAGCACCAACACATGTCGATAATAAAACAGAAGGAATCGAACCTGCTGCGGCATATATGACACACACGGTAAAGGACTTGCAGGTGGTGCTCCCTGGCCAACATGGACAGACTGATAGGCCTTTTGACAGCAAAGTAAAAAAACAAATCTATGGACAAAAAATTGGATTTTCCTTTTCATTTCAAAAGAAAGCATCTGTCAAACTAGAGTCTTCAGCTGCTGTGTTCTGTGAGAACACAGAGGAAGGATCAACGGCGCAGAGATTTAGACAGAAAAACAGAGCCATCCCAGGTGACTGTAATCATCCAGGTACTCCTCTAACAGAAAGAGAACTAAATTCTGAAGAGAGACATTGCAACACTGGCGCCCAGCAGGAAAGTGTTATCAACAAATGTACAGCTCCAAATGCGCAGCTCCAAGGATTATGTTATGTGCCTATAAAAGAAAATAACACGGGTGCAGATACAAGTTTATGCTCAATGCTGGCTTACTCTGAGGATCCAAGCCAGTCTTTCTCTGACTTGCCTACAACAACAAAAGAGACTGTAAGAGATATAGAAAACTGTTCTGAATTTCAAGACAGTGAAGCAAGAGAAATCCAAACTAAAAACAATGTCCATGTTAGAGAAGAGTCCAAAATGGATGTAACCATTACAGAAAATAGATATCCTGCAGGAAACAGTCCACAACCTGGTGATGATGGAAGGATTTTTTTGGAGGTAGATTCCTCCCAAATCATTGAAAAAGACACTGATGCAACAAATAAGAATCTATGCATATTCACAAAGCCAAGTAAACCTTTTGTTCCAGTCTTGGGCAAAGATGGATCAACAGTACTTCAGTGGCCTTCAGAGCTGCTGATGTTTACAAAAACAGAGAAATCTTTATCCTACAGCTGTAATCCCCTCTACTTTGACTTTAAATCATCAAGGAATAAAACTGAGTCAGAAAAAAGCAAATGTAATGCAAATGAAGCTCATGTTCTTCAGGCTGCAGCTGAAGAAGCTCAGAGAAATGATAATGCTTATGTCAGCACATATGTTGTTCATGGAGAAGCACCCTACTGTGATAGTGAGTCCACACATGGGCTCAGTCACAGTCCTATACAAAAAAATACTGATTTTACCAGAGACAATCTGAACCTTCAGGAGCTAAGTGAGCAGTCATTGCTTACATTCCAAAATAACGATGAGGCAAATGACAGACTCATAAACGCAGCTGACAGGTCTGCAAAACTAAAAAAGCACAAAAAATCGAGAAAACGTTCAAGAGATTGGAATAGTGTGGGTAGAAAAGAGCAGGAGAAAAACAGAGGCTGTGGTGACAGATATGACTGCAGAAGCAGAAAACAAAGAAGGAAAAGAAAGGCATCCCATGATGATGAAACTCAGAAGGAAGCCAATGAAAATGGGAACGATTCTAAGGACTTTCTGAAACAGACAAAATGTACGGAAGGGTGTGTTGACAAATTTGGAGGGGACACAGCTGAACAAACTCAATCATTAGAAGAGTCAAAGCAATCAAATCAAAATCAAGAACAAAATGACAGCAACAGCAGCAAAGCAAAGAACATAGCAAGAAGGCAGCCAAGAACAGCAGGTATCTTAAACAGCACAGCAGAGGCTGCAACACTTCCTGATGAAAATGGCTCTGATTATGAAGTGGTACTCAGGAACAGTGTAAAAAATCTATATAATCCATCAACAGAACAAATGAACACAACAGGACACTGCTCCCTGTACTGTGACATACCTTATTCTCAGAACACATGTATTACAGATAGAAGGTCAGTCTCAGATCATAAGATATCAGAACATTTTAGTGATGAGAAATACTTGTACCAAAGCCAGTTATTAAAAAGAAGGCATGGATCTCAAAATGAACAAGAGGTATCCTTTCCTAAACGCAGTGCAAACTGTCCTTCATCAGGAAATGATTCCTGTAGGCTCAAAAGATCAATAAAGTGGTGGAAACGTGAGAGCTCTACACGTTCAGGCTGTAAGCCAAGTAAAAAGAGGAAAAGAAGGAGAAAGGCTTACATAGGAAATCAGGGTTTTGTTATCAACTGGAAAATGAATAATAAAGATGCATTTAAGCCCAATCTCTGTATAGATTTATCTGCAGAGACTTCCAAACATGACAACAGATTAGCAAATGCTTTTCCGAACCAAATTCTAAAAGGGGGGTCCAAACATCCTGGTGAAGTCGTTGACATAATGAATAGTCTAGAAAATGCAAATCATTTGGTTCATCAAGCACCCACTCACAGTTTTCTGTTAAGAACACAGGAGCATCCAATTGCAAGATTTTTAGACTGGACAAGTAACACAAACCCAGATAAGGGGTTTTTACATCGAAGGTTTAGTCTGAATGAAAGTGCCACGGTTTCAACTGAAGATGTGCCTGAGAGAGAGATTCATCAAACTGAGAGCTGGAATATTGCTGAAGTTAATAAAACAACTCATGTGCATCAGACTGCAAACTTACAAACCGGGAAAGACACTGCAACATCCCAAATTACAACTCATTGTTGTCGATGTGAAGTCAAACAAACAAAAGAACATGAGGCTGTAAACATAGGACCCAGCAATTTATTTCAGTACAATCCAAGTGCCGAGTATCACAGAAATCTAGATCACTTCACGGTTCAAGACGCAAAAGTAAGAAGCCAAGAAGGTTTGAGGTCAGGGCACTTAAGAAGCCAAGAAGGTTTGAGGTCAGGGCACTTAATTGGGTCTTTCTCTGCACCTCAAGGAGCCTTATTGTTAGCCCCCGATGAGATTGATAAATATAAAACACACACGCACATGTTGCATCAGCAGGCATTTTCAAGCAAGCTTAAACCGACCTTGTCTGCACCACCTCTTTCTGTGCCATCCCCTGCCACTCTGCATCCTCTACACATGCAACAGCTGATGTCATCAACCTCCATCACAATCCAGCCCACCATCCTTCAACACCATGCTGCTGCACTTGCGGCTACATGTTCCTTCCTTCAGCCACACCCTCAGCTCTATCCACAGGCCTTCCCATTTTCTCGACCACCCCTGCCTCAAATGACTCTAGCTCCAGGAATGTGTCCAGAAAACTACCCCAGCTTTATTCCCACTTCTCAACTACCAATGGTAGCACCCACGACTCTTCATCCAGGACCATTGACCTTTCATCCATTACCACATACAACAATGTTTTCACCATTGTTTCCATCACATCCAACTGTCTTTCCAATGCAATCTTTGTTTTAAATATTGCTTTATATGATTTTAACAGACCATTGATTCAATGTAAACATGTATTTATTTATGTATTTATTTATTTGATTTGTTTATTTGTTGTTTCGTTTAATCTTTTCTGTCTAAATGTATATTTTTGGAGTTTCTTTAAACAAAATCCAACTGTATTTTGTATGTGATACTTAAAACATCAATTTTAAAATGTCTGAAACTTGATTTGAATCCATTATTTGAATCCATAACTTTTCAAGCAGTTATAGTGAGAAACAATTTCATCAGAGATGTATATGTTCTGCAAACTTTCCTTCAAAGGCTTTTCACACTTCTGTTCTACTATTAGACGGACTTGGTAAACCTTTTAAATTCAGCAGTGAGCGCTATTTACAAAATTTTAACTAGGTTTATAAATATCAAATGCAAGTATTCAAAACTGATTTTGAAAAGTTAAATCTTTGTAAATAGGACCATACCTAAAACCCAAAACTTGGTACTATACTTTTTCTTTGTTTGACATGGTTGTTACTCAGAGCCATTTAAACCCATTTCTATTTCTGATTACAATATGTTACTTTTTATTGCACATAAAATGATACATTTAATAAAATATTAATGAACTGTGTTATATAAACTAGTGTATTTGGAAGGTTTTGGTTTGTTATACATCTAAACCTTAAGTAAAGATGTGTTCTGTGTGGGTTCTTTGGATGTTAAAACGAGGCAGATGGATGTAATGTTCTATACAATGATTGCTGTAATATGAAGACGTGTACATGTTGTACATTTAATGTGTTTCTATACTACCTGTAATATTTACTGTAAAATATGTTCCTTTGTTTTTATTATGTATGGTACCTTGTATGTATGGAATATTTAGATAAAACTAGTACATTATGTTTTTGTTTTTTTTATATATATATATATACATGAATAATAAAAAAACAATATTGTAAGTACCTTTTGTCTCCTGCAATAAAAAAAACAAAAAAACATAAACATACAAAAAGAGAAAATGGAAATTGTGCTGCTCACTGTATTTCTGCATTTATTTATGAGAGAAAATCATTATTTGGTTATGGGCAAAACTCTGGCTGTTGTGGTATTTTACTTTAATAAGATTGATTAGCTCTCGGATAAAATAACAGGAAAGATATATTTTTTTGAACGGAATACTTAAATGACTTAAAATTTTCCTTGAAAATGACAAACTATCCACAGGAATTGTGTGAAACTGCGCAGAATTCTGGAATGATACAGGTTTAAGAAGAGTCTGTACAACATAATACAAATTATAATTCGTAATTTGTTTTCAGAAAGACAAAAAAACAACACAGACATTTCAATTCTAGGTTTGCTACCACTCTCAGGTTGTTGTTGTTTTTCTTAAGGTTTTTTTTTTTGTTTTGTTTTGTTGTTGTTTTAGAATTGTAATTCATGTTTTTCCTTTCAGAAAAAAAATTGTGCTAATGATGATTTGGAATAAATATATATGAGAATCTAGCCATTAGTATTAAAATTAGACAATGTTAAAGGTTAGGCATAAGAAGACACAAACTTTGAGTGCCAATGAATATATATATATATATATATATATATATATATATATATATATATATATATATATATATATATATATATATAATAACTGATCAATTATAACCAATTCACCATAAACAAAGAAGATGAAAATACTGAAAGCTTTATATCCTCTGCTTGTATCACTCAGTCATGTACTGTAATATAACACTTAAGTTAAACCTTAAATGACAAGCATTAAGAAATATTACATTATGCAGTAACTGCTGTAGAGAGGGAGTTTTGTTTCAAGATATCCTAAAAAAAAAGAAATTAAAAAAACTGTGCTATGAAAATATGATACAAAAAGGTATAAGTCAAACAATGCACAACAGGGGCTAAAATACCCCTCATTCTGAATACTTTTAAACCTAAAACAGATAGGGAGGTGAAACAATCATATTATTTTTCATACTGTAGAGTTGTTAAATCATCCTGGAGTAATGCTGGTTAACCGTAAAAAAAAAAAAAAAAAGGTATATAAATAAAAATAATAAACCATTTAAATAACTGGGAAAGCTTTGTAAAAAAAAAAGTTTTAATTAAATGCAGTACTCCTTATGTGTGACTCAGTCCCCTGTATTGTGGTTAAATTGTGTAATGTTAATAGTTTTTGCATAAAAGAAGTTACCTTGAAAAAGTCTTATAAATCATGCAAATCTTAAAGATAATCTGCTTTTTTAACATGAGGGCCAAGAGACAGAAGACCTTTGCATCTTATTTTTTCCATTGATATGTTTTGCTCACTGTTCCTGAGCAGGGCTGTTGAACAGGGTACAGGAAGGACCTCATTTTGAAAGTATCTTGTCTCAGAAACTTTTTTTTTTTTGGCTTGGCATGCATTTGAAAAATATAAATCTATTCTCACATAACAAGCAAGTTCTGCTAAAAGGTACAACAGTACAATAACCTGAAAGGAATTGTGGGAAAACAAAATGATCCATTAACTGACATCTTTTCTTAGACCCATCATTGTTGTTTCGAACCACTTCAGTTTGAGTGACAGGATGATTTCTAGGGGGAAAAGACGATTTCAATAACATTAAAATAATTCTACAGCAAGTGAAGTAAGACATGAAACAAATGAAGAATAATGAGTGGTCTTGAATTCCACATCATCAATAGAATATTCTAAGGCCCATCAGGAAGGGTCTTACAAACAACAGGTATAATCTACCATCAAACAATTTATGTATTTAGTGTCGGGGGGAGACGGCACATTTACTCTACTATAAGTCTGTGATGACATCTTTCAGACTACAATGCATTAAAGACTCACACAAGAAGCTGTACATTCGTGTTGGATATTGCCCAGAAGGTAAAGGGGTTTGTAGTTCCTGCTGCATGCTCTGGTGTATTTTTACTATTGGATTTGACCTACACTTTACAGTATCTAGATTCAGTGGATTTTTTACCGCAAGCACATCAAATTAAAGAGGTTATAGCTAATGATATTATTTTCAGTTTTGAAGGAAGCATGTATTTTCTTTTGGATTTCTGGTACCATAGTAGGTTCAAGTTTTCAGTTTGCAATTGCACTTAAAAGCAATTTCACTGCCACTGGCAGCTGGTTTGTCAATGTGTGAATTTCATATCCCTGCCTATACAGCATATAGGCAAACAAATTGAATTATTTTAAACTTTTTGACATTGTACACTTTATAGTCATTTATAAATAAATAATATTATGTCTACAGTCATGTACCCTGGGCCCAGGGTTAGTCTATGCAGGATGGTGGAGGTAAATATTATTGTAATGAAATATATGTATTTTAATGCCATGTTATAGTGATAGGTTTTTGTGATTAATTATTTCTGTTACCTTCTGGTCAACATACATAATATAAGTTTTTGCTTATGAAAAGTCTCTGTTCATCTTTAGCACTTTTTTGCACTGAATTACTGCGGAAACTATACAGTACTTTTTTTTTTTTTTACTTCAAACAGTTGTAACAACTGCATGTCAAATTATAATTATAAACATACATGAGGATAATATGTAATTGTCTTACCTAAAAGGTACACAAGCCTTTATTACTTATAAAATATTGACTGCTTTCCAGATGGCTCTCGCTTACTCCATCATAAAAGAAAGGGTCAGAGACTCTTAACATTCTTTTATTCCTCTTAATAACTTGCAATATAGTTGAATTGCCAAGCCACATCTGTTCCAAAGGTTGCTTTTACATTTATAGTTTCGAGTTGTGCTCATAGTCCCTTCTGATTCTCTTATTGATTTGCCTGTCATTGAATTGCAGGCTGTACCACCGGTCTTTTGATGACTCCTGTGTTGTGGGCCTAAAGCGTTTCCAGGCACAAGTCAAATAAAACCAAACTACTTTTTAAAGAAAATTGACAGAAACTTTAAATGTGTCTTGAGGGTCGCAGTGAGTCAATACTGGAGATCAGAATGTTTGACAGAAATGCTATTCCAGCAGTGGCATATTTACTTCTTTATGACAATTGGTTAGATTTAAATGAACACATTTTTATGTAGGAGTCAGAATGTTTCATTTTCTTGTAATCATTTTCTAGAAAAAACTTTTTTTATAGTGCTGTATCTACTCTAAAACTCCTAGGACCCCATTTTAATCATAAGGCAAGGCACTGACCCCAATGCAGATGTAATTAGTACCTGATTAGGGAGTGATAGTTGGGTGCAAATCCGTGCAATTAGACTTTGCCTGTGAAGTGATTTTGGTACCATGTTTTCTGCCAACTTTTTATACCTGCCCAGTGTCTGTCAAAGAATTAGGGCATGATCTCATTATCATTTTCACCTAAGCGATTTTGAAGAGGGGGCAAAGGTTTGCCTTTGCAATCCAACAAGTATCCTCAAAGCAGGTCTTTTCAATGAGCTAACGCTATCACAGGAAGCCCCTGAACACACAACAAATAAGCAGTGTGTGAGGGATACAATTAAGGAGACAATGTAGAGAAAACCAATAATTAAAAAAAATATATATCTTTTTTCATCAATTGGAAGACCAAAAAAAGGTATCATCTTTGTTAAATAGCTAGGTAAGCAAATTGAAAATAATACTTTACTAAATAGCAAAAAGGATATCCTCTCTGTTTTTTTTTCTCTGTTTAGATTATGTTTGTAGTTTTTACATACCTTTATCCAACATTGGCCATCTTGTAACTGGAAATTTGGCGCTATGGTACCTCATACATCACCAGCAATCTTAAATTCTTTAAATAAATATACATATATATTCCTTAGCAACCATAGACGATAGTTTCTGGACTACTCAACTGGGTCTGGACTGCTCACATGACCCATCCACACTCATCCACATACACAGGAGCGAAGGTTTGTGTCGTGTGGGAAGTTTAACTGGTCACAAACATGTCTCAGGCCGCACTTTTACCCAATGCATTCACTGAAGAGCATGGGGGGGGGGGGGGGGGGGGGGCTGATAATTTAGCACCAGTAGGATCTCTGGTGCTAAACTATCAAAAAAGTTTAGCACTAATTTTCAAAAACGATGTGCACCCCTGATTAGATTACATGAACTGTTTTTTTGTTTTGTTTTTTTATAAAGCTCACACTTCAAACGTTCAGTTTCTCATGCCCAGGAAAATACTGTGCATATTATATTATGTTAAAAGATTTTACTAATAACAGTAAATACATACATTTTACTAATCATTTTAAATACTGTATTTGAAAAGTTCAGATCTTTATGAGTGTATGAGAAACACAAAAAGTTAAAAGGATTTGCCAGGTGGAACTACAGAGATGAAATCCCCCCCCCCCGATCAATTGTCATTGTTGAGAGGTTTCCAATATTTCTTGAGTGCAGGTGCATGAAACATGAAAATATTACAAAAGTGCTCTCTAGTAAGTTAGCAGCAGAAAGGATGAGATACCTCATTACTGAATAAAATCTGTTAGACAGGAAACATAATGAACTCCGCTGTTTATACCTGACAGCTCTGCAGAACTGATTTGAACCTGAGTTTCTAGACTTGGCTGTTGATCAAGATGTTTTATAAAATATGTAATGACTTGTGAGTGCTGTCTTGTAAGGCTTGCCATCCGTAGCCTGTGTATGCTACATATACTGTAAATAGTTTCTTACAATTTGGTATAATAGGCCTCAAAGAAAAATCCTCAGAGTTGATTTTACATAATTAACAGATACATACATAAATACTGGATAAAAAGCTTACTTTGCAATCGCCCTAGCGTTTAGCATTAAAAATACTGTAAAAGTAAAGAGACAGCCAGAGTCTAGGATATTTAAAATAGTCCAAACTTCTTTGGATATTAACCAGACTCTTAATTTCTGGCTTCCTCAAAGTGAAGTTGATATTATTGTGTTCATTTTGGAGACTTTCCATGTACTCTCTTTTACAAAGCTAAGGGCTTGTATCTGCCTGCAGCTTTGAGATGAAAGATCATAGCATTTTCCCACTGCAATGCAGAACTGTATCGTTGACAAAAGAGATACCCAAGCATTAAAGAACATCATTGATGAATACAAAGTATTTGTTCAAAGATGGACCCTGGGGGGGACTGCTTTTATCACTGATATAAGGGAATCTATGCTGACAGACACTTGGCTTGGATTTACAAAACATACTGTACAAGACAGATTCATAACACAGAGGCATGGATGTACTAATTAGTGTTGACTGATCAAGTCAAAAGCTTTAGTCAGGTCGATACAATTGATCCCTCTCAATGCAAAAGAAATGGTTTATGTAAAATAAAGGTTTACAAAGTCTTCCACATTTATTTACATATAAACCACCTACTGTAAACTGAACAGTACTTAATATGTAGTAGTGTGCTGTATGCAATACATTTCACACTAAACAAGTAAAACAAATGCACAAGTGTTTCTGGTAGAGTATTGATATAGAATCTGGATGCGCCAATATCAAATGTATATACAACAGGATGCACCACCTGTGGCTGTTACTTTATGGTTTAGGATTATAACTCCTCCCAAATTATCCCTCTCTTAAATTACTTCCTAGTTATATTTTTATTTTTTAAATTAAATATTCTATAGCCCTCTCAGAGGCTAGAATGCTCAGTTTAGCCCCTGCTATTCTAGTAAAAACATCAGTGAGGTATTCCACTTCATATGCCACGATTAATAAAATATTAAAAAAATAATAAAATACTATAAAAAACACTCAACTTCCTTCCCATGACTAGCTCAAACAGGAAGACTGGAATATGAACTGAACTTATTGCAATATGTCCAAAGAGGTGCAATATAATTTTCTTCACTAACTGCTACAAAAAATACTGTTAAAACATCAAATACACGTTGACCATAATATGTGCATATTTCTTATAGGAAAACACAATACCTATACAATTTAATGGTAATATACAACAGGTAACATTTGCTGGAATTATTTCAATAGCTTTAATGGTCCTTAATTTTTTTTTTAAATACCAGAAAGTAGCAAAGACAGTAGCAGATTTCAAGTTATTCAGATTAAACAGTTTTAACTAATCTAACTTTTGTACTCTTTCAATGCTAGAGGACAATTGCCTATTTAATCGTCTTATGTACTGAATTCCAGTGTCAGAATACTTCAATTATATCCCTATTTAACCTTTTCAATTGGGACGCCTTTATCCTGACTCATTTGGACCTATCAGATTTATTATACCTAATCCACCCAGCCTAAAGCTGTATTAAAGCCATTTAAAAGGGTTTAAATCCTCACAGAAAGACCTGACAAGCCAATTCCATAATATCAAGCAAAAGTGGAGGCTAGGTTTGATTAAAAATTGTTTCTAGTGTTCTTTGGGAATATATTATGTCCATGGGCCTAAAAGCTACAGCTTTAGGTCAAGGAGTCATGGCATTGAATTACACATCTCCTTGAACAAAGGGTGTGAATTATTGGAGATGGAGTCCAAAAAAAAAGAAAAAGCTTTAGAGTTATGTGAAGTACTTTCAAGCATATGTGTAATATGTCATGATTATAATTTTTCTACGGTTTTCATACTACTGAGGTGTAATAATAGTTTAGCTGAGGCTGGAAGTGCTAGAAGGCAAAACACGGTTTCTCACCATATTAAAACTATAAAATGCTTACTTATAATATTCCATGTCAAATAAGAATTATATTTCCACAGTACTGGAGACATCTAGCCATTATAAAGTCAAACTATGGCTGCACCATAAACTTAATTCAGTTTCTCATGGTGTGGAACATTTTGCACATATTTATTTGTACTATGTGCCTTAGTGTAACTATACAATTATATCAGGTAACAAAATGGTGTTCACAAGCCCTTTACCATGTCATTACAGTGTATATATTGTAACCAATTTTATAGTGCTGAAAAATAACTTTGATTTTGTTGAATAAAAGAGGAAACATGCACCAAGACATGTCTGTCTTGTAATGTCCTCCTGATTGACCTAAAAGGGTTTGATTTATAAACACCTCTGTTTGGTCATGTGGCCTGGTGAGAGAAATCTGGGTCAAATAACCTATTAACAAATGAGCTAATGTTAGGTTACGGATCTAACCCCGGTTCCCTGAAAGAGAAGACGACCAACAATACTTTTGGGATATGCATGCCACGGGTCAGGTATTTACTGAGCATTTTATGTCAGAGCTCTATCGGCAGCACAGTACAATAGCAGTAAGCATTTACTTAAAAAACATTTAATAATACACTTAATGGTAACGGTTATATATTATATATGCATATATATGTATATATATATATATGGTATATACATACACCCATTTTGTCAAAAGAAGAATTCTACATTCATTGTTTTAAAGTGACTCGTCAAGATTTATTTAAGATTTATGAAGTACAGATTGACTGTACTATTATTGACAATATACATACGCTACATTAATATTACATTGTACTGTAACTTTACTCAGTCTATGCTGATTTAAGCAAATTGTTTACAAGTACAGTGTTCAGTGCGGCTTTCTTTAACAGCTGTTTCAATGTTCCAATGATCAAACAGAATTAATTTGGTAACATCGTGAAGCTAATTAATGCAGCTTTGTTCCACCACATCAATGCTAGGTGTAGAGAATTAATAATGACAGCAGGAACTGGGGTTTTAAAACCCATAACGAAACAATGGCCTGTGTCAGAAACTGACCAAATAATGATTAGGATCCTACAGGATTTTACTTGCTTCTATAATCAGTAAAAAACTAAATTGTCTTTATGACTTGATTTTTCAGCTACATTTAAAAATTCAATATTTCAATAATTTTATATTTCTCAAGGTTTAAAAATATTTCATTTACAAATATTGTTAGACAAATGCATTTTTGTGGGAAACATAAAGTTCTGCTCTAATTTGTAACTAATTAGTGTTACTTGAAATAACGTGTCATATTATAACCAGTATGGAAGCATGATTAAATAAAGTTTCTTATTAAATGCATACTTTAAAAATATGTTTGCAGATAGACTTTAAAAACTATACCAAGACTTCATTAACAACATACAGCTAAGCCAATAAAATAAACACAGAGTGTTTTGTTTAATTGTAAATGCTCCACACTAAATTCCTTTGGATCATGCAGAATTTATACCTGGTCAGATATCTAGAGCTCCTGTGAGCTTCTGAAGGAATCGTGCCAAGATACAGGACCTGGAATCTTATGCTTTTCTAATAAACAACCATTTGAAAGGCATTTAAAGAGGATATACTTTTTTTTACTGCTAAGGTAACCCAAACTTTTATTATACTACCAGATTTACTGGTCTCAAAATGTTCTTCAGATGTTCACTATAGACTCCTAACCTGTTTTAAACCTTTTGGATTGCATTTGGATGGAATCCGGTAATGGGTTGATTTCCCTTAGGGAGTACTGTTGAAGCCCATACATTATGTGCATATCACATGGTTATTTAACTATGGTCAACTGTAACGCTGTGCTTTTAAAGCCTCAGCTCATTCATTCAACATTATATAACTGGGATGTTAACACTCATAGTTAAATAGCCATTGGATATGTGATCCAACAGCAACCCCTTTGACATTTGTATTTCATTATTGTGTTCTTTATGCTAGTTCTATACACCTTCTAACAATTCTCAAAGAAATGCATTTGAATGACTTAACAGTACATAATGTGAGTCAACTTCATCCCCATTGTCCAGGCCATTCACACCCTCCACATCCTGCACATCTAAGTGTACAACGGTGCCACTAACAGTCATGGCATATTTCCATATTCCAATATGCAGTATTACCCCACTTGTTCCTGTGCAAATTGTCTCTCTTTTGTTACATATTGCACCACTTTAAAGGTCAAGCAGTTTTATAATTGCTTAAATAATAATTATCAACAAAGCATCTCTGACTACAACCTCAATGTGATTTTAAATCCAATATGTTGGTTTATCAAGTTTGATTATGGCATTTACTTTACCAATAGACGCATATTCACTCACAAAGTACTACTTAAAAACAATACCAGTACTTGTTTTAAGTAGTACTGGTATTTACAAGTGCTAACAATTTGTGATGATGTCTAGTATTTTTCAAATAAATAGAGATACACTGTAACATAATAAAAGAGTAATTCTATCCACCTTATTGTTCTTATTGTAATGTTAATATTGTCACGTCTAGTAATACTTGGGCAGCAAGAATATTCGAATGAAGAGATTTTGAAATGCACCAGTGATCGCGTTCAGCAGAAAAATAAAAAAAGAAATACTTTCTATGAATGTGCAGTCACTAGAGATTGAGGGAGTAGTAAAATGAAACAGATATGTGATTTCAGCAACTCTGGAGCCAAGATGTGAAAGGTAATGAAATAGCTGATCTGAAAAACATTTCCCAAAGTATGCTTCCCCTGAAAAGCATAATCAAGAAATACTATTCTTCACAATCTTTTAAAATATAGATATAACTGTTCCTAAACCATTGTCATTTCAAAAAGCTATAATAGATTGAGAATTAGGATACAATTTATCACACACAGCAACTGAAATACAGTCCCACTGACAACTCTGTTAGATGATTGCAAATGTATGCTTTTTATTGCCTATTCAATTACAACTTGCTGTTTGAATGATACTATGAATCTACAATTGGTTTTAAAGGAATTCATTATTCTATTAACCTTTGAGCCCCACAACTGTGAAAGGGACATTTCTCCATACTGGTGACTCTACCACTGTCTTCAAGTATAATAAGGGATCTCAATGTGATCAATTATTAAACAGCCCATTTAGAACATTCAAACCATTTGTAATAGACATTATTAAACAGGCTTTTCTTCTGCTTGTGTGACCACTAAAACTGATGGCCGATGTAACAGGAAAGTGTATTAGACAATATGATTTGAATTTGCTGTAGATCCCAAGACTTGTGCTGAAGCTAATGCATATGTGATTAAGCAGTCAGCCAGGAGGCAAGAATTACACAAAAAAACAATAAAGAATACGTTTATGCTCTCTTGTTCACTTTCATTTTACAAATAAAATATACCTCCTTTCAAAAGAAACCATTAACATAACTAAGCCTATGCTGACAGCACCCAAACTGTTAGCTTGCTATGTTCAAATTAAAAACCTGGCTCAGCTCAGGGTGCACTGCAGAACCTAAAGTTGTGCAAATAATTACAAAGCTTGGTAGTAGATATTCACAATTATTGACAAGACGTTATGCTCTATTCATCAAACTTTGATAGAAATAGTTTTTTAGTTTCATTATTCTTTCTTACAAAACACACTCTTCCTTAGAGATCTGTTCTGTCACAATTGCTTTGCTTTTTACACTTTCTGTATCAAAATCTGCATTGGTTTCATATGATTCTTTGGAAGTCATTATTATTACATGTAATGCAAATGTACTGTTTTGCAACATTCGACAACTCATCAGGAAAGAAACAGATTTTGAAGCTCCCTGGGATGTAAAACACCTCAATAAAGATAAAAGCTATGGTGCAATATGTAATGTCAGTTTTATTTGTTCTTAGAAAATTATTCTTGGCAGGTGGTAAATAAGATCAATGATTGGTATGACCCACATCATATTCAAGGTTTCATATTAGGTTTTCCAAATATAGGAAAAACAAAATCTGTGACTGTAAATGGAGAAAATGTCAATACACTTTACTCTTACCATCATCATATGGTTTTAATGTGCAGACATTAATACATTAATTCCGTGTTGCCAGTTTAGTTCTAAAGGAATAGTGATCAATAATGCTGCCTTTTATTGTCCTACCCCACAAGACTGTGACAAATAGCCTAATAATAGTTTAAGGTTAACATTAATTATTGAAGTGAAATGGTTAGTTCAATTAAGGAAAAAGTTTATATTAGTCTTAGCGTTACTTAAACATTTCCCAAGCCGGAGGCCTGGTGCTGTCATTTCTCCAGAAAGAACTAGATTACCATCAGCAGCTTTGGGATTTATTTGAGTTTAATTAGTTATGGAAAAGGCCAAACACTTTCCTCCTCAGGGGTCTCTTCTGCTGTCATGTAGAAAGACGGTAATGACCAGGATTAGTTAGATAAAAGTAATTATTTTTAACTATACAAAAATCAATTACTGCGACTACTTGACATTAGGTATATGTGAAAACTAGTGTTGAAGTCACAGGACTCCAAAGCTGAATTTAGCTGAAATATAGTCAACATGTTTTTTGTTTGTATATGTTATGGGTTTTTTTTAATGGCATTGTAAGAACAATTCAATAAATGATCATTTAATGTTTTTTTCTGGGTTGATTAGTTCTCTTATTAAAATATTTAATTGACGTGTTACAAAGATTGAGGATTTACTATGAACACACATACACACGCAGACTCAAGGAATGTTTAATCAATAGTAGTATTTTACACAAATAAGTACACAAATAGTAAACAGAAATCAGAAAAGTCAGAAAGCTCAAAGCTCTCACTGCACTCATGCTGGCTAGCAAGGCAATTGAAATATGACACCACCTATCTCCTCACACACCAAGCACCAACTTCAACAGCAAGCTGGCTGTGACGTAGCTAGTACCTTGCTCACACACACACACGCCTAACTGAAATGATGCAGACAATCTTAGAATATATCACTGTAACAGGGCGAGGAGCCCTGTACAGTGTTGATTTGTTTATTTTATTTTAGAATGGGATTTCCCCCTCCGGCACTTGTTATTTTGTATTTTATTATTATCGTTATGATTTATTTATAAAGGAGGGCGAATTGCCAAGTGTGTTGTGGTTTTGAATGCGTGTTGTGTTATTTGAAAATACAATGTTTTGTTTGTTATTGTTTTGGATGTGGTCTGGCAGATGCGATGGTAGCAGCTTGTGTCTGCCAGACATCTCGTGAGAATGTGACTGGTGCCGTTTATTGAATTATTGTTTAAGTGTTTGTAACTATTTTTTAAAAAGCCGTCTGCATATAAACCTGCAGCGCTCTCGGTACTGGGTGGGTGTTTAGGAGTGAGAGCGGCGAGAAGAAACGAAAGCAAAACAAAATTAAAAGATTGTATTATTTTTGTGTTCGAGATTTTGTTTTGTTTATCTGTTTTATTTTGTGTTCTGTGAGGAAAGTGTCTATTTATTTTTGTTTAATAAAAACGGCGCTGAAAGCGCGTTTTGAACTGCAAATACCTGTGTGTTTTTAGTTCCTGCACTCTGGCCTGACGTCACCACTCGTCATTCCTGTCACAATCACATTAAGCTTATTAATGGTATTGTTTATGACTGTAAGTCGCCCTGGATAAGGGCGTCTGCTAAGAAATAAATAATAATAATAATAATAATAATAATAATAATAATAATAATAATAATAAAGAAATTCTTCATACAACAATATGAGGTAAATTACTTATAGTTACTTGATCAAGTTTCACTAAAAGTTAATTCACACGCAAAGTGTGCAAACTAAATAATTAACACTTAAATTCTAAGTGAATGTGTTACAATTAATTAATTTATTTCCATGAAAGGAAAATGCAACTGGAATTATGCTAAACAGTTCCTTGAAGCTTAGACTTTTGGTCCGCTGTTTTGGAAACTCAATCTATTGAAGTGTCCAGTACAAAAAGCTCTCCTCTTAGCAACAAAGTCTTCAATTCTACATTGGATCAACAGCTGCAACAAAGTCTTCAGTCCTCGGTATAGGATCCACAACAGGGTCCATCCACTCTGTCCTCTTCGCTGAATCTTTTAGCTACGCAGGTAGCAGGGCACAGTTTCTTTTGGATACTGTGGTTGTAGGTGTACAGCAGACCTAGACTGGTTTGTCTGATAACAGTCTCTGTAAGTTTTACGGCAGTCCTCCAGCCGGGCCTCAGTCTCGTTGCTTGTGGTAGTGACTCACTTGCAGCTTGCTTCTTCTTCTTGGGTCTGTTTTCAGGCAGAGTCCCGGACTTGAAGCTTCGCTTAGCAGAGTGACAACACTTTGTTTAGCATTCAATGTGGAGCGCAAAATAGTTTTGCTTGGATATTTATAATCTTTTCACTCTGCTAAATAGCCGCTTTCATTAGATCATTTGTGTGTCTTGCCTTTTTAACTCACGAATCTTTGAGATTTGCCTTTGGTCTGCTTCCTTTCGTCCAACGGCTTGTTGTTGCAGTTGGGACTTGTTATTATTTATTATTATTTATTTCTTAGCAGACGCCCTTATCCAGGGCGACTTACAATCGCAAGCAAATACAAATACATTCAGGTGTTACAATATAAGTCATACAATAAGAACAGGAAATACAATAATTCTCAAGTGTGACAAACCACAATTCAATAATATTGACATCTATATTTTATGTCTTCCTTGCACCAAACTGCTTGTGTTTGCAGTTCAACTGTCTTTTCACTGTCCGTTCAGCCTCACCCAGTCCAAATGCCCCACTCCTAGCCCTGGTCATCTTCAGTTCAGTATTCCTACCAGGAACCAAGGGGCCCTTTTCTTAAGACACAGCAGTTTGCTCTTTTCCTAAGACACAGCAGGGTCATTAATTAGTTCAATTATATCATTAATACATATTCAGGTATTAATATCATATTCAGTGAATATGTCCCACAGCATGTATATACCATTATGTTGGTAACTAGCTATTATACTCTATTTTATGAATGCTATTTTGTGGTTGTAAGATTTGTGCTCCAGTTAGGCATCAACGATCTTTGAAGCCATTGGATATGGGGCACATTAAGCTAACTAAATGATCAATAATAAATGACATTCAAAAAGCATGCTTTTTTTCTTTCCCTCTTGCAATAATGGTAATATGTGGGCAAGGCAGAGCAGTCAATGAAACTTATTTTGTAAAAATAAGAATTCCGGTTGCATAGCTGTCTTGTCACATGGAGTTTGCATACTGTTACACAGAACAAAATGCATAAAACTGTATTAAGCATTCTAATAAATTAGGATAAGCTATAATAAAAGTTGTCCATATTTTTTTTGGTGCAGGCACACTTGTTTAATTGTGGTGGTGATTCTATCCAGAGAGCATCGTACTAGACCTTTGTTTTATCTGCAGATTTATCTGATTGTATTTTATTTTTTATTTCCTTCTACCAGATCAGAAAAAAACTTTATATTTAGCTATTAAAAAGGACTTTAAAAAAGTTTACAGCTAGCATAAGTTATAATTCATGATGTGCACACTATTGATCGTGCAGATGTTTCGTTAACTTTAAATTAGGTGGACAGCGGTGTTGTTCAACACATGTATGTGTTTTACTGTGGTATGCATGAATAGTTTTTTCCTGCTATTTTTTTTAAACATTTTGCAGCCTAAGGGTGTGTATTTATACTCTAAGCATAACATAATGAGTCAGATTGGGTTCAGGGCTCACCCAGAGAGATGGAGTCTTCTTTGTATTATAATTACATCGGGCGTTGCAGGTGGTCACCTTCTCAGCCTTCAGTTGCACAAAGCCTGAATAATTAATTTCGGCTGGTTGGCCTAATTAGGTCTTTCAAACCTGTCTGTGTGTATCAGGCTGGTTATCAGTAGTTACGATTAGCAGGAACAGCAGATAAAGAATCTCCAGGCCTTTGTACAACACAATGTTTTGTCTTGGGGCATTATATTGAGGTGTGGCACATGAACTAGGAACAAAACTAATCTTACTTGGCAGGATTTTAGCAACATTATTAAAATGAGTAAAATGTTAACGAGTGTCCCTATTTCATTCGCAATGAGAATCAACTCTAATTAATTTTATACTATAAATACCATACCATATTATACCATACCAATTTCATTTACATAGCTCACTTTAAGTATCCTGGAGTGCTTTGCAGACTAACAAGCTCTACACTGCCAACTAAAAAATAAAGACATTCTTTATACATGAACTACATCTAAACGTAGTAATAGCACATCATAGGTCCAGCCAGACCCCGCATGCCAAATTTAACAAGTAGTGACATGGTCATGTGCATGAACCCAGATCTCTCTTGAATATGCCACACAAATAGTACTACAATAAAATGAATAAAATGTGAACTTGGACTTGCACTTTTCCAACTGAAATATGAATGGATTTCTGTCATAGAGGAAATAAAACAACATCCAAGACACAGGCTTTTTAGGTTGACCAGGCATTTCCTTTATTTAGAATGCTGATCATACAAAATGTTTGGAGGGAGTAGAAGTTTCACAATAGTTTTTGGACAGCAAACTTCAACACCTTGTGTTCCCAGGAAGAGAGTTCCAACTTTTAAAAAATAATAAACAAAATAGGGAAAAAAATCACTTCAAACACAAACGTTAGTGTTGTCTCTTTATATGCTGAGCACAGGAAGAGTACTATTCTTCACCTCAAATGGTAGGATCAACATTTCCTATTGCAAAATACTAAGCAATCGAGTTAATTCTCAAAGACAGGTTGTTTTGGGTGCTGTTAGGCTGTGCTACTCCCTCATTGCCTCATGTCACCTTACCTGAAGCCACTCCCCTTTAATTCCCCAAGGTCCATTTTCCCCATTATAGAGCCCAGAGGATTAGCTTTCGGTTGCCCCTCACCAAGATGGCGCAAAGTCAATTTTTATCCTTTTTTCTCACAAGTCTCAGTGAGATGCTAGTCTTACTAAATCTGTCACAATTCCTAAATCTGATATCTAATTTGAGTAATTTTAAGGTGATACAATAGGGCTTACTAGGACAGAGGACTCAGTATCAGTGCCACAATCTAATACAATTAGAAAAGTAGCCCACGACAGCTTGTTTAGCTTTCTTTCTTTCCTATTTTTTGTGAGCAGCTGATAAAACTCAAGCCCTTCTCTAACTGCAGCAATCATTTAATACATGGGTTGGCTCAGCTGGCAATATTGCTCCTGTGGAAGATTTACCAAGCCTTGTAATACCATCCTTACATGTGTACTTGTGTGTGACAGAGAGCGAATTAATCCTAGTCAACAATCTCCCTCCCGACCTGTGAGGGTGCATTATAACAGGTACAGTGTGCCTTGTGCTGGATGGTTCGGCAGTTCATTCTAGGGTCAGTCGGAAGCCGGCCATCCAGGAAGTGGGCGGAGTCACAATACCAGAAGTCAACGCCATAGTACGGTAAACGATGTGTCAGTCATGGATTGGAGGATACGTGATTGAACTAGCTATCGGAGGGGGCGTGACTAAGGGTATTTCAGGGGATGTGACAATGCAATCTTTTCCTTTGTTTTGGTTATGGAAACACCTGTAAAGGACGGGCGAAACTGAAAGTGCCTCCTATTTTCTGTTCTGAATGCCCCTTTATCTAATCTCCATTTGCGACCCCTGGTCCTTCTTTCTTTTTTCAGGTCGAAAAAGTCCCTTGAATCGACGTTGTCAGTACCTTTTAGAATTTTGAATGCTTGAATCAGATCGTCGCGTAGTCTTCTTTGTTCAAGACTGAATAGATTCAATTATTTAAGCTGTCTGCATATGACATGCCTTTTAACACTAGAACCGCCGGATTGTCGAACTACTTAGAACCGCCATGTGCTTTGTTATGAAAATTAAAGACATACTATTGGATACAACTGAAAAGGTTTATTCATGAACATCATATCTAACATTTGCATCGCAGAAACACTGTATTTAAATGGAAAATTAAACATAAAGGCTTTATTTTAAAAATGAGCGCATATACAGTACAACTACAAACAGTGAAAAAATATAATAAAATATACATCTCAAAAGAAACGGGTATGTACTGTAAGAAAGAGCGGCGTCGCCTTTAAGAAATGGCGACGCCATTTGAAAGACTATACAACCCAGGAACCCTAGCATTAATAGGCTTCTGGGTATAAAGGGAAGTGGAGCGGGACTTTTGGAGGTAGTCTTTTGTTTTGTTAAGGTTTAATTTATTTTTAGAGAGACGCTGTCTATCGGTAACTAATTTAAAATAGTCCCGCAGTTTCCGTGACGATTGGGAACCGTCACAACTGCCGTTTGTGTGTGGATGTGTATTTATTTCGGGAGGGAAAGCGCGCGTTCATGCGCAGCAAAAATAGCGAGCTGTAACAGCAAGAACTAAGGCAACAGTCTGGGGTTTTGGACGTGGTTTTATTGTAACAGAGATGAACAACAGTATCCTCAGGTGGCGTGGACAATAAGGATATTGTGCTTGAACTCTGAGACACCCCCGTGTTTCTGTGAACAACTGGGACATTGGTTGCAGGGGTTCATCCCCACAGCCTGGATACAATTTCTATCAACGGGGCCCGTCTTCTAGGAGGGCCCATTCCATACTTGTGGATCCTTGCCGGTGTTGCAGCGATACTCTAACAGAGGGTGTCCACGCTATCCTTACATTCACCTGTGTTACAGAGATACTCCAGCAGAGGGTGTCTTTGTTCTTACCTGTGTTACAGCAAGATTCCAGCAGAGGGAGTCTGCGTTATCCTGACCTGTGTTGCAGAGAGACTCCAGCAGAGGGAGTCTTCCGTACACTCACCTGTGTTACAGAGATATTCCAGCAGAGGGTGTCTCTTTGTTCTTACCTGTGTTGCAGCCAGATTCCAGCAGAGGGAGGCTGCGTGATTCTTACCTGTGTTGCCGAGAGACTCCAGCAGAGGGCGCCGGTTCCATACTTACCTGTGTTGTAGAAATACTCCACGGGGAAAGGACTTGCACAGGCCTCGGCCTGCCGGACTAGGCATTCTGGAATAGTTAGAGAGGGACGAAGAAGTGAGCCAGTTAATGACCCGTACAGGGCTATACTCAACATAAAGAAAGTGATAACTTGTGTAAATATTGTAAATAAAAATTACTTGCCTGAACGTTCCTCGTGTCTGTGCCAGTCGGTGGAAGCAAGGGTAGAGTATCACGCGGGGGTACTCTACTGGTTTGTTACAGTACATATACCTGTGTACAGGTGTAAACGGGTACATGTACACACAAAACTATAAAACCGAAATCATTGTTTCTAATACTACATAAAAAGAAAATATAACACTACTTCCGCTATGATGGCTGCATTGTACTCTATGGAGGAGCGTACGCGTCTGCCAGCTGACTGTGCCTACATCCAGGAGCTGTGTTGTAAACACAGACGCAGTTCCATTGAACACTATTGTGTAAACACATGTAAACTGGTACATACAAACCTGTAAAACCAAAATGTTTTTTTTTCTAATAGTAATATAAAAAAATAATATATAATATACGTTTCATATTGGTAGGGTTACCATATGGCTCCAGATTAACCGGACGCTTTGAGACAGACCGGGATTTCAAAATTCCCCCTAAATTGAAAGTAATTCACGTATAAATGAGCTCCACCTTTGCTGAGATTAATCCTGCTGTGGTGGAATTGCTTGGGCGCAGCAAACAATTCACACTGATCAGCTGCTTCTGATCAGATCTTAATGAGCGAATAGCTAATTTATCGATAGAGCAACGAGATGATGCGATTGTATTTGCAGAATAATATGGACGATTGAATTTTAACAAACAGAAAAAAATAGCGACTGGTTGCAATTCATTCTTAGTATAATACAATTATTTGACACGCATGCAGGTATTTAAGCACCATTATTAATTGTAGCTAAGGATGGTTCATTTACACCTTCATTTATTTCAATTTAGGGGCAAGTTTGAAATCCCGTTCTGTCTCACAGCGTCCGGTTAATCTGGAGCCATATGGTAACCCTACATATTGGGCACATAAGTTGTTATCCTACCTGTCATTTCAGTTTGATGTATGCATCTGAGTGCAGCTTGCCATATTCCAATCCAAATGACTACTTTCAAGATTAAATATTTCCTTCTGATATATTCCCAGTTGCATTTGTGGAACAAGGTACATTGAAAAATAAGCAACTAGGCTTTCACTGAGTTTGCATCTTGACAAATCCACAATCAAACCAATCTCTGTCGTAGTCAGTCTACAAACAAAGAGAGGCTTGAAAAAAAAACACGTGTGCTAGGAAGAGGGGGCGTGTCTTGTTTGCTGCATTTACAAAAAAAATAGAATATCTTACGTAATATTAAAAAAAGACATGCATTTTAATACATGGGTCACATTGACCCACATGGCGGTTCTAGGTAGAACTGTTTATAACTTTATAATTTTTGCGATTCTGATCAAACACCATCTCGATATTTAATTCATATATTTAGGAAAAGTCAAAAACGGACATACACATACGATTTACAACGGAAGAGTAATTAACATTTTAAAAGCAAAATGGGCCAAATTGACCCGCATGCCGGTTCTAGTGTTAAACCTGGAATAATTCTGGTTGCTCTTCTTTGCACTCTTTCTAGAGCAGCAATATCCTTTTTGTAGCGAAGTGACCAGAACTGAACACAATATTCTAAATGAGGTCTTACTAGTGCATTGTAAAGTTTTAACATTACTTCCCTTGATTTAAATTCAACACTTTTCACTAAATATCCGAGCATCTTATTTTACAACTTCCCCACATTGTCTAGATGAAGACATTTCTGAGTCAACATAAACTCCTAGGTCTTTTTCATAGATTCCTTCTTCAATTTCAGTATTTCCCATATGATATTTATAATGCACATTTGTATTGCCTGCGTGCAGTACTTTACACTTTTCTCTATTACATGTCATTTGCCATGTGTCTGTTCAGTTCTGAATGCTGTCTAGATCATTTTGAATGACCTTTGCTGCTGCAACAGTGTATGCCACTCTTCCTATTTTTATGTTGTCTGCAAATTGAGTACTATTGGGAGGATCTCATCTGGCCCAGGGGATTTGTTTATTTTAACAGCTCCTAGGCCCTTTAACACTTCTGCCTCTGTTATGCTAAAGTTATTTAAAACTGGATAGGAACAGGTCGACATGTGGGGCATGTTGCCGGTATCCTCCTTTGTAAAAACTAAAAGTAATAATTTAATACATTTGCTATTTTTTTAGTTTAAATGCTTCTGAACTTCCTCGAGGATCCTTTCTCCGAGTAGATTGGTTCCCTTTTTATTTAAGTGCAGTCCGTCCCACCTAGATAGGTAGTCCTTGTTGTAGAATGTGGTTCAATGTTCAAGGAAGATGAAGCCTTCCTGTGTGCACCACGTTTTCAGCCATGCATTTAGATTAATTATTTCCAGCTGTCCGTATGCTCCTTTGCAAGGTGCTGGCAGTATCCCAGGAAAATACCACATCTTTTGATCTTGTCTTTCAATTTCCTTCCTAGCTCTCTGAACTTGTTTTGCAGGGATTTTGGCCTGTCTCTTCCAATGTTGTTTGTACCGATGTGGACAACTCCTACCGGGTCGTCTCCTGTTCGTTCTAGGAGCCTGTCCACGTTTTCAGTGATGTGTGTGACAAAGGCTCCTGGAAGGCAGAAAACTGTTGCAGTAAGGGGGTCCAGATTGCGAACTGAACTTGCTGTGTTTCTCAATATGGAGTCCCCAACAATCATGACCTCCCTTCTTTTTGCTGCCTGGCCAGCACTGTTTATGGGGTCCTGGATGCTGTTCCTTTCGTTCTCTTGATGTTGGTTTTGATCATCTAAATTTTGAAGTTGCTCAGATTTGTTGGATGTTTTGATTTCTGGTGGTTGTGATTTCCTATTATGTTTGATTTCCTATTATGTTATTATTGAATGGTGCCAAACCATGAAAACAAATGAAAGAAACTGTTTGTTGTCGTTGTTTGAGCACTGTATCACCTTGTCATAAAGACAGCCGGAGTGGGTGGCGTCAGACCAGAGCCAGGAAATAAACAGACAGAGATTTGGGGTTTAGTGAAGCTGAGCGAATGCTTTCGCTCAGCATTTAATAAACAGAACAGAAAATAAAAGGTTTGAAACAACAAAACACAGCACACGGCACTTGAGGCCAAAATAAATAGACGAACAAAACGGACTAGACAGTGCACAGACAGACGAACAAAACACGGTGAGCAGATAACAATATTTATGTTCTTTTATATTTACTTTACTCCTTCTTTCTCTCCCGTTCTCCACTCACCGAACACCCAACCCTGAGTGAATGCTACGTGTCTCTATATATACTGTTGTGCTGGGATTCAATTACTAATTAATTATTCACTTGAATCCCAGCACATGAATTAATTCTGTGCAACCCCGTGCTCACATATTACATTTAACCAGCACGTGAAGTGATTTGTGCTCTCCTCGTGCCTAAATACAAATCTACCTTTTTAAATACACGTGAAACACAGACCCGTTTATATCCAGTGTACCAATCTATACACCAACATTTAACACACGCACGCAACATACAACATATAACACACAAATGCACACAGGGGCGGGGCACATTGCCACACACCTCTACACCTGCGCACTGCAAACCACTATGCCACATTGTGTGATACATTTACAGAGCTATCTTGTTGAAGAACAAACAAAAGAATAATCAATCTTATACATCTCAACCTAAAAGCAATTAAATAATTTCTTTAGGCAGTCTTTAACCTCATTTCTTCAGATGAATCAGGTTATTAGAATATATAATTACATTCCAGTACAATATTCCAAGTTAATGCACTTCAATGGTTATTTGTTTACCCCAGGCAAGAACAGACTCAGAATAGAGATTTAACAGTTGAACAAACACATCAAGACTTGTGTGCAAAAGAAAATCTGGGTCTCAGAGCCACCAGTTGAGTGTGAGTCAGGGTGCATGTGTCTGTATGAAGGGTCATCATAACTGAACTTTGGAGTAAGGGATGTGAGTGATTCACATTAAAACAACTGGATGCATCTTCTTATTTGCTGACTGCCTGGACATCCTGTTGCAGAAGAGAAAAAGGGATTGTTAACCAGTGACCATGAAAAGCCAGCTGTCATCACTGCTCAAGGCCCTACCATAGCTCTAATGAGAACTGTTATATCTTTAGGATGAATTTGCATCCCTTACCACTCTCATTGTATAACATTTTGACGGAGGGTTCAACTGTGTGCAACCTTTTAAAGACACTGTGTGGAAAAAAAATCAACAAAACAGCACAGTATCACTTTCCTATTGTGTTACACACAAAACCACACACCTCTGCATTTGGCAGAGATCTTTCACTGTGGAGAGCAGTGATGCAGTTACAAGATGTAGGCACCAAATAAATAAATAAACCTACAAATTTTCTAATGGAAATGTGGCTTGTGCTAGGGCAATGAGGAGACCCAATAAATAAAAATGTACTGCAGTATGTTTTCCATTTCACCGCTCTCTGTCTAAAAGGAAATTATACATCTGTATAAAAGAGTTTGTTTTCTTTTTTAAATCCCTTGTGAAAGAAAGTCTTTAGACTGTCCGACTACATGATCACTGAGCTTGTTCTAACAAATGTAAATGCACTGCTTTAAACCAAGCAGCTGCTATGCTTAAAAGCCTTCCAGCACTAGTGGTGCTATGATGTGTTAATTTCTGAATGGCCTTTGATTTTCAGAATTAGTTTCTATGAACTGTTTCTCAGTTTAAAACAGGAGTTTTTACTGATCATTATATGGCAAGGCATTATTTAGAAAAAACTCCAATCATGTCATAAAATAAAATTCCAATCATGTCATAAAATAAAATAATATAAATAATGATTTTTCTGACTCATCAGTAGAGTCATGTTACCCATGAATTGTGTTCAAGGTCTTATTTTGTTCCTAGTTTCTCTGTATCCATGGTCACTGAGTAACACGTCACTTTGACTTCCCCTGTGTGGGTAATTTATATACTTAGGGGGTTCTTTTCAAAAAGTGTGATTATCATTGTGTAAGTAGGACTTACCATACACTAAAGAATCCGTTGCCTAGTTACATACTTATTTTCAAAACATAGCACAGTAATATTACCTTTAAGAAGTCAGTCTCAACTCACCTAGTTAATATTTATTTTAGGTGGAGAAAGCATTTACTTGATAAGATAAACTTAATATAGGTGAATTGTGGCACAGGCATTCTACAAATGTAAAATGGAAGAAAGCTGAAGCTGGAAAAAAATGGCTTTTGCAGAGGAGGAAGGCAAGACTAACAAAGAAAGAAAGCATCAAGAAAGCTGAAGCTGAATGTTTTGTTGGACAAGCTAGCAAAAAAACAAATAAGTACTATTTAGAAAGAACAGCTGGATATTCCACAAAACAAAAAATATAACTGAAATGGTTAATGCCCTGGATGCAGAAAAGCACACAGTAGATAAAGTTCAACGTAACTTTAATGATCTAAAGTGCTTTAAACTGTTAAAATGGCCTAATTTGCACACAGGTCGCAGATAAAAAAAAAAATAGGAGTGAACAACAGTATGACCAAGGTATCACTAAAGTTAACAGTAGCTTACTACACTATGATGATTGATACTTAAATACTATATACCGTTATATTGTATTGAATTATCACACCAAACCTCAAAAAGAGTATTAATTTTTGTTATAGATGAAAATATAAATGAAAAATTGGGAATTGTATTTTACTTTCTAAAGGGCTACTTAGAGTTTATTTAACCCTTAAACCTTCTCCGAATTAAATAAGGTTAAAAAAAAACTGTTGCCTTTTTTGCGTGTTTCAGTATAATACTTTAGCTGGGCAGAAGTCCATTTTAAATTGTGTATTGGTAAATGCTGCATTAGCAGTAAAAGCTGCCAAATATGTGAGTTTCTCATCAACCATAGTGCAGTTACAGCAAAGCAAAGGGGAATTTTGTGACTGCAGGGGTCCTCAATGTGAGGATTCATACTGATGGCTGTGGGCCATCTTTAGATTCTTTACCTCTTTCTAAACCCACCCATCATAACACTGCCACCCAGTAAAATATGTAATAAATATAGAGAATGTTATAAACTGAAGTAACCATCATGTAACCTTACAACTTACTCTCTTTTGAAAATAGAAATATTGCATACAGTTACTCAAAAAAGTAGTAAATTGCATATTTACTCCAGGTTGAAGTTTTGACAGGCGATACAAAACTAGAACCAAATAACAAATTCCAAACAAAGTATTTGCAAGAGATTTTGAATTACGAATCATGGGGACAACTACATTTTTTTATTTTATATAAGAAGCATAAATGACAGTACTGTGTAAATCAGCTCGCTGTTGCCTGGGGGGGCCTGTTCTGTGTCGCCTGGGGAGGCCAGCCTTGCAGCCATCCAGATCACACAGACATTGAGTATCAGCAGACGTGTGTGTGTGTGTGTGTATAATCTCTGCATTACTGAATTGCTCACCATAGCCCTGCATCAGGAGGAGGTTATCTAGGTGTATTAAATTAACTAATGCGTTTTATATCGACACCTGCTGCCTATTAGTAATCATAAAACATGAAGGTTTTTTTTTTCTTTGTGTGGCCATCTATGCACTGCATAGTAGTTTACACATAATCAGTGCCTGTACATTTAAACAGTAATAATAACAAAAACACGATTTTGATTATACATACTTAACATTGACCCCCCCCCCCCCCAAAAAAAAAAGAAAGTCACACATATCTGGCCACATGCTTTTAAAATGAACATAATTTTGCCAGACAAACCATACTGTTTTGAATTATGCATTATCTTTTTTTAATTTAACCCACTAAACATACTTTATTTTCTATTAACTGTATTTAAATAAACAGAATACTCCCATGAACTTTCATAGAATGTTGAGGTTTTTCACTCAGGAGAATGACCGTATGCCATTACATTGCATTGTTTACACCAGGGTTGGGGTCAATTACATTCTTTTTCAATTCCAATTCAAAAAATCAGTTCCCAATTCCATTTTCTAAGTCCCAATTCCATTTCCCAATTCCCAATTCAATTTCCCAATTCCAAGTCCAAGTCCAGTTCCTTGAAAGGAATTATTTGATGCAATTTTTTGATACAATTTTCAGCAGCCTACCACATGCTATTTGTTTTATTATCATATACCAGGTACTTTATGGTACTGTGCTACATAAGTGTCAATATTTTGTTCAATGAGAAATGTTCCCTTCCCTTCCCTATGCTTCTGCAAATATAACAACACTAAACTACATTTATATATTGCTTTGTAAAAATCAAGTTTTTTGATAATTAGCTTTACAGTTGCTGTAGATATGGCCCCTTTTCTTCTGATTCTATTATACATGCAAGACATCGCCCTCGCAGTCATGGCGATTCATTAGTTCTGCTTTTTGGAGACCAGCTGTAGTATCAGGGATGTGATTCACTTTGATTGCTGCAATATTTTATAAGCACAGGGGAGATAAGTGATTTGATGAGGTTATGTATTTAATGTCAGATATTATTACATGCAGGATGTGTGGTCAGCAGTGACAGGGAGCATATGTTTGTTTCATAAAACACTGCACTCCTATGGCACTTGATTGAGTCAAACCCGACAAGGACAAAATCTCCTTACTTGTCAGTTTGTTTTCACTGCCACAGATATTGTGGGAATTCTCTAAATGCTCAAAACTGCTGACATCAAAGACCCATATCAATTTGGTTGACTTATAGTTGCTAAAACCATAACAGGATTTAGTTTATGTTTAATTTTTCTGTACTTTAACACTGTTTATTTTCATCTTGTGTGGCCAGCAAATATTGGAGTTTAATTTTTCATTATACTTCACAACTAACAATGTAACTATTAGCTTCAAAATAGTAATCGTGATAGTGATAAAATGAAAAATTGAACATGAGATAATTGAGAATTTATCTTCAAAACATAGCACAGTGATCTCAACATAAAAAAACCTGTCCTTTTTATGCACCTTTTAAATCAGTCAAACCATTCTAAATCTTTACTATAGTTTTTTTTTTTAAATGTATTGGATGTCAATCAAATCCATTCAGAATTAGCCTGGTCATTGATTGAACTATCATGTCTACACTGTACTCATGGTGTTAAGATAGTCCTAACCAATCACCATTTAGAAATATAATATGGGTAATTTCTCAGCCTAGCTCTTTCATTCTAATCAAAATATCTTAATGCTTGCAACCATGCACAATTTTAAATTATGTTTACAAATTATACACAAAATAGATATTCCCATTATTTCTGATTTCATTTCCATTTGGTTGCTGCTCATAGGTGAGAGAGCCGTCTCGATGTACGCTAGTAGTTTCCATAACAGTGAATTATGCTTCCATTCATTTTTTTTGATCTTGTTAACATGAGTTCCCCTTATTTAGTTGTTGAGACAGGTAGTAATGTAACCTGCAACAATTTTTAACGAGAAATGTGTTCATTAACGACCTCATCGACTCAATTTCAAAGAATTAACAGATTGATTTAATTAACACATTTCGTTTGAAAATCACTTGCTGCTAAAGCTCTCATTACTATACCATGAGTATGATACAATAACACTGTTTTTTGAAAATCCTGACCATGATGACTTAACCATCCAACTCTCGCCACACTCACTATTTACAGGTAAAAAAAAAAAAACTTGAAATAAAATTAATACAACTACACTGTTAAATGCTTAAATGACTGGCTTTCTGAAAAAAAAAATACAATTTGACTTTAAATTAATTACTTAATAACAAATAATCTTTATCCCAACAAAGCATCTGAAAATGTTGCACTGTTTGGTATATGCTAGAGCCAATGGGAGTGAATTACCTAGCAACAATGTTACGTAGAATATGCAGGAAGGCAGGCACCTCACAGATATACAACTGAGCAAGGTTTTTTTTTATAGTTATTTAAAATCAGAAAAATGAACTGAAACACATATTTAAAGTCTTTACTAAAACAAATGAAAATGTTTTATTTGAATATTATTTTTAGTTCATAGGGACTATTTGGATCCTTTGTAAATGTGACAAAAGCACATCGGATGAGCAAATTCAATGGGATTTTGACTAATAACTAGGGGTAAAACAAGGACTCCAGAGTTTCTTAGGCAGTTGCTCACAGATTTCTATCCACACAATTTTCTGCTGACATCTGTATTTCCCAGATATCTGGCGGTAATTTGGACATAGAAAAAAAATGTAGAACCCTGCCCAAACCCCAATTTTTGTACAGGAGGGAAGACACCACATTTACAAATAAATACATACATAATTAAAAGATCAATTGTTTTGTACCGTCCATAAAACTATAGAAAGAAAGAAAGTTAGGAGACAGGTCAGTTATGTATTGCATCGGTACACCAGTGGTTAAGGGCCAAGACTAGTGTGCTTTTAACAATTGTTCTAATCTATTACAAATTCTATGAAAAAAAGAGTTGTCATGCCAGTAATTGATGATCAAAGTCTCTCTGGCTCTTAGTTGCATAAATGCTGTTTTTTTATGTTTTATTCTTGTACACAAGTCATGGACTCAATTCAATTAAATTCAAATCCATTTTTATAAAAGGTGGATGAGGGGGATATTTTAAATGCTCTTAGTTTAAGGTCACAGCTGACATGACCCGAGATGTTCAGAAGATCAATGGGATTTGTTCTGTGGGGAATAGCAGAGCAGGAAGGTTACAAAGCTAACACCAGGCACTCTCTCATTAGAACCACCAGGCAGAATGCAAGGTTATACGAAACATAGAACAGTAAAGAAGAAGCACATATAGTTGTAAAACATTCATAGAGGTGAAGAGTCCAAGGCTCTTAAAAACATTTTCTTACCCCTCAATCGCAACATTCTCACCAACCTCTCACTGATTTGCTGTTGATCTTTTTGTTTCTATCCTGACTCATATGTATCCAATGTATCCTGAAATAACACTATACATTTCCTTCCTTTGCTTCAATTAATAAGACCCCACCTGATACCACTTTTGCATCCTATGTGCAGCATAGAATGCAAGAGTAGGATTCAAGTGAGGTTCTACAGGGTATTTCCTGTAACATAGGAAATTAACATATTTGGCCTTTTTTAAAGTGCAGAAACAAAAACGTTGTCCCTACTGCCCTCACAGGCAATTGTTTAACACTTATGGACATCCATTTCAGTTATTAATGCTTAAAAAATAAACTTTGTTTAAAGTATTTTATTGTTTAAAATTCCAAATTGCGCATACGTACTATATAAACATTGATTTATGGAGATTTACATTTAAAGCGCCCAGTATTAAAAAAATAAAACAATACATTAATGACAGTACTATACAGGGATAAATTTTGGTCATCGCTCTAGATAACTTTAGAAAAAACATGTCCAAAGCGAATAATGTAGAACTGAAGAGTGTATTGAAAAACATGGCTTCACTTTACCAGTTAACCGATTTTTCCCCGATGGAACGTGTGTTGAATTAAAATGACCTCAAGTCACCCAATAAGGGAAACAGAGCATTCAGGATGCCTAGAATGGAATGTCACATCACTGAGAACTGAACTATATTTCAAAACACAAGCTCTGTGTTCTACAGGGAGTATTTTAGAGGCAAATGCAAAAAGAAAATACTCAAAATAAAATAGAAACCATTATTTAATATACAATATAACACTAGAATTACTGTTTACATGCTATTCATGCCATAGCCATTGTAATTGACTGTTGTGTTGAAGCTTATAAATTAAAAAACCATTAATAAAAAAAATGCATAGTGTAATAAACAGGTTTGTCCTTACACCTCTAGACCAGTTTCTCTTAAAAAGATGCACATTTTAACCAGTGGCTAACAACATTCTAAATGCCTGAACATTTTGGTAAAACTCTAATATGTGTTAAATATACAGAATGTATTGTTAATTGGTAACATTTTACATTAAGTGTCTCTAATATCTGTGTATTTACATAGTAGTTACTTAGCAGATTTTTTTGTAGATATATGTAGGTACACAATTGTATCAGAAAAGAGTTAGGGATAGGGTTATATGGTTCACAACAATTTACACATTAAGTACATTGTACCTATGCATAATAACATTGTAATTATGTGTAAATGCACATGTATTTACTAAGTAACTACTATATAAATACACAGTTATTAGAGACACTTAATGTAAAGTGCTACCAGTTAAGTTTAGTAGCTTTTTCCAAGAAAGACCAATCTTGTGAACTGGTGACTAATTCTTCCATGTGCATCTGGATTCCTAACTGGGTCTTGGTTTGGACAATCCTGGTTAAGAGATACCAAAGTGTTTCACTAGTCTACGCACAGAAGTCTCATTTTAAGACTTACCATCCAAGACAGTTACAAAAACAAGTGCCACGTGACTATTCATTAAGTCGCAATTGACTAATCCTCCTTTTTCTCATTTTAAGAGTCTGTGATAGTCAATTTGATCTGCAACTACAAAGATAAATGGAAAATCCCTGACCGTATTTGTCATTGCCACCCACTCCCACTGCCTATACAATCTTTTAGTTATAAAGAATGGAGATGCTATAACTGTCTTAGTGAAATTCTGAACATTCTTTGATGTTATTTAAGGGTCATAATTTCCTCAATTTAAGATTCTTTGAATCATTCAGATATGTGCATTTTCAACGCACACTGTAAACCAAAGAGCTAGTACAAAGACTAGAATCCATTATTATTCAACAGTAATCCCTGGTGCCCATCTCTTGATGCTTCTAGAAGCTCACTAAATATTGACACCAACAAAGTGATTACTGCAATTGTGTAAAAGCCTTTTTGTTGAAACAAACAAACAAAAGGATGTTTCCAAACTGTTTTCTGCTCCTATCGATCAGTACCTTCCACACACACATACTGTATACCTAAAAAAAGACATAGAAAGGTTATAATTACAGTATCAGAAAGAATGTAGTTTAACACATCAACTACAAACAATGAAAACACATCAAATAAATTGCTATTAAATACAAGAAAACATGTTAGTTAATGAATTAATAATTAATGTATAATTAACGATATTCAGAAAAAAAAATTATATATATATATAATACCAGTGCACTACGTCGAGGAAATCCCAGAAGAACCATTAGCAAACAGGCAATATCAACACAGTGGGTTTGGTCCTGGTAACTCATACCCAATAGATTGTCAGTGTGTATTGGTTCATAACATTGCGATACCATTGATATAACAAAATATAAAAACCATTGTTGTGTCATTGCAATACCATGTAAAATCATATATTGGAGGCTATCTGAACATAACAGTATTTTATTAAATTAACACAAAATAACTTTGTACCAGAAAGTAGCATACAGTTCAAAATGGTGCAGTGTGGTTTTTTGATTACTAACAAAATGTTCTGTGTAGAACTGGAATACTACAATGAAATACAGCTCCTCTCTAAACTAGGGGGTCTATTCATAAAAGGTTAATGCGTCGAAATGAGAAAACAAGAGTACATGATCGGATTTCGTCCATAGCCGCCTATTTAACGGCAGTTGCTATTCATAAGAGAACATTCAGATGCATCGTTGAGCCCCAACGATTTTCGTCTATGAAGACATGTTTTTAACAAACCGAGAAAAAGGTTAAAGATTACCTTATTAGCATCATTTTTCATCAGTCCTGAGCATCAACCTGCTATTCAGAGGAGTGAACGACGGCAAAATGCTGTCGATAACTAGGAGTTAGCAATCTCTTTCTAAGTCTAAACTAACAACAGCCTTGGATGACTATTAAAGGCATATTTTATTACTACACTTGCTCTGTTATACAGTTTGACATACCCATGATTAACACTGCCTCTTTTGAAAAAAAAAAACAAATCTGTAGCTTTATATTCTTTTTATTTCTTTTACCTGTGTTCACAATAAACAGTTTGGACGAATACTGCCTGTGTGAACCTGTTTATTTTCATGGAGCTTTACACTATACAGTATAACAGTGCTGCTGATGCAGGTTGGTGGGAAATTTGGGCTTGCTTGGTATTGCAAAAAACACTTAGTTTTATGTTTATGTTTATGAATCAGTGAAAGTTTCACGCCGTATTGCACACTGTACCGAATATTGATCGTTTTGTGGTTCGTGAAAAAAAAAGACTCCCTTTCGAATACTGATAGAGCCTCTGTCCTTATCGTCCTTATTATATTGCTAGGACAGCACTGCCATTCCTTTTTGAAGGTCTATACTGATGGCCTTTGATAGCACTAAAACAAAATTGTTTTGTTACAAAATATGAAGTATAAACATATCTCATATCTCGGATAACACCAGCTACTACTTCAGTGGTATCCAAGGGTTAATTATATGATATTAGTTTTTCACAGTTGAAGCACATTTCCCACCGTAGCCCTGTAGCTAGTCATATCGTAGTGTTTTCAAGTGCCTTTGACTTTGCCTTTGTCCAAACTGTCATAACAGTGTAGAAATATTAAAAGAACAGCCCCTGAGTGAAGAAAGCGAGTTAATATGGAGCACTTCAATCCATATGCATTCAAACTCCATTTCAGCGTCTTTGCTGAATTAATGCAAATACTATCTATTGTCAACCATTTTTATGTCGCTGTCATGCAGCGTTATTAGATAGTGGGTGTCTTCTATGACCTTGGCTTGGAATTATTTGTCTGTTGTCGTATTAGCTTTAATCCACTCTGTTATTAAATTCTTTCCTTTCCAGACTTTAATTATTTTTCTGTTTTAGTCTTAGTTTGCATGCAGTTCCCTTTGTGACCTCAGAAAAGGATAATTTCGGCACATATTCAATTCTCTAATCAAGTGGAGGTGCCAAACTGTATTCTTTCAGGTAAACAGCTTTTTTAGCCAGCTCATCTTTTATTTATTATGTTGGACTTTTGAAGAAGAAAACATGGTACAAACCTTTTACTGGTTGTTTAAATATTGGTATAAAATATTTTCTTCCAAAATAAAATGTTATGTAGTGAAGATCAATAAAACAATTCAGTAAAAATGTAATTGATTGATATTTATATTAAATAGTTATTACATTGTATTTAACTAAGGATAACACACGTAATTAAATTAATACCAACAATGCTGACTAAACTAATAAAACTAATCTAAACTATAACATATCAGTGCAATAAGATTTGCTTGGAAACCATTGCTTTAAATGGTTTACAGATTTTGGAGCATTCTATTTCTAATTTTTAGCAAAAACATAAAAATGTTTAACCATTTCAGTTTCCCTGCAGCAAATACAAAATATAAAACGCAAGCAGGACAATTCATATTTACTGTAATACAGGGAGAAAGTTTACCGGTGAGCAAGGTTGCTATGGCAGCATAGGGAAAGAAAAGGCATGTTACTTCCCAGCTGTAAATCTAACATGCATTTACTCCTACACATGATGAAATGACCGCATACTATTTACAATATAATAAAATTGTTGTACCATGAAGTACTGTATTTCTGTATTTAGAATAGAACACCTTGCCTGGTAGTACAGCATATATTCACTGCAGCCTGATAACACTGATAAAGGCCAATGTTTGTTTTCTTGACATTAGTTTGTTTTCTGTTGTTTAGCAATAATCTCTAGCAGTAGTTTTCAAAATGTTATTCTAAATACATTTTTGGGCTTTAATAATTTTGGCTATATGTGGACTGACACTTACTAGATTGTAATATCTATTTACTACTGTTAAAACTGTGAATGCTCAGTTAACTGTTCTTAAATATATAGTATAGTTACCCTATAGCCGTTTTTGAAAATGTTTGTATTGAAACTAAATGTTCTTTAAAAAATGTGGGATATGATCATAGGAACTTGAGATGTCGCTGGTTATGCTGTCACACAGCTTGGTTGCTTTAACCCCCATGTGCCAGTCCAGAGTCATCTAATTTGTGAAGTCATCATTTATATTATTGGTCAGCAAATGTTTTTATTGGGTTTTTTCTTTCTTTCAATAATCTGTCTACAAAGTGTTGTATTCTTCCTCTCTTACACTGTAGGGATACATCATTTCTAAGCCAGTGTTGTTAAGTTTGATCATGCTAGCCAGTGTCAGATGCAGTAAAACCTGTTTATTATCAATTAAAACAAATGTGATAGTTTGAAACAGCTTTGAGAGCAACTCCTTTTCTGAACTCTCAATAAATATATTTTAAATAGTTTATATAGTTGCGCTTTTGACTCAAAACAAGATAAATAATCTTGTCCAGCTTGTTTTTCTTCTTAGATTAATTCCTCGCATATCAAATCAGCAGCTGAACTTCAAGGGAGTTAAAAGAAAGATGTCTCTTTCCTTTCAGGGGCTAGATTGAAATAAAATGCCAATACTGTGTTCAAAGAAGGGCTACTTACTTTATATGAGGGGTTACCTATATTTGTGTCTACCTATTTTTTTGACTGGTAACTACAGGTATAACTACAATTTAATTTGGATGCAATCTATTTGAACCTTGATAGTAACAGGCTATAGAAGGGTCTGACTACATGTCTGGTTATTTGCGAGTTTGAAGAAAGTATGTCATTATCTTACCCATGGGAGTATTTGTCATTTATCTGGACTCCACAGCTAATATGTTTGCAGAACCCTAGGTTAAGAGCCTGTTTAAGTTTCGGGTTGTCTGTCAGCATGCATTTCATAACTAACTTGTTATTCCAGTCACAAAGGGAAAGCTTTATCAAAGTCGTTTAGTTTATTGCAGTGTAGAATTGAAAATAGAACAGAAAAACTCAGCAGGTAATTAGTATAGGACTTTAGTGAAAAATGTGCAACTGCATTCCACATCATATACTGCAATATCCTACCTCACACTCTTGCAAACCTTTTAAAAAGTACCACATGAAATGTAGTTTTTTATTGATATTTCACATTTTAAAATTCTACAAGAGACTGACAAGATTATTATACAATTAGGATATTGTTTAAACAATCTCAGGTAGAACCTATTAATTAACTAACACAATGCAACACTGTACAGCAAAACAGGCCTATTTTTGTAGAAAGAAAAATAGCTTATTTTGCTACGTTATGAACTTTTGAAGTCAACGGTTATCACTATTTTTGCTCAGTCCCTTTAAAGTGGTAATAAAGGGTTGTTAATTACTGGATAGTTACCATGTAATACTAAAATGAAGAAGTAATACTAAAATGTCTGAAGTATATAGTCCCTATAGTAACACAGATTCCTATCAGGTAATTGTATTTTTTGTTATATAATTGAAAGTATTCCTATTATGCGTGTTTATGCACTTGCACCTTTTCAAAATGTTTTTTAAGCAGTTTATCATGTTGCGTTTAGCCATTTGACCGGGACCTGACAGTTGTCTGATTCAGTTTGCTGGTTGCATCATTAGTTTCATTGATATGTCGATTACTCACAGAAGCGTGATGAGAATGCTGATGCAGATTACCACGAAAGTCCCCTTGTTAAAGCATCCTTTGCTTCTAAAACAAGGTAAAGTTATCTGCACAAGAATCCATCAAAATACAAAATATTATGATGCATAGACAGTATTACCCATCTGTGATATGGATATAGACATTGTATGTTTCTTTTTGTAGACAGTATTGTGCTATAAATACACAACAATTGTCATTTTAAAATAATTTATATTGAAAATGTCATTCCTATGGGAACAACACATCCTATAATCAGACCCTATCAGTAATATTAAGACAGACAACATCTGTTGCATCTCAATGCATTGCTTTTACGACACAATAGAACCTGGTATAACAAAGAACTCATAAATACTAAGGATGGGGGTAACCAAAAGTCAATTGTTGGCCCATAATAAAAACTGGTAATGGAAGGTAATGCAGAAGAATGTGTCTGTGCAGTGTGGTAGCTTCTGAAAGTTCAGTAGTTGTGAGCTCTTCCCATAGTATACATTCAATTCTGACTGGATGGCTTGAGAATCTTGTTGGACTGTCAGGTAGTGTTTTGTCATGGTTTGAATCCTATCTTTCAAATAGGTTTCAGTATGTTAGGACTGATGAAGATTCCTCTGCTTTATCAGAAGTTAAATGTCGTGTCCCAAAAGGTTCTGTTCTTGGGCCAATTTTGTTCTCCCTCTACATGCTGCCTTTGGGTGATGTTATCAGTAGACATGTTAATTTTCATTGCTATGCAGATGATACCCAATTATATTTATCCCTTAAACCAGGTGACATCTCAATCGCAAATATCCTTACTATCTGTCTGGCCGACATTAAGCAATGGATGTCAAATAAACTATTTATTGTTAAACTCAGGTAAAAACAGCTAATGCTATTGGGATAAAAAAATCAATTAAACAATACAAATTCAGATGTTCTGGCAGTTGACAGCTTCCCATTTAAGTTGAGGTCGGAAATGAGAAATCTGGGTGTCATTTGTGACCCAGATCTCTCATTCAAACCTCGTATTAGAAAAATAACCAAAGTGTCTTTTTTTCATTTAAGAAATATCGCTAAACTAAGACAATTCCTTTCCATGGAAGATGCAGAGAAACTGATGCATGCTTTTATAACACCCAGGCTGGATTATTGCAGTGCTCTGTTTTCTGGTATTCCTAGATACTGTATGTGTTATCCCGACTGCAGCTTGTGCAAAATGCTGCTGCCAGGGTTTTAACCAGAAGTAGAAGACATTACCACATTATGCCGGTATTGGCAGCCCTACATTGGCTTCCTGTAAGGTTTAGGGTCGATTTTAAGGTCATGCTTATTACTTACAAAGCATTAAACGGTTTGGCTCCTTCATATTTAAATGATATTTTAATACCATATATACCTAAATGACCACTGCAATCCCAGGATGCAGGATTGCTTATTGTCCCTAAGGTTTCAAAAAAGAAGAACACATGTTGTAGAGCATTTGGCTTTTGGGCCCCTAAATTATGGACTTGGCTGCCTGTTTCCGTAAGGGAGAGGCACCAACTGCTGCAGTTTTTAAAACACGACTGAAGACATACTTTTATAATCTATTGTTCACATCATACTATTAAGTCATGTTTTTACCTTGTATTGTATTGCATTTTAATTGATTTTTGTATTTAATGTTTTAATGTTTGCTATTTGCTTGTATAGTATTAATAATTTCTGTTATGTTGTACCTGTGAAGTGCCTTGTGACAATTTATTGAGAAGGGCGCTATATCAAATAAAGATTGATTGACTGACTGATAGATTGGACCCATGTGTAACAAAAAGGAACTTGTGACCAAAATAGAATGAGCACAACATCATTGTGTTCCTTACCAGTTGCACAGCTCTTTCTGCTCTAAGGTTGGGGTCATGTTCTTTCTATGAGAAGACCTCATCCTATCACCTTCCAAAATCCCTTAAAAAAACTTGATGTAAGAAATTTTACTCCAGCTTGGTAAGGCCTGAATGTCCCAAGTGCAAGTGAAAACGGTGTTGCTGAATTTTAGCATCCATTCAGACCAGTAATGTTGCTGAATGATTAAACACCATCCATATTATATTTGTATTTCACTGCCATTTTTGCTTCAGCACCATTTATATGAGGCTTTTACCCACCTTTAAAGCACTCAGTAAACCACATTGCTTATGGCATAGCAATTACAGGCACTCTATGATGGTTAGTTGCCTCTCTGTCACGACATCTCTCTTCTCATTAAGTTTATATTCGATGGAAATCTTGTCTGAAAAGTTGACTTTATTGACCCCTATCTATTCATTTAGCAAGCACCAGATTATCCATTGCAGAGACTGAATACTGAGGGCTCACAGTCACTACAGATTTGAAGGTATTCATTATTAGTTTAGTAGCTCCAGCACAAAGACCCTATTAAGGAGAGTGTGGCATTAAATGGTTTTCAATGGGTATACAATACATAATAATAATTATATTAAAAATAAGTATTTTTTTATGGAAAATATGTATTTTTATTTATTTATTTATTTATTTATTTTTTTTTTTGAATATTGGAGATTTTGACTAGAATATCTGAAGATTGTGACCTAATAGCACATATCTTTATAAAGAACAATCAAAAGTTTGAAGGATGAAGGGCCTTGCACCGTCTTTCAAAAACTTTCACAGGAAAATTCCAGCACACTTTCAAGAACATTGATAATGGCATTCAGATTGACATGACAGACTAAGCTCAGTGACATTCTGCTATGGGCGCTCCATCTAATTACACATTTAAGCTTGTAATGTCACATCACCTATTAGCTATCCTAGAGCAGGTTTTGGAGCATGTCAGTGTAATTCGATGTTGGAAATACAGATGCACGGTCCTGTTGTAAAGAGTAATGGATGCCTATCCAGCAAATTCTGAATTAATAAGAGTCTGTTAATGAATGGGCAGACACTATAAAGTATCTCTCACACAACGATACATTATCATTTCAATAAGGAGGAGGACAGGGGATCTATGCAGAACTGACAAATGCTACAGGCTCAGCAAGTAGAACTACACAAAAAAAGATAAAGATGTATTTGCATGTTTTTATAAAATCTCACTTAAGCAAATGTTCTATTCTCTACTTAGTAACAGCAAACAATTTGGCTGTAGAAAACTGAATGTTCTCTATAGCCTTTAGACTAGTTAAAAAAAGGAACGGATTGATTGATCTATTGATTGATATATACAGCCCTAAACACATCAGATCACTTTGTTTAAAACCTGTTGGAGTCTTCTAAAATCACCAGAATTACTTTTTGAGAAATGTTATACAGCCTCATGCAGACCAATCCAATAAACTGCTGTGCTTTTAAGCTCTTATCTTCCATAACTCTCACTATTGAGATGACCACAGTGCAATTTTTATCTGTGAATCTGGTGTATGTATATGAATAAATAAATAAATACAATAATTCATGTTTATTGTTTATTCATAACTGGCTCAACAGACATGCATTCAAAACATTGATACACCTGTCACAGTGATTTACAGTGCACAATGTGGTGGATGCAGTCCATCAGAAAGTCTCAGATGCTAAAGTACAGTATAAAAGATTCTGGTAGTGTTGAAGACATGCTGTTAAGGGTTGAGAAAGAAATCTGCATACCTAAAGTAGTCTGGCAGTGATAGATCACTGTCTAGTTGGAATTTAGTTAATGAACTGGACAAGAACATCACCAAAAGAGATCCAAAATGTTATTCTCTACCACAAGGCTCCAAAGGGTCTAAATGGGTGAATTGTATCTGAAATCAACAGCAATCACTGGAAAATGACCACATTAAGAGTGCAAATGTGGTAAAAGAAGTAGTAAAAGGAATAGGGAGCCACAAGAAAGTTTGTGTTTTTCCATCTTTTGTGTGACTAGTATGGAGCTGGATAAATACTCCACAATAAATACTATAGACTATAGAGCATATTATATTTAATAAAGATTAGTGTACTGGTTTTGAACCCTGGTACAATTGTGCTCCATATAATCTGGTTCCTGAACTTTCAACCTAGCAATCAGAATAATTTACAAGGAAAGGAAAGGAAAATTTTCCACTGTGAGTTTGACTTCAATTGAATCAGTCATTTGGTGACAGGTTGCTATTTTATGCTATCATTATTTATGATGTCTATGTGTATCAAAAGTAGGCAGTGTAATATTGTGTATTTTGTCTCCACCTGCTGGGTTAAAACGCAGCAGAGCCTATAATTTATTTTTGATTGACATGTTGATCTGTAGTTCAGATCTGAAACAAAAACACATTGGAAATGTGAAAAAACGGCAAGTTATCAAAAGTGCTCAGCCATTTAAAGTGGACATATCAAAAACACAAGCCAACTTTCAAGAAACCATTGGGGCAACCTTGCCCAGCAAAAAGCAAATATGCACAACTGTAAAACCGATGCGGGCCAAGGTGCCCCAATTGTTTCTACTAACTTGGCTAATGTTTTTGATGCAAGTTCAATCCACTTTTATTTTGCCTGAAAACACAAGCCAAGTTAGTAGAAACAATTGGGGCAACCTTGACCCCCACCGCTTTTACAGTTGTGCCCATTTGCTTGACTGTTCTACTTAAAATGACTCACAGCAGAGGGAACTGAGTTCATTGCAGTTTTCATTTGAATCTCACCATTTTATTAACTTTGTAGCCACTGAACCATTCAAGACATCTAACGTGGTTGAAGCAACTTACACACAAGACAGCAGACAAACAACACACTGAGCTTGAACTCTTACTCATGTCTAAAGTAATTTGAAAAGTATTTTGTTATCAGTAACCCACCAATTGTAAGGGTTTATGACTTATGTTAGATGTGCCTGTTCTGTGGTGACATTCGCTTAAACTAAACAGTCATTGGGGGGCATAGCCCCAACACAGGTATGTCAAAGTATTGCTAGGGTAAAGCATCAGCTTTAAAGCCACTGCTTGAATCCATCATTAAGTCTCTCTTGAAGACAGCCTGCAGCTTCTTGGAATGAGTAGGGCAAGGTCAGTTTAAAAGGCATTTGTAACATAGCTCACCTAGGACAGCAGTTCCCAAAATGGTAATTCATATTTCCCAAGTCTCTATTAAACACTCCAACTGTAGCTGAAAAGCTTTCAATTCCAATGCCTGTTGAGCTCCAGCGTATATAAATGTACCCCAACACACTGCACTCCAGGCAGCTTCGAACACTGCTGACAGCTTGCATAGCAAACATTATTTTAGAGCTGCCTCACGCTAAGGCCTCCCCTAAGAAGCTGTCAACGCTGCACAGAGGGCAAAGAAAAAGCTATCATCCTTAACATGGTTCTTACACGGGACTCTGTGTGAAATTTGCCTAAAGAGTGTTTCTAACGAACTAATAAAGCTACACTCGTTGATAAATTTAATTTCATCCATGTTATTTTTCTTTGCTTACAGAATTTTTTGAAAGTCCTTGTGTAAATAAGTAAATAATTAATGATTTTTTAAACAAGTTAAAATTTAAGTTTGATTTGTAACAGAGTCGAATCCCTCAAAGGAAGAATATGTAAATTACCCTAATTTTCTATCTATAACAAGCACCCTTTCTCGAATTGTAGAAGAACTGTTGTGTGTAACGTATAGGTTGTGCATCATATACAAGGGCCTCAGTATAATCAGGTAATGGTATTATATATATATATATATATATATATATATATATATATATATATATATATATATATATATATATATATATATATAGTACATAATAGCGGTTTTATACAGGGTAGTATGCAATAGGTCCGTGTTATACAAAAAGTGCACATTATGCAAAATATGTAATGTAAGTATGTGTGTTATATTGTATAATTTAAGGTATTATAAAAGCAAAGAACACTCAGTTTTCTTAGTTTGGACATCATTTTTTTTTCTTACATTTGTTTTGCTGTTTTTCTTTCACTCTATAAAACATTTAGACCACCTGAACTTTTCTCAGTCATATGGTCCCCATCACGACATAATTATGGCAAGGAATTTGAGTATATTTTTATGTACTTATGTACGTGCAGAGGAGCTTAAATGGTCTTGTTGGGGTCTACTGTAATTAAGTTGTTATGTGCCTTTTAATTGAATTTATACAACATTGTTTTTAAAATGTTAAACAATCACATCGAACTAGTCATGTATATCCCATATTAATCAGTTTTGATGTTTCTCTAATTCTGACACTAAAATCATTACCAAAGTATAATGTTAATCCACATTCTACATCTCAAGCGGTATAATATTACAGCCTGTTTTTGATTTAGTTTCCAATTTCTTAGATGACATAAATAATTACAGCATGCTTCTCTGAAAATAATATTAAGGAAAGTCAACATATGGAGTCCTTTTTTATTTACAAATGTCATATTCCTATCTATAAATAAAGCTCCCTTGCGGAGGAATCTAACAGCAAATTACATTAATAAAATTGGCTTTGTCTACAGTATATTGATAAGCACACAAAACACAAATACTGATGTGATGTCCTCACAGTTTATATTTTCTAATGCGCATAGTGTGGACATGGCAATGATTTCCTCTCACAGATGCGGACTGCTAATATGATCTTGTACCTGTAAGTGCTATCATGACCCTTTAAGTCTGTTTAGACCCTATTTTTAACAAATGGTTAAACTCTGATGCGTGTCAGAAAGTGCCACACAGTACAAGCCTAATTTCTTGTTATCCTGAAGTGGTGGTAAATTGAATACAAACTACACATTTTTCTGCTATGAGAGGGCCAGTTTGTTAACTTAAATTGAAAATAAAAGATGTCCTTTATATTGGCACATAATACTCTCAGTCCAGACACCCCACCCATGGTACAATTTGATTGATTATGACTAATGAGCTCTGTGCCAACCATACCACAGCATTAAAGTTCAACACCAGTTCTACAATGAAGCAAAGAATATCCAGGTCCACCCAGTGTGTTCATCTTTAGCTGGCTATGCTTTCCCTTCTGTCAACCAATCACCTCCTTCCCACCTTCCTTATTTTACTATATGTGTTCCTTCCTATGCTTTCTATTTTATTTCCCCCATGTGTTTCCTGAGCTACTGTACCTGGAATAACTAGTGTTATGATAACCCCAGATGCTTACCCTATCCAGTAGGAGATAAATACTTTTAAAGCCCTGCTTTGAGGCAAGAGCTTCAACTCAGTAACCACTAGAGACTAATGACAGACAGAGCCTGCTGTGTATTGAATGCTCTCAGTGAACCCAGCATATTTAATTTCTGTCTTATTAAAATTCACTTGTGGTAACATTCAACATATAACGACAATGCATGTATAAATCTAGAGGTCATCTAAATTGTATTTTAATTTTTCTTTAAGAAGTCAAGTTTAAAATAATACACTTGATATCAACTGAATGTAATTCTCTTGTGAGTTCTGGAATTCATATGTAATGGAGCTACATAATAACCCTATTATTATTGTCTAATTGTCGGCATTGGAATGTATGTAAGCTTTCACCTTATTTGGTCAAATTCTGATGCAAGCTTTAACACATGTCACTACATGTGACAGTTTAAATTTAGGGTAAATCCCAGGAATGAGATGTTTTACATAGTAAAGCCAGTTTATAATAGCAGGATCCAGGAAAAGGGAACCAGTTTGAGAAAGAACTCTACCTCTACCTCTATGAAGACTACTGATTGCAAGAACTATTTTGTTTTGTATTTTTATAAGGATGTTTTACTTTTGTTTTAGTTTCATCAGACTGTTGGTAATTCATTTATACGGGTGTTTTGAAAAGATTTTTTACTAGTCTAAGGTGTTTGGATTTGAACCTGTCTCAGCTAAAGCAAGCAAAATCAGCTTTATCTGACAGCTGTGCAGGGCTTAGGCCAGAAAACCTCATCATAAAGCTACTCCCATAATCCATGACTATTGGCACTTAATTTAGCAGTTACATCTTGGAGATGCCAAACAGATAGACCATGAAAAATGAAAACAGAATGCTGATGTAGCAGATGGTGTTCAGTAGAAGTTAGTGTGTTTTAAAGGACACTTGCGCAGTGTTCCTGGTATATCAACTCAATCCTTTACTGGGATAAAGTGCCTAGTGATGAAGATTAAGTATCACAGACAGTTCTTATCTGACCTGTCTCTAGTCACTGCTCACAGTCTGACACATTCCTGTGATTCGCTGGCATCTGGTTATACCACTTTAGCTCTCTTAGGTAGACTGGAAAAGTCAAGCTTCCCAACAGAAGGACATTCACTTATTTAATATAATTTTGCACACCAATGTGTTAAAACACTACAATTAAACAGTTTATGGTTCGAGATATTTAATAATCATTATTGAGCATTATGACGGGCATTCTGTTGGGAAGCTTGACTTTTCTGTAGGTAGACTTTTCTGTCTACCTAAGAGAGCTAAAGTGGTATAACCAGATGCCAGCGAGTCACAGGAATGTGTCACAGACTGTGAGCAGTGAGTAGAGACAGGTCAGATAAGAACTGTCCATGTTACTTAATCTTCATCACTTTAGGCACTTTATCCCAGTTAAAGATGGATTTGGGGGATCTCAAAATGTATTCTATTAATAGGATATTTATAGTCAACCAGACCTGAAACCATAAAACAGAACAAAATACTCAAGCATCAGAATAGCTCTGTAAAAAATGCAGTCTTCCTTTAAAATGTCAAAAAACAAGAAATGCTACAATTATATTACCATTACATATTGTATCATTCCTAATGTGTATTTTATGCATTTAAAAAAAAAACAGTAATGTAATTAATTTTGTCAGTGAAATATTTTAAAGATATACAGTGTATTGAGTAAGTTAAGTCAATAGGAATTTGTCCTTCATCAGTGCTTGCTTACATTTACGTTGGAATTTAAAATGTAGATTTTAAAGTTACATTTTATTAATTACCAACAACCAGTTAATACCATTTTTAAGGTGTTTAATTGTACAATATACTCCTAAAAGGACATCCGAATAAGTGGGTAAAACTTGAAACATAGATATGATGAAATATTTATATAAGTGTCATCTTTTTTCAAAACCTTTACAAATATGCAAATGTAACAGAATATTTATTGTAAAATAAAGGGATTATGTATACCTTTTTGTCAGCTTTTTTTGTTAATATGTGGAAACCTAATACATTCTGCATGGTAAGCAGTAAGTTCCTGTTGAAATATTCATTTTTACTGAGTGTAAACCTAATGAGCACCTCATGTATCATGTCTATCAAAACACAAAGTTGAACTACACGTCTAAAAAATACATATATTACACATAATTAAGTAAATGTAAGACATAGTAAATGCACATTTGGTGCATTCATATGTCCCAGCTTAATCCAAGGTAAAGCTACATCACTGTAACAATTGTTTGAAGTACAGAAACTAAAATGTACTCTAATTTTATGTTCCATCAAATTTTGTGAATCAAATTCAATTTTCCTTCTTTAATCTTCTAGTGCAATTCATCTGCCTTTCTTTCAGTATGGATAATCCACAATGTGGATGATTTCAATTGCAATTGAACAAATTAATTAATGATGAATAATGAATTTGGCTGGAGACCTTTTCCGTGAGTTCTGACAGCTATCCACAATGTTGCCCAACTAGCGAAAACACGATGGCATTGTGTAGTCTAGTGTCACGGATAGGAATTGGCTCGTAGGGCCACCTCCCCAAAACACAAAGCCGCCAAACCATGACTGGAAAAAAGAAGATGATAAATGGTTAACGCAACAACTGCAGTGGCGCAATGCCACCTACCCCCAAAAATATGAAAAGGATGAACAAAAAGTAACTGAAAAACCAGCCTGCCACGCACCCTGCAGAAACTAAATAAGAACCGCTCGGCACTCAGGTAAGAAAAAAAACCCTACTCGCTGGTAGGAGGAAACCTAAGGGAATCCATGGCTGAGAGTAGCCCTTCCTCCAGGCTCTAAAGATGTCTGTCTCCCTGTTTGGCATTGCCGCACGTGACTGAGAGGCCAAACAAAAAAAAGCAACATAAATGCAAGCCACACAGTTTTTATGGCACTTGGATATGATGTGTTGATTAGTGGGCAGATTCTCCTTCCAGAATTACAACCAAGTTTTCAAAGAACTTTCAGATACAGTGGTTCCTGTTACCATTTTCATTAGTACTGGGGTAAATGGTGACACTTTAGTACTTATATTTAATGCATTTTGTATTCTCTTGTTTGGGTCCTGCCTTGTTTAAATGTAAAAATATTGTCTGGTGCCCACATGTACTGTGCAGGATTTGTAGTCATTCCTTATCTGAAAATAGAGAATAAAGGGAAATCATGTAAGCAATATGGTCCAGCTGTATTACTAACATTAACTACAATAACTACAGTATCCACTTGCTGCTCTTTTAATTGTGAATCATTTTGTTATAGAAATATGTTCCTGGAAGGTATAGAAGTATTGGAAGTGTATTGGGGTCACCGGCATTAAAAAGAAAAGCAATATTATTTATTTTTTAAAAACAAATGATACACCTTGCTATTGCACTACAGAATGGTTCAGACCTAATATTTTATATAGCAGATCATATGGAAAACATAGAAGGGGAATCTGGGGATCATAAAGAGTCCTAGCTTTTCTCTACATCTTATTAAAACAATGTCACATCCAAATTAATAATCCTGACACTTGTAAGGAAACCACACAAGCTTCAATCTGATAAACTGATTGTGGTTAACCTATTTATACCCAACCTCCATTTTTCTACTGATTTTTAAACCATACGGTTCAGAGAGTTTCCATCAGAACCTTTGCAGTATAACCGGTAAAACTGTAACTTGTCAGACAAAGTGTATTTTAAATCATGCTTAAGTGACTCCTTGTTCAAGTTCTCAGACAGCTTCTAACAGTAGATATTAGATGTGGTACATAAGCAACCTAGCTAATGGCCTAAGATAAGCCAATCAATTAGGGGCACCTTGGAACAAATGGGAGCAGTTCCATGAAGTAAATGCAGCTAATCAATTGAACCTGATGCTATTGATGAAACTACGCCTCAATCACAATCCATTTTATTTTGACAAAGGAAATTGCATTTTAAATCAATTAAAGACAACTGAGCTGATGAACTTAAATCACAACATCAGTGGAAGCTGAAACCATGTGGTAAAAAGGTTACATGGAGACGACTATCTGAAATGAAATTGATTCGAGGCAGTGAAAGACTAGAACCTGATGCTACAAATTGCAGGAACTCAGATTAATTTACAACTGCTCTGAGGCAATTGAAATTGGAATAGACATGTCAGCTGATATCATTTTAAAGAGGATTATTTGATTTTACCCAAATTCTTCTCCCCTGATTATGTTCTGCAGGGGATAAAATCCCTGTGAAGTGGATAACGTGGAAGGGTATGTATGTGCTGTATGTTACACTTGCATTTATGCATATTTCTGGAGAACTGCTTGTCCAATTGCTATGACATTGTTTACCTTAAATTATGTATAATATCAGTTTCTGTATAATATCAGTCTGTCTGTCTGAACATCCATCTTTGTGCCACTTAGTTTTGCATATATCTTGGGAATCACTTATCAAATTGTGGTTACTGTTGATATATGTCATGGTCATCAACTGTATCATAATACTGATAGCTCTAATCTAAAATATACAGTATGTTACTGACAAACTTGTTTATCTTGTAATATTACCAGTTTTGTTTCCCTTAAATGTGGTCCTATATGTCTTATTGTAACAGCAGCTTAATTTCAAAGTCATCACAGTTAATGGCCTATATTTGTTTTTTACTATATTCAAGTAGCAAACCGGTGGTCTTGGCTTTCAATTTATTTTAAGAACATGTAAAAAATGAACTCCATAACCCATTTCCTTTATCAAGACCTTCTCAAGCACCTCTCCCATCTGTTTGTGTGATTTTTAGTTGAGATGGTGGTGCCTATACATTTGGCTTTGCTTAATTAGGTCCCACCAGCCAGACATGGAAATCACAATAGATACTTGAGCTGTCAAACATATGTTATTTAACACGTTCACTTGCATTAACACTCCAGCAAGCTTGCAAACCAAAAAAACAATATTCCCAAGACAATACATTGCAATCCAGCCTCTTCTGTGGGGCATCTTGGCCTATTATATATATGCCCATGTGTTTCTATTTATCATTTTACTTTGTAATCATAGTTTTAAGTTTGATAACTAGAATGATCATCTGATCCTAATGTAATTTTCTTTTTTGATATTTAGTACTGGTAAGAGTTTGTAATCAGCATGTCATCACACATTTTTAAATGTTCCACTGACTGTACCAGGAATGTTCTGCTGGAGCAATGCAAAATACAAAATTAAATACATTCATGACACAATGTTACCACCTAGCATCGTAAATAAAACTAAATGTATTTATTATTAATATTTTATTTTGCAAAAAAAGTGAATTCCTATTCAACTGTTGATTATGCCTCTTTCATTATACACTGTTTTCATTGGTTCAAGTAGTAACCGGTTCACTTTCAAATTGACAGTTGACTTTACCAATCAAACCATTAACAATGAGAGATGTTTAGCCAAAGTATTAATAATCAGGAACAAAAAAAGAAGGAAAATACTAAAGACTGGAAGTGTGGTTATGGTACATTTGTGTCTAATAAATCAGACTTTTTTCCCCCACTCCATACTGACAAACTCCTATAGAACCTTTAAGTGATAAATCAAATGTCTTCACTAATATGAAAACAAATTAATACCAGACTAGAGTTCTCTCTATCAATGTAATTATGGCAATATAGGAAGGTGTACAGTACAAGAAATTACACAGCCTAATGATGCAAGTGTCTTCTCATCTCAAACATTTCTGTTTTCATTCTGGATTGACTGGTATTAAATTAGTGCAGGCACTCCCAGCCCATGCATAAACATAAGAACATCTCTGGTTGCCCATTCCTTGGCAGAGACAGTTCCTCAGCCTCCAGCATCATTTCTGAAGATAAGGAAGAACCATTTGAACAGATCTCGCCCTTAAAGACATTTCACATCCTGTTATAGCTCTCATCTGGAGGGTTTGCATTTAACAACTCCACCCCCGCCCCCCCCCCCCCCCCCCCACCAAAAGTTCAGTGCTGAAATTCATAATGTTTGTTGAGGGACCTAAACAATTTAGTAGGAAACACAAACCACAGCCTCATAATATACAGTTTTTTAATTCGGCCAGGAGTCATAAACAAAATACATTGCTTGCTGAATGCCAGTGCCATCTGCGACTGATTCAATGTACTGACAGCAGAATCTTCATTAAAATGCATGGCATGTAATCAGATTTGACCAGTTTTCAAAGGAGATAAGTAATAATGATGCTAAACTGCCAACGTATTGGATCACTGCCACATAATAATAATAATAATAATAATAATAATAATAATAATAATAATAATAATAATTAATACTGCAACAGATGTGTTCTAAATAGCGTTGATTGAATTGATAATCATGATTTATTTTTTACTTGATGGGATGTCATTTTCATGAAAAACTTTTTTTTTGTTTGTTTGTTTTTTGTTTTTTTGCTTTTTAAACTAGCACCAGATTCTTTTTGTTCCCCTCATTTTCACCAAGCAAGCTTCCATTGTACTTTGAGAAAATTCTGAGCTCTATCCATATTTTTATGACCATGTGATTGCATCTGTATGACCATGTAATTGCATTCATTCAGCAGAAAGCAGCAGAAAATAAAAAGTAAACAGGACAAAGTGAATAGATTTAGTGCTCTTCAAGATCTGCAAAAAAGATGAAGTAATCGAGGTAAACAACATCTATGAGGAAGTGATGCAAGTAATTGCAGAAACAGCAAAAAACATCGCTGGAACACAGAGTATAAAATACGACCAGAAGATCACACAAGAGACAAAAGACCTCATGAAGAAAAGAAGGGAAATGAAACAAACAGCAACTCTGAAGTCAAAGATTGAATACATTGAGCTCTGCAAGACAGTAAAAAAGCGCATTACTGAGGATATACGGTCGTTCAACCGTAGGTTGGTAAAGAAAACTATTGAAAACAACCGAAGCATGAAGAAAGCAAAACAAAGACTAATCGTAGGGAAAAAACAGATTTTAGCAATCAAACAAGAGGATGGGACTGTCATCAAGAACCGCAAATTGATTTTGAAGAGAGTCGAAGACTTTTACAGAAAATTATATCAAGATGAAAAGACCAATGTAGCAGATGACGAAGACAGAAACACAACCCGAGGAAGAAGTTCTAGATGTTCTACTGGAAAAAGTGAAACATGCTATCAAACATATGATGACAGGAAAGGCACCCAGACTTGGCACAATCAAATGAGCAAGCAGGATTCAGGAGTGGATTTAGCACAATGGAGCATCTTCAAGTTGTACGGCAAGTGATTCAAACCAGCAACAAGTACAAACTACCACTTTGCTTGGGATTCATCGACTATGAAAAAGCCTTTGACTCTGTTTACACAAAATCTGTATTAAGCTGTCTGAAAAAAACAAGGAATTGAGAAAACGTACAGAGACTTTATCAGCACCACATACAAGAGTGCAACATCCACAGTAAGAAAAAAACAGCAACAAAATCAAGATTGAAAAAGGAGTTTGTCAAGGAGATACAATTTCCCCAAAGCTCTTCACGGCCACCCTATAATGTTAGTCTATAGGGAGGTTATACCCATATGTAAATAAAGGAGCTCTATGGTTTTACAGGTAGTATTAAATGGGGAAAAATAAAAGGTTAGTTGAATTTTAATGTTGATTTGTGTAAGCATAGTAATTGTGATTAAAATGACCTTTTATTTGACTTAGATTTATTTATGATATTAGGTTGTTCCAGGCAGAGGGGCTTCCTACTGGATCAGCTACATATACCCCTCAGGGGCTCATTCAGGGGAGAGGATTGGAAGGTAATCTATACTCCAGGTAACCAGTGGAATTCAGCTGACCAATGTTTGAAGTGCTAGCTATTGGTTACTTCATAGTACAGCTAATTTATAGTCTAGCTGGGTGCAGCGTTAGGCTCTGATAGTTTCTCATTTTGTTGTTTTATTCCAGTCTAGTCTACCTGTTCTCTGTTTTGGATGTGTTTAATGCTAAAGGATTAACTTTTGCAACTGTGGCGCCAAGAAAATAAAAATAAGAAAAAGAAAATAAAAATAAAAAGAACTGTTCTTTATTCAAACAACATTGTCTGCTGATATCTTCTTGCCTTCGTTACCCCAACATCTCTCTGGCTAAACTACCCTTACAGTAAGCGGTGGAACTGTACATTGAAAGATTGAACTGACACAAAATACCAAAACATTCATGAATGTCATTTTTAGAAAAATATATATATATATATTTCTAGATAGAAAATAAAAGCAATATAAAAAGTTATATAAATTAAGTAGAGGTGATATAATATATTCACACCTACAAGAGAAGACAGTATTTGATTTTTTTCATGACTGAATAATTTAGCATTCTGAGCAGCATAGCCGAGGTGCAAGGATTAGCCACAAAACTGAGAAAACATCAGATGGTAAAAACATTGGACTGGTGTTTTATAACTAAACTAATCCCTTTTTACATAACTTGATTGGGTTTCTTCTATCAATCAGAATAAACAAATATTAACAATTAGTCACTGATGGTTTTCACTGAAAGATTTGCTATCTAAGCTCTGTTAATAATTGAAATGTATAATTAATGTATAAAATATTTATACCAGGGCTTCAAGAAGAACACTGGAGAATATGGACATCTTCATATTAGAATACAGCCATCTGCAGTATATGCAGATATTCCTTTTTTTGTGGAGAATTTTAATGTAGCTGTATTCATGATGAGCTTGTCTGGGCTCAGATCACTCAGATGCTTAACTACTTTAGCCTCAAGGTCATGTCAATTTTTTAATGTCTCAATAGCCATCATTTGAGTTTTACTTTACCAGGCTTTTACTTTACAACACGTTCACAAGTGACCTGTTAAGGCTTTGAAGAAATATATACTGTGGTACTAGTTGGGTCAATGCATTGGTGATAAAGTTAGGAGCATTTACTTTCTAATTTTACAAGTCTAAGTGAGCAGTAGTGATAGGGTATTTATTAAATCAGTTGTGACCGCTCCCATTTCTCCATCAATATAATAGTGTTAATAGTTAATAATAGTAATAATTTTTAATCCCCTCTTTCTTTTCCAGAGGATCAGTATATAAAATACATGTAGTTCATTGTTATACAGTACTGCACATCTCATCAGAAAACAGTTACCAGTAATTATAAGGTATTTATGAATTGCCATATAATTGCATTTAATTATGCAAATGTCTACTATTTAAGGAGAGTGAATTATTTCTGCTATTATTAGGATTATGAAATTATCATTGTAGAAATTAGGCAATGACTCATAGAGGAACTAGAAACATGGGAGGTGAAAAGGTGTAATTGTATCTGAAACAAAAACACATTTTCAATTTAAAAAAAGTTACAAAAAGGGGCAAGCCATTTAAAGTGGAGATATCAAAAACACAAACCAAGTTAGAAGAAACAATTGGGGCAACCTTGGCCAGCACCAAGCAAATAGGCACAACTGTCAAAGTAGTGGGGGACAAGGTTGCCCCAATTGTTTCTACTAACTTGTCTTGTGTTTTTCAGGCACAATAAAAGTGGATTAAATGCATGAAAACACAAGACAAGTTAGTAGAAACAATTGGGGCTTGTTTGCTTTGTGCTGGGCAAAGTTGCCCCAATGGTTTCTTGAAACTTGGCTTGTGTTTTTGGTATCTCCACTTTAAATGACTTGTCCCTTTTGATAACTTGGCATTTTTTCACATTGAAAATGTGTTTTTGTTTCAGATTGTGTTATATCCAACAGTAAGTTATCACTGTCAGCGCCTGGCTGTAAATTGACTTGTATTGAATTGTACTTGCTCTTAAATCCAACAGCAATGTGTTGCTTTATTCATCTTACTGTTAATATACCTGCCTTAAATTGTACTAGCTTTTAATGACATTGTAAATATACTGTAATAACTTGTCACCTCTGTAAGTCGCCCTGGATAAGGGTGTCTGCTAAGCAAATAAAGAAGAAGAAGAAGAAGAAGAAGAAGAAGAAGAAGAAGAAGAAGAAGAAGAAGAAGAAGAAGAAAAAATATATAATTGAAAAAGCTTTAGGAGCTGTGGTTTGTTTCAATAGAATAATAATGACTAATTTTCCAGACGTTGTTATCCAAATCGAATTATAGGGTGTGTGAACTATGCATCAACAACTGCTGCTGCAGTCACTTCCAATAGGACTTTGTTTGTTTTACGTCTCATCCGAAGGACGCAGCACAAGGAGGTTAAATGACTTGCTCCGGGTCACACACAGTGAGTTAGTGGCTAAACCGAGATTTGAACTGGGCTCCTGGTATAAAGGCCCTTTCTTTAAGCGCTGTCCCTCAATTTTACAGCATGCGTAACAAAATGTTGTATAACATGACATTACAATATCATATTGGAATGCAGCATCTATAAATATTTGTACTTATTGTACGACTGGCCCAGTTGGTTTGGCAGGCTGTTCAGCATTGAATTTGTGTGCAATTCACAACCCTATTCACACTTATTGCTTACCCGGGGCTCACAGACTCGAAAATCACAGTGATACTGCCAGTGAACACGTGTGATTGAAAGTTCTGGAAGCACGATCATATTGAGCTCAGTCTAACAGCATCCCTCCCTCTGTTTGCCTGTCATTAACCAATGATACAGTACGTCTTTTAGTGTTGCGAGGTGCACAGTAAAAAGAATGGCAACAATAATACATTATGATAACGACCCATTTTTTCGCAGGACGAGATTAGACATAATTAAATTGAATTGTGACAGAACGGGCCAGCTGACACTTAGCAAGTTTGTGAATGGGTTGTAGATCAGATGTGCTGGTGTGGAGGGACACTGGCGGCAATGATGGGCAGGCAACTTTTCGTAAGTTTTTTAAAATTTGGGAGGCAATTTGGGTAGCCCTAAAGAAAACAAAACAAAGCTAAAAATAAAAGTTTGCTACACAGGGCAAATGCTTGGCTCTCTAAATGAGACGTCCCACTCTAGGAAACTACTACACTACGAAACCCTCTCTATACTGGTTGGGATCAACATCCCCTAAACTAACCTGCTGCTGTTGCTCTCAAAGTCCGGGTCTTTCCAACAGTCCTGGCTGGGCAGAGCCTTCACAGGCACCGTCTTGCAGTTGAAGGGTTCCGTAGTAGTTATCCAGGCCATTTGTGTAGCATGGCGGTGCAGTCACCTTGAGCTGTGGTGCAGACGCTTCTTGAGCTGTGCACAGACTCCCGGGCACGTCCCCAGCCAATCCGGACCTCCTGATCAGCTCAGCACCGGGCGAGCCTACCTGCTCAACTGGTTGCCAAGCAACGCTTCTCCTGTTAGGCGTAACGCCAAATTGAGTCTTTTCAATAAGGAAAACTCTTTGTTTTACTTATATTTCCACAAAGTTAAACCACTAATGACTTGAACATTTTGTAACAATAAAACACCAACAAATATTGTAAAAGTTAAGCAACTGCACAAATTGTGAGCAGGGAGTGCTGCTGTGTCACTCTGGTTGGCACGTATTGATTTGGCACCGATGTGCATGTCTTTCTGTTTGATTAATATGTATGTAATGATACAAATCTGACATCAGTATGACACTGGCATAATAAATTCACACAGTCATAAACAAGGGGGCAACGCTTCTCTCATATAATGTTTTTCTGCTCAATCAGAAGCAATCGAACCACACAATAATTGCTGATGGCTAACTGACAACTATGAGAGAATAAGAGCCTGGCGATCATCAGCAACAGGCAGTTGTCTGAACCAGGTTGTTGATGATTGATTAAATTACAATGTATGTGTCATCAAAATGTAAGAAATATATCTAAAGTAAAATCATTTTATATTAAAGTATATCTCAAGAATCGGTGTTATAGCTATTTTATAATATAATTGAAAAATATTTCAAGTAATCATAGACATTGTATGAGAATGTGTAACAGGGCAAAGAAAGATGCATCTATCACCATATAATAAATTGTTACTCTAGATGTGGCCGTTTTTATTGAGAAGCTGAAGTGGGAGTTGAGAATCATGAAGTAAAATAAAATGGGAGGTATAAAGATTACAGCTGTGATTAGCTTTTCTACAGTACTGACCATCCACACAATTCATAACGACCTACAGCATATGCATGTATTTACAGTACCTACTGGCTTATACGAACGGGATGTTTCATTCAATAGGCTGATAACAAGCGAATCGTCCTGACTTATAGAACAAAGTAAAAGTGAAAAAACAGCAAGAAACATCAACAAAATAATTAAAAGCCAGTACATTATCGAAAGCCCTTTATAATAATATGGCCTAACCATGAGGGAGCACTATAGTATATGAGGGAACAATGTATTTACAATGTTAAACTGTATACAATTGTAACTCTATGTGCCCTTTACTAAGTATATATATATATATATATATATATATATATATATATAGAGAGAGAGAGAGAGAGAGAGAGAGAGAGAGAGAGAGAGAGAGAGAGAGAGAGAGAGAGAGAGAGACATTATATGTAACAAGAGAGTCATTTGTGCACTACAATGCTTAATATTAAAGCGGTGCTGACCAGTATAAGGTAATTGTATGTAGTGAAGGTAGAGTCTCTACGGTAATACAAAAGTTCAAAAATCTTTGAGCCAAACATTCAGTTTTAATGGCTTACCAAAAAAAGTTTCCGTAGGGACATTCATAGTTGCACTCTCTTCATTTTTCTTCTTCAGAAGGATTCAATACTTAACTCCTGCTCATTTATATTCATCAAAAAATCTCTTTATTTGTTTAAAAAACATGGTCGTAAAACAAACAACGGGTTCCGACTGTTTTTTTTTTTTTATGAATATAAATGAGCAGGAGTTAAGTATTGAATCCTTTTACTTGTGCAAAATTTGACTGATCCATCTCAAAATTGTCCTGTCAACCATATTTGCCAGTTTACACTGCCCTATTAACACATTCATAGATTTTCTACATGTTCTTATTCAGGAAATCTGCAGTGGGGAGGGAATATAATACTTCAATACTTTCTGTAATAAACTTCATAAAACACTCTTACAAGAACAGGGTCCAATTATGCCTTGCCACTTACTGTATCATACCACAAAGACATCTATTCACTGCAAAAATAGCTCAATACCGGTTCTCATGGACAACACATTGAGCTGTCCTAAATTATGCCTTTAATAACCGAAGTGCTTTTAAATACACACCAGGTATTGTTTAAGAGTGTTTATCAGACTCTTTCTCTAAATGTACTGCAGGGTCTAGGGACATGGTTACTGGTTTTCATTCGAAACAGTGTTTCGGAGTTCATTACTCTTAGTGCAGGTATCATTTGTCTCTCTTCCTCTTGCCCATGCCTCACCAGGTATTGACTTCATTAGAATCCATTAAGGAAGTGTTATTATAATGCTAAAATCAATAATGCTGTTACCTGCAGGTGGGTTAGGACAAGGATCCTTTTTTCAGCCTGTGATTTTTTTGTTCTCAGATTCTACAAGTATATACAGTTGTCCCGTGTTATACCGCCCCCTTTATAATGCCACCCTCGCATACCGCCAGCTATTCTCTCTGAACAAATGTCACCAATATAAAAACAGTGCTATTTTTACCAGTTATATTGCCACCCTGCTGTCCGCCATCCGCCAGCTTCCCCAGCCAAGCAAACGCAAATATAAGCATTGTAGTTTCCCTCATTGTAGCGCCAGCGAAATAATCATGGCCAATTAAAACAACAAAGTTATACAGTTAACCTTTGACTCGCTTTCCTAATTCGTTGTTAACTGAACGTTCATACCAATGTCATCAGAAAGTACAAAATGGCGAGTCAACCCTACATTTAACACCAGAGCAAAAGATAAATATCTGCATGTATGCATCTGAAAATAACAAAGCAAGACATTGCAAATGTTTTCTCACTTAAGTGAGGCATACTGTTAATCGAAGGACAACTGGAGACATTGTAATGGATAAAAACAAATGGCTGAGCTTGATGGAACGGTTCGATTTGTTTACTGAAAAGGGCTTGACGCAGTCTAAAATAAGTGATTTTTATAAACCACAATAAAAAAAAAAAAAGTACAGTAAGAGGTTTGTTTATTTGTGTGCAGGTTTTGAACAAATGAAGGCTGACTTAAACTAAGGCATCAGTTTTGTAAACAGCAGAATAGTTTTTTTTTTATTTTTGTTTTTAAAAAGGGTTTGCCTGTATATATTTTTTGAACTGCTTAAAAAAGAATGCTATTGAGCTTAAATTGCTTTGCGAAATAAATAGACGGCATCGTTCAATGGGGGATAGTATTCAGCAGGCTTACAGTCATGCCACAAACACTAAAGTTCAAATGACAGTACAGTAAAAAGAAAAAAAGAAAAAAAAATGTACTTTTTGTTTTTATGGAATTGGATTTGATACTAAATGAGTGTTTATTTTTTATTTATTTATTTTTTTTAAGTATAAACTGTTCCTCAAAAGTAACCATGTATGTTTCATACGGATGGGAAAAGATGATAAAACGTCACTAGCAGACCTACTGTTGTGTTAAGAACTAGCACTGTAGTTTTAAAAAAGATTAATGTTTTATTAAAATGGCCTGGAGATACTGTAATTGTATAACTAAAAAATTAAAACTTTTGAATTTATTGCAAACATAATAGGTTGTGTGTGGTTTTTTTTGTTTTTTGTTGACCCTCACTATAACGCCACCCTCGCTTATTGCCTGTTTTTGCCCATGGCCCTTACCAGGCAGTATAAAGAGGGTTGACTGTAGTTTGGTGTGTTATAAGTATGTATAATATAATAACACTGAGGGTTTCAGGGCTGCAACGTGTATGTTGAATGCATACGAAGATTATGTGTTTGTTTGGTACAGCATGCAGTCTCTGGTAAGAGTTGGGCATCTGTCTCTGACTTTTTGTTCTGTTGATTATATAGCCCCAAGGATTGGTTATTGATTTCAGGATCTTGTAGCATTTCATTCAATCTATGTGTGGTGAAAGCACATAGCATTCTATTTCTTACAAAGTGGGTATTAGTTTTGTATTGATTTTAAGGCTTACAGTACATTTCACTTGTATGCTATCTGAAAATCTCATCCAGGGGGATGTATGTGTAAGGTTTACACTGTAGGTGAGCAGAAATCAGAGGTAAATGGTATCCTTTGTGGTAACCATTGTGGTAACCTTAGCTATGACTGTCACAGTATGTATCACATAACCCCCTACAGGTTCTGGCATTAATCAGCACTGTATTGTATATCTCTAAGTTTAAAGAGATCAAGCAGAGTTCAGCAGCAGACAGCACAGTGGTATTCCAGTCCCGAATGAGCTTCAAAAACAATGCAGTATAATGGTAAGAGCATTCTGGGAAAATATATATATTTTTCAGACCAAGGGAATGAACAAAGTAACTCAAAATAAAATTGTTATGTGTTAAAATAACAAGATATACAATGGCAGAAGACAAGCACTTAAAAATCTCCCTTGTTTCATGTCACTTTCATGTTAATTTTGGGTTGTCTTGCAAATTGCTGTTTTAGGTCTTTTTTCTGACATATACTGATTGAAGGTATTTTTTGTAAATATAAGAATACCATCATTTAACACGAGAGGTGGTCATATAGCAGCAGCTGTACTGGCACAGGCTTGTTCCAATCTTAATGTGGAACAGTAAGGCAAAATCCAGCATGTATTAGGTTTCCAAGCATGAGGGTTTTACTGTGGCGCCACCATTAGGGATGTTAGGCAACTTGTCAGCATTCATCCTCCCCTTGGAGCACTGTGCCCTTAACATAATAACTTTAGAACACAAGATCCAAATAAGACCTTCAATGCGTCTCCAAACAATCCCAGCCTGTCTCCCAAGATATTGTTTTCTGTCTTCTGATTTATACAAGCCATTCAAGGAGCCCTTATGTACTGCAAAGAATATCAAAGATCGCAGCAACACTTGTGTAATCAAGAGACAATCAATACAACTCGAAAGACAGTAGTTAATGAAAAGCACATATCAACAGTCCTAGACTCTACCCAGTGGTGCCAAGTGGAGTATCACTGTGTAAAAGAGAAAGTCATATGCAAAGCAAGTTGTTTTCTTATTTTATGCTGCCTAGGGTAAAGTTTGTACTTCAAGAGGACACGATATTGATCCCAGATGTGCTGCATCAAATGAAACCTGTCTGTAATGCCCAAAGAATAAATGCAGGCTTTACAGTACATTATAAACACTTTCTGTAGTTAAGGTAAGTTTTTGATTTTTTGAAAGTCAAACCATAACAAGGTAGCTATAGCCTCAATAAATCAGGTCTCAGGTCATTTATTATCATGGTTGTCAGTGTCCTTACTACTAATTACTGGTGATGTTCACAAACTGACCTTAAGAAAGTTGTTTATCAATGTCTTCCATGGTTTTACATTTCGAACAGCACTGCTTTCATCAGATAGGGACTTCTTCACATTTATTTTATTGGGCACCTTTAAACTGATGTTAAACAAATGTAAGCCAATTACTATTTGTTCATTATTATAATTTTCACACAAATTATGTTTATTTACTGTACTTGCTAACAACATTGGCCACTAGCTGGTTCCTGGTACTGGTTCCACAGGACACATAGGCCCCAACCATCTTCAATGCCTACAGTAGATTATTCCACAACAGTGATCATCCATTGTTAACACCACAGCCATTACATCTCTGTAGTGCTAGCAATAGGACCGTCATTGACTGTTAATTGCCACTAATCTGAGCTACAGGACAAGCTCCGACACCACAGTTTATATTACAGTCATTCTGAATGCTCCATACCCCACTTCCACGGCCATCCTTTAGGTCAGCAAAAATCTGCTCTTAATCCCACCTACATTTTAACATCCTGTTTGACCAATTAAAAAGACCGCTGGAATACGAGCGTATGATTGTAGATTCGCTTGGTTTGTGTGTCACATACCCACATGCATTCACCATGAAAAACCAGATGACTGTGGCAGGATGACAGAGGTTTGAGGCTCAGAGACAGTGGAAGGGGCAAAATAATGATCTTTATTCAACAAAAAATAATCAAATAAACAGGCACAAGGGCCAACAAAAAGGTTCAAACAAAATACAGACATGTAGGCTGGGCATTAGCCTTCACTACAGTTTCTTTCTCCAAAATTGCACTGCACTGCACTGCACTGCACAGCACAGCACAGCACAGCACAGCACAGCACAGCACAGCACAGCACAGCACAGCACAGCACAGCACCGCACCGCACCAAACAACCTCACCCAAAAACTCCTCTCCCACAAAGGGTTTCACCTGCCCTTTTATAGTCTGTGGCTGGAGCCCAATTAACTAATAATTAACAATTAAACACTTAAGGCTCCAGCCACATTCTCACATGTATTTTACAGGGAGGAATTTAACCCCCTCCCTGCCAATCCAAAACAAAACAAGAATCACAAAACCATAATGAAAACAGTAAAAACAACAACAATAACAAAACACAAATTTATAGCGGCGAGCTAGCACCCCATCACAATGACATTCAAGTTTTTCTTCTTCTTTGTGGCTGGTTGTTGGTTCTGTGCCTAGCTAATGCTCGCAGGTTCAAAGCACCATAAGAATCCTTGTACTCCTGCTTTTTGGATGTCAATATACTCATTTTTTTTCCATATACAGAATACAGTGTCGATTAATTAAAGTAGAAACACAACATACATTGATTATTTAATTTAGATTAACCTTTTTATTCAGATGTAATTCATCTGCAAAGTGTGTGATAAAAAAATATATATTTGTTTTTCAACATTTATATACAGTATCTAATTTATTTCAGCGCCATTAAACTTTTTTTTTATTATTATTAAAAGGCTCACTGAAATGCCAGCTAGTGTATATGAATTCCAGTCACACAGCCCTCAATTTAATCTAAGGAAAAAGGCTACAAAAAAGTGCTGAATGTTAGACCTTGTGTGCAACCAAAATGCCAGCCATTCCTTCAAGCATAGACTAAAAGGAAACATAAAAAAAGACTCTTAATTGGTTTGTGCAGGCACTTTTTCCATTTTCTTTACAGTCATTTAACGTGTACAAAGCTGCCGCAACAAATTCATTATTGTTATAAAAGACTATGGCAGAATGATGAATAGGAGATTTCAACCGCCTGCCCGAGTGTGGTGAAACTGTGAGAGAAACCAAATTATATTACAAAACAATAAAAATGACAGAAATAAATGTATTCAACATACTTTAATTAATACTTTAATGTATTTATCTGTGTGGAACATGTAAATAGACTAGCCATTGTTGAATAACGTATACTTTAGAGAAACCGGATAGTTTAAAAATGAGCTAGGTTACATAGACAGCTAGTATGGAGGCAATTTGGTTTCAATATTAACTGAAGCAGCCAAATGGCAGGAGAGCTTTAGTGTACCCTAAATTTTATGACAACTTCAAAGGTGATTACACTGAATTCTGTGTTCTTAGGGAAGTGACACCTTTGGCTAAACATTCCTTTCCCACAGTTTAAACTTTAAAGGAAAATAGGCAAAAGGCTTATTCCTTCTCTCTTTTCCTTCCTATTAAACAATAGTTTTATTGTCTTGCTATGTTGTCTTGGAAATAGAGAAAAGGGCCCCACGTGAGCAATGATATTATCGGTTGATAGGAGGCTTGTAAAACTTCCATCAGTATGTAATTGTCTTTTCTGATAGGTTAAGAAAAAAAGGGGTAATGTCATAAGGGAAGCTTATATTAATCACAACATTGTATTGTGTCTTTGGACTCTCTTCAACCTGTGCTTAGGGGGAGGGGAGTCCCCACCACTATTACTATGTTAATAAAAAATATCTTTGCTGAAGCTGCAACTAAATTTTGGATTCACAATAATGTTCTACTCACGGATGCACGGAGAAAAACGTGTTTAATTTGTTAAAGTTCTACAATAATGCAGTAATAATGTAATATACCTTTGTTAGAAAAGATAGCAGAGAGTTTCATATTTGATATATTTTAGGGAATTCCGGTTTTAGTAATCGTTTTTCTTAGCTTGCTACTACTGCTACAGAATTATCGGTAACGCTTTATATTGTGTGGCATAAATTAATATTAAATAGATATGCAATTGCATATTAATCCTTTGTGGTCCTATGTCGGACCCTGTCCGACATCATCAAAAAGACGTAAAACACAGGTCTCTAGTCGTTTTTTCTCCGGAAAAAGCAGAGAAAACCATTCAATGGCCGAGTGAGACCAATAGGAGCCGAGAGAAGCCGAAAAAAAAGGGGCGGATCTGAGCAATACACATAGCCCCGGCACCACAGAGATAACACGGCCATAAACAAACAAGATAGCTGCTTCCGCATCATATCTATGTAATATTAATTTATGCCACACAATATAAAGCGTTAACGAATTGTCTTATTAAGATAACTATTTTTTTCACACAATCTCTTGATTTTGTCAAGTATGAATACCGTAAAACTTCAATTAAATGCCTCCAGCGTTTATTTACAATATTTGCCAGCAGACCCGGCGCGTATTGGAGACCGGAAATTATTTGAGACCGGTGTTTATATTAGATCACTAGCTTCACATGCTTCATGCGGTCATTGAGAAGCCACTAGCACACAACCTTGTAGGAACATCATAACTCAATTTAAACTTTGTTAAAGGTTGTGTGTCAATGGGAACTATGTAACCGTTTTTTGTTTTTTTTTTGTTGTTTTCTATGGACAGTCCACCTAAAGGCTTCCACACTTGTTTGGGTTCTTAATCCCAGAAAGATAGTTTTAAAGATGTAGATGGTGCACACACACACGTCTTAAAAATCATGTATTTCAATTTTGAATTCATTAGGGGTGCAGTTTAGCCAAATCAATTAACGCATATGGCCCGCTCAGCATGTGCTGAAATATTAAGAAGCTGTGTCAGTGAAGAGGCCAGGTTCCTAGGGGGGTGAGATGATCTGCTGGACAAAGACAGCTCCCTATGACAATGTTCTACAGATGCATGTCCTCTAAACCAACAGGAAAAGACAAATATTTAATTCACAGAGATGCTCATTTAACATAATATGATCCAGTAACTGGAAACAGGTGGTGGCAGTGGGAGGGGGGCTGACATGTATATTTAAATACATTGTAAATACAAATTCTAAGAATTCCATCAGTTGTCAGAAAATTGTGCCCATGACGTTTAACATTTTATCAGCAAAAGTTTTGTGGTAACAAATGTGTGTTTTTAGTCAAGACTTTTTCATTCTGCCCAAATCCAGTGTTATCTATGTCTGTTTAGAACTACTTTTGGCATCATACAGTCATCGTCCTATAATTTGCTAGATTTTGGAAATGTCTGGAGCAGGTAGACCAGTACCAGTTTGGTACCATTAACATTGTTTCATGGGTCAAAATGTGTCAAATTCCAGTGACAAATTGAAGAATCATCATCTTACTGAGACATAAATACACTTCTTGATCTCCTGCAGTAATGTTGCAAAACTTGTGTTCAGAAATGCTTACCACACAACTTCAAAACAAATAATGCAAGGGCCAATGAAACCTACATCAGTGCTTCCCCACGATTGTCAAAAGTACATTCTCAAGAATTTCACAATTTCTCAAAACAGGTTAATCTGTTTATATTTTACTTTTTTTTAAAAAAATATAAATTCCAAATACAATAATCAAAATATACACACCTCCAGACAGTCACTAATTAACGACTTAAATCAGCAAGCTGAACTCTCCATGTAGCTCAATCAATAAAGCCTTAGATTATGTCCTTAAGATCATACCATTGAATCCCTCTGTTGAAAACAATTTCAATATAAAGGTACAGTTGTCCCACGTTATAACGGGTAAAAATAGCATGTTTTTATTCAGATAAAACGTCACTTAGCGACCTAATGTTGTGTTAAGAACTAGTACTGTAGTTTTAAAAAAGATTAATGTTTTATTAAAATGGCCTGGAGATACTGTAATTGTATAACTAAAAAAAATAAAACGTTTGAATTTATTGCAAACATAGACGGTTGTGTCTGTGTGTTTGTTTGTTTTTTTGGACCCTCACAATAATGCCACCCTCACTTATTGCCCGTTTTTGCCCATAGTCCTTACACCTGGCGGTATAAAGAGGGTTGACTGTACTTCTATTATTATAATTCAACTGTACTTCTCTTATTGTAATTATAGCAGTTATAACCTCTGAACTGATTTGCAGTTAATTGTATATCTTGTACTGGACATATTTTGTTTTAACTTCAAATTTATATTACAAATACACTATTGATACTGATAATGAAATTGCTGAGGAGAGGTAACTGCATGAAACACATATTAACAGTATGTACTGTTAATGGAATTAATAGCAGCAAAAACATTTAACAAATAATTCCACTTAATCATCATTGGAGATCGGAAAAAGCAAGGAAAAAAGCAAGGATGACAAGTGTAACTTCGAATGACCTTGCTAGCATATGAAATGGATTTTCTGTCACTGTCATGTACCTTATTCTCCTGTATTCTCACACCAGTGCCTGTATTGAAAGGCAACTTTAGTTTTAAACTCTTCTTTTCTGATATACTGTTATTACCGCAAAAATAATTTTATAAGTCTGTGACAGAGCGAATGAATCCGAGTCAACAATCTCCCTCCCGACCTGTGAGGGCACGGTATAACAGGGACAGTGTGCCCCGGACTGGATGGTTTGACAGTTCATTCCAGGGTCAGTCGGAAGTCAGCCATCCAAAAAGGGGGCGAAGCCACTATACTAGAAGTCAGCACCTTACTGCGGTAGGTGATGTGTCATTCATGGAATAGAGGAGATGTGATTGCACCCACTACCAAAGGGGACGTGACTGAAGGTATATCAGGGAATGTGGCCGAGCGATCTGTTCCTTTGTTATGGTTACGAAAGGACCTGTAAAGGAGTACAGCGAGAATAGAACCTTGAGTGTTTTGTATTGTTTTGTATTGTCTAATAACTGTTACGTTTGTCATTTGTAGACGGCTAACAATTCCGGGAGCTGTCGCTAAAAGCCAGCACCCACCCCGGACCACTCTACACCATTGTTGTCACCATTAACTGAATCACATGGTATTGAATCACCACTTGCACAAGGCGCACCCACTATTGGACTTGTGAGCGTGTGTGTATAAAGTGTTTGGAAACAGCATTATTATTTCGGGACTGTGCCCTGTGTTTTTACCTGCGCAATACACATTGTTGTGTAGAGTCAAGTATTATTATTTAAGGTTGCTAAACCCCACTGATTAAAGAGCTGTGTTTTGACCGCGAACTGTATTAGTGTCTTTCATTCCTGAGCACCGCATCACCACTACACCTGCGCACTGCAAAAACTGTTTTTGTGTAAAAATAGCTTCTTTACAATATATTTTTTCCCTACATGCTCAACACCGATAAATAAAGAAAGATACACTGGTTTTGTTTGCATTTTTAATCTCTGGTACAGGGGAAATGCGTAATCTACTTAACAGTTTTTGATTGGTTTAAAATAGACCAGTAATATTTGAGAAAATTAAAAAAAATGACGCATGTCACATGTACGGAATATAGTGAGAACTCAATGTACAGCCTGCATAAATTGTTTTCGGTGTTCCGTACAGTGTCTTTTCAACCGTTTTCCGTAATTATTAACCTTGTAAAACTAATTAATCTTATAATAATAGCACTGCAGAACCAAACTACCTGATGCTAGATTTAATAATAAAAGAAACAGTTATCATGTCGAGATAATGGAAAAAAATATACCAGTGAACTCGTATTGAGAAAAAAATGTATTTAATATTTCATAAAATTTAATTTCATTTAAGTATCATTAATTAAAAACAGTTAATAACAACTAAACTTTTCTTCTAGTATTTTATGTAATAAACTTAAGTTGGGGGGAAGTTGGGAACAAACTATACGAAGAGCACTTGTGTTTTAGCTGTTTACTAATTAACTTAAGCTGTAACTTACACAACGCTCAAAACTACAATGTTAACTATAACGTTATAAGTCACTGAGTCCCCAGCCTTAAATGTACTACAAGTTGTAAATTCATTATTGTTAATAAAGTTTGTTTTAAGTTAGAACTCTTGTCATGTCATTTTAGGAAGGGCATATACCCTATGGCTGCTGTCAGCACATCAGAAAGAGCTGGGGAATGTTATAATAGTGCTCTTTTTTCACTGTCATTTTTTGCATCCTAAATATCAAAGCAGGTAATTATTGAGACATGAGGATATTAAAATATGTATTATATAATAAAATGAATAATTATATTGTTTCAAACTAATTTTTTCAAGACAATAAAACGTAACCGCGCGTCTTCCCCTCGTCTATTTTAGGGCAGCAGTGTGGCGTAGTGGTTAGGGCTCTGGACTCTTGACCGGAGGGTTGTGGGTTCAATCCCTGGTAGGGGCCACTGCTGCTGTACCCTTGAGCAAGGTACTTTACCTAAATTGCGCCAGTAAAAACCCAACTGTATAAATGGGTAATTGTATGTAAAAATAATGTGATATCTTGTAACAATTGTAAGTCGCCCTGGATAAGGGCGTCTGCTAAGAAATAAATATTAATAATAATAATATTTTGTAGGTGTACGGAGTACTGTTACTTACTTTGATTGTACAGGAACAAAGAGCAGTATTGTCTTGTGTGTGACAAAAATGGAAAGCGGGCGAAATGAACTGTACATCACTATTCATTTTCATTTCTAACCTTTATTTATAATTTACATAAAAAGGTCAACTGTATGGAACACTGTGATGTACGGAATACAGTGAGTCTACATTAGCATTTTCAATTTTTGTCTGACGGTCCTACTTTATCCAATGTAACCAAGCCTTTGGCTCCGGGGTTCGTTGTGCACGAGTTATTTGACCCAACACAGGAATTTTTATTTTTCAATAAAATTTATTCACACAATAAAATAAACAAACAAAACAAAAGCCTAACTCCAACCGGGAGTACTAAACCAAACTTTTTTTTTTTTCTTTCTGATTAATCCTAACCTAATACTACTTGACGGCTAAGCTGTTTTCCAGTCACACACAATCGTATACAGGTCTCCACAGTACCTTTGCTGATTCCGACCAGACAGGTCTCCACACGGCTGTACGCAGCCTTCACCACAGCAGCCCTCACTACGGGGTTTCCCCTGCCTTTATGCAGGGCCCCATTAAAACAAATTGGAGCCAGGTGCTTCGCCTGACTCCTCCCCCGATTATGTCACACCAGTCTCAAAAAATGTACTCAGCTTTCTAACCAATAGCTGTTTGCTACGGATCCCAGTGGCAGGTTTAGTCTGAATGCTGACAAATCAATGGAGGGTGGGAATAAGGAAATTCATAGAGATTGACAGCTAGTGTTAACAGAGAAGCAGTATAGGTGTGATGTTTTTAGTCTGAAAGAGTATGAACGCTTATATTTAACATTCAAAGTGACTTAGGGTATTGAGAGTAACAAATTAAAACTTAATTAGAACAGTGGTTTTGTGTTAGATCTTGAAAAAAGAATCGGGATGTTGAAAGTTAAGTTTGTGTGAGCCATGATAACCGTGGCTGTAGTAATCCCATCGTGGCACTGGTACAGTAGTTTAATATTAGACACACCGGTGCATACGCCTCACTGGGGTATTAGTCGCTCCCCCCTTTTGAGGGCCACGCAAAAATGCCTAGAAAATTGACTTTTACAACGTTTTTTTTATGGTATTATAGTTTTTTTTGTTTTGTTTTGTTTCCGAAAAGAATATTGTTTTATAACTAATTTCTGAATCTTAAAATTTGACATTTGCATATGGAAGTTGCCATAGAGTTTTTTTTACAGTTTTTCCAAGGTTGCAAGATGTTTTCCAACAGTTAATTAATCAACCAGTACTTGGTAATTAGATGGGCTCTGCAGACTCTGCTACATGTAGGCTTGATTGTGTCCCAGAGCCTCTGAAGTGAGAATAATTTCTCATTCAAGACTGCAAGGCCTACACAATGCAGACAAGAGTATGACAGAGACAGCAGGGAACAACACACGTAGTACTTAGCCCATCTGTCAAAAAAAAATATATCTTTAAACATTAGAATTAAATATGCTTTTCTAGAGAGATTTCACGATTATTATTTTATAATATGTATCTTTAACTTCCAGTCAGAAAATACTTGCAGCTATTGCTCCCATGTGGTGTCAAATTATTTTTAGCAAATAAACTTATCAGTTGCTGACCTTGTTAAAGTCTAATTTCCCAAGTTTAATGCTGCAATGGAACCCATTAGCAAAGAGCCTGTGGAATGCTGTGCATTGATGGATACACTCACTGGTAATGGGTGATTAAGAGAGACAGGAAGATAGTGCAGTGAAGTGCTCAATCACAGCCAGTGCTGCAATTTCACAGCAGTTATGTAGATATTGTGGCTGAACCTTTTGCAGCTCCTACCAATTCACTAGAGTCCGGTAAAAATTTTGAGATCATTGATCAGAGTGCCAGAGATTATTTTCGTTGACAGCTAATGCTCTTGTGAAATGAAAAAAAAAATGAATGATGAGGTCTTTAGACTGTGCCAAATTTATTACAGTATGCCTTTTCATACACTGTTGTAAATTGTGTTAGGGTAGTAGCTATGGGATATATCTGTGGTTCCTAAAAAAAGGGCTTGGAAATTAAGGTAAGATGGAAGAACAAAAATATTAACCCAGGAAGCATAAAAACACATGTTGAGCAACAGCAGTACTATAAAGCAACAAGAAATTGCTTAAAATGAACTAGAGGGTTCCAACTTCATGCAAAAATTAAGTCTAAAACCATAAGTTGACTGAAAAACCAAGCGGAACATCATAGCTACTGTTCAGTTTATTGGCTTTACGTGGTTATTGTGACTGATGTCTGCAGATCAATTTTCACTTGATAGGATGACATCATAATTTAATCTCAATACAGTTTAAAAGATGTTTACTCTAAAGCAACATTTTTCTTTTCTTTTTTTTAAATTTAGTCGTTGCCAATTATTTTTTATTATTTTTCTCCCAATTTGGAATGGCCAATTATCATTTGAAGCTCAGTTCACCACTACCACCCCTGCGCTGACTCGGGAGGGCGAAGACAAACGCACGCTGTCCTCCGAAGCGTGTGCCGTCAGCTGACCGCTTTTTTTTACACTGCGGACTCACAGTGCAGCCACCCAAGAATTACAGCGTCAGAGGACAACGCAGCTCTCGGGCAGCTTACAGGCAAGCCCGCAGGCGCCTGGCCAGACTACAGGGGTCGCTGGTGCGTGGTGAGCCGAGGACACCCTGGCCGACCTAACCCTCCCTCCCCCCGGGCGACTCTCGGCCAATTGAGCGCCACCCCCTGGGAGCTCCCGTCCTCGGTCGGCAAAGGAATAGCCTGGACTCGAACTTGCGACGTCCAGACTATAGGGCGCATCCAGCATTCTACGCAAGTGCTTTTACTGGATTTTAGTTGAAAAAGCCCCAAAAGTAAATAAATAAATAAAATGAACCATGTTTAATTACATTAAATGTTTGTTATTTCTGCAGTCTATGGGCTCTAGGTATCATTGATTTTTCTTTCGTATCTTGACTTTTCATAGGTTTTTGTGACTTCGTAAACCTACCTGCAATGTACTAAAGTCATTTTCACTCCCGTAACTCAGTTTCATCCCTGCTGCAGTAGTTTAGTTATGACTGTTTGTTTCAAACTACTTTCGTATACAAATGTATGAATCTCATTATAATACCAAAGTTTTGCGCTTACCCCTTGATGTATTCTCATTTTTTCATGATTTACAACTTTGGTTTGAGCCTGTTATTTTACGTATGCCTCTCACTGGTGTAGATTCAAGTAGCTGCTTGTATGTGAAACTTCCTATTTAAACGATTCCAGGCTTTTAGTTACTTTAAAATAAAGCACCTTAAAATATAAAAGAAAAAAAAAATTGCAGTGTTATTTAATCAAACACAAACTGAAACCTTTTCTTATCACTGTATGTAGTGTACTTTTTGTTCCTTTACGCAATTAAAATATACATAGACTCAAACAAAAGTTTTCTGCGATATTCTTAAATTGACATGAATTTGTGATATTAATTTTTTAAGTGTCTTCATAGATTTATGGTTTCACTTATGAGTTGTAACAAATGCATTTGTACTGCAGGCTAGGTTTTGAGAAACACATTATATAAACGTTTTCATACTTTTGTACTTGATAATATTAATTGCACATGATTACTGTCTTGTTAGAATATGTTTTGTTGAAGAACAAAAAAAAGTCTTTGACCAATTTCAGAGTTTGCTGCTGATGTGTTTATTTTCAAAAGGTTTTCTTTAGGTTGTGCTGCAGCAGCACTCCGTATTTTCTTTTTTGGGGGGGGAGGTGGGGTTTACTTCACTGTAAATCCTAGCGCCGATACTGGTCCCAGTGAATTTATTTTGTTAGTTATTTCTTTCCATGTTTCGTTTCTTTATTGTTTTTGGCCCTGCAAAGTGTTAAATAATATTTCCTGATGTTTTCCCATTTCACTAACTAACAGGTAAATGTCGTCTTTGTGGAAGTCTGTTTTCCTTTTCTTTTTGGTCGGTGTCATAGTTGCATTAAGGTCGGAGTCTGCAGAAGCCACAGCTCGATCCTGTTATATTTGCCTCCTACTTCTTCCTGTTCACTGTACTACTCATTTAACATTTAACAGAAGTTAAATCTTGACTTTCGGTGTTGGGGGTCCATTTATAATGAGATGTCTCCTGTATACTGAGCAGTCATTTATGCTGTTTGTAAACTTGCGTTGATATTACGGTAGTTGTTTGCGAATAAGAACTGTTTAGTACATCGCATGCAAAAAACATACGAAGGACGGAGGCTGCAGATTCGCAGCATTTACAATCACATAAGTAATATTAGTACATAAAGCCCTGAACATGCTCCCAAGAAAGTTGATGTAGCTATGCAACCAAGAAAAAGAAGATGATTAACTGGCTGACTGACATCTTTCTTGAGATAAGAATATATTTATAATGGTGTAAGGTAAAAGGAAAAACAGAACTTAAAAGCTATGAAAATAATTTAAAACAGTGGTATGCCAATATATGGCAAAATACAATAACCTTACCTAATCAACCTTGGGTTAACTCATCACAAAGGCGAATACAAGATTTTCTGTCAGATTTCCAAATCAGACACATGTATGCAGCAGGGGTACTCTGCATGGACTCAAATTACCTGCCAGTAATTAAGGTACTCTGTAATCACTTCAGTCATGCGTTTATCAAAGATTGTAGTGGGGGTTGTTTTCATAATATTGCTTGTCAAGTGAAAAGTCTAACCTTAATCAAATTTATTTTAAATAGGCTGCTGATCATTTGCTTTTTTATTGTATACAGCATTTTTTAATTAGTTACTTGCCAACCGCATTAATTAAATTACAATAACCAAGATTAAAAACTGGAATTTAACAGGATTTTTTTTTTTTTTTTTTTTTTTAAAGGAAGTAATAAACTGTACATCTCACCTGGAACTGTCAATCAAGCATGAATGAAAGTCTTGTCAATAAGTGTGTTACTAGCACCACACACAAGCTTCGCAGTGCAGTTACACTGAGGGGTAAATGTACTAAAGTGTTGTGGCTGTAGTCGCAAACCAGTTGCAAATGAGTTGAAAGTCTAGGGTGAAATGTACTAAACATGCGCAATTCTGTTAGCACTTTTTAGGGAATGCTTTGCGACAGCAGTTTTTCTTTGCAGTTCAGCCTCAGATGAATATGAAATTCGCAGAAAGGGGGCGAAGATAGTGCAGAAGAGGGTTCTCAAATACTATAATGAGATGTACGAAGGCTGCAGGCAATTACGACACTTACAGTTGCATCTATTTGTTAAGAACCTTTGAAAGCATGTTTTAAACAGTCGCAATTGTTGCTGGCATTTCCCAGTCCGCTTTTTCTCATGCAATGCCAGTTGTGCTCAATGCTCAATGTAGAACAGTCAAATACCTATTTTTCCCTAAAAGCAGGGTGTACATACAAGCCTTGAAAACAAATTTCTATGACATTTCTGGTTTCCCCAACATGTTGGGAGCAATAGACTGCATACATGTGCCGCTAACCCCTCCAGCTCATTCTGAGCATCTGTATAGGACCATTATCTATTTTGTGTTAATTGTCTAGGCTACTAAATAGGCCAAGTTAAAAATAATAATAATTCAAAAAGGGCACTAAATGTAGCTGTAATGTGGACATTAAGTAGTGAGCCTAACGTGCACTATAAATCTAAATGTACTGTCCCATTTACTAACAGAGAACGCATTCATTTATGTGAACACTATTTGGCTAATTTACATATCATGCACACTACATGCATTGTAAGCGTCAATTTAATGTGCACAATAATGTCCAAGACTTACCTGTGACTACCATGATATAAAACTGACTACCATGTGAAAGGTGGAGGTGGCTTACATTGACCGAAAATGAGCGATCAATAGACACAGCCCTCCGCAGGGGACTGGCAGAGGCAACACAAACTAAAACTGCATGCAGGGGAGTTGGAAATTCTAGTGAAGGAGGTTGTTTTAAATTATAATATCTTGTTTGGTCCAGTGTTTTATCATTTGTACTAATGTAATGAACTATAAAGTAAAATCTACACAAAATACAATAATATAATTAAATTTCACTGCTCTATATGAAAACTTTAATACAAGTAATGCCTCCATGATGCCAGATAGGTTTAAATAGTGTGCCTATCAGTGGTTAAAGCCTGGTTTCCAAGCAAACTAATTATTGCTCACTTAGAGGTGCACACTAAGATCAGTAAATACGGTGTGAATAAAGTTAATCTCATAATTCAGATCGGGATGCCTCTTTTAAATACATAATCATACATTACCATACAAATCACATATTCATTCTAATTACCATAGTGTGGCACAATAAAATCAGTGTAAGCTGCCATAATATGCTCACTATTTTGCACGATAATGCATAAAATTGTAATAGTAAATACGGAAATAATGAACATGCACACTAATCGCAATTATGGTGCACTAAAATGTTTAGTGCTCTTTCGTAATGTCGGACAAACATATCCACTTTAGTGGGGGGCTACTGTATGATTATGAAAAGCTTTTTGATAGAACCACATTTTTTTGTAGGGAGGGTGAAAGTGGGGACCCCACTACAGAATCTGATGGGATTAAACTGCCTTTCATTTTTTTTAATATATAACGGTATTAAAACAGGTAAAATGAAGACGGAACAGAATGCATTGTACAGACCTTTACATTTAACAAAAACAATGTTATTTTGATTCTTGCACCCATGCTTATCCTTCGGTCACTCTCTGCTGCAGTAAACCACAACTCAACTCCTTATTTGAAACAATCTCGTAAAAATGAAGAAACAAATATTTAAAGTATATTGCAGCTCTTTTCATTAACACATTTTCTTTAGTACATACAACAAAATGTATACTTTGTGAATTGTTGCAACGGAAATGCAATTGTATGTTTGCGCTACGACTGGCCTATCTTAGTACATCTACCCCTGAATATTCCTAATATCATTTTCTTGTACTTTTTCCAACAAATGCAGTGCTCTTGCACAGAAGCAGAGACAGAAATATCTACAAAAATGCACAAGGCAGTGCATGCCATCAACGTGTGTCAACTTTGACATTGTGAGCCCATTCTCCATAATATAAAACCACAAAAGACGTTTTTCAGATAAAGACATACAGGTTTTTACCGCGAAGATTTACAGCATGGATAGAATTGCGCTGAGAACCTCAAGCACACTGCTTGTGTTATGAAAGTTGGTTCCTTTATTTAACATAAAAACTTTTAACCTTTTGTCTTACAGGTATTACAGTCTGTTAAACTATTGCATAATTATTGGTCCTTTAGGACTTCTATACATTAGTTATACCATGTGCACAACTAAAGCTATATTCTTAAAGGAAATAGGGGGCATTTTCTCTAGCTTAATCCTCATCACTCACAAGAAGCACAAATCTGTCTCCTATTGCCAAATCGCAGGTAATTAATGTGGTGAAAGACTGTGGATATATAGCATTTCTTCCTTGACTGACAGAGATAACAATGCTCATGGAATAGGAATTGTGTAAGAAAATGAAATAGAAGAGCTTTCTCCTGATTTCCACGCTTTTTTCTTCCAGTGGGTAGGTATCAATTCTCACCAGAACAGGATGGTCTGCTGCATCATAATAAATGTAAAAATGTTGAAAAGGACTATTGCAAACAGGGAGGAGGAATAATACTTTTTTTGCCTTTTACAAATATTTTGTAGACTACTAAACATATACATACAAATAGATGTGTTTAAAAGATGGAATACGACACTGTAAAAACTGTAAAAGTCAAAAGGCATATCATTTGTAGGCATATCATTTCATTCAGCATTACGATTTAATTGCTGGTTCATGTAAATGGAAGGATTGTGATGTATGTATGATATTCTTCTAACCTGATTGTGTCCTCCAGGAGCATTTTGTTATATCCAAGTTAAAATAATAAAATTGGCAAGAATATATCAGTGACATTCAAAATTAGAGCCATCAGCAATATGAACAAGCTGATTACTATAATCTATATTCACTGTACAGTATGTGCATGTAGAAATTGGCGTTTTAATTACAAACAGACAAACACACTCCCGGATTCTGATAAACGTTAAAAGTCTGCTAAAGAAAGTCATTTTATCACTTTTGGATAACCAGTTATTTTGCTTGTTTCAAAACTCATATACATTACTACATACAAAATTCTAAACTGTGACATTTATACATGCAGAAGTACGTGGGATATGCAGCCCTGAGATGATAAATATTGTCAACTATTTTAAGAATATTTTTACCATATACAGGTGGTTACTGTGCCAAACAGCAGTACTGTTGACAACCAATCTGTTTGTAAGCACTGATAACAATGTCATAATTGTCCCCTTATGTGCCAGGTGAGTATTGATTTTGATTTTGAGAATAAAGTGACAATGAAGCTCCCAGTAGAGTTGTTACAATGACAGCGGTTGACATTACTGCAAACAACAAGGCCAGTACTGTCTTGAATCAAAGTAGTTGAACATACTGTATAAACATAACCTCTCTGTTTGCATAATGCAGAGCCACTCTATAGTTGTTGAAGCAGTACTTTTCTCATGAATTGTGCTCCGCTAATTTACTACAATTTGTTGGGCATTTTCTATTACTTTAAGCAACACAGATTAGAGAAAGATCTAGAATAGAATCTGACCATTGGACGAGTTAAGCCCACATGATTTTCCCATAGTTAATTTATGGTATTATAATAAATATAATTTTACTAGTTCCCGAGTGGCGCATCCAGTAAAGGCGCTCCGCGTGGAGTGCAGGATGCGCCCTATAGCCTGGAGATTGCAGGTTTGAATCCAGGCTATGTCACTGACAACCGTGACCGGAGGTTCCTAGGGGGGTAATCTTACTTTGTACACCACTATTAGCCAAATAATTTGTAGGGTTTAAATCGATAATGTAATAATAATAAAAAAAAAACATAGGTGTAACAATGAAATGAATGCCTAGCTTCAGGGTGTTGTGGTCTGACATTATATTAATACTTTTGCTTTAAACCTGGTTAATTAAATAATTACTTTAAAGGGGAAAATAGCATTTTATCTACTTACTTAAAACAGCAATTATTTGGTAAGCAGGGCGATTATTAGTAACTATATCCACACATTCTGCACCAAGGGGCTACATAAACTGCAGTTATCACTGTTAGGAATGTATAAAAGTATGAAATCCTCTAGAAACCACTGACCTGTTGTGACAGAGAGTGAATGAATCCTAATCAACAATCTCCCTCCCGAACTGTGACGACACTATATGACCGGAGCAGAGTACCCCGGAATGGATGGTTTGGCACTTCATTCCAGGGTCAGTCGGAAGCCGGCCATCCAGGAAGGCGGCGGGGCCACAATACCCGAAGTCAGCGCCTGAATGCGGTAGGCGATGTGTCAGACACGGAGGAGACATAATTGGCCGTGCCACAGTGATGGAGGGTATTTAGGGGAAGTGGCCCCAGTGATCTGTTCCTTTGCTATAGTTACGGAAAGGACCCGTTGAGAGAACAGACATAATTAATAAGTAAGGTGAGTGTGAAGCGTTTTGTTTGTTTTGCTAACTGTCTGTGTTTGCCTTTGTAGACGACTAAATATCCGGGAGCTGACGCTGTTCAGCCAGCATCAAACCCGGACTGCACTGCACTGTTACTCACTCACTGTTCAAAACACCACTTGCACCCAGAGTACTCACTGTTGGACTGGTGATCGTGTAGGTATTTTAAAGTGTGTGTTATTGTATTATTATTTCAGGACTGAACCCTGTGGTTTTGACTGGCTGTACACATCATTGTGTATAGTCAGTCGTATTATTTAAGAGCATCAATAAAGTTTTGTTTTGACCATTGAACTGTTGTCAGACTGTTGTTTATAATCACTGCCTCACCTCTACACCTGGGCACTACCAACCACACGTTCATACCTGTACATTTTGGCAAAATAAAGGAACCATGACTGCTTAAGATTATATACTATGTGCTTTCATACTGGATCCAAACAGCTTCCTTTAGCGCAAAAGCTGTCTGGGAACACTACAAAGAGCTTGGGAAAGTGGATCTTGCCTGAGAGATTTCCAGACTGCAACAATCGTGTGGAGTTTGTCAATACAGAGTAGTGGTTAGGGCTCTGGACTCTTGACCGGAGGTTTGTGGGTTCAATTCCCGGTAAGGGACACTGCTGCTGTACCCTTGAGCAAGGTACTTTACCTAGATTGCTCCAGTAAAAAACCCAACTGTATATATGGGTAATTGTATGTAAAAATAATGTGATATCTTGTAACAATTGTAAGTCGCCCTGGATAAGGGCGTCGGCCAAGAAATAAATAATAATAATATATTGTTACTATATTACTAACAATAATAAATGTTTTATCAAAAAAGAAGGTTGTAACAAAGGAAAGGAGATAAAAAAAAAACAGTGTGCGACAATACAAGTAAACTCAATTTGAGATTAATGTACCATAGGAGGGGATATTTGTTGCCATGATCTGTCAGCAAGGGGTAAGAAGACATTTAACATTAAAGTTGAAACAAACAAAACATGTTAGTTAGTACCACCAAATGCAAAAGGTGTCTGTTTGTGTTAATGTACAATATGCTTTTTAATGAAGCAGAAACCATTTGTAATATGTTTACAATGCAAAGTAGATTTTACACTATTCGTTTTAAACACCAAGAATGGAACTCATGAGGCATTTCAACAGGGACCAAATAAACATTCTATTAAGAGTATTGTGTTTTAGCAGGACTATTACACATGGTTTTATTGCTATGTAATCAATTTTCTGTCTGTACATCAATTGCCATTTAATGAATGCTTCAATTATGTAGAAAACTACAATATCATAAGAACAATACAGCATTTTTGTTTCACCACAAACAGCCAACAACAAAATAAAACGTTTGTAAAGGTTCATTTATTTCTAAAAAATCCAGTCCTCTTGATGCGATTTTCAATAAAAAAAAAACTTTATATTAACCCTTTGCAGTCCATTTATTAAGTGCGTGTCAGGCGCATCAGGTCCAATTTATTTTCACATGCGCAGTTAATTTTAGACACACTGTTTAAAAGTATTTTTTTCCACAGTAAAACGGGTTTAAAAGGCCATGCATATCAACAAAGCACTCACTAGACATCTCCAGCCCCGCCCCACCCTTTCGTTCGCTAAAGCTTTATGCTTAGCACATATGCTAAGAAATAAATAATAATAATAATAATAATAATAATAATAATAATAATAATAATAATAATAATAGTCGTACATACCGATCAATCATCTCCTGATCACTCGTTTTATCACCAAACGCCTCAATAATGCGATCCAAGTCATTATTTTATTACTATAACATCTCAAAAAAGCTCTGCAAATGTCTGTGATATTCTCTGAGCGCTGATGCAATAGCAGCCAGCTTGTTTCCTTATGGCCGCCATTATCTGGTGCCAGGGGCAAGTATGACTATTCATGAGATACGTCCTTTTTTTCAGCTTCTCGGCTCCTGTCGCTCCCACTCGGCCATTAAATGGTTTTCTCGGCTTTTTCCGGAGAAAAAACAACTAAAAACCCGTCTTTTTGATGATGTTGGACAGGGTCCGACATTGGACCGGATAGGAATAATTGCAATGTCGGACCAGGTCCGACATAGGATCGCAAAGGGTTAAGGTGCTGCTTATTAATGTTTTTTTATAAATATATAATAGATATTTAATAACTATGTTATAGAGTATTAGTAAAGTATTATAGATAGTTTATAACCATGCAATAGCCATAGACGGCATTACTATTGCATGGTTATAAGCCATCTATAATGCTTTATTAACACCCTATACCATAGTTATTAAGCATACATTATATATTTATAAAACATTTATAAAACATTAATATGCAGCACCTTAATATAAAGTGTTACCAAAAACAGTTTAATTCTGAGACAAAAAGGAAAATCCAATGAAAAACAGTACACATTTACAAACTGCACGTAAGACAAATCAATACTGTAGGTTTAATTCTACAGGACTCTTCATATTATAAACAATTAATTATATGTAATTATGCAATGTTATTTCTGAGGGTTCATTAACATCCATTCCTAATTAATATAACCAGGGTGAAATCAACTCAGATACACCATTACCACATTTCCAGGTAATCTTGTCTGCAGTTGCCATCAATTTCAAACAACACCAGAACTGTCACTTTGTGTATGCACTGCTGCTTGATATCCATCGTTTTTCGAAACGTTTTATTTTAATACTCAATCCATTACATCAACAAATTCATTAGAGGATTATGAGCCACAAAGTAGGAAAAAAAGTGAATCCTTATTCCAAAAGCTAAATGACCCTTTTGTCAGTGAACAACTTAAGAAGTCTAGAAAATGTTTTTTTTTTTTTTTCATATAGGCCGGTACTAGGTGCAGTGTTGATAAATATGTTGTTTTTAATGTGACAAAAAATTCACAAGAGAATAGCTATTTGAAATAATGTTCGCTAATTGCAGCTGAGCTACAAAACAGTCCATTAATAAGTACTAAATTACTAGACGTCATGGAACAAAAGGTTTTTCTTTTAATTAATCAGCCTTCCCTTAGCCATTCATGTGTTTTTCCCTCACATGATCTAGGTAATGTAAATACTTTGAATAAAGACTGTAAATCTTAAAGTTCCCCTGACACACCACTGATACCATAGTGCAAAACAGTTGTTTAATGTATAATAAAATCAATTTGTTTTAATAATAACACATAAATATACACACATTTGACTAACAAGGGAAAGACATTTAGCCACTTCCTTGTATTGGTTATCTCAGGGGAAATGTTCAATGATCTTACAAGGATCTGTAATGCAGAAAGAAAAACGTCTGGTAAATGTCTTTTGTGAATTTGTCGAGAACAGCGGACAGTCCAACAAAGAATTATGTCAGTTATTTACTGCAGGGCCAATGTCAGATGAAGTTGATAAAATCTAACTATATTTGTAGTGAGAGATATTATAGCCCCTTTTAAATTCAAATAGTTTATGGGGTCAAATTAAACTTTAATTATTGACTAATCTTAATTTTAGACATTTTTCTACCTAATTTGAAATGCCAAACTTAAATGTCACGTCACCACTGCAAACCATTTACCGATCTGGAGAACTAAAGATACCACTGTCAAGCTAATTGACTCTTTTAAAATGCCATATGTTATCAAGCTACTGAACCACAGAGGCAAGAGTCCAGTCCATTCTGACCAGTACAGGTCGCTGAAGCCTTTTTTCTTCCCCAACCCACAGAAGTGCAAAGGCCAATGCAGCACCAATGTAGATGCCCAACCATGATCTGAAACTCAGCTGGACCAGAATTCCAACTAGTAAGCTCTTCATCGTGGTACACATCCTGCTTATTCGTGCAAAGGCATTATTCTGCATTGTGACTTTAGTGGACAAGCAACTAGGGACCCTTAAATGATATGCTTTTGATCAGCAAAATAAACATTTTCATGTCAGAAAATAATTTGACAAGCTCCAAGCTCCCTGGACAGTGTGAAAGAGAAGTCTGAATTTTTCAGAAAAAGAGGAAAAGGTAATTTCTTCTCCATAGAGAGATACACTCCATAGAGATACTTTGTTCTGTAGATTTTTTTTTCAAAGTCTCATGTCCTTAATGTGTTAATTGAACAATTATTATTTTGACAAGTTTATTTGGATTCCCAATTCTGTTCTTTCTTAGGAACTAATAAATAAATAAAAATCATTTAAAAAAACATGAGGCTAGCTTATTTTCTCATTGTGAGGCATGTGTTTTATAAACGGTGTATGCTGTAAAATAGTATTTTGTCTTCAGACAGAACTGTTATTTGACGGCTAGATTTTCTAATGTATGCATGAACAAAAGTTCCAATATAGACATCTGTCTGAAACCCCTGAAGGAACCTCTTTTGTAAATTGGAAAAAAAGCCTGGAGAAAGCCTGGTTGAAATAATTGTGCAAAATGATGGAATAAGCATTCTCGAATTTCAATTAAAAGCAATTATCCTAATACGTTTGGGGGATTAATATGCTATTTTTACCAATTGGCATACATGCAGAACCAAATGTGTCAGTGAAATACAAATTTCATGGGGATTTCTTTTTATTATTCCAGTTGATTACACAACTTTAGCCTGGCATAAAATTAAAATCTAAACTAACTTCAACAACGGAAATAGGAGTCAAATCTTAATTTTGTGTTAATTAATGTTTTCTGTTTATGAATACTGAATAGATTCTACCAGGCAATTAAAAATCATTTAAGTTGTGCCTAAAAAAAAGTTAGCGTAGAGCCCTGCTTACACCAGGTTTCAAGAATCAGATGAAAAATATTGGTAAGGTTCTGTTTAATAACTACCTATGCGTAATATTAAAAATGCTTTGATTGTTTGTTACTTTTTGCTGTTGTTGTTTTATTTTATTATTGCTATCTTACTTATTGAACACTATTATATTAAATCCTGCTAATAATTGTTGGTCATAGCTTACTGGTGGATTGCGGTGCCCATTGAGATCCACAGTGTTTGGTGTATTGGCCACCACTGCTCTACACCATCTCAATTCAAGTTTCATTTCTCAAGAATCTCCCAGTCAGTGAGGCAGTCATGCAGAATGTCACATCAGTCAACCTTAACAAAACTGATCCCTGCATTATAATACACACAGATGTCTGCAAAAACTTTGCATACCATATTCTTGAAAATATGAACCCATTGTTTATTTGTCATAGGTGGTCCCTTGATATTGTAACATGATACTTCAGCATACACACTTGTATAAAATATTCTCATGCAATACCTTAAAGTACAGTACAAAAAGTTTAAACAAGTTGATTTTATGTGGACTAAAAATATTCATGTAGATATACTACTGAAATATGCACTGTTTTGGTCCCTTGTGAGCAGCACTTTTCATAGGGTGGATGTGCAGTGCAGATGAATATTACCACTTGTTGAAACCTTTATATATGATGTATTACAGACTCACTTTTACCAAGTGACCCATCGCAACAAGGTCTTCATAATATCCTTTTACAGAAATTGAAATGTAACTCATCAGAGCGGAAATGTCTCCGCAGAGCATTTTACTCATTATCTCCCACAAAAACCAGAGTCGACAGTAGACAAGGAAAATGCCCTACGTATTTGTCAAATATATTTTGTGCTGCCCCTAGTTGTGTCAAAAATTGATACATATATTATTTCTAATTGTCAGAGATAAGGAAAAATCCATAATTCAAGAATAACTGATTGGAAGAAGAATATTCTACCAACACTTTGTTGGAAATACTTCTATGGGAAGACATTGGGGGGGGGGTTACTAGATTTAAAAAACGTGATGAATGTTTTTTTTTTATCCGTCTGTCTGTGTGTGTATGTGTGTGTGTGTATATGTGTGTGTGTGTGTGTGTATATGTGTGTGTGTGTGTATATGTGTGTGTGTGTGTGTATATGTGTGTGTGTGTGTATATATGTGTGTGTGTGTGTGTATATATGTGTGTGTGTGTGTGTATATGTGTGTGTGTGTGTGTGTATATGTGTGTGTGTGTGTATATGTGTGTGTGTGTGTGTGTATATGTGTGTGTGTGTGTGTGTGTATATGTGTGTGTGTGTGTGTGTGTGTGTGTGCACGTGCTTGTAGGAGATTATTTTAGGTACATAGAGAGAGACAAGACTACTTTGATCATGCTTTTGCAAACATTTCTCCTCAGAAGATGGATGTCGGCAAAATCCCCTGCATCTGATGCCTAAACAACTGTTGAGTCATTTTTATTATTAGCTAAGTCATTTATTATTACTAGTTGACTTTTTCTATGTTTTCTTACTTGTATATATTTGTATATGTGTAAAAGGGTGGATGGTCATTATTATTATTATTATTATTATTATTATTATTATTATTATTATTATTATTATTGCATGCTTTCTCTTTCACCGTTCTACCCTCCTGACATCACACTACATGGAAATTGTTTCTGTAAATAGTTTACTGATCATTATCTTGGATATGTTACAAAATATAACATGTTTGCAGTAAAACCTGACATTTGCAGCCTGATTTATTCTAGTTTTGAAAATAAAAATCTTGCTGTCAAAGTTTTGTCATGGCTGAGTGTTTTTTGTATTTTTGTAGTGTTTATGTATTTAGTGTGCACAATTATTTGTACCAATACTAGTATGTTGCTTGTTTTTGAATAAAATAAAATACTTTGTGACTGCTCTATTCATAAATAAATATACTTTTATCACAAACAGGGTAATAATGTTTCCATTCCATTGGAAAGTCTTTGACTGGTCTGCATTTCACATTTCGGAGGCTGTTATACCATTGGAAACAATTACTTCATACCTTTCTGTAAATATATTAGGTTTTAATTTCCGATGTAAGGCTTCCAAACTACAAGTGCTAAACACAAAGTGGTTATACTTATTTTACATGAAATAGACAGTTCTGAAAATAGGACAGTTTGGGGGAAATTTGGCATACAGACAATGGCTTGGACTAAATCTTGTAGCTCCTCAATAGTAGAAGATATCTGAAATATGATTTTTTATTTGAAATAATCATAAAATTTAGCATCAGTCATATGCTGATAATTTTTTATACTAACTTGGAAATGGTCGAAATGGTCCGTTTTCAAAAATATTATTTATTATTATACATTTTTCAATTATTTTTGGGCGGTGCAGTTTAAACATATAATACAAAAACATATAATACATTCCACAACAAAATACACTATATCATTGGAAACAGCTACTAAAGGCCTTTCTATAGATATATTGGGTTTGAATATCTGATGTAAGTATGCCAAACTACAAGCGCTAAAAACAAAGTGGTCATATTCAAGCCCAAATATGGTCATTCTAACTAGGCGTCAAAGGGTTAAACCTTTCAGTTGTCACACCCATCTGATTTCCTGTATGTCTCTTGGCTCTTCCAGCCTTCTTATTTTCTTCTTCTTCTTATCCCTTCTATGTATTCAAAGTGTGACTATAATAACACATATTATTGTTTATTCAAACTAAAATGAATACTTAAGCTTACATATGGTGTGCATCAGCTCAGAATATCTCAATCAAGTCAATGAGTACTTGGTAATCATCTGTGGTGTCCAGAAGCTGAATTTCTGCAAGCTCTTTAGTTTCTGAGCCTACCCCAAATGAGGCAGGGACAGTAGAGGTTTCCTCCCATGAGGGGTTTTCCCCACGTTATCCCACCTGATCCTTTAAAAAATCAAGGTAAGGTCAGTTTTCAAACAGCAAAACTATTTAAGACTTATAATACATTTTTTGTTAAAAATAAAGGTTATTTTTCTTTTTGTTTCATATTTTGTTGAAATCTTGGCTTGGTTCAGGAGGCAAAGCAAAGGCTCCTTCATAGTGTCAAAAAATATATTTACTTTTTTAACTTAATGCCTTTGGTTGTGATTAAGTTAACCCTTTAAGGACCAGGGCTTTTGGCTGTAGTTGACTCTCTTCCTATATAAATTCATTAAAATCTATTTTTTACAGTAGCATCTTGGAATAAGTGTCCTTTTTTCAGAACACTAGGGAACATTGTAAAGTATTTCAGAAACCATACAACCTTTTCACTTTTTTTCAACATGCTATTTCTTTTTTTCATTTAAACGATCAGTATTTTTATAGAGAATAGATTACAAAGAGAATCTGAACACTTAGAAATGCAACTACACCTCTAGTTTGTAATCCCTGTGCAATTTACCACAAGAGATCACTGCAAATGGGAACACATTAACCCTTTGCGGGCCTATGTCGGACCTGGTTCAACATTGCAATTTTCCCTTTCCGGTCCAATCATAAAAAAGATGATAAAAACAAGTCTCTAGTCGTTTTTTCTCTGGAAAAAGCCGAGAAAACCATTCAATGGCCGAGTGAGATCGATAGGAGCCGAGAGAAGCTGAAAAAAAAGGGACGTATCTCATGAATACTGATAGCCCCGGCACCACGTACATAAAAAAACAAGATAGCTGCTTCCGCATTCAGCGCTCAAAGAATATCACAGACAATTGCAGAGCTTTTTTTAGACGTTATAGTAATAAAATAATGACTTGGATCGCATTATTGAGGAGTTTGGTGATAAAACGTGTGATCAGGAGATGATTTATCGATGTGCACTACTATCAAGAGGTATGTGAAAAAAACAACGAACGAGGGGTGGGGCGGGGCTGGAGATGCAGTACTGAGTGTCCTGTTGATATGCAGTGCCTTTGAAACCTGTTTTACTGTGAAAAAAAAACTTTTAAACAGCACGTCTAAAATAAACTGCGCGTGTGAAAATAAATTGGACCTGACGCGCCTGAGACACGCTGAATAAATGGACTGCAAAGGGTTCAATTTACTCTGAAGAAAAATATCATTCATCAAGCACAGCATGTAGCTGTGCTTTCTAGCTTAACAGCAGGTTATAATATATTGACTTCATCATTCTGAATTTTCTTTATTTTGAGTTTTTTGGATGTAGTTGAATAGGTAAACTCAATTTATTTGAATGCAATTAGACCAACACTTTTTAGCATGGATGGGGAATTTTAACAATTAAAAATAAAACATTGTGTTTTTACACACTAAATCATAATAATAATAATAATAATAATAATAATAATAATAATAATAATAATAATAATAATAATACAAAATACACACAGGGGCAGGGTGTACCTCATCATACCCAATAAGAAGTCTCTGATACGTTAAAAAAAAGCTAAGAAACTTCCATCATATATTACATTAAAATCACTTTTTTCCATACTGTAATTGCTCAGTTCAGAAGAAAGTAAATACTTGATTATTCACTTCATTGCTACTGTAAGCCTTGTTTACAGTTTTGATTAGTTATTCCTTAAATAATAAATCAATTTAACACTAGAACCGCTACGGCAGTCATTTTGACAGTTTAAGGTTTTCAAATTTAATTTTTCCTAAATACCGTGATGGCATTTGAAAGGCAGGATCACGAAAATAATAAGTTATAATCCCACCCACCTAGAACCGCCAAAGGTATCATTTTGACTTTTACAATACATGTATTTATTTTGACTATAACCTACAATCTGCTATTCTATTTTTACATACAAGCCTGTTGTTATCGCTACTGGACCTGGCAGCCATCAATTCCTTTATTGTACAAGGTATGCACCAGGGAAAATATCAGTAGGAGAGATTTCATCACAAGCTAATCACAGCTCTTCAGTAGAAACATTTCGATCAGAAAACTGCAAAGCAGCACGCTGCAACAGCTCAACCTGGATTCTGTGCTATACTGAGTGACACACATGCAAGAGAAAACATGTTACTTTCAGTTTAAATTAAAAACTACTTTTGTTTTTACAGTTTTGTGTGTACATATACCTGTTTACATACTAGTTTCTCTTGAAATGTTTATTTTATTATAGTTTTTCATTTTTTGAAGTAGTGCTTTATATGTGATAAGTTAGAAAATAAACCCTTTTATTTTGAATTGTTCATTTAAATACAGCGTTTTGGCTGTGCAGATGTTTGATATGATGTGCTTGAATAAAACTTTTGAGTTGTATCCAATAGTTTGTCTTTCATTTTAATATTGATGTTGTTTAAAATGTAATCGTCATAATGCAGGGCCGGCGTAACCCTATAGGCAGACGACCGCCTAGGACGGCAAAAACAGTACCTAATTACATTTTATACTTCACATTTCTGTAGTCATAAAATGTTCACCATCTTAGATCACTGTTTCTTGTTCTGCAAAACGTATTGCTGATGTTACGGAACCATATCATGAGCAGGGGTATAGTCCTAAATCTGAAAGTACGGGAACGCTGTGGGAGGGGAGTGATCCTGCCGGTGTGAAATCTGGTCTCCCCTGGGAACAGGCTTGTGGTTGTTGAGCCCGTTGCCAAGCAAAGGACGCATTGAAGTTCTTTTCGTATTCAAATGGGCCGGGGCATTATTGGATTTCATTTAATTACCCTGACAATGATTCTTATAAAAGGATGTTGCTAATACAGGATAATCAAAACGTTTTACCGATTTTTTATCACTGAAATTCTCAGATGACTGTCCTGGAAATCGCTAGATTTGTAGTTGGTTTTGACAACAAATATCTCCAAATCAGCCCTTAGTCACTAGATTTGGCAAGAAATTCGCTAAATTGGCAACACTGCTTGAAGTCGCAGAAAGAAATATTTGATTTCCGCATGGCTTATTATTGCCGAGACACTGAAATTAGAGCGGGGTTGTGTGCCATTTAAGCATTTTCATAACACATTAGTAAAGATTCTTTAATTCTTTAAAGTTAATTCTTAAGTCAAGGATCTGCCTATAGAAAAAAGTACCAGAGGATTTGCTGTGCACGATTATATGATCACTAACCTACACGTTACATACCAGTTTTATAGTAGGAACACAATACAATACTGTACAAATAAGGTACAATGAAAATACGATGTGTTTGAAGGAACCTGTGTATCCATATCAATTGTTATTTATAACCATAAGCTCATGCATGGTGATAGAATCCACTGATTCATAAATATTGTCATTGTAGAGCTGACAGTAGATGTCACTAGCATTTGAAACCAGAGTGAAAGTTTTGTGACAATGTAAAAAAAAAGACATAAGGTGTACAATAATGTGTTTATATGTTGTATATATATATATATGATGCATACACATTTTTTTAAAGTTAATATTTTATTCAAAATCTGAATGCTCAAACTGAAGACTTCTAAGGGTAAGATAAGTTACAGTAAATGTCAGCAAAAACATTTTTGAGGGATCACTCAGGTGCGGCCTTTAAGATGGCTTATGTTTAGTAATGGCTTCCTTCTTGCCACCCTGTCATACAGGCTACTTTTTTGAAGTGTTCTGGATATTGTTGACTGATGCACATTTTCTCCCATCTCAGCCATTGAACTCTGTAGCTCTTTCAAATTTGTCGTTGGCCTCACAGTGGCATCCCTCACCAGTTTCCTCCTTGCCCGGCTGCTCAGTTTGGAGGGATGGCCTGATCTAGGCAGTGTTCGTGTGGTACAATGCACCTTCCATTTCTTGATGATTGAGTAGACTGTGCTCACAAGGATATTCAGAGACTTTGATATTTTTTTGTACCCTTCTCCTGATCTGTGCTTGTCAATGACTTTATCCCTGACTTGCTTTGAAAGCTCCTTGGTCTTCACAGTTGAGTCTTTGCTTGAAATTCACTACCTGACCAAGGAACCTGACAGAGACTTTTTATTCTGAGATCATGAGAACCACTAACATTGCACACAGACAGAGGCCATTCAACTAATTGTGTGGCTCGTTAAGGTCATTTTGTGCCCCTGAATTAATTTAGGTTTGCCACAGCAAAGGGTTTGAATACTTATGCAATCATGACTTTTCCATTTTTATTTCATATTAATTATCTGTTTACTTCTTTCTTGTTGTTTTTTGCTTTGAACGTGTGGAGTAGGTTGTGTATATAACACATATTAATTCCTATTTCAAAGTGTCATGACTGCAAGCTTTAAGCAACAAAATGTGAAAACTGTGAGAGGGACTGAATACTTTTGCAAGGCATATATATATATATATATATATTTAAAAAAGAGTGAGAAGGGAGGGCGGCAACATTTTGTTTGTCTAGGGCGGCAAAAATCCTTGCACCAACCCTGGTTTTAGGTATGAGTATAACCGCGGCAGTTCTAGTGTAATTGGGACTATGTGATTTAAAAATAATGACAGAGTTCTTCCAAGTGAATGCAGAACTGTATCTTTAAAACTATGTAATATTAGCAAATATAATTTGATGTATATAAACTACTTGAAAATATTACCATGGAAACATCAGATCCTACGTAAGATATAATCAGTATTCATTTTATTTGTCATGGCCTTTGCCAACTGCTGCAGTAGCTGCTTGTCAATTTCCTTAATAGAATGCATGGTCGATTTGTCACGTTCAACTAAATTAACATCATTTACACCAGATTTGATGTCCATCTGTAGCACCAAAGCTTATTCATTATGACTGGTAAAGCCAAGCTGTTTAGCAGACAGAAAAATAAAAATCTAACTGCAGAAAAGTCCTTAAGTCTTTAACATACTGTATTTTCAGACTCACGGTACAGCTGTGGCCAAAAGTTTAGCATCACCTACAATTTTAGGATTGAGACATAATTTATGTGAACATAATTTTGATATTTTATTTGACATCATGTAATCAAGGAAACTACAAAATGATATCGCAGTAGTCATTCGATAGCCATAATAGTAGTACAGTATTTCATGTTAGATTTCAAAATGTCACATTTTTCAATTTGTGTCAGTTTTTCGTTAAGTATACAGAAAACTAGAAAGCGGTACGTAATGTGATATGTTAACGTAACATTATTCATCAGGTTTCATTCGACTTTATGAAGCAAAATTAGTTAATTCTATATAGATGGTGATGCAAAACTTCTAACCATAGCTGTAGTTGTTTTCCTGTGAAATACCACAACTATTTCTGCCAGACAGTTTAGAATTTCAACTTCACTTGGGATCTCTACTCATTAATGACAAAAAACGAAATATTACAAAAAAAACATGCTTTCATTAAAATAATTACAATGCAACTCAAGACAACTTGCAAGCCCTTCAATTAAATACCAAATTACATTATATTGATGTCTGTTCATAGACTGTTGTGATTAAATAGCATACCATATTGATGCATACCATTACATTCACAATATTGACTGAAATAGGTGACAGGAACAAAATAAGTTTCTGTTTTAGAAAACAGTTCTGTTACTGACACAAGATTGGGGTTTTACTTCATCTGTTACAATGTTACACTTGAACTGCGCTTACTGCATTAGAAACAAAAAGGCCAAAGACCTTGTAGAGGCTTTTCACTGAATTTAATTGTCTAGTTATAGCCGAGCAGTTTGGTCACACAGCTGCCCCAGAGACTGTTTATTATATCTACAGTTTGAAGTTATATGCATGGTCTCTCCTCGGTTCACTTTATTGATTTAGCTGTCATTGAAACAAATGCACAGAATGACTGATCCACTGATGGGTATTGAAGTATTACACAGTCTTGTAACCCAGAAGGAGTTCAGTTAGTTAAATCTGTTTTTTTAAAAAAAAAATTTTAAATGTCATTTGGCAAGGTTTTCTTTCGACTGACATGAAGCCAATTATTCATATCAGTAATGCTGGGGGATCTGTGTGTGCATTCCATTCATGCCAAAAGGATGCAAATTGGTTATAAATATGCTATATATTATTGTATATCACTACTAATCACCAAGTGCTTGCCAGCAATATAGAAAACTATATAGTTAAGGCAAGGAACGAGAGAGTGACAAAGCAGATTAAACAGTCTAGATTAAACTGTCCTTTTACCTCTGAGGCCTATTGGAATAATAATAGAAAACAATTAATAGAGGGTGTCAGTACTTATAGGTGTGTATATCCTACTACTGGTTTAAATATATGTGAACATTAGAATTTGTATGCATTTCGTTGTGATTAAGTGAAAAAGCTTACATTTCCATCCAGTAGCATTAAAAATCTTGAGCATTGGAATTATTCAGCCAGAGCTCAACTGCAACTGAAGCACAGGGGGTTGGAGCTTACCCAAGAAATCCCTCTTTCAGTCGTGTGTATCTCTTCAAAACAGTGCTCTATTTCAGGAAAGATACATTGTATTTATCTTTACTGGTACCTCCATTTTCTCCTAAACTTCCTTCTCCTAGACATGTTATCATTAGACCTTTATAGGCTGTGTGAGAGTTGTTTGTTATTATACAGCAACATTGATATAACAGTAACAAGGAGCATAGTGGGTGCAAATGCAGCCAACTAGTCGCTCAGCACAGGGGCTGCATTGACCAATGTGTCCATCAAGACAGTCTCTCAGGAGTTCCTTGAATGGCAGAGCTTGTTAAATTAAAAAAAAAAAAAAAAAAAAAACACCAATGGAAAGCACAACTCCAATTGCAAGTGGTTTGTGAAGGATGAAGCATATAGAAGTGTGTAACATGCTCTAGCAGTCTCACAGAAACACTGTACAACAGGGGTTCTCAACCTTTTTGCTTCTGAGCCCCATTGTTTTGTCAATATGGAAATATACTAGGGAATGCATCATTTATATTAAACAATTTATTGATATTTTAAAATGGACTGGTCGCATGCATCACACGCAAAAAACAAAACTTTTTTGAAGACCCCAGGGAGTTTTATCCACACATATGTATATTACAGGCTTGGCTTGTGTTTCAGGCACAATAAAAGCGTCTCGAACTTGCATCAAAAACACATGCCAAGTTAGTAGAAACAAATGGGGCAACCTTGACCCCCATCGGTTTTACATATACTATACTATACATATACTATACATCCATATAGGCCTGATCAGTGCTCTATAGATCATTAACAGAGTGTTCATACTTGCTCCCCATGAGTTCCCCAATATACTCCTCAGCAGGTTCATCCTTTCCTTACATCTCACAGGTATTTTGTCTATCTGCTGAGTCCATTTCAACTTCTCATCCAACAACACCCCCAGAAATTTAAACACTGGTACTACCTTGAACATCATCCCATCAAACTCAATTCTAATGTCTTCTGTTTTCTTCTTATGAGCAAAAATAACCCCTTCTGTTTTTGATTTTGAAAACTTTAACCCCCCCCCCCCCTTTTTTGCCCATAAATGTTTTTTCTTCAATTTTCTATTCAGCACTTTAATCCCACTTTTCAAATTCCTATGTCTACTCCAAACCACACAGTCATCTGCATACATTAAAATGCCTTAATCTTCAACAGATTTTGGCAAGTCATTTATCATAATATTAAAAATAAGTGGACTCACAACACTTCCTTAAGGAACTCCATTCTCAATCTCTACTACTTCTGATAGACAATTTCCAATTTTAACTTGCATTTTCCTATTTTCCAAAAAGTTTTTAAACCATCTAAACATTTTCTCAACTATCCCTAAATTATGCATTTTAACCAAAACTCCCTCCCTCCATACCATATCATTTGCCTTTTCAATATCTAAAAATACTGCTGCCGTATATTGTTTATTAACAAACCCCTTCTCAATTTCTGTTACCAAGTTTAAAACCTGATCCATTGTACATCTATTACCTCTAAACCCCCTTTGCATTTTTGCCAATAACTTTTCTTTTTTTAAGAAATACAATGCCCTATAGTTAACCATTCTTTCAATTATCTTCCCAAAATTAGATGTCAGAGAAATTGTATGAATTTGGATTGGATATATCCTTTCCTGGTTTACCTATATGAATCACTACTGCATGCTTCCAACTATTAGGGATAATACCTATCTTCCATACTAAATTAAATAATTGTAATAATATCATCAAACACCGGTCTGACATTTTTGCTATCAACACATAACAAATGTTATCCTTTCCTGGTGCAGTATTCTTTCTCCCTCTTATAGCTCTTTTAATTTCCTAACCCAAACTTCATATTCATAGTATTATCTACTGCCTTTATGTTTCCAAGAATATATTTTTTTCCCCTTAGAAAAGCTATCCTTTTTTCCTTAAAATCCTCATCCCAATTTTCTCTGCTACTAACCTTCGCAAAGGCCTCCACCAATACCTTTGCCTTTTCATCATCCTCTATTACTATTTATTTCTTAGCAGATGCCCTTATCCAGGGTGACTTACAATTGTTACAAGATATCACATTAATTTTTACATACAATTGCATTATTTTTTACATACAATTACCCATTTATACAGTTGGGTTTTTTTCTTACTAAAGCAATCTAGGAAAAGTACCTTGCTCAAGGGTACAGCAGCAGTGTCCCCTACCTGGGATTGAACCCACGACCCTCCAGTCAAGAGTCCAGAGCCCTAACCGCTACTCCACACTGCTTTTTTTCATTTGAGCCTCTGTTTTGCACACTACCAACAAATCACCTCCTTGCATTTTGGTTTTTCAATGTTCCCAACCACACAATTCACTTGGCAAATTTGTTTGTGCTCACAATAACGTTACTTTTAATGTTGTTTTCCCAAACCACACGTCCTGTATCTACAAGAATCTTTCAGTCGCAAAAATGCAAAATCCTTTAGCAACTGACAATCCATCCATTATCATTAACCGCTTACTCTTTTACAGGGTCGCAGTGAGCCAGAGCCTAACCCGGCATACACAGGACGCAAGGTGAGACTACACCCTGGATGGGATGCCAGTCCATCACAGGGCACCACACACACACACACAGAGGGTTAGAGTGACCAATCAACCTGGACAGCATGTCTTTAGACTGGGAGGAAACCTGAGTACCGGGAGAAAACCCATGCGAACACAGGGAGAACATGCAAACTCCACACAAACACTACCCTAGGCCAGATTTGAACCCAGGACCCTGGCACTGTGAGGCAGCAGCACTAACCACTACGCCACCGTGCCGCCCTCAGCAACTAACAATCAGGGTAGAAAAAAAACAGGAGAAGATTGACAGAGGGAGAGGATTGGAGAATGAGAATTTGAATTGGACCAATAGGGAGAGAGAAAGAAAGAAATGGATTCTGGGCAATGTAGTTTTTCAAATATACAGACACGCGAGTGAAATTTACACTCACATGTAGCAACGGGTGTGCTACAAACCTCCCTTCTCCCTTCTGTGCTCTGCCTATATGATTATCATTAGTGGTAAGAAGAACATTGTAAGTAAGCAGTAATGGTGTTCCATCTATATCATGCCCTTCTGCGCTGTCATGGTAAATGTCATTACCAAAAAGCTTATTATAGGCCTCACTGAACTCTAATAAGAAGCAACAGAAGTGCACATCCTAAACTACCTTACCAATTTAATAAGCTGAATGCATTTGCTGTTTCATACCCTGTATCTCTAAGAACATATTTGAATACAGTCTTAGTTTCCTTAAAAGGGTTGTTTGTATTCAAATAATAAGTGTTTTAGTATTTAATCTCATTACAGTTAGAATGTAAAATTACAGTATATAGAATATAATTCATTGTTTCATGTGTTTCTCATAACTTCTTAATAGAAAACGCACTGATATGCAAATAATGTGATATTTACTTTTTTAAAAGCCATCATTAAACGTTAATTTGCATTTCCTTAACGTTGCCAAGACACAAATCACTTCCTTTTCAGCATAGCTTGCTGAGGTCCATATCCAGCCAACTAGCCCTATAATGACAGCCTATTATTTTCTCTTCTCAGTATAATTAGCCTCAGTTCCCAGCTCTCCATGACCACATGGGGTCAGACTCTCTTAGCATTTACTTCAGTGCAAAGTTTGCACCCATTTTCGTAATGAGAAAAAAAAAACAGACAGATCATTTTCAAAAACAATCAGAAAGACCTCTAAAGTGAATTGTAATATTTAGGCTAAAGTAAATGTTGCATCTGATTCACATGTTTGCACTGTTAGAATGCTGTTTTTATAGAGAAGGAGGTTGCTCTGAATGGCCTTGGTTGCTTATCATTGCAGAGCTCAGTGAGGCCTGTAATAAGCTTATCTTGTTTGTGACATTTACGATGACGGAGGGGCATGGTATGACAGTAACACTATTACTATACTGCTTACCAACAATGTTCTTTTTACTGTTAAGGATAAGCATAAAGGTAAAGCAGTGATATTATCTAGAAGGAAATAAAGCAAGTCCCACAATCTGGGCTCAGCAAAACAGGATGGGTTGAAGGGAGAGGTGAGCTGTAACTTTAGTTTGGCTGGCATGTTGTGTCTGAGTCCCAGAATGTAAAACAGAAGTCCAGACTCATTATTAGCACAAACAGGTTTTTGGTGGTTCAATGCTTATTTAAGTAAGAGTAGGTCTCTATGACCAGATGGCTGAGTGCTAACCTCTCTGACAGCAACATCTCTTCAAAGGAAGAGCGTGGGTGGAGGACAAATAACTTCACCACAAAGTGAAATGTTTAAACTCTAAAAGTGAAAGTGGTATGTTGATGAAGCTGTCATCTTCCACTTGTACAAATGTTTCCGTTTGTGTCCAAAAGCAAATTAAAGGGAAAAAATGAAGAATGTTCCATGGTGTCATGATGTTCTGAAAAATAGGCATGAAGCATAAGCAGTTTTATCTTTTATGCTCCCTGTGTTTTCATGCTGATGGGAAATACATCCCAGCCATCTGCTGCTCTGGTTACTCCCGGGATGCCTGTCAGATTGAATGTGTTCACGAACCAGAACAAAAGAAATTGCAATAGCATTTCCCCAATCTATCCCCCACCCAAGCAACTTGACATGACTTTTAAGATAAGCTCTGGGCTGGAGCAATGTAAAAACACAGAGGACTGGGAGTTTTGGCATGGGTTTTTAAACCTTCTCCCACGGCTGTGAATGACTTGCCAAAACAAATGATAAGCCTTGGCTCACAGACAGGGAATACCCATTCCATTATATAATGTATCTAAATGCAGACCTGGGCTAAGCAAAGGCAGACTCACCAAGCTGGCTGCCAGTGTAAAGAATACAGGAAGGCCACATTATCTGCATCAGCAGTGGTTTGTTCACAGAATCATAACAGTGAAGTTGGTGAGCTGTAATATCAAGTTATCACAAGGTAGAAATATCACAGACTCACTATGTTGTGGGGAAGTACTAATAGTCTACACAAACTTTATTACTCTTACTACCCAGCCAGCAACTGGCCATAAGATCACCATTGGTATTATGACTACGACATAAGTAATTGTGCTTCCTCCCTTAAGTGAACTAAGAAAGCATCACACTGCATTTCGAGTTTTATAATGCAAATTCATTGGATGTCATTCCGATCATAACAGAATCACTGCTAATAGTTTATAGCGTGTGGCTAAAACAAGTGCTTTCTATTCAGCAATGTATTTACTTTATGACAAACCTAGTAATACAATCTGCCATTAAAACATTCTGAATTAATACAATTGTAAACACCAATGGAATGAGAATGCTGTTTGTTAACGGATACCATGTTTAACTAAGGCTATGAACTCATAAATTATATGCAGTATGTAAGGTTAAATGATCCAATTAAGGATTTTTGAGAGCACACCTGACAGCTGGTAAAGACAACACAAGGACATACAGCATCTGTGAGAATGGGAAGAATATGTGAAGGGCAGGATCAACATTTATTTCATACATAATTAAGCTACAATGTATTCTAGACTACATAACAACATCCCTTGAAAATATTTAAAGTACTGAACTTGTAGCTAATAAAATAATTGCATACAGCTTACCTGCCATGCAAATCCATTACAAATCTCAAAAGTGCAAGTTTTGAAAGAAACACCTACAGCCAGCACTCACATATCCGACTGTTGACTTCAGTGACGGTTAAACGAGTGTGACGTATATGTGATTATTTCATTTTGGGAGGAAATTATGGGAGGAAATTGAAATGACTGCACATGGTATATCCCAGTGTCATGCCCTATTTACTAACTAATCAGAAGCAAAAATACCGGTCAGAAAAATTCTAATTAGCATACAAACTGTGGGTGGCAACAGGTCTGAAGTTGCGTACAGTATTTATTCTATTGATAACAGGTGAAGGAGCTTACTTACTGGTGGCGGCAAGGATACAAATATGAGAAAGAGACAAAAGAAAATATGCTGAAATAATTTAGTTTTAATTTAAAATAATATTTTATTATCTACGCGTTCTACAACAATGTGAAGCCTAATAACCTAATAAATACGAGGGCATATTAAAATAACATTAATGTGTTTGTACACATTATATTTTGTAAAAATATAAATCTGTACAATAGGTTTAAACAGTACAGTAGTAAAGTCAAATGAATACCTAGCAGGCTTTTTTTTATTAGTCTATCCTACATGTAATAGCCTACAAAACAAACCATGCAGATGCGTTGTAGGCTTCACATTGTTGTAGGACGTGTAGAGAATAAAAAATTATTTTAAATTGAAGCTAGATTATTTCAGCATATTTTCTTTTTATCTTAGTCTACTTATAATTAGCCCAAAATAAAGCATAGTGTTGCATTAACACATTATGGCTATACAGGACTTTAAATATCTGCCATTTCAAATCTCTATTTTTGTTAAATAAGACAATGAAAAGCCATTATTTTTTTTGGCAGGGCCTTAATGATGTTCAATATTAACCTAATACATTTCTTTTAGCTGGAACAATTACTGTAGTTGGTTTTGTTGGCACAGTACTATATTTTCAACAGAAGAAGTATTTTAATTCAGAACAATATGATTCTGAAAATATCACTTGCCAAAAGAGACGACTGCAGACACGTGGACTGCAATACAGTACACACTTTTAAATCAGATATGTATTGTAGCAGTATGTAAAATTAAATTTAAAAAATATTAAATTAAAATTAAAACAGTATCCTAAGTCAGTATTCAAAATTGCAGAATACACTTTTTACAGTACACTTTTGAAATATATTGTTACCCATTATATTCAGTATATACAGTATTATTGTCCATGATAACTAGTTATATTCACTTGGCCTATGTAGTGACCTCCCCATACCATAGACAAAGCAGATCAATATTATATATTTTTGAAAAGCTCTGTATTTGTCAGTCTGGTATTAAACATGTAATAGGTATGGAAAATACAGCTGGACTAATATTGTCAGCAGACAGCAGTATTTAGATATGTAGTATTAGGTAATTAGCATTCCTTTTCAATACCTTTTCAGTTTATTAGTAAACTCTTCAATGTGTTGTTAGAAAAGTTAAGCCTAGGACACACATGAATGTGCTTTGCTTGGTCGATACACATCAACGGTTTTGAAGCAGCGAGAGAAAAAATGAAAGACAGCCCACCACCTCACAGCACTGTTCAACAACCCAAAAAATGTATATCATGTATATCATAATGCAAACCCAGAGTGAATGACCATGTCCATCTCCAGAAATTTTTATCAGGATCTAACTTAATAGGTTCCCATAACCAGAACACCACTCAGAAATATTTGCCTTTTATTTACCTAAGGATATGTATGTAAAATATGATATTTATTTTGTGAAAGCCTTTTTCTACAAAGAAACAGCTATTATATATACAGCACCACACTTAACAAGACTAGACTGTGGTACTGTAGCTGTAGTTATGGAGCTGCTGTTATTAAGGAAAAAAAGGGATTGCGTTCTTCGCAATTGTATACACAATAATCAGTCGGCTGGCAACTGGTTAATTACTTGATGTGTATATCTGACAAATGATACAGGATGTCAAGTAACTGGATTAATGTGGGGTGTAAGCGATTAGTATTTGTTTTGGACCGTTCAATAGACCCAAAACCAATGTCCTTGAAATTCTTATTTTTATAATCAAATAGTTTGGGATGCTGAGAAACTTCAGCTATCAGTAGGTCCTCCATGTTGATGGATATTCGAGTTCATCAAGACATGACGTATCCCACACCATGGACCTGATTGGCTAGACCCAGATTTGCCACTGCGGGAAAATGTTTGAGCAGCAAAATATCGCTCACCGAGCAATATTTTGCCGTTCTAAAACACTTTTCCACAACATTATTTTTTCATCAATGTGTGTTCACTCTAATTGAAATAAAAAGTGAGCGATATATGCAGCTCATGTGTGTCCTAGGCTTTACAGTTCCCTGTTTTGTATCTTTATTTTGAGAAGCACTGTAAGTATTTGTTGTAGCCCACGTAAATGAACACTGCAAATATAAGTAACAACATACTACCAGACAGTGAACATTTAAAACTGCAGTATAACAACTACTGTATAAGAGGTTTTTTAATGTTGTCAGTCAGCAAAACTATAATATTTAGTTCAGAATTATTTTTCGTCATGAACTTTTAGTTTTGTCATGCAGATGGTTTCAATGTTATATATTTGCTCTACACCATGATAGGATTGTTTTAATGCACTTTCTGAATAAATAAGAGCAAATTGATCTACTATATACAGTATCTCATTGTTTATGTTAATTTAAGAAATGTGTTCCTTTGTCTTTGCTGTGCAACTGTCTTCATATGTAAACAGCTTTTTGCCAGACCAATTTAACCTCGCCCTATGTTTGTAATTGCAATATAAACTGAATGTCATGTTAACCTTTAGAACAAATGTGGTACTGTCACTAGAGTCTGAAAAGTCATTAGTATACCTGGCAGTTATAGCTTTTATCAGTTTACTGTAATCATTTTTTGTCAAACAGTACATATGTGCTTTCGAATTCTAACCTTCTTAGTCTATCCTTGTTCTATGAACTTGATATCACAAATAGCATCCCATTAACATTTTATGAGTCAGGTACAAACAGGGAATGAGTCATGGCTTCCATGGTTGTAGGTATGATGGGAAAAGTGGGGAAAAGTTTTTGAATGACATTTGCCTTTTAAAAAACTTGTATTAACAAATGGGCGATTAACACATTAAGTAGTGACAAAATGGAAATCATTCTGCATAATTTACCGTGTATTAATTCACGCATAGTATTTCATTTTGTGGTCCATCTTTTAGGGGAATTGAAATTGGTGTTTAAATAAATAAAAATAAATGTAAAAAATATTATGGTACAAGCTCAATGTTACTTGCTTACAAGGGGGCATGTATATTATCTGTTTTTGGAACACCTCAGGAATCGAGTTTAATACTTCAGGTCCCAGATTGGCTATTAATCAAAGTATAGTCCCATAAATGTGATTTTATTGTTGTGTTTAGTTGTACTGTACTCTATTCACACTGTACCAGCTGTTGGTTTTGCAAGGATTTCTCCACAGTAACACACTGGTATTATATCTCAAAGAGATTTTGGAACCTTTTTGTACAGGTATTAAAAAACAAAATTGTTTAAAAGGTTTCCTTTTAAGTATGAAAATCATCCAAAAACGTGTTAGTAATGTAAGTAAGAAATCCATTAGTACAGCATTAAGCACTCCATCTTTAGCACATATATTTTATAATTGCAATGTTAAATGCATGCCTTATGAATACATAAACGCAAAGCAGACTCACCAGGGCTCTCTCTCTCCATGAGATCTTTGTGTTTGAATCTCACTACTGCCATCTACATTACAACTGCAATTATCCTATGAATGTCAGGATGGTGCATCTCCTCAATGGTGATTTGAGAGGGAAAGAAAAGGAACAATACTCACAAACACCCATTTCAACCATTCTACTAATGGCTACTAGTATAAAATACCAGGCAATAAGTGTATAAAACCTGACTTCATACAAATATTTAAAGATATCCAGACTTGCATTCAAATTACCTGCTGTTTGCTACAAACCAATTAATAATGCATAGAGTTCCACAGTGGTTGTACTTCAACAGAGGTAACAGATGGCTTTAAAAAAAAACAAGTTAAAGTTGTCTTTCCCACACAATCTCACAGGTTCATACATATATTATTTATTTATGAACTTCTTTTAACATCTTAAGCACTTTAGCTCCCCTTCCTGACCAACAAGGAACAAATACAATTATACCTTGTGTCCATCGGAATCTGGTATTTTTGACAATTTTAGTATTTGTAATTTACTTTTAATAATCATTTAATTGACTAACTATTTCTTTCTGACAACAGATTTAGTTCAGTACATGTAATGGTTGCTATGAATGGGTGAAAATGCTATGCAATTTGAGTTTTATTTCCATACTTGTGTGTGTGGGCATCACAGTTTGTGTATGTATGTATGTCCGGGTTTCTTTCTCTCTCTCTCTCTCTCTCTCTCTCTCTCTCTCTCTCTCTCTCTCTCTCTCTCTCTCTCTCTCTCTCTCTCTCTTATATTATGAGGAATGTGCAGCAGAGTTTGGGGGTTGTAGAATGTATCCATGTCATTCTTGTCTGCCAGTGGACCTGCTTTAAGTTTCTTCTGAATAATAGATTGGTAGTCTGATGACATCACAAAGGACAATTCCTCATAAAACTATTCCCAAGCAGTTTACAAATGTCCTACCTATTTATACATAAAGAAAAATGTAATAAACCTATTATGGTGCAAACGGTCTTGTCTTTATTAGAGGCAGCACAGTACTCTATTTACATTTCTGTGCAGTGAATGTTTCTAACAGTTGATTCCTATGCAGAATAAAATTATTTATAGTCCCACAATGGCAGTTTGCTTTCTGCAAGCACTTCATCTAAAATGGTTGCAGTGAAAGTAGGGCTTTTCCTATTGATCGTAAGTGTTTGCTCCTTTGCCCCGTCGGGACTGGCTGTTTAAATTGCTTTTAGAAGCAGTATGTACAGCAGCTCAATTAGCAGTTGTGCATTATTTCTATTGTTTGGCAATTGTAATAGCCTTTTACCAGAGTAAGATGAAATGCAAGCAGCAGTGCTAAACCAATGTGTGCATTAGCAGTTCTATCTGGTCTGGTAGTTCTGTCAGCAATGTGTCTCAATAAGCCTCCCAATGTGTATCAACAAGCCTCCCCAGTTCATGCAGAGCAGGCGTCTGTGTACACTCTTGGAAATGATGCTGACCTCTGTCTCTTATACAGCAAGAGCCAAATTGAAGGTGGTACCTGTATACTGCAAGGACAGCATAATTGAGTCCCTGGACATGGGAGAAAAACAGGTTCAGTTACCAGCTTTCAATGGTGAGGCATGTTTGGTTTTTTTGTCCCACAAAGTAGAGATTTCATATAAATATTACAAAGTATTCACAGAAGAAAAAAATAGTTTTCAGCTGTTTTTTTGGCAGTGACATTCTTAATGTTGTCAGTCTACAAGAAACAAAACTTCTAAAAACCACAGCTGAAAAAGGGAAAATTGCATAAAAATGTAATAGCACATTACAGCAGCACCGAGTTGGAATTCCAGCAGAAACAACAAGCAAATTAAACATGTGATTTAAATGCAAGAGCCTTTCCATCTATATCACTGCACTAAAGCCACAGCTGAGTGAGCAGGAACAGAGCTTAGCAACCATTGCTCAATGGGGATCCTCAATAACTGTGTAAACCCAATGGACACAGGGTCTGAATTCAAGAGACCTGCTGTGGGTTTTTCTGTTGACTGCGACAGTATAATGCATGTATTTTGCTGCAGAATATCAGTGCTGTATTCCTGTTTTTTAAGTCTTCTGTAGTGTAATAAAAAAGGAACTGGGAAGTGCACAGGTTTCTAGGCTTACTGAATGAACCACATTGTGGGTTTCACGGTTTAATCAGCCTTATTAAAAGGGGGGTGTAAAAGGGGTGGACCATTAATAACAGAGAGACACAGTAAGTATAGATGCAAACACCGATCTGGCACACACGGTTTTTTTTTTTGGTTTTTTTTCTCACAGTATACAGTTGCAGGGGTTGGCTGTAATACCAGGCTGGATGAGTATTGCAGACGATGCACACTGCTAACGAGTGTCTTAACCACTGTGAAAAAGAGCCAGGCTCCTCTGCAGAAGTTACAGTAGTGTATCACACATTACTGCCTGTTGTACAACACAAAAAATGTCACAGTGGTACGTGCTTCTGCAGCTTGTTTCCATGACTCTGAAATTGCTATTTCTGTTGACAAAACTGTTTTATCATTGTACCCTGCAGGTAAAACCTGACTCTTGTGTCGCAAAACAATTGGTACGCAATTTTAAAAAACACAGAGCACCTCACTACTGTTTCTTCAAAGCTGCTGTATTTGATAGGCATAATAATGGAAGTCTGGTAGACATTCCTTTGAGGGAAAAAAAAAAAACCTCCTGTAGCGATGGACAGAACTACCAAACATTTACTGTACAGTACATGGTCTGTATTTGTTCGGATGATGATGGCTGACTAAGGAGTGTTGAAAATCATAACAAAGAAATTATATTTATTTTAGGAATTGCCAGCATTTGCTTTGTAACCAAAACTACAGTGATTATAAGTGTATTTTTAATTTGCAATTAGTCCATCAATGCTGGAGCTGTTCAGTGAATGGCTTATACACCATTTACTGTTCTTTGAGTGCCAAAATAGGGCTCTTTTGATTTAGAGGTGAAGGCTGGGCTGTTGGGAAAAGCTCCATACATTCCAGCAATATAAAAATGTATTTAGGAATATAATTGTTATATAATGAGTTTTTTTTAATAATAGAAACAGTGACGAATTTTAATATCACCACCCTAAAATGTACAAAACCAGGTCTTCTACATAATGTTTCTCATTTCACTGTATTTTGATTATACAGTATGTAGTAATCATAATAAGAGAACATTTGTGGTCGGCAGATGAACTGCTGGGACATTGTTGATTGAGAGTTTCAGGGTTTAAGTTATACTAAATCCTGTATAATATGAGGCTGTGTGGTCCAGTGGTTAAAGAAAAGGGCTTGTAACCTGCAGGTCCCTGGTTCACATCCCACCTCAGCCACTGACTCATTGTGTGACCCTGAGCAAGTCACTTAACCTCCTTGTGCTCCGTCTTTCGGGTGAGATGTAATTGTAAGTGACTCTGCAGCTGATGCATAGTTCACACACCCTAGTCTCTGTAAGTCGGATAAAGGTGTCAGCTAAATAAACAAATAATAATAATGACCTGTTAAAATCGCTTCCTTGGAAGAGTCAGTGTCACTTTGTGTATTTTATCTCTCCAGTGTTAATATTTAATTGATCTATCTTGCCATACTAGTTGAAGCAAATGGCAACAAATTGCTCTGTTTTCCCTTTCAGCATGACCCACCTTCTAGCAGAAACCAGATTGAGATCTTAACCCAATGAAGGATTGCTAAGTAGTGAACTGCTGCTATCCCACTGTCAGGTGAAAAACAATCATCTAGCACAAGTCATCTGAACTATCAGTCACTTTTATTATGTTCATTGGATTTCCTCCCTAATTGGCAGCATACGTACACCAATTAATATCTTTGAGTCCGTTTGCCAGTCCTTTACACAAGGGCACACAGTTTTATTTATGTATGCTGTTATCCTGTCGCAGTAGAATAGTTTTTTTGAACCTGCGACTGTGAGACCAAAGGTCATAGGCAAGGCTAGTAAAAACAAAAACAGGAGAAGAAAAGTGTTCATAGGCGGCTAAATTAATTTTCTTTCATGTAAATTGTGTTCTGTTCGTATCAGATGAAAAGACTAAAAGAAAAACTACACATCCTTGTGGTCTAAGATTGGTTTAAACCCAATAGAAAGAAAATGATAAAAAGCCCTTATAACCATTTTTATACTGGTTTGGGATACAGTAAAATGTATCTGACACAAAAACATTTCACATTTTGAGCTCCCTCACCTTAGTATTCTATCTGGAATGCTGAGAAAATGTATATTTTTAAATCTAGGCTTATAACATAGGTGCCCTTTTTATAGTGAGCAGTTTTGTTTGTTAAATTGTGTGAAGTGCCCAGGGATACTTTTACATGTAGAACACTATATAAGCAAATTGATAAGGTGAATTCCAAAGTGTGCCACTTTGATTTTGATTGAACTCCACATGTGTATTATTCTATCACCCAGGAAGGTGCTCAGAGTTATGTTCGGTCATCTAGAACTTCGGGAGATCTTCCAGTTTTAATTGAAACCTACAAAAGATCAATGGTTGTCGGGTCATATCAGTATCTTTCATTGTTCTGCCTTATTTAACATCCAATCAGACCAGTTAGAAGATTGTTGTAAATCCTGGTCATCATAAAAAAAGAACAGGAATTTATAGAAACATTATGGGTACTATTATAGTTTCCATTGAAAACATACACAATTTACATTTAACAGAAAAAGTTAATGACAAGTCAATCAAGATTGCAAATCAATATCACCTCATATATCTATGGACCCATTTAACACACTTATTTTAAGCGTCATCAGTTTGCTTTTTGACAGTTTTAATAGATGTGCCAACAACCAATCAATCAAAAAAGTTTGCTGATGTGTATGTTTCGGATAATATAAAAAAAAAACTTATTTAGATGCCTTTTTAGGACACTTTGACAGTGCAGTCCCATTAGCAAAACACGCTGGCACTGACAGATATTCTTACAGGTAATGGGTGATTAAGAGGGACATGTAGATAACTCAGTGAAGCACTCAGTCATGGCAATCGCTAATTTATAGCACAGTTAGCAATTATGCAGACATGGTGGTTAGACCTGGCAGCTCCTACTGCTTCTTCAAAATGCAATATAATTCCATTAATCATTGATCAGTGACATAACATTACTTGTAAAGGTTGCATAGTACTGACTCAAGTAGAAGGTCTAAACGGTGAGTAGAGCATTAAATATTAAGTAATGATGTAAGTTTAGGATATTTTATAAATGTAGGTTTCTTGACAATATCTCTCTCTCTCTCTCTCTCTCTCTCTCTCTCTCTCTCTATATATATATATATATATATATATATATATATATACTGTATATATTAGAGGAGCAGCATGGGTAGAAAAGCCAGAAACGGGTACTCACCGTGAAAAATACCAGGTTACCATGATTTTATTCAGGTAATGATTACAAAAAAATAATCACATATATTAATGTTTTAAGTGCATTATACATATTTAAATACTATTGTGACAGAGACAGAATGATTATTGATGATAAATCTCCCTCTCAACCTGTGTGGGCGCTGTGTAAAGGGAACGAGTGCCCTGGGCTGGATGGCCAGACAATTCATTCCCAGAGTTAGGCAGAAGTCGGCCATCTAGAAAGGGGTCGGAGCTACGGTAGACTAAATCATCGACCCGGATGGGAAATGATGAGGCAGCCACGGACTGGAGGAGCGGTTGCAATCGTTAACCAAGGGGTCATGATTGACGGTTAACACGATCCGGAGCTGTCACTTAAGGCCAGCACCAAACCCAGACAACATTGCATTTGTGTCACGATTAACTGTATTTGCACCACAAGCACTATAACACTCATCATGTTTGTGTTACGTGTGGGTGTTTAAATATCGGGACTATTATTTCGGGGCCAACCCGTGGATTACAACAGAGCAATACACAAATCATTATGTATTGTCTGTTATCATTATTGTTTACTATTTTGTCATCAGACTTTGGATTATAAAAATAAACCTCCATTTCACCAGTACTTTGTTGTCTGTCATTGTCTTGAGCACTGCATCGCATCACCCCTACACCTGTGCACTGCAACCACTTTGCCACAACTATATAGTACATTTAGTCCCTTCAGATCTGTAGACTTGTGTGACCTTTTTCAGTACTGAAAACATTGAAATAATAATAATAATAATAATAATAATAATAATAATAATAATAATAATAATAATAATAATATTAATAATAATAATAATAACATCTCTGTTTAAATACAGTTAATAATGTTAAATGCGAATCATGCTGCAGGATTCTTTGCGACATATATTGGCCATATTCCACTGTTGTTGTTGTTGTTGTTAACATGGCTGTTATGTTCAGTTTTAAAACTAATGCAGTAGTACAGCACCGCTGTTACTTTATGGACTGTTGCAATAGCTACTGTAAACTGAGCCAGCTGGGGTTTGACGGCAGTTGCAAAAGAGACATGTGTGTCTGTTTGGTTGTAACAATAAAGTGCCGTTCCTGATCACTACATTCTGTCTTGTGAATACATAACAATGGCATCCAATCAAAGCACTGGGTGAAATTTCTTTACTAAGCAGGAGAAAGCAGAATTTGCAAACTCTGCCAAGGAAATATTTCATTTGAAGGAGGAAGCATACTTACTTAATGTATTCCACATTATTTTATTTTTATTTTATTTATTTGCTTATTTATTTTTAAATAAAGGTTACTTATTTTATCTTTTTGGTAAGAAACTATATCTGTGCAATAACTATAGATAAAGCATTCCGTATTGGAAGCCACACGGTTATTATTAATGGGATCACCAGAGTTATCACTGACATAAATCAACAGAATGTTGTAATGTTGTTTTGTTTCTGATTTAGTTCCTGAGAAGAATAGTCACTACAGTTATTATTACTGAAGTGTACTTGCCGCTCGCTGTGTGTTATTGTTTTTCTTTAAAACATTGATATCCTGTCAGTTAAGAAAAGGCTTAATGCAAAAGCTTGTTTTAAAGTGGTCTTTATTATGCCGACCAGAGACCGGCGCTTACAACTGTATTGTCATATTTTCTACATTTTCTTTAAATTCTAAAATTATTAAATCGATACCCGGGTAGTAAAAAGAGACCCAGGTTGTTTAAAACCTGATATATATATATATATATATATATATATATATATATATATATATATATATATATATATATCATCATCATCTTCAGCCTTTTTCAATCCACTGCTGGATGAAAACCTCCCCAAGATTCTTCCAGAAAAGCCTGTCTGTTGCATCCCTCATCCACGTTGCTCCGGCGTGTTTCCTAATTTCATCTTGCCATCTTCCTGGAGGTCGTCTTCTTGGTCGCTTTATATCTCTTGGGATCCAGTCTAGTATCTCTTTGGTCCAGTGATGGTCTGTTCTTCTTGCTACATGTCCGGCCCACTGCCATTTCATTTTTTTCGCTCTTATAGTAACATTGCATAATTTTGCTTGCACTTTTATCCATTCCTTCCTTTTCCTGTCTCTTGTTATTCCCAGCATGCTTCTTTCCATACTCTGTTGAGTCGTTTGTAATTTTTGAGGCATTTTTGCATTGAGGGTCCAGGTTTGGCATCCTTAAGTTAGCACTGGCAGCACACATTGGTCGAAGACTTGAGGCATAAGGGTAGTTTCCCTTTCAGAAAACCATGCTTAATCTTCCAAAGGCACTTGTGACAGAGAGCGAATGAATCCTAGTCAACAATCTCCCTCCCAATCTGTGAGGGCGCTGTTTAACAGGAACAGAGTGCCTTGTACTGGTTGGTCGGGCAGTTCATTCCAGGGTCAGTCGGAAGCCAGCCAGCCAGGAAGGGGGTGGATTCACAATGCCTGTAGTAATCGCCCTAAAGCGGTATGCGATGTGTCAGTCATGGATTGGCGGAGATGTGACTGGACTAACTATCGCAGGGGGCATGACTAAGGGTATAATTGGGGATGTGACGATGTAATCTGTTCCTTTGATGTGGTTACCGCTAGGACAGAGAAAGGAAACAACCAATTAGTACTCGTGAGCGAAGTGTTTTGTTTGTTTTGTAACTGTCTGTATTTGTCGTTTATCGGATGACTAATACGAACCTGCCGCTTCAAGCCAGTGCTAAAACCCGGACTGCACTCCACCTATACTTACAACACTACTGTTAAATCACCGCACCTGCACCTAGAGCACTCACTGTCTGAAGATATGTCTGTATCTGTGTTGTGAGTCTGTGTTTTGTATTATTATTATTTCGGGTCTGAAACCCCTTGGTTTATACGCTGACAATACCCATAGTTGGGTAGAGCCAGCATTATTATTTCAATGGTCAACTGACCAAAAAGAAAATAAAAGAATTGTTTGAACCGTGAACTTTGTGTCTGTCGTTGTCTGGACCACTTGTATCACCACTACACCTGTGCACTGCAAACCACTCGTTCACAGCACTCCAGCCCATTTTTGCTCTTCTGTTGATTTCACACATTTGGTTCTCTGTTGCCAAAACTAACTGTCCTCAGTATACATAGTTTTTGACTTCTTCAAGCTTGATCTCATTGACTTCAATTGCCTGTGGAGTGGTATATTTATTGAACATGACTTGAGTCTTTTTCAAGTTCATTTTCAAACCCGCTTTGATGCTAGCCTTGTGTAGTTCTTGTATTCTTATTTGTAATTCTTCTGGGCACGTTGTAAATATAAGAATGTTGTCAGCAAATCATAGGTGATTCAAGTAAGCGCCACTGATCTTCAGCGCCTTATTTTCACAATCCAGTGTTTTGAAAATGTCTTCTAGATGTATCTCCTTGACGAACTCCTCTTTCAATCTTGATTTTGTTGCTGTTTTTATGGAGTTTTACTGTGAATGTGGCATTCTTGTATATGGTGCTGATCATGTATTTGTATGTTTTCTCAATTCCTTGTTTTTTCAGAGAGCTTAATACAGATCTTGTGTAAACAGAGTCAAAGGCTTTTTCATAGTCAATGAATCCCAAGCAAAGTGGTAGTTCGTACTTGTTGCTGGTTTGAATCACTTGCCATACAACTTGAAGATGCTCCATTGTGCTAAATCCACTCCTGAATCCTGCTTGCTCATTTGATTGTGCCAAGTTACATTTATCTTGAAGTCTGTTGGTGAGTATCTTGGTAAAAAGTTTGTAGATTATAGGAAGTAAGCTAATAGATCTGTAGTTCTTGAGGTCTTCTTTATCTCCTTTTTTATGTAAAAGTATCACTGATGCATTGTTCCAGTTGTTTGACACTTTATTTTGCTTAATACAATCTGTAAAAATATGTGACAGTATTTTTGTCAGTTCTTCACCTCCTTCTTTCTCCTTCATATGTTTGATAGTATGTTTCACTTCTTCCGGTAGAACGTCTGGCACTTCTTCCTTGGGTTGCGTTTTTTCCGTCTCATCTCATTTATTTTTATATATATATATATATATATATATATATATATATATATATATATATATATATATATATGTTCCCCTATTGTGGAAGTGTACCTTTATTGTTAATATGTTATTAGAAAATGCATTTGGAACAGAACATGTCATTTTAAATCAGGCACGGTACAGTACATATTTTATATGGTGTTATATGGTGTAAAGTTTAAACAAGAAAGATGCAATTACTATAAATATTTTGAATGTTTACTTGACTCCTGTCAGTCAAGCTTCACCAATATCATTATATTTGAACATCTCTAGTAATGTTTAACAAGTGGTAGATCATTTTAGAATGCAAATGTACTAATTTGTCATTGAAACTCTCACAAATTCATATTACAACTCCAACGACCACAGCAGAATCTGAGAGGTGTTTTTCAACACTAAAGAGGATCAAGACTTTCCTCCGAAACACAATGACCCAGGATCGCCTCAATGCCCTAGCAACACTCTCCATAGAGAAGAAACTCACTGAGGACATCCCAGAGTTCAATAAAAAGGTCATTGACAGAAAGAGAGACGGGCATATTTTCTTTATAGATAAATGCCTGGCTGTTTCTGATCCTCACCTGTGTGATTCTGTGTCAACTGAGCAAAATAATTAATTTACACACACCATCACTCTCACACAGTGACTCTCAGTCACTCACTCACTCACACTCAATCACTCACTCACTCACACATACTAAACTATACAGTAAAAATGTTGGTGATATTTAAATGTTCGAGTTATTTGAGTTAATGCACATGTTTGAGTTATTTATTTTGGATTTATTTATTTGAGTTCATGTAAATGTTATTTATTTGAGTTTATGTAATTGTTTGAGTTATTTATTTCAATTTTTTTTTTATAGTGTCAAGTTGAAATTTTGATAATGTTGATATAGCCTATGTTTAATGGCTATAGCCTATGTTTAATGTAATGTGAATGTTCATAAGTTAAATGGAAACAATGTAAATAGTTTTAATGTAATAATATATTTATTTTTTTGACCCCTGGGAGTGTGTATCCGTTTGTGTGTGTGGGGGGGGGTTGTCAGGTTTCTGCCCCACGTTACAAAAAACCTACCAGCCGCCACTGTACAGGACCCAATAAAGTCTTTACATGCAGATACATGCGAAATATAATCATGTATTTAAGATTAATACAGTGCAGTGACAGATTGAATTTCATTGTACTGTTTTCAAGAGTACAATATATGAAAAACATTTTAAGTGTACACTAGTTATTTATTACTATGTAATTTAACTGTTTTTCTTTGTAGTGTTATGGTAAAACATCTTTATAGTATGAACGTGCATTTCATGATATAAACATAATCATAGAGCTTATTGTACTGTAATATCTCGATTTAGAAAGAAAGTGTTGGCTGTTCACTGAGAGCCGCTATTCAAGACCTTAAATCACAAGATTGATGTCTTTTTTCATATTATCCACCCTGAATGAACAGATCAGTGTGCATGAGAGATGACTTTTTCTTCTAAACAGGATTTATGATGTCAGGCATGGCTGGAATTTAGCATCTCCTCATTCCTTTTCCTCCTTTATTTTATAATATTAAAAACAAATTCTCTATGCAAATATGTCAATGCACAAATCATATCCGACAAGGCAGCATATAATGAAAGGAAGATTTTGTACATTGCCCAGTGCTATTAAACATTGAACACAAACAGCTTTTATCATAACAGCTTAACTTCATGAAATATTGCTGAAATGCCTGAATGGCTTCAACTTGAATTCTTAGGCTTTGGAGCACTCAGTCTTTATAGCATGATTTATAATTTACAAATTACAACTATGTCTTTCTACAGTTTTATTTCGAAGCAAATTTAAAGTACTGTAGTAGACTATCCCAGCTGAACCCATAATCCATTAAAAAAATGTAACAACCTGCAGCCAAAGGAGGTTATAAATGCAATCTTCAAGCACCAGTACAGCTCAGGGAAGAAATAACATGTTAACAACAACAATGTGGTGTTTTTTATACTCATGACATTTAGCAGGAGAGTGGTGCAGGAGGGTAAGTTAATGGTGTATATGGGTGTGTGACAGGGGGCCGGGTTGCTGGTTCCTGCGCAAATGTGTGTGACTTGGAGAAATCAGCTGCGATGAGCAGCAAGAGAGATGTTGCTAAGCAACCAGCTGAGCGGTAGGCTCTCCCAGCCCTGTGGGGATTGGGAGGTCCGGATTGGCTGGGGGACATGTCCGGGGATGCTGTGCAGAGCTCAAAAAGAGGTTGTGCCACAGCTCGGGGCAATTGCAATGCCATTGACACACAGACGGGCACTGAGAGAAGTGTGTTTATTTACATCAAGGAGGGGACCGTCCGCTTGGCAGGAACTACTACTACGGAACCCTTGAACTGAAAGACGGTGCCTGTGAAGGCGCTTGCCCAGCCAGGACCGTCGGAACAGCCCAGTGTCGCTGGGAGGCCAGGACTTCAGAAGCAACAGAACAGAAGAAGGTCAGTTTAAGGGATGTTGATCCCAACAACAGTATAAAGAGGGTTACCGTAGAGTAGTAGGTTCCTGGAGCGGGATGTTCCTTGTAGTGGGACTAGCGCTTGCCATTTTGGGTGGCAACCTTTTATTTTTAGCTTTGTTTTGTTTTCGTGTCTTTATTAAATGTGACACTAGGGCTACCATTGCTGGTACTCTAGTGTCAGAACTGTGTTGAAAATTAAATCTGTATGCCTGTGCGGCATATCAACACCAATGCTCGGTGTCTATCTCAGGGTTTTCCAGTGACTACCCACACACGTAACATATCTCCTGTTACATATGGTGGCAGTGGTGGGCATCACTGGTCCTGCTGAGTCAAGGCAGGATAGGCACAGATCAGTTGGCTGCCAGGATGCACAGGCAGAACCAGCTGACGATCAGCAGTCACCAGCGGTGCTGAGGGAGCAACTGGAGACATGGACGAGGCATGTAGAGAGCAGCTGCCGTCCTTGATCAGAGGAGTGGCTGCCGTCCTTGATCAGAGGAGTGGCTGCCATCCTGAGAGCCAATGGAGGAGTTGCCGTCCAAGAGAAGGAGCTGACATCCAAGAGAGGAGCAGCTGACGTTCCATAAAGGAGGAACTGCCGACTGGAGGACTAAAGGAGGAGCTATGGTCCTGACCACTAGTGAGGAGGAGACTGCCTCCACCACAACCCCAACCACCACCCTTGGGCAAAGTCCGGCACTTCTGGGTGAGAGCCCTTGACTTATTGCAGGGTTTTTACAGTCAGTACCAATGCTGCCAAGAGCTTCAAGTTACTGTGCCACCGTTTAATTTATTACATCACTTTGAATATCCTTATAAATTTGTTTAGAATATCAACTTTCATGGCCCGCAATAATTTGTTCCTCAAATAGTCCTTGGGCATAGAGGAGAAAAAGTGGAGTCATCACAGAAAGCCCATTTGCTTTGAACCAGAATTTCTTAGTAGTTAATGTTCTCTGAGGGTGCATTCACTTATGAACATTTCCAATGTTAATGATAACTATCTGCATCAGGGTGTTCTGTCTTTGATTAGGTGCTATCCATCAGTATGACAAGCCTAATACTTTTGGGTTATGCTGATAAATCATATGACTTCTAAATTATATTACTGTGTGCCTGCTATTTAATTTACAGAGAAATATATTTCTCAATAAATTTGACATGACAAATTATAACAGTGTAAATACATTAAAATGAGTTGCTTTAAAGCAATGGGTTATAGTGCACAAATCACAAGCAACAAGCAAAAAAAAAATCTCAGTGTCATGGTGTAAAAATAACAGAAACCAGAAACACATATGGTAGACTCTCAAGAGGCTAATTTCAAGTATATATACTCTTTTTTTACCTACAATTTGCAATTAAGGAATTACATCTGTTTAAGGAATTACATCTGTTAATTAAATCGAATGAGTTCTTCTCTAAATCTCCAAATTAAGAATTTGGCTGTTCTACAAGTATGTGTTTATCTATTTAGATGTAAAAATCTGTTCAGTGAGATATATATATATGTGTGTGTGTGTGTGTGTGTGTGTATATATATATATATATATATATATATATATATATATATATATATATATATATATATATATATATATAAAGTTTGAGAAAAATGAAAACTGCTGTGTACCAAAATGATCAAAAAGAAAAAAGAAAAAAGAAAAGGATATTTCAGGTACATAAAAAGGTAGAGTAATTGATTACCAATTTGATTTATAATCAATTATTCTACCTTTTTAAGTACCTGAAATATCCTTTTCTTTATATATATATATATATATATATATATATATATATACAGCTCTGGAAAAAATTAAGAGACCACTGCAAAATTATCAGTTTCTCTGGTTTTACTATTTATAGGTATGTGTTTGGGTAAAATGAACATTTTTGTTTTATTCTATAAACTACTGACAACATTTCTCCCAAATTCCAAATAAAAATATTGTCATTTAGAGCATTTATTTGCAGAAAATGACAACTGGTCAAAATAACAAAAAAGATGCAGTGTTGTCAGACCTCGAATAATGCAAAGAAAATAAGTTCATATTCATTTTTAAACAACACAATATTAATGTTTTAACTTAGGAAGAGTTCAGAAATCAATATTTGGTGGAATAACCCTGATTTTCAAGCACAGCTTTCATGCGTCTTGGCATGCTCTCCACCAGTCTTTCACATTGATGTTGGGTGACTTTATGCCACTCCTGGCGCAAAAATTCAAGCAGCTCGGCTTTGTTTGATGGCTTGTGACCATCCACCTTCCTCTTGATCACATTCCAGAGGTTTTCAATGGGGTTCAGGTCTGGAGATTGGGCTGGCCATGACAGGGTCTTGATCTGGTGGTCCTCCATCCACACCTTGATTGACCTGGCTTTGTGGCATGGAGCATTGTCCTGCTGGAAAAACCAATCCTCAGAGTTGGGGAACATTGTCAGAGCAGAAGGAAGCAAGTTTTCTTCCAGGACAACCTTGTACCCAAACACATACCTATAAATAGTAAAACCAGAGAAACTGATAATTTTGCAGTGGTCTCTTAATTTTTTCCAGAGCTGTATATATATATATATATATATATATATATATATATATATATATATAGAAACTGCCCCACTCCTGTGCGTATTTTATGTTTTATATTGTATGTGGGATGTTTATATGGATGTGTGTAGTGGTGCATGAACTGTGGGTTATGCAGCACAGGTGTTTTAAAATGTATATTTCTATTTATGCACAGGGATTGCACAATCACTTCACATGCAGATTAAAGTAAGTATTTGTATGGGGGCACGGGGAGTGCACAATTAGTTAACGTGCAGACTGTGCCGAGATTCAATTGAATGATTGATTAGCAATCGTATCTCAGTACAGCTGCTTAAGAGTGAGTGTTTCACGCACACGGGGGTGGGTGTTCAGTGTGGAGAGAACGGGAGTCAGGAGAAACAAAAAGAAAAGTAAAAACAATTGCTATTTGTGCTGGAAGCACCAGCACGATACTTGTTTTGGGGTTTGTATATATATAAACTGCTGGTGATTACAACATTCACTTGAAGAGATGGTATGTTAGGGGTTTGTGGCAGGGTGCCCCACTCCTGTGCATATTTAGTACATGTAGTGGTGCACAAACTGTGCACGATACTTGTTTTGGGGTTTGTATTCACTGTTTTCTTTGTCTGTTTGTTTTGGCCAATGTACAGTTTTATTTTGAGTTCAGTGTTTGTTTCTGTGCACCAGCGCATTCACTCACCTTGCTGTGTCCATATCCTTCCTGTTCTGACGTCACCACTGTAAGTAATCCAGGAATATAATAAACACACATTCCATGCAGATGTAAATATAAGGTGTGAATGAAACACTGTACTCATTTTGTTTTCTTATTTATATCTGGTGTATCCTTATATTTAACAAGAATAAAAGAATATACATACGCTGTATATCTGCCTTGTGATCCTTATTGGTGCGTCCTGATTATTCAGGAAAGCCATTGATTAACAGAACTAACAACTAATTGTTGTTACTGTAATATAAAGAACTACCACCTTTGTGTGTATGTGTACACAATATTGGTGTATATTTAATAAATACTAAATATGGTAAACAAGACTTCCACAGTACAAATACTACTTTATAAACACTAACTTTAACATCTATATTTGATAATTCGACACTGGTTAAATATTTAACACAGATAGATAGATAGATAGATAGATAGATAGATAGATAGATAGATAGATAGTTTCCAATTAAATCATCTTACAAGTGATGTATGTTGTTCCCCCATTTCATTGTCACATTGTAAGGACTTTACTGCCACCATGTGGCAAGTATTTCTTACTGCACTCTCTCTTCAGTGAATATACTATTTTCAGTTGGTAAAGCATACACAAAATACATCTTTTCATTTTGAATAGTTTTTATTGATTTGTTGTTGATTTTGTTTTAAATAAAATTATTTAATAAGACAATTGCATATTCAGAAATCCTTGCAGGACTAATTGAATTGTAGTGAATATATTTGTTGTATTGTACTACTAACTGAGAAACATACACTACAGTAAAAATACAAGAGTTTGTCCTTTTAATAGCAATGACTTTGTGACCTGTTGACCAAAATGACCTGTTGACCAAAATGTTTAGAAATTTTGAAGTGGCTATATGTAAGCAATAAGGCATTGCAGGGTGTGGGATATACTCTAATATCCACACACCCCAGGTGCGTTATAAGTCATGAGGCAACTAACTAAATTTAAAAAATAAATAAATGTAAAAACATGTTTTAATTAACAAAAAAGTATTTTTTATTAAATATCCTTCCATCTCTGACCTAAAAAATAGTCCCTTAAAACTTAAAAAAATCAAACCAAAAATGCATTAATTAATATATATTATTATTATTATTATTATTATTATTATTATTATTATTATTATTATTATTATTATTCTTTTAATAAACATTGAAGTGATTGAAAACAAGAAGCACAATTTATATAATTGCTGCTTTGAAGATTTACAGGCCCCTTTTTTACAGGCACCTTCCCGAGTAGGTCTTTGTTCCAACCAGGTTAATTTGTTTTATTGAAGCAACCTCCATCCAAGTCATAAAGCATACTCTCAGTAATATACAAAACTTTCAGATTTCAAGAGCTTAATGCTAAAGCCAATAATCCCACTCTCAGACTGAAGCAACCTCTTGATTCTATTATATTAGAATGTTTCAATTCATTTCACTCAAACTTTATTTAATAGTACGAGTGCCAGCAAGGCTCATTGACGTTCGACACAGACATTTCAAATGAACACTTAAAAGCACAGACTTAATACTAAAACAATACCTTCATTTGAAACATAAAACAATTTATGAACGAGAAGAGGTCATTGGGCACACCTAAGCTTGTTCCTCATAGCTGATTGATCGCAGAACTTTGTCAAGTTGGGTCTTAAAGGATCCAAGTGTTTTTGCCTCAACAACAGGACTAGGTATCCCATTCCATACCCTCACTACTCTTTGCATGAAGAAGTGTCTCCTTCCCTCTGTCCTAAGACTATCTCCACTTAGATTCCATCTGTGTTCTCTTGTCTGTGGTCTCTGCACTGTATTTGAAGTAATGGTTTGGGTTACCTATGTCAACTTCTTTTATGATTTTAAAGACTTTAATTATGCCCCCACCACCCCCGATTCTCATTTGTTCCAGTCTAAAGAGATTAATTTCGTTCAGTCATTCTTCGTAGCTCAGTCCTTTAAATCCAGACATTATTCTGGTTGTTCATCTTTGGATTTCATCCAGGTCCACAACGTCCCTTTGGTGCTGTGGTAACCAGAACTGGACACAGTATTCAAAGGGCAATCTCACCAGTGCATTATACAACCTCATTATAACCTCCTTGAATGTGTACTCTACACTTTTAGGTCTCAGGTTAGTGTAACAGGGGCAGAGGCTAGGAGCAAACTGGCAACCACTCTCACTGCATGTGTGTGTCTTAATCACTAGGCAAAGAGCTGAGCTTGTCTGCATTTATGGTTATAGAGCTTTTAATCTCGTTTTATCTCACTGACAGAGGACAGAGTCATTAATGGCAGTGTATCACAAAACATTGCTGTTTACATCAGGATCAAACACAGATCAGAGGTAGGTATTCAAACCAATACACTTCCTATGCTGGTTAAACATTGAACTAGCTCATTTCTACTGGCTTCTCTAAGTAGCAGACCGTAGCTTTGATTGGTTCTTCTATTTGGGCAGGTGGTCATTGATTTGCACAAGCCCAGTGGAAACCTGTTAGTAGTAAACTAGTACAATTCAATGCAGCATAGGAGGTAGAGTCTGGGAGAAGATTTAGGAGAAGAAAAGTGATCGAGAGGAAGTATGGTCATTACAAATGGCTTAAGGTAAACAAGACTGCAGCTTTCCAACACAAGAGCAGGAGCTGAAAGCTTGCCCCCCAAGAAGCAATGTACAGTGGCTCTCAAAAGTATTCACCCCCAATGGACTTTCTTTTTGCCCATTCTTCTTTGCAAAATTGCTCAAGCTCCATCAAGTTGGATGGGGACCTTTGGTGAACAGCAATTTTCAACTCTTTCCACATATTCTCAATTGGATTGAGATCCGGGCTTTGACTGGGCCACTCCAGGACATTGACCTTTTTGTTTTTAAGCCACTCCAGTGTGGCTTTGGCTGTATGTTTGGGGTCATTGTCCTGCTGGAAGATGAATCTTCTCCCAAGTCCCAGGTCTCTTGCAGACTTCAGCAGGTTTTCCTCCAGGATTTCTCTGTACTTTGCTGCATCCATTTTGCCCTCTATCTTCACAAGCTTTTCAGGCACTGACACAGAGAAGTATCCCCATAGCATGATGCTGCCACCACCATGCTTCACGGTAGGGATGGTGTTCTCAGGATGATGTGCGGTATTAGGCTTGCGCCAAACATAGTGCTTTTGAGGCCAAAAGGCTCTATTGCCGCTGATCCCAAAGACCTGGCAGCTACTGTATATAGGTAACAATAGGAATTGTCTACCTGTATAAACAATTTGATAAACTAACCTGTTTGTTTTATAGTGCTACTTTAACACTGTTTTGTCGGTAAATTAATATACCAGGTAATTGTATCTTTATTACTCAAGAAAGAAAAAAAAATAACAGATGTAATAATGTTTAAACCAATAAAAAAAAAAAAAAAACATTACAATAAAGTGGTGGAGTTTCAAAATTTCAAAAAAACACAACAATAAGCTGTTAGTAACAAGTATGTCTGCCTTGCACATGCTATCTTAATGCATTGCCTTCTGTACTGTACAATAATCCCCCGTCCCCATCACAGACCCTCAGTCCTAAAATTCCAGGTGATGCAAAACTTTTGGCCATAGCTGTATAGAAAATTGCTGCAATCTTTGGTTTAAAATGAAAAAGAAATTTTAAAAAAAAAAACGTTTAAAATAAAATGTGATTACCAGAAAGTGTGAAGGTAATTTTTTTTGTTTTGTTTTGTTTATACTCTTAGCTCCATCTGTTAATCTACTATATACTATAATATACTTTGCTGTAGGTGGGGTCAACTTAAAAGATCTCAGACTCCCAGAACAAAGTAGGCTATGTTGCTTTACACATCAGAAATGAGACCATTCAGATTTTAGCATACTTATTAAATTGAATTGTGGTGTCTAATACTAGTTAAATAGACGTAAGTTTAAAATGGTGTGACAGGATTCACATTTTTGTCACTATGGTAATCATCATGTCATCTGAAAGTGTATCTATGACGTCATTTAACGCTTTTGTAAGAGATGACATATGGTGGCTAAAAATGACCACAAAAAAGTACTCCCTTCTTTTACAAGACAACGAGCGAAACAACTCAATTTTCAACCCAAATCCTTGTTTTAGCCGTTTCTGTACCATTCACTCGCGTTTGGATTTGCTTTACCCATAATGCCCATCGGGCTACCAGATTTCCCAGAGAGTCTCTGGGTTTGAAAGCGATTTGGTGGATTGTTCTGCAGCCACACACACGGAGGAACTAGGCATTTGGACCGTAAACGCGATATGCCTCCAAAGAAACCAGCGCCAGTAGCTAGTAAGAAAACGGATCAAAAGAAGAAGGAGAAAATTATTGAGGTGAGTGTGCCTGAGTTTATCTGGTCCCGGAAAACTGACACATAAAATTATAGTGAGCCATGCTGCATTCAGGGCCTAGTGCGACCGGCAGCAGCCTGGGTTTCACCCAATACCTTGAACGCTGCTGCTGTGTAGTTTGGCGCTGCAGTGAGAAAAATGACATCCGCCAATATTTAGTGAATGTTTTAGCCTGGTGCTGATGTACGTTAATGGCTGTTTTTCTATTCATATAAAGAACCATTAACATTTGTATTAATGTTAGCAGCAAAGGTTCTGTAAAAGCACACTACCAATATGTTAAATCATTTTTCTCTTGCTTCGTGTAGCGCCATTGTCAGTTTCTTTTGATCTAAAATGATTGTTTTGTCGTCCCTATTGTGCTGATAATCCATATGTAAATGTACTGTGTTGTATCAGTTTGTATATTCTCCATTATTTAACTGGTGTTTTATTCTGACATATAACTTACCGGTACTTTATGCAGTGACCCAACGCTCAGCCATTTTTGTCAAATCGAGAGTTTTAAATTTACAATAATTAGCCTGTATGGGGCCAATACACTGAACAAGCGGTCACGGGTTAATTTTTTTTTTTTTTTTTTTTTTAATTCATTGTTCCTTAAATGTAGTTAATTCGACTATTGAATCATTAAGTTATACAAAGGTATGTGTTTAAAAGGTATTGCCTTTAAACTAAGAATGTAAACTAAGATGTAAACTGTAAAAACTAAAGAAACCAATGTCTTTAGCAATAAAAAAAAAACACGATCATGTTTGTTTACAATGAAAATTGACCTGTTAAGACTTGGTATATCCTATTGGTTCACAAATTAGGCTAGTCGTTTTGTAACTTGGAATTCTATTTAAATATTTCACTATCATGAAGTAACCTTTTTGTTTTTAGATACTGTTTTAACTTGTCTTGTTTTTTTTTTTTTGTTTTTTAAAGGATAAGACTTTTGGTTTGAAGAACAAAAAGGGAGCCAAACAACAGAAATTTATCAAAAATGTGGCACAGCAAACCCGCCAGGTAACTACAACAAACTCTTGATGCAGCCAGCGTCTCTTTGAAGACATGTTTTTAAACTCTGCAGTGTGTTCAATCATTTACTGGAAGCAAACTAAACCCTGTGCCAGGTTCTTAAATGTGACAAGTAGCGCATCAATAAAACAAATGTTTGCTGTATTTAAGTGCTAATATATATATATACATACACGCACACACACACACTATTCTTTAAGAAATGGGAATTTTCAAAGGGAACTACATATTACATGGCAATGGGTAGGCCTACATTTCATGGAAATCATGACAACCATGAAAAGTACAGCCTTATCAATGAAGTTTGATTCCTAAGTTATTTGTAAGTGTCAGGAGCTAAGATTGCATGAAATACCTGTTGAATGATGATTAACTCAAGAACTACTAACAGTGGTGGTGTTGGGTTTTTTTTTTATACTTTATAATTGTACAGTATGTATTGTGCACGTTTTGACAAGACTACACAGGATACTATTTTAAGGGATTTTGTTAATTATGATTGTTTGTTTGATTTATTTATTTCTTACACATGGTTTTATAATGATACTAACACTAGGTCTAACAGCTGTAGCAGGGATGTAGGTGTCTAACATACTTGTTTTCTATTTTTTTTTTCAGACTGGTGCAGGTGAAGGAGATAAGAACAAGAAGACAGATAAGAAAAAGGAACTGTCAGAGTTAAATGAACTCTTCAAACCAGTGGTTGCTGCACAGAAAGTCAGTAAAGGTAACTGCGTTTTAATATCTATTTGGAGGAGTGGGTCTGAGTACATGGAGCATGAACAATTTCTTTAAAAATTATATATATATAATTTTTTTTTTAAAAATTTATTAAGCTTTATCCACTATCCTATAGGTGTCGACCCCAAGTCAGTGGTGTGTGCTTTCTTCAAACAAGGACAATGCACTAAGGGAGACAAGTGCAAGTTTTCACATGACCTGTCATTGGAAAGGAAATGTGAAAAGCGAAGTGTTTATTTTGATGGCAGAGATGAAGATCTTGAGAAAGGTAAAGCAATAAAGCCACTTTCTCAAAGCTGTCTATGAAAGGTAAAACAGCAAGATTTGTGCAAACTGTGTGTGTGAAATCAGCATATCTGTATTTGTTTTTAAATGGCTTGGGTACACTTAGCTTTGTGAAGACAGCACAATTTCCATTTATTAGTTATCTCATAGTCAGTTAATAAGCTCAATAACGTACACAAGGCTAGGGTTGTTTGTGTAGTACACACTTCTTGGGTATATTATATGCAACTTGTTGAACATTATTCCTTGTGTATCTCTAGATTGGCAGCCTGGCTTCTGAGGTGTGATGAGTAATTTTTGTCTTGCATACGAATCATAATCTGTGTTTTCAGGCCCATTTTGTATTTGGGTGAGTTATTGGACGTTGGTTTACAACTACTTTTTTTTTTTTTTAATAACCTAGATACAATGGACAATTGGGATGAAAAGAAGCTGGAAGAGGTTGTAAACAAGAAACACGGAGAGGCAGACAAAAAGAAAGCAAAAACTCAAATTGTATGTATTCCTAATTAATTTATCCCCAAGGTTATACTATATATTGAAGCAGAAAGTTTCTACTGGTTAATGTAAGCAGGTAGCTTGACCAGTAGTATTTAGTTCACTAATATACTTTGCAAGAAAAATACACAATTTTTGTGAATCTTTCATTCTCAATAGAAGGACTTAATCTGACTTCTCATTTTCCATTCCCTAAATAACAAGTTGGCTTGCTTGCTGTATATACACAAAAAAAACTTTCCTCCACTAGATATTTGAAGCGGAGTCCCATAGAAATAAGGACATTTTTTGAGTTGTGAGCCTCAAAGTAAAGTAATGTACCGCAAATATAGAATGGCTTCTGCAACATATGCTAGGTCTCAGTTACTGAAATCAGTTGGTAAAGTTATTTAAACCTTTGCTTATATTAGGAAGAATGTTTTTGGCTTTATTTAAAGTTGAAGATTTTACTGTTTGTGTTTTCATTAAAATGATGTGTTGTCTTGCATGCAGGTATGCCGATACTTTCTTGACGCTATTGAAAATAACAAATATGGCTGGTTTTGGGTGTGTCCCGGTGGAGGTGATGTTTGCATGTACCGCCATGCCCTTCCATCTGGATTTGTGCTGAAGAAAGACAAAAAGAAGGAAGAGAAAGAAGAAGAAATAATATCAATGGAAGAACTCATAGAGAAAGAGGTAAACCTCATGTAGTATGTAAATAATTAAATCTATCAATTGTTTTTGTGTGTGTCAATTTATACTAGACTGAGGCCAAAATGTGCCAACTGGGTACGTGGTATATAGTAGGAATCTCTGAGAAAGCTCATCTTGTAGCTGGTTAGTTAGCATTATTATTATTATTATTATTATTATTATTATTATTATTATTATTATTATTATTATTTTCTTTGCATTATGTGTTTTGTTACCAACATAAGAGACATTTTCAAGCAACAACTGCAGTGTCATATGGTGTTAATTGGTGTTTGTGTCCTTGCAGAGATCTGCCTTGGGACCAACTGTTACCAGGGTTACCCTCGAAACATTCTTGTCCTGGAAGAAAAGAAAGAGGGAAGACAAGATAAGTAAAGCTGAGGTTGAAATGGAGAAAAGAAGAGCTGACTTCACAGCAGGAAGATCATTTGGGGTATGTAAGGTGTTTGAGCCAAGTGTTGAGGACTTGTGTTAAATATACCAATGAATTTAATTTATAACCCTTTTACATGTCTAGAAGAAAATCTAAGAAAAACTAAAGGTGTTTGATTGTGTACATCCCACAAACATGCTTGAATGCAATAACAATTTAATCCACACAAATTGCCATGTATCTGATGTTTACATGTGTGGTTGGAGTTGTGAAAATATGCAACCAAAGCTATAAGGTAATTTTATGAAATCTCAAAAGTAATATCTAGGCAAAGTTGCTTATTGTAATATGCTCTGTCAGCATTTGTCGGCAATCTATGGTTACAGGTGTTTATGTAATTTGATATATAATTGATTATGGCTTCTTATACAATTACTTTATAATTTTTAAAAAGTATTCAACTGGCAGTACAATTATGATTTTGTTTTAACAGGTCAGTGGTCGTGAAGTGTTTCAGTTCCGACCCGAGTTAGTGGATGATGATGACGAAGAAGCTGATGACTCTAAATATGTCCAGAACAAGGATGATAATGATGAAGATGAGGTAAAGAGCACTTTAACATTTAGTATTGCTGTACAGCATTGTTTTGTTTTTTTTCCCTTGTGTGAACCTTCAGCAGATTTAATCCCTCAAAAGCTGTTATGTTCCAGGCTGATTGATTGAGGTAAAATGTCCTTTTTATTTACAGATTGAAGATTCTGTGCAAGTCAATGAGATTGATCTAGCACGATTTGTTCCGAAGGAAGTAGAGTATGCTGGCATCACAGTAGCTGGCACTGACAGATTTACTGCGACAGATGGTGAGTACTGGGTTAAATGGCATTTTGTAGGGATCCCAACTCAATTCTGTCAAGGAGCAATAAATGATCAACTTTTAGTTTAAGCTTTGCCCTGAGTAATCGTATTTAGAATTTGCATATTTTAGAAATAGTGAATAGAAATAGTAATTTATTTAATGTATTGCAGCCAATAAGATAAGTGGGGCATCAGGAGGTGCTGAAGCAAATGGTGAGCACAGTGAAGGGGAGACTCAGGAAAATGAGGAGATTGAAGCAGTTCCTGTTGATGAGAATCTTTTCACGGGGGAGGATCTAGATGAACTTGAAGAAGAACTAAACACACTGGATCTGGAAGAATAATATCACAACTGCACCCTGCAATACTTCATGGAAACACGAGGCCTGAACTAAATGACAATGTTTCACATTAAATATCTTCATGTTTGAAGTGTGCAGTTCTCTGCCCCATTGCTCCTGTGAGGTACAGGATAAACAGGTGTGTTAGATACTGAGCACCTCCTGAGATTCTAGTCTTTTTGGGCTGTACTGCACATTAGAGCTAAGAATTGTGGGTATTTCATAACAATTAATAATGGCTTATACCATTAAAGGTCAAGTGTTGTCCCATGACCATCTTTATCAGTTTAAAAAAATCTGAAATACGTGTTTAAGAATTGATTGTTTTAATTCACATATTGAAAGATTTGTCATTTAAAGGGTACTGTTTAAGAAGAGTAATACATTTGGATGAACTAATCTGGGAACAAGATACTTACTCATTCTATCAGAAACACCCTGTCAAAATGCTTATGATTCTTTGTTTTGCCACATTGAGTGCAATTATTAGATGCTGAAGCCACTTCCTTATGGAAGAAGTTCAAAAGTTGTTTGTTTTGACACTTAAGTGCCTTTATTTTATGTTGGCAAAATAGGTTAAACTTACATTATCTAAGATCTGTACTAAAAATGTGATAACTGTGAGGATGCTGTGTTACAGAATTTAATATAGATCCAGCAATGTTATACTAATGGTGCAGTTTTGCTAACATGAAATTGATGCCTAATTATGGAAGCCAAATAATTATTTATGATGGATAATTAGTATTTCAGACATTTTATGATCTATAAAAATTAAGTCATTTGTATACCTGTATCAGGGAGAGATCTGAAGCTACTTGCATTGTCTAAGAGTAGAATATAGTTTTAGTACAAAATAGCAGGTTTGGAGGGAAATGTGTATGAACATATGAATCCTAAAAAGACTTAGTAATCAAAGGAAACATAGACATACTTGCTCAGCTTTAAATGATCTTCTGTAACAGATCCTGAATACACCAAGTTATTTTTAAAGCAGGTGTAACTGGGGCAGGTTTTTTTTTTTTTTTTTTTTTTTAATCCGGCATACTTTCTTTTCCCCGCTCTGTATTAAATTGTTTTAAATTTCCCTTCCATATTTATGCCGAGGTATGTTGTAAATAAAAATGATCGATTTAAAGCATTTTTGTTTTAAAATAAATATCTCTGATGGAACTTAAAATCTGTGGAAAAGGGTACAACAGCATCATCATAACTACACATAAACCGTGGGGTTAAATGTCCTGTATTTCTTATTTTAATTAAAATGGTTGGTGGTTAGTCAGCATCAATAATTTGCTTTGTTGTCTAGCACTTTTAAAGAGTAAGTAGCGGGGATCCGAAAAATCCGAAAGCGTTATATACCCTGTAATTTCTTTTCATTATTAACATTGACAGCTTTTTACACTTACAACTGTAAAGACTGTTTAAAAGCTCTTTTCAAAATGGCTGCTCCAGTGCATTGGGGTTTGAGATCTGACCTCTAAATCACTGCAGGAAGAGCAATATAAATAAATAAATAAATATAAAAGTGCTCTGGCTTTTCTGTTCCGTACCACACCATGGATCGTCATTGCTGTGTTACCTGTTTGATGTGGGCAATAATCCTTACACTATCATGCACTAGCGCAGACATTTTTAAAGGGCTTTGAAACAGACTTTAAAGTTGTAAGTGTCAGGATGTTAACAATGAAAAGAAAAACGACAGATACTTATTTAAACAGTTGTAGAAACACATGGGAACGTGCAACGCTATAGTTTTCGGAACCCTGCTACTTACTCTTTAAAGGTACTGTAGAGTAATGCTCTGAAATATACATTGAAACAGAAGGATCAATTGGCGGCTGCTACAAATTCAGTGGGGCTAAACAGCTGACTTTAACACAAGTGTGGTGTCATAAAAGCTAACCTGTCCTTACAAATGTGATTTATTTTTAAAGTAAAAAGTGAATCTCACTAATTAGTTTGTAAAGCTCTATTGGATATATGTCATTTATTTTTCATCCAATTCTTTTGAGACTTTGTATGGACATTCATGGACAGGGTATAGAACCTGATGACCTACTTCATCTTGCATATTGGCTTGTAATTAGTAGTGTTAATTGGTTATGTTTCAGAACGTGTCTGATTTTTTATGACCGTGAATCATGATAATCCTGTGAAAGATTGCTTCAGTGGGTTAAGCTGTCATTGAGGTGAGGTTTTCTTGCAGTAAATGTAGTTTCAAGAAACAAACACAGACATGCTCCTTACCTATTATGGTTAATTGTTAAATATACAACACAGGACAGGATAGGTTTTATTGGTTATTGTACACAGTTCATTAACTGCTCTTGTGCACATGGACACCAGGGGGCAAGCAAATGCCATTGGAAAAAAGTATTGGAGTGGAGGGGGGTGAGAGACAATCTACTGAGGATTTTTTTAATCCTCTGCTTGGGATGAAATCACTTGTAAAGGGGAAACTTGGTATTAACATTAAGTTATTGAGTATCAGATTCTAGAGGTAAGACAAGGGGGCTCTTTCCATCTATGTCAGACCTGCATTTTTGCATATACAGTATCTGGATAATTTGTCAAATTGTGATTAAACATTTAATTGCTAATTCTATTCTCTACATACTGTTGATGCATGTCATGGACATCAACCTAACATTTTTCTAATATTGGGTAGGTGCTCAGGTTTACTGTATAATAAAAATGCTGTATTTAATGTATCTGGTGAAAACAAGATGAATGTCTGCATTAACAGTTAAGTTTGTGTGATGTCGGTTCTGTTTTGGTAACAAGATGGTTCACCATATCTGACAAATCAAATGATTACAGTGAAAATACAATAGTCGGATATATTGGCGATTCTGGCTACAGGAAAAAAATATATAGGTGTGTGTGATTGCGATCTCGGTTAACACAGGTAGGCGCGTCACACCTGGCGAGGCAATTCACACAGAGGCAGAGGGCGGGCTCGAACCCGGGACATATCGCACTAATGCATAGCGTCGACACCGCTGTCCAAAAGAGGTTCGTCGGGTTTATGTCTCTGTGTGATTACGTCACCTACCAGCCCTGCTGCTGCCTTCCCCCCCTGTAGCAAAAGTTTTGCTTTTGTGGATGAGAAAAAAAGCTACAAGAAATACATGTCTACAATTCTTTAAGTTTGTTTTTTTGTTGGTGCAAAACTCCAGGCATTCGTATGTGTTGTCCCCGCACTAAAGCAGGCACGCGAGAGCCAGAATGTAGGCAAGGAAACACAGAAGTGCAGTGAAACACGCCAGTACGGTCCTCAGTATTTATTAACACATCAACAAAAAAAATAATGTCATGTCACGCTTCCAGCAATGATAGCACACAGAGGACGCTACATGACTGTAGACACACAAAAAATTTTTAAAAAAATACAACAAACTATAAATCAAAGTTGACATGAAAATGGCCGGCCTTACAGCAGCCCCTATCGTAGTAATCGGCATGTTTTTATACGGATGCTCCGCTGAGACACGCCCACCTGCCTGCTGGAACAGCTGATTGCTTCCACACAGCCAGGTAGTCATCGTTAATTAATTAAATCAATCTATTTACAACAAATAACCCAAAAATATACAATAAACTACATATTTCACATGTGCAGGGCTTCCGCCCTGTCACATGACATACCTTGACAAGGAAAATTAAATTAATTAGCTAGTTGAGGCACTTTTAGCAATAATAACCGCTTTAAACGATTGGGATATTTGTCAATGAGCTTTTGGCATGATTCTTTAGTGATTTCTGACCATTCTTCAACTCAAGATTGTTCCAGTTCATTCAGATTCCAAGGACTTCTCTTGTGCACAGCCTTCTTCAAGTCATACCAAAGATTCTCAATCGTATTTAGATCAGGACTTTGGCTAAGCCATTCCAGAACCTTTATTTTATTTTAACCATTCTGAAGTAGATTTCGATGTGTGCTTTGGATTGTTGTTTTGGAACATCCAGTTGTGCTTTAAACTAAGTTTCATAGCGTGGGTTTCAGATTGGCCAATATATTTTGGTACGCTGTAAAATCCATGTTACCATGTATTGAAACTACATTTCCTGTGCCATTAGAGGAAAAACAGCCCCATAGAAGGATATTGCCACCTCCATGCATGACAGTAGGTATGGTGTTCTTTTCTTTGTACGCCTCACCAGACTTTCTCTAAACGTAACGACTATCAGCGTAACAAAATAGCTTGATTTTTGTTTAATCACTCCACAAAACCTTTGACCAGAACTCATATCCATCATTCAAATGTAAGTGATTGTGCTTGTGGCGTTTTCCTAAGACTGGTTGTTTCCTTGGCCTGCGACCATTGAGACATACACCATGCAATACTCGACCTATGGTTGAAATGGAAACCCCAGTCCCACTTGCAGCCAATTCACTTTGAATCCCTTGTGCAGTCAGTCTCAGATAGTTTCTTATTAACCTTCCTCACAATTCTTTTACTTGTTCTTGGTGAAAGAACCTTCTTTCTTCCAGACCGAGGGAGCATTGTGACAGTACCATGAGCATTGTACTTCTTGATAATAGAAACAACAGTTGAAATTGGGATACTCAAATGCTTGGCAATCTTCTTGTATCTTTCTCCAGCTTTGACAACAAATATTTTTCTGCATAAACTGAATTTTTATTTAGGTGATACTGTTTTTTACATAGTCAGCATAGTACTTCTTTTCTAAATTGTGTCATTAGGCAGGCATTTCCTGTGATCTGCTTTGGAAGAAATGCATCTTAGCTAAGTTCCTTGGGGAGGTTGGGTTGTACTCTATTCGGGGACCGTGTTTGAATGAGCAATGATATTGTATCCATCAAGTGGTGAATGAAACGGAAATTCATACTGCTTCAGTAGATGCTTTTCAAAGTCTAGTTGAACAAGTAATGGTAACATCCGTAAAAATTCTCATGGTGTGCACAGTACTGTTTTAAAGTTAAGGTTTAAACTCAAACGTGTATGGTAAAGTTAGATTTGACCTATGCCAACACCAAAAAAATGTTTTTTTTTTCCCTTCACTGAAAATACAACTTTGACAGGTTTGAATTGATTGACTTTTAGTTAGAATGGATGACTGTTGGCTGTAGTTTCTCTAACAAATCCACAGTTCCACCAACATTTGGTCAACTAGAATGTCCAAGACCAGCATCACATGTTTTAAAAGAAAAGAGAAACAAAAAAAGACTCAATAAGACATGGAAAAACTAATATTGCAGGGGTTGTGGAATGAGGCTCCAAAACACACATTTCTTCTGGCTGAGTGAAGGGCAAAAATGCCAGAAAAAAAAATTAAAGATGCTGTGAAAACATGTTTTACAGAGAAGCATTACATATTTTTTTGTTGGGCTCAGTCAGGCTGGGCTATGCCAAGATTTTCGTTGTATCTCAGCTGGAGTTCTCATTAGAGTGAAAACAGTTTTCCCACCCTCTTGCACTGCCTGCTGTATGCTTGTGGAACACGTGTACAGATAGAATATCTTAACTGAACAACTGCTGTGCTTTCAGGGATGTCTAATTTTAGCATCTGGAAAGACCCAATTTAAAAAATCCAGATTAAAAATCCCCTCCGCAATCTACTAAAGGCACACCACTTGAGTGCCAGACTGAGTTAAAAGCTTGCAAGCACAAGCAGTGTTCTTTGAAATATTAGTCCTTTTTCTCAAAACTTGAACTGTTGAGATATTTCAATAATGTTTTCTCGAAGACTGTTACAAGTTCCATAAAAAGGGTACAATATTCAAAGCAGAAACAACCATACAGAATGATATCTTAACAGGTACGAAATTAAATATTATGCAAATGTAGATGATATAAAATATCCCTTTAGAATGGCAGTGACCATTACAACATACATAATAAACATTATTCCATTCAAACCACATACAGTCTGTTTATGTAAATATTAGTTTCAGCTGCTCCCCCTGTCACATGGTTTGTAAATCCCAGTGACCACATGCCATACTTGTCACCAGGAGATACAAAAGAGCAATTGTTCCCAGACTAAAAGCATTCCAATTAGTTTAAATTATCATTGGTATTCAGATTCTGAAATGAATGCTAATCCCACCATATCCAGATCCAATTAATTCTTTAAAAGTAGGATTGTTGGTACGCTGGCAGAATTTACCCTCTCTAGAGTTCAGACATACCACTTTTTTTTTTTTAGCCCTAAAGTGAAAATAATTGTTTTCACTAGAAAAATATTTTGGTACACCACTCAACAATTCGAACAGCAGTTATTTTTGCATGTTTAACTGTACACGTTACTACTTAATAAACTGGGGTTATTTGTTCAAAAGCTAACAAAAAATGTAAATGGATTAGTTTTATAAAACTCTGCAGGCTTTATCTCTATCAAAACAAAAACTTCAAAACGAAAAGTTGAAGTGGTGCGTGTTAGGAAGTTTAGAGTAATTTGCAATTTTACTCTACTGACCCCTCTCCTGTGTTTGGAACCTGGCCAAAGAGAATGCATTTCACTTGGTCTCTTCCCAACCTCCAGTGTAAACGTCATACATAGAGACAACAGCCCACACTGTACTTCTGTTCAGTTTCCTGTAATAGAGGGTGGGCTCTCAAAGCCAACAATGAGGTATTCAGGCAGAAACAGCAGGGAAGAGTGTATTGTATGAATCCTGGGTGTGCCGGCCACGCAGCTGCAAGCACTTTATCAGTATTCAAATTGGACCAATGACATCAGGGTGCAGTGATGTTAAAATTAGTTTTGGTTCACTTTTTTTTTTTCCCCAGTGGTTTGGTGTGGTCTCCACTCTGAAAATGAAATGATTTTAATGGTTAACTTATATAGTGAAGTAAATTCAATATATACATTAAAATTTTAGGAAACAGTGAAACAGCTATTTGGTTCAAATCAAAGCGGTAAAGTTGCCAGGTGTTTATTATTCTACATGTTTTACAGTTTTTGTAGGAGCTGGATTGCAACAAGTTTAATTTACCAGATCAATTCAAGTGTATCCAGGTACTGTCATTTGCATTGGTGGATTATATCACTGTGACTGAAGCAGACCTACACCCACCTACAGGCACATTGACAGCGCAAGGTTGGCTGCTACTATTTGTGTCATACTTATTCTGTGGATAATAAGAGAGCCTCCAGGAATCAGTGTTTCTGTCAGTGTCCTTTAAAAATAATAATATTAATATAGTCCATTCTGTTCTCATTATTCAGTGACTTAAAAACATGAATCTGTTGTGAGGCACAGTGCTCCCTAGTTGCAACAGACTAAAGGGGCAAGCACATTGCTAGACTGTTGAGATGTAAAAACAAACACTTACAGGCTAATGTTATTCCACTGCAAAGTTATACAAACTGCACTTCTCAGTCATGTAAACAAAAATAATACAGTAAAAACTTCTGGAATTCTTACCCTTAATAGTGTTGTACTGTATGTTTTTACACATGTATGTTCTCATGTTAGTTTCCCTAACTAGGTCAGGTACAGTTTTATATTTGATCTTCATTATCTCAGCACATAAAAAGAGCAGAGTAAATATATATTTTTAATAGATTAGTTTTGCATTATACCTTCATGCTTTAACCCTAATCAATTGTGGGTTTTACAGTAGAGTTGCTAGAAACCCCCTCTACTCCATCACAATAATTGGTTGTTTTAATTTATAAGTTTAATAGAAAATCACAATTTTTGCTCCCACAAAACAATGGGATTTTGAATGATTTCAATCTTGGGATTGGGTGGATCTGAGATTCTGTTATGAAGAGTTTCTTTCCCTGTTCCAAGAACACTGCACAACATCTTATTCTTTCTAAGCTTACAGGCTATGTAGGACTTTTTCTAATCACTACAAATTTTAGTATTACTATATTTGTTTGTACACTACTCTGTCTTCAATGTGTATCCTCAAAGGCATTTTAATGATTTTGATATCTGAGATATTACAAACCTGACATCTGACTTCTGAGAATTCTTTAAAACCAGCCCACAGGGACTATGCTAAGAAATTATTCCCACAAATGTAACACAATGTGGTTTTAAAATTCTATATCACATATATATAGAACTACTCTGTATAACTATGCAATTTTGACTTCAGAATGTACATTATTATCATTCTTCTGAAACTTTAATTTGTGACTTTCAAATTGTCATGTTCGAGTCTTATGAAGGTAAAGCTCAGGAGGAAGAGTACTCCAGGTGGTTTAAAGATGTTTTACTCATGCACTGGGCTCGAGTGAAATGAGCCTAAAACCCAAAAGACTTTATGAGAGGAACAAAAAAACAGACATGACACTTATATTAGAATAACAGCTTCCTTTAGAGAAGCTATATTTAATTAAGAACATGCAACGCTTCTATTGAGAACGCATCTCAAACTTAAAAAACATTTTACAGTTTACAACAGAGTTTTATACCTTTTGAGAATGTCATCTTATTTTATTGAATTAAGCTTTACGAAAAAGAAGAGTTGAAAGAAAAGTAGTTCCTACAGAGATTATGTTTTAAAACAAAAATTATATTTTTAAGAACTCAATTCCTATAAGAAACACTTTCATGAAACAATGCTGTGTTATTCAGACATACACCTCTATCTAAACTACCTAGAACATGCATATTGCTTACCTTCTTCTTTGAGGTGTAATTAATTCAGAGCAGGCAGGTGATGTCAGGTGAGGGTTTTACAGGTGAGTCTTGATTCTGAATTCAAAATGCAAAGGCTGGGTCCAGCAACTCAAGATTGAAGATTGAGGACAAATTGATAATTTGACTACAGGTATTTAAGGCCTTTTTCAAATGCCAACCCATTCTGCTTGATGTCACCACAAACCCCCTGCTTATGTGGTTACAATGTTTTTGAGAACTAGCAAACTCACTAAATGTTTGATAAAGATCATGCTACAAAATACTTATGCTGAGTTTAAGCAAAGATGCTCATATTGCACTAAGTAAAAATAATTATAATGCATTAACTTGGTTATATATGAATGATTTTATTCAACATTTTACCTAGAATAATAATTAATTTCAGCAAGCTAGCAGTTAAGTTAAACATCCTTAACAGATCCTGTCTTAACACTTCCACAAAAAATATACTCCGGGATATTTCTTCAGAAGCACATTACTAGCCCAGTTTTAGCTGGTGATGTCGCAAGACCAAGCAACATGTGGGTACAAACTTATTTTCAGAAAAGATGGTTAGTTTGGGAAGTACCGGAAGCTTGAGGTGTAAGTTTGAATTTGTTATTTTCAGAGAAGTGGTTATTTTTCAGAAACTGCTGGCTGAAAAATGCAGAGCAAAAAGTTAAATGTGTGTTTCAGTTCATACAACACTATTATATTGAAAAAAAGCAGGCTCAATTCTTCTTCTGTTAAGGCGAAGGTCTTCAGATCCCCTTATTCTCCACGGCAGGTAGCAGGACTTGTTCCGGGCATCCAGTATTTTGCATCACAAGTATGCTGAGTTCTCGCTCCCTGTAATGTATTAAAACATCCTCTGTGTATTCCCTGTACTTTATGCACCATTAAATTAGACAAAGATCCTGCCTGAACACCTGTGCTTATTTTGCATATTTTCCACATCAGGCCAGGCCTAAGAATCTTAACTAGCCTCGTGACAAAATGGTGCCTGAACATCACTATTTGAACAATTATATCGTACTGATAGATTTTCTTTGTTTGCTGAGATTAATAAAGCACACAGTGTGAGAAACATTGGCAGATGTTTTCTGCACACTAGGCTCTGTTCCTCGTGGGTGATTTCCAGCTTCTTCATCAAGAGGGATTTGTTCAGTTTTGTTTGTGGTGTACCCTGAAATGAATAGAGCTGTGGTGTGGGCTAATGCAAGTGCCTTTTCCTTTTCTTTGATTTTTTTTTTGTTGTTGGAAGAGAAAACTATGTTTGAATTAAAAATCAATGCAGTTAGACTATTTGCAACTGAGATTAACCCTGTCATCATGAAGCATATTTTCTTTGTAACTGCATGAAATATGATGTGTTATCAAGATATAAAAATGTTGGGAGCAAATCATTGTTTACATGACAGTTTACATTCCCAAAGGAATATCAACATTCACAGTATAATGCTGACACCACCTTCTTCATACTATGCAATGAAGCCAGCAGAGGTCAACACTTTGTGTGATTTCTTTCTGATCACAAACTACTGAAAAATCAATTATGTGAACCTTTTGGAATAACGTGAAACATCACAACAAAAAATATGGTTTTAAATGTATAAGCCTACTAAACCTTTGCAGTTTTAAAAATAAGCTTTCTTAACAGTCGGGGGTAGTTTGTGTGGGATTTGGATTACTAAATATGTTTCACCCCCCCCCCCCCTCAACCCAACCCCAGGCAAGAACTTGCAGTATTGTGTTGGCAAACATCATTCCAGTTTAACTTATTTTCTTTTTACAGACGGCATTGTTTTCTTTTTCAAGGCCAGTTAAAGGAACATGCATAACCAGTCTGTGCCTCTTTTCTTTGATAAACCTATGTGTTTGCTGCACACAGTAAACCTCTGGGATTTAAATCTCACATTTTTTAGGACAAAGTTCATAGCAGCACATAAAGCTGAGAGCCTGGACTTTGCCAAATATGAGCAAAGTATCCCTGTCTCTGCTTAGCCTTTCATAGTTGTCAGGGAAGGAGAGCTATGTAAGGAGCTGCTTGAAACACTGGGAAAATGACTCAACCATTTTTTGTTATTTATTTTCCAAAAGCTCATACAAGAATGACTTCATGGCTTTTGGCCACGTGTTAATAATACAGGATAAATTACTGTGTAAAGATGTAGGGAGTGGTTCCTGCTTGTATCCATTAACTGCTGAGTAATGGAAATGTAACAGACACAATCAAGCCTGTGCGTATTATCACAGAAGTGGTCCTAGGTACTAGGGTTTGTAATCTAAATCGATTCAGTGGCTATGCGTCTGGGCTGTGATGAGTAAGAATGAAGTGTGTTTCCTGCTGTTTGATATAGCAGGAATGCCAATCTACACTGTGGAACTTTTACCATCATACAGTAAATAACAATTTACAGTATTGCTATTTTGCCTTTCAAGATATTGAAAAAAGGCATTTAGTCAAAACAATGTGTCAGTAGGAATTTACCAATTTCTTATTTTATTACCTCATGTGTTTTAAAGTTCTATATTCAATTACTGAACATACTTATTGCCCTGTAGCTATGTGCATGAGTATGTGTGTAGGCCTATTTATTCATTAACATGCATTTTCAAAAACACATCTATATATATATATATATAATCTGGAAGTAATTGTGCAAAACAAATTAAACATGTACAACTGTTACTGTAGAATGTACAGTATAATTATGCCTCTTTATTATGGAGCACCTAGTTGCCAAAGCAAAAATAAACAGGTAAGAACTTGTAACAAGGGCTTAAATATATTGTGTAGCTAATAGTATGATGGAAACAAATACTACAATAATTAAAGTAATTAGTAATTAATTTCCCTGGAAAAATGGCATCAAACAACCATCCCTCATGCCATAGACCTGAGCTTTTCCTGTTTCCTTAATTATGTCTGTAATCAAAGTACTGAGCCTTACATTTACTTTTCCCGCAGGTACATTATTTTGACATACCTATTAGATTTAACCACTTGAATTCCTCTTGTAAAATATATGGCAGCCAGAGTTGCTACATCTTGTTATTGATTAGATCCTGTTTTTTCTCAGTATAAGGGCTAGGTCTAGAGGTGAAATGAAGGCTTGTCCAATGAGTCACATTGCATATTATTATTTGTTTATTTAGCAGATGCCTTTATCCAAGGCAACTTACAGAGACTAGGGTGTGTGAACTATGCATCAGCTGCAGAGTCACTTACAACTACGTTTCACCCGAAAGACGGAGCACAAGGAGGTTAAGTGACTTGCTCAGGGTCACACAGTGAGTCAGTGGCTGAGGTGGGATTTGAACTGGGGACCTCTTGGTTACAGGCCCCTTTTCTTTAACCATTGGACCACACAGCCTCCATATATAAATCTACAGCTGTAACCACATAACTGCAACACACTCTTCTACAAAGAAAAAGAAGAGTAAATGCCATCACCACCCCCATACCAAAGCCAGTGTCCTGCTCCTAATGCTCTGTATTTATAACAGTGTAAAGCCAGTGGGAATTGTATGGTTGTTTTTTTATTGCTGTGCATAATTGCCAATTAACTTGCTTGTTCTCGGTGTACTTCATTTATAATAAAAATAATGTGTATTGTTTCTTACTAGCAGGAGGTTTTTTTGTTTGTTATCTCTGAAATTAAACTGGTACAGCTAGTCAGATAGGTAGGCCTCAGTGGTGATGGTTTGTACTGCCACGCAAACTTTACAGATTAACAAGAATAGAAAATCACCACAACTCATCACATTCTAGACTCAACAGAAATTAATGACCTCTAGGCGTTTAACAAAAGTCATAAATTGACCTGTCATTGAAAGGAAAAATAGAATATTTTTCAGTTTATACATCCCCAACAATATGTGAAGAAACTGACGATGATACATTTCACTGGGGCTTTACTTCAGTGGGCCTACAAGCTGAGTAAACAGGCAGTTGCAGTAAACTGTTACATTCTCTTCAGAGCAGATTTCCACAATGCCAAATTGAGTCATTAAAGTAGTCTGCAAACACTCGGTTCCCTTGAGAAGTTATACTCATGGAGCAGCAGTATGGAGGGTTGTCAGTCTGACTCAAATTGTATTGAGAGTTTACAATTTGCTCTTTCTGCATCTGTATTTTAATTATGGACATTAAATGGGAGTTGCATTCTATTAGTACCTGTGTAGATACAAAATGTAAAGTGAGCATTTTACTGCAGCTGGAAATGGTTTTATAGCGTTAATCATGGCTTTGCAGTCTCCTTTCTTTTACCATAGTATACCACAGCAAACATTTATAATCAGCTTAGAAAACCCTTGCCTCATATCTGAATCCAGAGATGCAGTTTCAAGTGACAGTCAGGCCACAGCCACTGGTTTTGTCTGTTTGGTGAGTTGTATAACTCATTTTGTGGCCCCTATCCATCCCTCTTCAGTACAGAAAAATTCAGGGGCCAAGAATTTGGCATGATCTAAAATAGGTGTAGAAACACACCAGCAGGGTCAGTGTATGTTTGTTTATATAGGATGAAATACCTATCTTGCAAATGTCATCATCAACTTACCATACAGACACAGTACAATGTTTGGCTCCTAAAGCCTTCAGCTCAGATGTCAAGTAAATAAGGGATTGCACCTAGTGTTTTTTTTTTTTTTTTTTTTTTTTTCTGCAAATTTGAGTCAATCTATTTATCACAGTCGTCCCACTGGAGAACCAGCACAACCAGATGAAAGAAACCATCAGCCCTGACAAACAAACACCAGTCCTGGTGATTAATGGAATTTCTATTAGCTATGTGGCGCCCTAGAGCTTATGTAGTGGTTCTGTTTTACTCATTTAAGTCCATATGTCTACATGGACGGGCACAGGAATTTAACTGAGCATGGATGCAAATGAATTATTAGTATGCATACTTGTTGTGGTTTCTATAGTACCGTATATGAGTAACTACCATATCTTTTATTTTGGACATTTGTAAAACCTATAGGGTTGCCATCCGTTCTGGTTTTGCCTGGATTGTTCTCTTTTTGAGGCAGCTGTCCTGGGAAATGTGTAAGATTTCCGGGACATTACATGTCAAAGTATATGGTTTATTTATTAATTAATTTATTTGTTTATTTTTATACGAAATGACTCTGGTGTCCCTGTTTTATGTTAATGTTATTTTCTAGGATGATGTCATACAACTGCATTATTGTTGCCGTTTCCAAATCAATTATAATTTAAATTCTTACAGCTGCTCGGCTATATATATATAAAAGGCATATACTCCCCCATAAATGTATTTTATCCGTTGATAAAATGAGGATTGCGGAAGTCCTCGTTGCGTGAGGTTTCTGGTCTCGTTCACTTCCTGTACTTAACTAAGTGCACAGCTCTCTGGGTTTGTCATGACAGAAGTTTTTAACTGGAGAGGGGAAAAACACAGCAACAATAAGTCGACACAAGCTAGACCTCTTCAGCAGACGAATATGTAAATGACTCAATTTAAAATGGCTGTTGTGGTTTATCTGTCTGGCCCTGGCAGAAATTATTAATCTTCTGTAGGCTGAGAGTGTGAAATCATTGTGGCTCATTAAATGCTCACTGTAAACTACAGAAGGGACTACAATCAAAGAGACCATACATTGTGTTTCTGACTACTGATTTGAGCTTTATTACAATTATTTTTTTTTAAATACAGAAGAAAGAATATCGAACAATTAAAAACCGAAAACATGGAGCGACTTTGTCGCGAATGCCGTGTATCGTTGCCTCTGGTTTTGTTGTTTATTTCTCGCTGTGCCTCTTTCAATTTGGATACGAACAGTCCTTCGGTTTTTTTGGGACCCGATGGAAGTTATTTTGGCTTCTCAGTGGATTTCTTCAAACCTGACGAGAAACAGTAAGTTAAAAGATACTTTTTGGTAGTAATGTTTTAATTGTGTGCAATACGTTGATAACATTATTTAAGTTATAAAGTTGCAGTCTCATCATCAATGTGGATAAATATGGCAACAGTATACTCCATGTAACGGTTTGCTGCAGTACGAGGACATTAGGGATTAAAATGTTTATTATTATTATTATTATTATTATTATTATTATTATTACTTATTATTAAACTTAATAAAAAAAAAAAAGTATACTGTAAAGTGATTTGTTATTACCTATTGCTGGACGTTGAGCTTGTATGAAATGCATTCGTGGACTGGGTATCGCTTTAATGTTGTATGCAATACTAGGTTAGTGTATTGCACTTAAAACATCTGATACAACAGTAGGCAAGAATAAGGTTTCTCAGAAGAAGGAAACAAAAAAAAAAACATTACGCAGGTGATTCACTAAAACTACTACTGTTCTGAGTAAACCGATGCTTGAAATAACAATTAGTTGGAACAACTACTTTAGTTTTTGTTAGCAGTGCATTCTGTAGCCTTTTTCTTAAGAAATGTACAGCACACAAAGCTTACCGGGAGGTTTTCCATGAAGCCATTTATTTGCAAAAATAGAAATACACAATAATCGTAAATACATGTTTTATTTATATGTGTGGCACTTGTCCACAGATCCATTATCAAAATTTTTCCATTTCCAGACTATATTGAACATTAAGGGGCATTTTGCTTTCATGGTTATACACTGTATTGGTTAAACTTAAGTTACAGCTACCTCATTACCAGTTTGTTCATGTTCAGTAGTGAACTAAATTTAGCGTTTGCATCATGTAAAAGGTAAAACTGTCTCTCAGATGTGGTTGAAAATGCTCTAGTGTCAGTCTTCCTGGTTGAATTGCTGGATAGATGTATTTGAGGTCAGAGTCAATATTGTACTGTACAGTACAGCACAACTATATCCATTATTTACTTGAGACATGATATTTAGCCCTGGACCTCACAATGGTTATTTAATTTGGATTAAATGTTTAACTCAGGCCGCAATATGGCACCATAGTGCTGCTGTAATATGCACTTTCACAGGCTTCCATTGGCTAAGCTTAATTTCAGTTTGGTATTGTGTCAGTATATTAATAGGATTCAGTTTGGTACACTGTTTCCCTGTTGGTCCCCCTGGCATCTTTTAAAGCACTTTTAGGAAAGTATAAAAACATTACACTAGTATAAAGTTTATAAGTATGAAAAATCAAGAATAAAAAATGTATCCGTCTGAAACTTTAAAACTGGGTAATAAACAGTTTCAGCTTGCCTTTTTTTACCATTCATTCTGAAACACATACTTCTTTGCTTCCATATACAGTGCGTTAGTTGGCTGTGTCAGTGTGCTTGTTCCTCATACAGCTTCATGTCAATACAGATGCTAATTATAGTATTTTAAATGTTCATAATGATATATCAGATTTCTCCATAAACATGAGTACATGGAGGTCTATCGAGTTCTTTAGCTGAACATATAAAATAGATAGATTTAACATATTTTTTTCATATTGTTATGAATATGCACTAAATACAACACTCAATGGGGGTTATGGCATATGTATTGCATTTTAGGTAGTTGTTGAAGATAAGAACTATCATTCACCTTAATATGTATTTTTTGTATTTTGTTTATTTTTAGGTTAAACATTTTAATTGGTGCTCCTAAGGCCAATACCACACTTTCGAAAATTGTGGAGAGAGGAGCAGTGTACAGTTGTCCATGGCAATCAAGCAGTACCTGTCAGCAAGTGCAATTTGACAGTACAGGTGAGAGTCATTGTTTGAGTCATAAAATAGCAGTTCTGAGACACCTATAGGCTTACTGTATACTTAAAAGGTAGTGAAATGTGAGTTTTAAAAACAGCACAATTTCAAGGTATATTCTTATTGTTAAAACTGGTAGAAACTGTCAAAATGGATAGTTTAAAATGTTGTATGCTTAATCTCTGAGCAATGGGTGTATTAAAATGAAAGGTATTTGTTGAATTTCACTGCCTTGGGTGCTGTATGCAGTAGTGGCTTTTGAATCTTCTGTGCTCGAAACGTTTTCAATAGATGTGTTAAATGTTACATGAAGCAAACAAGACCATGCTGCAAGGCTTTGTTCAAGCCTGAACTCCTCCTGGAATGCAGCAGCTGAGTGTTTCATGCACATGTCTTGTTGCAACATTATTCAATTACAGTAAGATGCAGTAAGAGATCTTATGGAATAATTTGTTTTTGTGGGTTGGATTGGTTCCGTAATTTAACAAATGACCTTGCATGATGCAGTTAGAGTCCAAATATCATACTAGCCATTTCCAAATGAAACTAGAACCAGAAAATGTAAAATAGGCTTTGGAATGGGTTGAAACTATACTGTGTCCTTCATGCAACAGACCTCAATACAGCCGTATCATCCTTGCCAGGATGTAGGTTGTTGAGTGCCTTTGTGTCCAGGGACAGATCCCAGCTTGTTAACCCCAGACCTATCATTATGCACATATTACATGGTGATGCATTCATTTTACCCTCAAAGGTCTTGTTGTTTGTTGACATGATACACCTCCCATATTTCGCAAGCAGCTCCCAATGTATTTTAAAACTGCAATAAAAGGCACAAGTATGATTTCTAACAACCCCAGTGGCGTTCTAAAAAGGCTAGGGAAAAATGATCAAAACTGAACTCCCACTAATTCAACACTTTATTGTTCCCTTGTCCATATGACTGAAAAGCAGTTATTTATTAGAGCATACCACCAAGATGTATTCGCAGGTTTTAAGATGGCCTGCTTTACATTGCTATTCACAAATAGCTTTGAAATGATAAAAATGCTAAACTGATAAAAGTGAAACACAATTCTCAATGTTTTTTTGTTTTTTTCAGGTTACAAATATTAATAAAACATTAAAATTGAAGGCATTGATCTTAATAGGTGGTGTCATACGTGTATTACTGTTTGTTATAGCTTCTCCTCCAGCACTTTATAGTATTTTTTTTGTTCAGCTCATACTGTACAATATGATCCATTTACACAAACTACAATAATGTTCAACTGCATGAACACATTTACACATAGGTATTTGATAGAATGAAAATACTCTCGTAGCCGCTAATGATATGACTTCTGCTATTGTTAATAGGACACAGTCACTGCAGTTCATTTAGAAACCTAAGGAGGCTGTGTGGTCCAGTGGTTAAAGAAAAAGGCTTGTAACCAGGAGGTCCCCGGTTCAAATCCCAACTCAGCCACTGACTCATTGTGTGACCCTGAGCATCACTTAGCCTTCTTGTGCTCCGTCTTTCGGGTGAGACGTAGTTGTAAGTGACTATGCAGCTGATGCCTAGTTCACACACCCTAGTCTCTAAGTCGCCTTGGATAAAGGCGTCTGCTAAATAAACAAATAATAAGAAAGTTCACTGTAAATGTTACTACTGTTACAGAACACCCTGTAGTGTTTAGAAGAAACACATGGCTTTATCTTTGCTGCATCCATACCTAATGTTGTCCATACTGTGTCACTGCAGTATATTTTTAAAACATAGTCCTAATTGCGTGTTTTTTAAATCACCTGGGGATTATGGTTCAAAACAATTAGGATTATGTTTAAAATATGGGGTGGTTTCCAGCATCATTTAAAGACAAAAATAAGTGACTCATCCTTGTTTAGCACAATATCTTACACCCACTGATTTACCAGGACTACACAATAGGCTTCCTTAGAACATAAGAACATAAAGTTTACAAACGAGAGGAGGCCATTCAGCCCATCTTGCTCGTTTGGCTGTTAGTAGCTTATTGATCCCAGAATCTCATCAAGCAGCTTCTTGAGGATCCCAGGGTGTCAGCTTCAACAACATTACTGGGGAAATGGTTCCAGACCCCCCCCCCCCCCCCCCCCTTCTAATGGGACACCCTGGCTTGGGCAGCAGCGTTTCATGCATATCATTTCTGTACTAGGCCTGTGCTAGGATAAGAGCAGTAAGGAAAATGTAGACATGAGCGATATATCACATACACTGAATGGAAAGAGTCAAAATGTTTCCGTTGTATGTAAAAATGATACCAAAGATTTTTTTTTTGTTGTACAAAATTCTCTCTGTGAGGGGATGCAGAAATGGGAAGGTTTTGTATAAAACAAGCAGATCAGTGGCTGTTTATTCATGGTACCTTTTAAAATTCATAAACAACCATCTTCTTTTCCCTTCAAGAGAAAAAAGCGACTGCTTCATAAGGTAATCGCCACATTCATAACCAAAGACGAGGTGTTTAAAACCCTATAGGTTATTTTTTCAGAAATATTTTGGACAAAAGTGGTCATTCTTTAAAACACAGAACTGTGTCTTTCTTTGAAGATCTGGGACTAAAAAAAATAAGTAACCTGACAGCCATACAGTGGAAAACTGAGTTAGTCATCATTTTATTTAAGTAAATAGAAAAGGGCTTACATGGGGAAAAAACCCCACTGCAAATGACTTCTGTTTACTGTCTCATAGAAGTGTGGCTGTGCTTTGTGTGGTACCAGCATTTGCTATCCTTTGTTTAGCTATGTGTTACAAAGAACTGTTTGCTATTTAAGAGATCATGTGGTGGGTGACCAGGAAATGGCAAGGGAGGCTCCATGGTATGAGCTAATAAACTACAGAAAAAAGTACTAAAATACAGACTTTATGACTTTAAGGGAGTTAGATAAAGAAATATTCTCTCTTCTCAAACACAAGATTTAGTACATTCACTTTCAGAGTTTTATTTTCTCTTTTCCTGTTTGCTGTTGCTGTATGTTATGTTGTATATTTAATCTAACAAGGAGACATATTCTCTCTCAAATATTTTATCATGTCAGAAAACCCTGAAACAAAAAACAATTTAATAAGCTTCATTGTTCCAGCCATTTATTGTTGATCTTGAATCTTTCATCAGTGCACTTACACAGCTTTTTTTTATCTTTTTGATTGAGGGTTTTGAAGTTTATGGATGAATCTCATAAACTACAGTATAGCGTAACAAAAAGAAGCACAAAGTCTTTAAATGCTAATTTTGTTCAGTACATTACAATAACACGACACTTTAAATGTAGATATTACAATACAGTTGTTTTACTTTGGGGATAAAGGAGAACTTCCAAAAAAATGATTTATTTTGGTTTATGTAATCCTGCTGAGAAATTGCAATACAACCAAAAAACATTTTCCATCAAGCCAGAGACCAGAAGCAGAGACTCAGCACTTTGCACAGCGGTGTGTTGCCTTTGGCCAGCAACAAGATGCATATAAACTCAATTCGACACACTGCAGGAAACAATATTGTTGATGCGTAGGCAAAGTAGGCAGGTTAGAAAAGGAAAAACTTCCTGACTTATATTATTCTTAGAAATCCTTTAGGTAATAATGAGCTTTAGAATACTAAGAAACACTTTATGTTAGCCTGGTGTAAGTAATAATCTGCTTCAGTTGACACTTAATTTATATATATTAAGTGTCAACTGAAGCAGGGCAGCAGTGTGGAGTAGTGGTTAGGGCTCTGGACTCTTGACCGGAGGGTTGTGGGTTCAATCCCCCGTGGGGGACACTGCTGTTGTACCCTTGAGCAAGGTACTTTACCTAGATTGCTCCAGTAAAAACCCAACTGTATAAATGGGTAATTGTATGTAAAGATAATGTGATATCTGTATAATGTGAAATAATGTATAATGTGATATCTTGTAACAATTGTAAGTCGCCCTGGATAAGGGCGTCTGCTAAGAAATAAATAATAATAATAAAGATTAGTCTCCCGTAAACTACATGTGAAATGAAGTGAAGGGTGAAAATTACTTTACAACCCCAATTAAATAAAGACCTGATACAAACCTACATCACTCAACAACAACAAAAAAAAGAGATTAATCTGCAGGTCCATTCAAATTAATATACCTGTATTTAAAACATAATTTTGCAGAGCAGCAACATTTAATAAGATTGTTGTCAGGATCATAGGAATTTCATAAAAATGGCAGAAAGGACATTCAGTAGTAATCACACATTTTAGATGTAATCTATTCCAAGTGGTTATATGTATTATTCACCTTAAATGTACATGTTTTAAAAGTTATTGCTTTACTTAGGATTAAAATAATATGGTTTAACTGTGTGAGGGATACATACAGGATGTGAAATCTATGCTCTTGACAGTGTACAGTGGTTTCTCACACCAGTTTGACATTTTGTTGAGATCATCCAAGTTCGTGGCCACTATGAGTATAGTCACTGCATGTGAATTTCACCTTTTCACCTAAAGATGCAATTCTGAGTTGTTTAAAAGTGCAATAATCTGAAGTTTAAAATGCATGTTTTCATTTCCACTGCTCTTTTGTATTCCCTGTACTGTGAATTAAGTGTGTTTGGGGGATTGAAAAAGAATCTGGACTGAAGATGTAGTGAACATCTATTTATGAAGCATGAGTTTGCATGTCATTACTACAACTGCTAATACTGTATTTCTTAAACAATTTTTCAGCAAAATCTAATGGCTATTTGATCACTGTATCCTGCCATAATGGGGTCGTGTGACTTTGTGCATTCCAGACTGTATTCTGTGATGTTCGATTGTGGGTATTGAGCAAGAAAAAATAACCCTTTTATACCTTTTTAAAAATCATCTCCTCATTATTTTACACAATCTGCACCTATAACCCTGCTCTCTCCATGACATTGAGCTCTGACCTAATATGTTATATTGAGGTCGTGTGACTACGTTTCTGCTGTATAAGGCAGTAGGTTTTTGTACTCTTTGATCCAGTGGATATATCACTTTTGCTGCCACATTACGTTAACCTGTGGTCATGTTAATGGTAAAGATCTTGTTCACATATCTGTTTTACTTCATTTTTACAAACTATTATTTCAGATGTGACATTCCCTTTAGAAACTGCCACAGAGATGCCTTGAAATTTGTTCACAGAAACTCCTGTTTATCGTCGCCAATTATTTTTACCCCGGTTTTCACCCCAATTTAGCATGCCCAATTATTATCTGTATCCCCGGCTCACCGCTCGCAACCCCCCCGCCGACTCGGGAAACGGAGGCTGGAACACGCGTCCTCCAAAACGTGCTCCTTCCAAGCCGTCATTTTTCGCACTGCAGATCCACAGCAATGCCACCAGACCTATAATGCCGGAGGACAACACAGATCTGGCGGCTCCGCTGCAGAGCCACAGGCGCCCTATCGGCCACAGGGGTCGCTGATGCGCGGTGAGCCGTGGATTCCCCTGCCGACCTAAGCCCTCCCTACCCGGGCAGCGCTCAGCCAATTGTGCGCCGCCCCCTAGGAACTCTCGGTCACGGTCAGCTGTGACATAGCCTGGATTCGAACCTGCGATCTCCAGGCTATAGGGCACATCCTGCGAGGAGCGCCTTTACTGGATGCGCCACTCGGGAGCCCCGATTTATAATAAATTTTAAGTTTTGAGAGTTCATTTAAATTCCTGTTTGATTTTGTAGATGACCGATACAATCCAAACGGTGAGCAGATGGAGTTCAAGTCTAACCAGTGGTTTGGAGCCACAGTGAGATCTAAAGGTGATCAGATTTTGGTAAGTCTACTCTTTGCCGTCCTCTTTTATAAGCTCTCGATGATGCATTTCGGTCTCCTTTGTTTTGCAGCCAGACAACTTTGTACAAGATTAAGGGGGATAGGTGGACGGGACTTATTTGGTCAATAAATAACGACCGAGCAGGCTTTGCACTATTTCATACTGCTTTTATTGTAGCATATAATATATTGAAGAATCATTTAAAGAAGATGTATACCTGTCAAACTTGTTTTTAAATTATGGTAGAATAAACCAAGTAATCCATAAAATGTTATTTCCTCAGGCTTGTGCTCCTCTCTACCAATGGAGAACATTTGGGACAGCGGAAAGAGAGCCCGTAGGGACCTGCTACCTAAAAAAGGGGAATACCATTGTTGAGTATTCACCTTGCAGAACAGGTAAGGTTTCTTAAATTATGTGTTGATTACATGATTGATCCAAAGTCTATATAATCAGGATTTTGTTGGTGATTTTGTTTTTTGTTTTTTCAAGTTGTTGGGGTGAAACTACATTATGCTAGGCTCCTATACATTTCTACGTTCTTTGTGCTCGCAAGTGAGGAGGAAGGTCTGGATTAACCTTAACATGTAAAATGTTATGCATAACAAGACATTAACACCTTATTGTCAGAACATGGTGCATTTATTAAACATGAATATGGTGAATTTCAAATTAGGGTTGAGCACTTAATCACTCAGAAGATTCTGCAATGGTTTGGCAAGGATAATGGGTTGGGGGGGATAGTATTTCAATTAATAATTAAGGATACATTTTGTCACAGTGATTTTTAGTACATTTCACGGGCGAGTTGCGGGAAAAAAAAACAAGAATTCACTGAAATGTCACGGAAAGGCCACCAAATGTAGGTTTAGCTACATCAACATACTCGAGAGCTTTTAAATAGTACACCAAAACCAATTCTATAAAGACTATTGCTTTTGACTGCTGGCAAGTTTAAATGTTACTTTAGAGTACAAAACTTAGTCAAAGGTCCTTTCACACCAACGTAACAATCTTTTTTTTAAAAATTTTTTTAATACTATACGATGCAGGCTTTCACACCGCATAGCGAAACAGACAGTGTCTGAAATAAACAGTGTTCTTATTTCTCAGTGTGCTTCTGGCATAAATGTACATACTGTATATATACAAAATCAGCATGTTAAAATTGTTTTTATTACCGTGTTCAAAATGAAACGGTATATATTTTTTCTTCAATAATAAGAACGAAACGTTTTAAATTGGTTGTTTTTGAGTAGCACTGCCCCTTTAAAAAAAAAAAAAAAAAAAAAAGTTGAAAGGTCAAATCACACAGGCAGCACCATGTCCAAGAAACGTGGCATCACAAAGATCAGAAAAAAAAGACCAGAAACAGATTAAACCTCTCGTTTTTATCTACAGTTTGCAGGAAATAATAATAAAAAAAGATGTTCAACGGCAATCTAAAGTATTTTGTTTAGCAATGTAGTTTTAAAGTGAGTATTTATTTTCAACAGACTACTTGGGTACACTAACTACATTGTATGAAAAAAAGTTTCAAGAAATTTCATTAATATTTTTTGAAGAAGCAAGCCCACTTTTTCACAAAAATAAATTAACAAGCGCTGTATGTATGTGAAGATCACAACCGAGAGTTTACAGTAACATACATTCTGTTCATTTACATGCTCGCTCAGCTACAAAATACAAATCTCATTTGCTGACCTACATGGCTGTGTGCATACACAACTAAACAATTTACAGATACTTGCATATTTGTATTTTCAGTGCATGACACACTGCATTTTAAAGGAAGTAAAGGCAGTGCCTAACCAAATGTGTTTTTACATCCATTTACAAGATTTCAGTGACTTTTGTTCAAATTCACGATGGTGCAATCAGCAGATCATGCTTACCATTTTTTTAACATAAGTTTTTTTTGTTTTTGTTTTTTCAGATAAAAACAATCCAGAAGGACAAGGTTTTTGTCAGGCAGGATTTAGCATTGACTTTGTAAAGGTATGGGGTATTTTAAAGTAAACTGGACTGTGTTATTTTGACTGGTTGTACGTTTCTGTATGGTTTTGTGGTATGTCTGTCTTTTAAGTACAGTCCTTATGTCACACTTACATTTTCAATTCATCTCTATACTATATCTAACAGTAAATACATACAAAATGTGTTGTAACTGAAAATCTTTCTTACTCTTTTTCTTTCTTTGACAGGACAATCGCGTTGTTGTTGGAGGGCCTGGTAGTTTTTACTGGCAAGGTAAGACATGTAAAAGATCTACCACCAACCTACAATGACTTTGTTGTTCCTACCAGGCCAAGTTTTGCACTACTGAAAAGTCCCAGAATGCACTGCTTTTTGCAGTTGTGTGTCTTCTGCTTGACACATTTTATTTACATAAGCCTGTACTAGGCTTATGTACTAGACAAGTGATTTGACATGCATTGTACCACAGACAGTAACTTACGGGGATAAAGTTTGGCTTAATGATCGAAGATGAATGAAGCAATTTGGGGACGGAGTACCAGAAATGATCCTCTGTGACAAATTAATTTAAGTTGTGCTGTATTGTCATCTGAGACTGAATTTACATTTCCACAGGTCAACTGATTTCTGATCTGATTCCTCAGATTGTGAATAAATATAATAAGGATTCCTATTACACATCGTATGATAGTCAACTGACTACCAAGCCAGCCAGTGCTGCATTTGACGACAGCTACTTAGGTAAGTGATCTCTTATAACTGTTCATATGCTGCTGAAAAATGTTTAAGAAGTCTTTATTATTTGCATATGAATCTGTTTTGCTATTTAAAAAAATCTAAAATCTTGTGTTTCCTTTAAATTATTAGGTTATTCAATAGCTGTTGCAGACTTTAATGGCGATGGAATAGATGGTAAGAATTTGAACTGGTCTTGATCTATTTACAATTACATTTGTAACATATAAATTTAATGTATTTATTAAATAAGCAATAAGATCAGGTGGAAAAATTTAGTTATATGAATTATTTAAATTATTCAGGCTTTTTCTACTCCCCAAAAGCTACCTGTAAGCCAGTTTAATTAGTATCTATATGCTGTGCTGTGGTATGTAAAAAAGCTCATTCTATGTAAATTAAGTAAAATAAATATCCAAAGTAATATAAAATGCAGTTACATTAGCTATGTCTGTACAGCATGTATGAGGTTTGCAGGTTTTTGTAAATGTTTTTTTTCTTTTCCATTACAGATTTTGTGACTGGTGTTCCCAGAGGAGCTCGAGCTCTTGGTTATGTAAGAATACTTGTAATTTTCAACAGAAATAATGCATCTGTTCTTTTAAAAGGGTAGAACTTTTAATTTAAATATATTTATTTATTTTCAGGTGACAATTTTCAGTGGCACAACTATGGAGTCTCTCGTTAATTTCACCGGAGAGCAGGTCAGATGGCAATTATACTTGAGTACCACTCGCTCTTTATTACAGTTTCTTGCAACTGAATGAATGTATTTTTTATTTTTATTGTCAGCGTCTTGGTTTGCACTTGAAATATGTTTAGTTTTTAAAGGTATTTATTTACTAGCTAGGAGTTCATGTCCTAAACCCACCACCACATCTGGAACTAATTGAAGGTCCATTTTGGCAGCATCATTTCAGAGAAACGGAAGGGTAAACAATACGCAAAGTCAGCATTCAAGTTTATGGCGGTTGGGTCTGAAGCATTTTGGAAGGGGAGTGTATTTTTATGAACTTTAGCAAGATACAGTTATTATTGTGAGGCAGGATAGTGACTAAACAGGGAAAATTCCATCTGGCGAAGTGCAGTATTCCTGGCTAAGGGAGGTGGGGCAGCAGTTGGTGTGGGATCCCAAGTGATTTACTTGTTCAGGCTCATGTCATCCCGTCTAGCTGAGTGCTTACAGCTAATGGGTCAATGCCAAAAATGCTCCCTGTGCCTTGGGCCCACTTTTAATCCTGTTTTAGAAAAATGGACTCATTGATTCTAATCCACCCAGCCATGTTTGATATCAAGATCCTACATACTGTTCGCCTTCCTTCTGCTGTCAGGGTAGCAGACCTGTTTTCTTGTATAATAAGGTATGAAAATGAACTGCAGTGATGAATTCACCACTTTTTTTTTTTTTTTTTTTTTTTTTTTTAAATATTAAGAATACAAGGTGTATGTGTTTTAAAATCGACATTTACAGTATTAAGAACTGTTTGCTGTGTTTGGTCAGTGAAGTGTAATTTGTTGACCAGTCATAGATGACAATGTGCTGCCAATTAAGAAAGTTATAATTGGTTAAAGTCTAGATTGCAAGATGTGAAGTGTGTGTTAAAACAGGCACCATTGTCAAGTAAAATAATCCCTTTCCAGAAAGTGTACAATGTTTTCCATGAAAGGAGATATTGCCAGGGTTTTTAGTGTGCACTGTAAGCCTCGAGAACAATAATTATAAATAAAATTAAAATCAATAACTAGTGTATCCAAGCAACAGTAAGACCAAAAGGCGTAGTTCATGTTTATTGAATTTCTTCACGGAAACCATATGCTGACCTGAAATGTTGCTTTCCTTAGTAATGCTGCATTGTTTGCATGGTTTCTTTGGCAATCAAACCTAAAACAAATGGTATTTGCTGAAATTTCTCTACATTTATATTTTTTTTAAATCTACCCTGATACAATAAATACTGAGATGTAACCAGGAGTGTAGGAGTAAGTGGAGTTATAGGCATGTTTAGATAATGGACATGTTTATATTAGTCGCTCCTGCTCTTCTTTTCTGTGCAGCATGAAAACAGAATGAAAGAATTGTGGGGAAAAAAACATGGTAGTTTTTGTCAAGAACCTTGTTGTGGTTTTAGTGCAAACAACATTGGGTTATGACTAAGAGGGTATGGGTGGGTTGTCAGAAGCGAGTGTAAATCCTATTTAACCACTGCCAAATGGTACTGTACCAAAGATCCATCGAGAGGAGATGCTTCTTGCTGTCCCATTGCAACTGGAATGCAAGACAATAATTTAGAGCTTGATGAACATATTGTACAGTTGGCAGGCTTTCTTAAAACAGTTTGTTTTGAAGTACTGTACTGTAAAAAAGTACTGTAACATAAACCAGTTAGTCCCTTTTGTAGAAATATATTGGTGTTTCTTGTTTTTGCAAAGAAAAGTCTTTTAAGAAAAAAATATTTTACAGATGGCAGCTTACTACGGGCATTCTGTTGCTGCCGTTGACATTAATAATGATGGGTAAGTAAGCAGTTTTCTTCCAGGTGAAAGACAAGGCTTTTAAATTTTAATTCAGATGACTCAAAAGATAAGCAGTTCCATTTCTCTGTGTAGTTGCAGTGTGTCCGGTGAACTTCAGGATTCTTTAAAATAGTGATAAATATTTAAGAGTGTAAATACATCTTGAAAGAGTCACCCATTGTGCAATTTCCGCTATAAATTGAGCAAGAAAAGAGGCAGCAACAGTAAATAAACAAATGTTATTTAAAAAAATAAATGAGGTGTTTTCTCTAAACTTTTAGCCAAAGGTTTAAACGTCCTTTTCAGGGACTACTGTTTATTTGTATTAAGATTTTGATATAGCAATGCTGGACTATAGTGCAGATGATCGTGAATTGTAATATTATTCGCATCAATGTTTTTATTGATCTTAATGTGACATTATTGCAGTAAACATTACACAATTAAACATATCCAAGTGTTTGTGGGTCCTCTAAATGATCAATTACACGAGGCAGCCAGACACCTGTAATAGATTTGACTAATGTTAGCTGTAAGGACAGATAAAGATGTACCAAGTTCACACAAACATGTATAGCTAGATTGTGAAGGACTGTAAAGCTGCAATGTTCCACATGGTATCTGCTTTCTTTTCAGTCTTGCAGATCTCTTTAGTGGATCCCCTCTCTTCATGGACCGTGGGTCTGATGGAAAGCTCCGAGAGGTTGGTCAGGTGTACGTCTATCTGAGGGACAGCCCAGTCTCCTTCACAAAGAAAACACAGAAGCTGACGGGGACTGAGATCTATGCTAGATTTGGCAGCTGTGTTGCACCCCTCGGGGACCTCGATCTCGATGGCTTTAATGGTATTATATTTTTTGTTGGAAAGGAGGAAGAACAATAGTGGTTCAAAATTAAATTTACTGAAGCAAGTTAAAATGTTATGTTTTTATGTATTTATTAGGACATGTCTGATTCTTAATTCTGTATTTAATGTCCTTTGCAGGGTGACATAGTTGCTTCAAACAAAACAATTAATTTACTTTTTAGCTGTGAAAAAAACTCATGCATTAAAAAAGTGAACATGGAGATTTTTATTTAGTTGCCTTAATGATGATGTCTTAATTTAATCCAAAATATTATAATAACTCTCCACATTCTCTGTTTTTAATATATGCATTTTTCTAAAAATATTTCCAAATTGTGCCCTTTTGTAGTGGTTTGTAAAAAAACAAATTATTCTGTATAGTGTCTCTTTTAAAATAAGAATATTGCAAATCTCATTATACTACTTTTAAAAGAAATGTGCATGACCCTTTCCTCTTTTTAGATATTGCAATTGCTGCTCCTTATGGAGGAACAGACAACCAAGGTATTGTCTACATCTACAATGGACGTGCTTCAGGACTGAACCCAACACACTCCCAGGTCCTGGAAGGGAGATGGGCTTCCACCAGCATGCCACCCAGCTTTGGATACTCCATGCACGGAGCCACAGATATAGATCTGAATGGGTACCCAGGTACTGCATGGTTGTACAATCTTAGTGAGAGATTTCCCTCTTTCTCATTCTTTTGAAATGTATGATAAATTGTAACAAGAAAAACTGTTGTTATTGTATGTAAGGTAGAAAATGTGTTGGATGATTTAGAAAGTAAGTTTACCACACAAGATATGTTGTAAACTTACTTTCGAATCACCCTGTATATTACAGTATATTAGTCTTTCTGAAATATAGAAATACAGAGCTTTATTCACAACTCACTTAAAGGACTGTTTAAGGAAACTTTCTTTTCTTAAGATTTCATTAAAATCCATTTTTAAACTCTTCAAATTTGCAGTTCACAAAACATTTTTCAACGAACACCGCTGACGACAGTTTGCGTTAGTTGTGTATTTTAAAGGTTGAATTGATTTTTTTTATGCATCTGTCTCTTATAAAACATATGCATGAAGTCTTGCACTATGACTAAATGTGTAAAAAACAATCCTAGCCCCCTGTCCTTATTCAAGAAGTTTACAGAAACTGTAGTGAACTCAAAAAAGAAAGCTGCTGCAGTAGTGTGGCTTTCACACTTGACATGCCAAATCCTTTTAGACTTCACAGTACATTTAAAACCACATAACGGGGGACTGTTTTTTTTTGTGTGTGTGTGCCTAGATCTGATTGTCGGTGTGTTTGGAGCTGATAAAGCTGTCCTGTACAGGTAAGCATGAATCTCATATTCCGCTTTAAGTTTTCACAACCTTTTGGTTGTTCCTATGGTTTCTGTAACCATTTTTACTGAACACAATAATGAAAGCATTAGCCGATATTGTTCGTCTGCTTTACTTTCTTTTTAAGGTTTAAAGATAATACACATTTTAAACTGGGTGGGGTGGGGTGGGGGGGGGGGGGGGTGAAGAAGCTGTAGCATCTGTTCCTGGTGATGTACTTACTCCTGACAAAGTGGAACAAACAAAAGCTAAAATAATGTACTTCCAGAAGAACACAGTAGTACCGTTAGGTTATCAGGAAAACATGTTGGGGCTGTCTGTTTTAAATACATTCTAAAATGTATCTCTAAATTGTATTTTTTTTCTTTAAAAAAAAAAACAGCTAACTTTGTATTCTGTTTGCTTTTGTAACTGTATTACTGTATTCTTTGTTGTTGTTAACAGAGCTAGGCCAGTTATTGGTGTTAATGCCACCTTGGATGTCACCCCTCCAATCCTCAACCCAGATGAGAAACAATGCACTTTGCCTGGTTCCTCCGTTACAGTATCTTGGTAAGCAAAACGGTAATGACTTCGAAACCACACGTTCAGTGTGTTGAAAGAGACTGGCAACCAAGAGGTTTGCTGCCAAGCGACCAGTTCCCAGATATATGTGGAAAAGCTCAAATAGACTTCTTACACATTTTTGTATTATAATGTCTGAAATTAATATACCTAACATATTGTACTTTAAAAGCTACATGTAGTAGAGACCTGACTAAGTGTAATGTCTTTGTTCGATCGACTGTCTCCTGTGTGACCCTGATTTAGATGGCCATCTGTTAAGAATCATTATCTGTGCTATTATTATGCTAAATGGGTTTATCCCCTAAAACCATCAATGACAGCAGAACCACAGAGACTCCAGTGACTCAGATTATGTTTGGTTTAATCCTGTTGTGTAGGCGGCACATTAGCATTCTTTGCATATCATTGTTCAAGCATTTAGTGGCTCGCTGTAAGTGGATATGAAAGAATGGCTTACGTGCATGTTTTTAAAAAGGTAACTACTGCATAATTTAAATTAAATTAAAAAAAAAAAAAAAAAAAAAAAAAAAAAGACAGTATGTGTAGTTGTCCATCTTCATTTTGATTAAGACAGGATACCTGGGGTGCTTTGATCCCATGTAATACTGGGCATCGATTCCACAGCTTGCCAGCACAGGGATATTTTAGTAATCTAAAGTATCTAGATGATCACGTACTGTACCACCTGTTTCTGATACAATTATTCCAACTTAAAAATCACTTTTTGCTAGCATCATGAAAAAAAGTTATGCTCGGTATTACTGTATCTAACAGTGCCTGCCAGTAGAATTAAATTGAACTCTGGTCACGAGAACTTCTGGGCATCTCTTCACAGAGCTATTGTTTGGTCTCTGGGCTGTTTCTGTGTGCTGATAAAGCATCCTGATACTACATAATATGTATTCTGAAAAGTCATGCATCCGGAAGGTCCTTCGTCAAAATATGCTGATAACAATTGTACAAAATGTAGAGTTCAGGTCCTGCAACAATCAACTCAGTTGTCCAGGTCTGAACCCAACTAAGTTACTACAGCTTGTCAGGGCTTAGAACCTAGGTATCTGGATCCTGACAGGACAGCTTACTGAGTTAAGTGAGGAATGACAGTACAAGAACTGTACCACAAACATGTAAAAAGTGTTGTAGATTACACTTGGGCAGTGGGTCAGTGGAGGACCTATAGCATACTGAATTGCATTTTTATCTTATGGTAAAATACTGTATGTTGTACATTTTAAAGCCGTAGGTGATGTTTGCTGTAATTACTGCTTGTTTTGGCAAACATAACCATTCTTTACTTGAGGTTAGTGGTGGTCTGAAATTTAAGGGCCGGGTTCCTAAACTTGTGTTCATGGTCGTTATGATTGCCTGGAAACATGTCATCCACTGCAAAGTATTGCAGGCTTGAAAACTTGCTCATCTGATAGATTAGTTTAGACCACACATGAACATGTTTTTTTCACAATTGATCCCTGGCACTGTGGTTTAAGAATGTAAACCGTGATTTTGGGTGGCTGCAGGCTGGGTGTGTATTGTATGTTTTTTGTTTCCCCAAAACCATCCCAGGGAACATTACACTTGCCCAGTCACTGGTAGTTTCCTTTTTGTACCCGAGTTATGATCTTGGTTTCTTGTCTTATTTATTGTGACTGTGCAAGTATGGAAATAAGACTTGTATTGCATAGCCGTTTCACCCATTCCATGTTTTACTGTGATCTTGATTAGCCAGTGTATAGATAAAAAGCTCAGGTGTGTCATATTAAAGGAATTTGAAAATGTCCTGTAATTTTCACATGTGTTACTTTACATAATGCGGGTATGGTTTCCTTTCTTTAAAAAAGGATATATATATATATATATATTCGTGTTTTTAGCTGCGAATACGAATCGCCTGAAGTTCAGAAGATAAACTGCAATTCGCCCCTTGGCCATGAGAGCAAGGCCGGTGATGTCAACTTTGCCCAAGAATTAACAACTGACCTACTCTGACATGATGGAGTGTGAGAGTGTCTGTGTCTGAGGATGACAGAGCAGCTTGTTCTAATATCAACACAGACACAGCATATTATTATTACCAGCATATTGCTAAAGTTTCCCCCAAAAAACAATGAGAAAACAGTGCCCTGAAAAATTCATAATATAATCCAGGTGCATTGGTAGCTAGCTAGATGGACATGTAACTAAAAAGGTTGAAAATCTGTCTCTGAAAAATTTCCCCAAATCACGTTGTAGTCATGGTAAATTTATTAAAATTCACGAAGCAGAGTTTGTGTTGAAATCAATAGTATTGTAGCAGTCTTGGTTAACACAGGCAGACGCATCACACAGGGCGAGGCAATCCACACACAGGCGGAGGGCAGGTGCAAACCCGGGACATATCGCACTAAAACAAAGTGTTGAGACCGCTGTACAAAAGAGCCTGGATAAGTGAGCATTTTTCAAATGTATTATCCAAAACAGCAATAGGTGTCTATACTGTAAGTTTTGTAATGCTGACTGGAAGACCTTTAATCTTGTGTTCTTAATTTTTGTTACAGTTTTAAAGTAAAATTCTGCTTAAAGGCAAATGGGAAAGGAGCCCCGAACACCCTCAGTAAGTTACTGTAAAGTGTATTTGTTACACTGTATTTGTATACCCCTTTACGACAGCATGTGTTTGAGATAGAGTGTAATTCTTCCAACAAAAAAAAAATACCCGCAAGAGTATTCTCATTTTACAGTACAAAAAACATGTAGTACAAAATTGACAATTTAATATACCTGTACCCTTTGGCACATCATGTTTGGAAGCTTATTGCAATCTCCCACTGTAACTATTACAGCTTTTGATTTATTTTGTAATAGAGAACTGAAACTTTTTTTATGAAAGTATGAGAGGTGAAATCCGTTCTCGACTGTGAAAAAAACAAGTGGTGAAAAAAAAAAGAAAATTGCTTATATAAAACTATGACCAGGTTAGGTTTAAAAACGGAAACTTCATCTCCCTTTTTCTAGACTTTCAGGTGGAGTTACTGTTAGACAAACTTAAACAGAAAGGAGCTATAAAGAGGGTACTGTTCCTACACAACAGGCTGTCCTCCCATACAAAAAACATGTCTGTTACGAATGGCAAGGGACCTGCCTGTGAAGAACTGGATGCTTATTTACAAGTAGGTTTTTTTGTCTTATTTTGAGTAAATAGAAAAAGCCATGTGTACTGTATCTGTAGGCCAGAGAGAATGTTGTTAGATTGTTACCACACACTATATATTCTACTCTGATGCATTATGAGCATCAACAGTTTACTCGAAGACTGCACTAGTGTTTTCTACTATTATAACAACCTTGACTTGCATAAAGAAGGAAAAACATTGAGTGAAATAGCTCGCATCACTCGATTTTTTCACGGTGTGGTATCTGAAGCATAATCAACAAGTACAGAGAAACATCATCTGTGATTGACAAACCCAAGACTGGAAGACCCAAAAAGCTGTCTAACAAGGATGAGCAATACTTGAAGATAATATCCTCAAGGAATAGAAAGAAGACAAGCGCTGAATTGACAACAGAACTGGCAGAAGGCACAGGTGTCGTTGTCCATCCATCAACAGTCCAAAGCACCTTTGACCATTGTTCCATAGTGCAATTTCTGTGTTCTTGTGCGTGTTTTAGCCTTTTAGTCTTGTTCCCCTTTCTTAACAGAGGTATTCTTACTGCAACACATCCTTTAAGTCTTGACTTCGAGTGACCTTTGTACTGTTGATTTCATGGTCATAATTCATCAGAGTAGAAAAATGCAACGTGTCTAAGACTTTTGCACAGCAGTGTGTGTGTGTGTGTGTGTGTGTGTGTGTATATATGTATGTATGTGTGTGTGTGTGTGTGTATATATATATATATATATAGATATAGATATAGATATAGATATAGATATAGATATAGATATATATAGATATATATAGCTATAGAGATATAGCTATATATATATATATATATATATATATATATATATATATATATATATATGTATCTATATATATGTATGTATCTATATATATATATGTATGCAGTACTGTGCAAAAGTTTTAGGCAGGTGTGAAAAAATGCTGTAAAGTAAGAATGCTTTCAAAAATAGACATGTTAATAGTTTATATTTATCAATTAACAAAATGCAAAGTGAGTGAACGGAAGAAAAATCTACATCAAATCAATATTTGGTGTGACCACCCTTTGCCTTCAAAACAGCATCAATTCTTCTAGGTACACTTGCACACAGTTTTTGAAGGAACTCGGCATGTAGGTTGGCCCAAACATCTTGGAGAACTAACCACAGTTCTTCTGTGGATTTAGGCAGCCTCAGTAGCTCTTCATGTAATCCCAGACAGACTCGATGATGTTGAGATCAGGGCTCTGTGGGGGCCATACCATCACTTCCAGGACTCCTTGTTCTTCTTTACGCTGAAGATAGTTCTTAATGACTTTCGCTGTATGTTTGGGGTCGTTGTCATGCTGCAGAATAAATTTGGGGCCAATCAGATGCCTCCCTGATGGTATTGCATGATGGATAAGTATCTGCCTGTACTTCTCAGCATTGAGGAGACCATTAATTCTGACCAAATCCCCAACTCCATTTACAGAAATGCAGCCCCAAACTTGCAAGGAACCTCCACCATGCTTCACTGCTGCCTGCAGACACTCATTCATGTACCGCTCTCCAGCCCTTCGGCGAACAAACTGCCTTCTGCTTCAGCCAAATGTTTCAAATTTTGACTCATCAGTCCAGAGCACCTGCTGCCATTTTTCTGCACCCCAGTTCCTGTGTTTTCGTGCATAGTTGAGTCGCTTGGCCTTGTTTCCACGTCGGACGTATGGCTTTTTGGCCGCAAGTCTTCCATGAAGGCCACTTCTGACCAGGCTTCTCCGGACAGTAGATGGGTGTACCAGGGTCCCACTGTTTTCTGCCAATTCTGAGCTGATGGCACTGCTGGATATCTTCCGATTGCGAAGGGAAGTAAGCATGATGTGTCTTTCATCTGCTGCAGTAAGTTTCCTTGGCCGACCACTGCGTCTACGGTCCTCAACGTTGCCCGTTTCTTTGTGCTTCTTCAAAAGAGCTTGGACAGCACATCTGGAAACCCCTGTCTGCCTTGAAATTTCTGCCTGGGAGAGACCTTGCTGATGCAGTATAAATACCTTGTGTCTTGTTGCTGTGCTCAGTCTTGCCATGGTGTATGACTTTTGACAGTAAACTGTCTTCAGCAACCTCACCTTGTTAGCTGAGTTTGGCTGTTCCTCACCCAGTTTTATTCCTCCTACACAGCTGTTTCTGTTTCAGTTAATGATTGTGTTTCAACCTACATATTGAATTGATGATCATTAGCACCTGTTTGGGTATAATTGTTTAATCATACACCTGACTATATGCCTACAAAATCCCTGACTTTGTGCAAGTGTACCTAGAAGAATTGATGCTGTTTTGAAGGCAAAGGGTGGTCACACCAAATATGGATTTGATTTAGATTTTTCTTCTGTTCACTCACTTTGCATTTAGTTAATTGATAAATATAATCTATTAACATGTCTATTTTTGAAAGCATTCTTACTTTACAGCATTTTTTCACACCTGCCTAAAACTTTTGCACAGTACTGTGTATATGTATGTGTATATGTTTATGGGATACTCCAATCTGACTGCATATTCTGGATACTGGCTGCATTTCATTAGATGCAGAATACAATTTCCATCAATACTTTCCAGTATGCAGGATAGCACAGGTGTCATCAAAAATAACTGACACCATCGGCAATATAATTAATATAATTTTATATTCCTATTATGTAGAAGGGGAGGTGAGAAACTCTTTACTCAAATATTCTGCATATTAACATGGTAACATAGGAAGTTGCTATCTCCTCCTTGTCTACTGCTGGATACCTTTTGTTTATCTGTCCTTAGCTTTAAGTAAGCAAGTTTTCTTTTCAATATATAGGGGAAGTGAAAGTACTGTATTGATGTCTGACTGTTGGGCTAATGAAACCTATAGATTGGGAACTGTTTATGAAACTCTGCACTGGCAATTGTTACACTCTTTGTTACTTGCATATAATTTTTTGGCTTCCCTTGTGTAGGATGAGACGGAGTTCAGAGACAAAATTACGCCAATCACTATCTTCCTGGAATACAGCTTGGATTATAAAACTGCTGCAGATCAAACGGGTCTCTTGCCAATTCTGAACCAATTTACTCCAGCTAATATCACCAAGCAGGTATGCATCATCAGTTCATGGTCAATCTCTGCTAAACTGGAGAAACTGGAGTAAATTTATTTGTCTTTGTTTCTCACACACACACACACACACACACATATATATATATATATATATATATATATATATATATATATATATATATATATATATATATATATATATATATATATATAATATATATATATATAGTTAATATTAGTCAACACTCAATTATCCGTTACCCAGATACACGTCGGTTGCGTTTTATCCCCATTTTATATACAGTATATGTAACAAATTAATGCACTTACCTGTCACACGCGATTTCCGACTCCATCGCCAGTTTTCTGATACAAAGCCCATCTCTTCAATGATGCAATTTATCTGAATATCCGTCACAGCCAAATCAGTCTCTTACATTGTGCAGTTACACAGCTCTTCCTCCAGTTTCACCTGATGAAAATGCAGCCAAAACAAAGCGAACGAGACAAGCTAGGGTAATGTAACAGTTAATTATTAAACAGTTCTAGCTACTGTGATGTATTTTTTATTGTTATTATTTTTTTATCTGATCTTTTGTTGCTTTTGTGCATTTTCATTTGCAAGTGAACTGTGACATTAGAGCCTAATCGAGCAATTTTGAATACTGACTTTGGAAACTGATTTTTTTTTTCTTTTTTATCTTTTGGTTTTGCTAAATTGCATTGTCTTTTACGTTTTACGCAATTCTGTGTATGGATAGCATTTAGGTTTTATTTTGCTGTTAGGTCATTAATGGGAAATTTGACATACCGCTACAATACGTACCAGATTTATTACAGTTAACGTGTTGTCTGTTTAGTTTTAGCAAGTGATATTTTCAGAATCATATCATTCTGAATACTACTTCTATTGAAAATATAGTGCTGCCAATACAGTACATCTAAATGGAAGCCTACTTATTTAAAACACAATCCTTTCAGATATGTATTTTTGACATTTGTATCTCTGTGTTTCCTGAAAAACGGACAAGGGCTGGAAGTCAAAATGTTATAGGGCTGACTGTTTGTTTATTTTTATATATATATAGTGCTGGTACATTGAAATTTCGTTCTGTTTGATATTTTATTTTAAAACACTGAAACTCAAAATCAATTATTGTAAGGTGACATTGGTTTTATGTTGGGAAATATTTTTAAGAAAAATAAAAAACTGAAATATCTTGCTTGCATAAGTATTCAACCCCTGTGCTGTGGAAGCTCCCAGTTTACACCGATGAAAGAAATTGCCCTAATGAGGACACAATTACCTTACCATTGGCCTCCACCTGTGAACCATTAAAGTTGCTGTCACATTTTCTGGATAAAAACCCCACTGTTGAAGGATCATTGGTCAGGCTGTGAATCTGAAGGAAAATGAAGACCAAAGAGCATTCTACAGAAGTTAGAGATAATGTAATACAAATGCATAGATTAGGGAAAGGGTACAAAATAATATCAAAGTGTTTGGATATCTCATTGAGCACAGTTGGATCAATAATCAGGAAGTGGAAGCTGCATCACACCACCCAGGCACTGCCAAGAAAAGGCCGTCCATCAAAACTCAGCGCTCAAACAAGGAGACTTGTGAGAGAAGCCACAGAGAGGCCAACAATCACTTTGAAGGAGCTACAGAGTTCAGTGGCTGGGAGTGGAGTAATGGTGCACCAGTCAACCATATCAAGAGCTCTGCATAACACTGGATTGTATGGGAGGGTGGCAAGAAAGAAGCTGTTACTCAAAAAGCACCATCTGATAGCACGTCTGGAGTTTGCCAGAAAGCATGAGAGTGACCCAGCTGTGATGTGGGAAAAGGTTTTGTGGTCAGATGAGACCAAGACAGAGCTTTTTGGCCAAAACTCAAAGCGCTATGTGTGGCGCAAACCTAACACTGCCCATGCCTCAAGACACACCATCCCTACAGTGAAGTATGGTAGTGGCAGCATCATGCTGTGGGGATGCTTCTCATCAGCAGGGACTGGGCATCTTGTTAAAATTGAAGGAAGAATGGATGGAGCAAAATACAGGGAAATACTGCAAGAGAACCTGCTTCAGTCCGCTAAAAAACTGAAGCTTGGGAGATAATTCACCTTTCAGCAGGACAATGATCCCAAGCACAAGGCCAAAGCAACATTGGAGTGGCTCAAGAACAAAAAGGTGAATGTCCTGCAGTGGCCCAGTCAAAGTCCTGATCTCAATCCCATTGAGAATCTGTGGCGCTATTTGAAAATTGCGGTCCACAAGCGTCATCCAACCAACCTGAACAACCTGGAGCAAATCTGCCAAGAAGAATGGGCCAAAATCACTCCGACACTGTGTGCAAAGCTGGTACATACTTACCCCAAAAGACTTAAAGCTGTTATTGCAGCGAAAGGTGGCTCTACCAAATATTAATGTGTTGGGGTTGAATACTTATGCAAGCAAGATATTTCAGTTTTTTATTTTTCTTAAAAATATTTCCCAACATAAAACCAATGTCACCTTACAATAATTGATTTTGAGTTTCAGTGTTTTAAAATAAAATATCAAACGGAACGAAATTTCAATGTACCATTTGTAATTCAGTAATATGAGAGCATTGGTCAGGGGTATGAATACTTTTGCAAGGCACTGATATATAATGTGCACACTTCTTTGTGTTGCTCAAGAGAGCCAGCTTCCAATATTTCTGTATATTGGCACACCCAATACTAAAATTTATGTTCTGAACATGTTTTTATGATATATTTTACAGGCGCACATTTTACTGGACTGTGGTGAGGATAATATATGTAAACCAGAGCTGAAGCTGTCAGTAAAAAGGTGAAGTGGTAGATTACATTTTTTTAGACTGATGCATTGTAAGAGTGCTATCAGTGGCTTCACACTAATCTTCTGCAAACCACTAATATTTCTGGGTTTATTTTCTTTTAGTGACCAAACACAGATATACATTGGCGATGACAACCCCCTGACACTTGAGGTAACGGCAGAGAACAGAGGAGAGGGAGCCTATGAAGCTGAGCTCTTAGTGTATATGCCACCCCAAGCTGACTTTATCGGTGTGGTTCGAAACAGTGAGGTAAGATGCAGCCTGGAACCTGACTTTCACCCTTGTAATGTTGTATTAAGGATATGTGAAACATTAATATTAAGCAATACTGCAACATTTCTAAAAATCCCTTTATCCTTAAGTAACAACTAAAGAATGCCTATGTTGTCTGTCTCTAAGTGCAATAAAATGATACGACTTCAAGTTGTAACCCTATTCTGAGGCTTTCTGTATATCCTCCCCCTCACATTCTTTTAAAATATTTCACACGGCAGACTAAAATGTGTAATTTTGATTATGTAATTAAATGTTCAGCATAGCAGACTAAAGGCAGAATATATATATATAAAAAATATATATTTTATTGCCATTGTTAGAAATATATAAAATGTATATGTATTTCTCTTTTACATAGAAGTTAGCAAGATTGTCCTGTGCATATAAGACAGAGAATCAGACTCGTATGGTTGTCTGTGACCTTGGAAATCCAATGAAAGCAGGAACAAATGTAAGTATAAAACTTAGTGTTTATTAAGTGCTAGTTTTTGGCAATCACGTCTTAAGTTTAGCTTACCTCATATATATAAATAAACTTATCACATTTAATTTTCAAAAAAAAAAAAAAAGGTATATAAATGATGGACATCGATGAAATGTCTTTGGTTTCTTTTTAATCACTCGATCATTCATCCTTGACCATGACACACTTGAGTGACTATGACTGAAGCATATGCACGTAATCACCTAATTAGTGAGGCAGTTGATTGGACACTGGATATGGGGTGATTTCAGCTGTTGAATTGCAAGCTTGAATAAAAGCAATAAGAAAATCACAGAAACAAAACAATATGCCACATCTGTTGAGAGCAGTGCCCTTCTGCAGTCGGCATGTTGGAGGCTGGACTAAAGCAGCCTACTGTGGCTCACCATCTTGGGTGCTCACAGCCCGCAATTTCAAACCTGGCGAGACAGTATAACCAGACACACTCTGTCAATGACAGGCCACGAACTGGGAGACCAAGAGTCACAACACCTGCCCAAGATCGACAGATTATTTTGCAGCATCTTTGTGATGTCAATTGCTAATCAGCACAATAAAAAGTCACTGCACCTGCTTTGATCACCTCTAGTGAACTTTATCCAAATACAAGTGATAAGTTTCTTTTGATGCTCTGTGTGTGTCCACAGAGATATGCTGTTTGTAAAATCTTTTTGAAGGTTTTATTTCATGTTTGGCTAAATTCATACATGCATGAATACACAGTATTCATTAGAAGTTCATCTGTAAATATAATTTATGTCCTGGACGATAACCATTAGGGTGGTCTTTTTTTTTTAATAACCCCAAGCTTTAGTTTACTGGCATCCTACTTTCCAACAGCCTCTTATGGAAAAAGTTTTCTTAGACGGATGCTGTTTTCTGTGCTGCCATCCAGATGGGGTGGCTTTATCCACAGAGTTCCCATGGCCATAGAATCATGAAAAGATCAGATATAACTGAAAGCTGTCCATTCTCGGTTTGACTGGAGAATGAAATTATTAAAGATTGCTGTATGGTGTTATACATTCACAATGCAGTTGGCTGCATTTGTCAAGGCACTGATTGAGAGTGTCAGTTCTAGAGAAGCTTACTGTTGCGCAAGCACATGGTTTTTAGATGAATGTCTAATTAATTGTATTTTTTGTCTTTCTGTGCAGCTTGTGTCTGGTCTGCGATTCAGTGTTCATCAGCTGTCTGAACAGGATACTTCAGTGAAGTTTGATTTAAAAATCCAGAGGTATGCAGGTTTAGCTCACAGAACAAGAATGCCAGCTATCAAGAAATATATTGCAGGGCTCCTAAGTGGCGCATCCAGTAAAGGCGCTCCGCGTGGAGTGCAGGATGCGCCCTATAGCCTGGAGATTGCCGACCGTGACCAGAGGTTCCTAGGGGGTGGCGCACAATTGTCCGAGCGCTGTCCGGGTAGGGAGGGCTTAGGTCGGCAGGGCAATCCACGGTTCACCGGGGGGTTGCAGCAGTGAACTGGGATAATAATAATAATTGGGCATTCCAAGTTTGGGAGAAAACTGGGGTAAAAACCATTGGCGGTGACGACGACTAACTTTTATTAAAAAAAAAAAAAAAAGGAAATAAGATTATTATTTTAAAGACAGGGTAGATTACCATAGATACCATAATTCAATTTTGTATTCTGATTCTGTTTTTGCAATGACACATCATTCACTTCCCCCAAACTAGTAAACACTTACCTTTTTTAAAAGGAAAAATCTCCTCCAATGCTCTCAAGGCTAGATTTCAGTGCATTACTGCCACCTGGTGGCTTGGCTTTAACCTTGTATTTTAATTCCGTTGACACTGAGCACATAGAATTGTTAATAGTGAATGAAAAAGGCCACTGGTGCACATTTAAACTAATGATGAATTCCCTGTGTCATAGGGTTTGTATAGAATTGTATTAAACTCTGGCATCGTCAACTGACTGACCTACCACAAACAAGCAAATAAATATGACAGGCCTATCAACAGTCATATCTTGAAAACCAGCACGGTTAATATAGGTTTACTCAGATTTATATCTATGTTTAAGTTACTAATGATCCACTTAAAAGTAGAAGGAATGTTATTTCAGGGCTCCTTGATTAATGGATGGTGTTTAACTGCCTACTGACATTCTTTATCCAATAGATGAGATGTAACCTTGTTCTTTCCACAAGTTGTTAACTGATATTGCTGTAAAAAATAGTAAAATTGAAGTTTTGGTCTAATGTCTCCTTTGTAAGTAGATTTGATAGGTGTGATTCTCAATCTTTTTCAGTTCCAACTTATTTGATAACACCAGTCCTGTGGTATCCAGTATGACTACTCTTGCTGTGCTAGCCAAAGTTGAAATAAGAGGGTACGTCTAAAACGTTTGCTTGTTTGCTTTTCTGTGTGTGTATGCATTTTTGTAATGAGACAAACTATATAATTGAACTTACTGTATATGAGAAGTAGTTGGAGCCAGCTAATGATTACCAGTTTTATTTGAGGGAGGGGAGTTGGTGAGCCAATTCAATGAATATTGTTGTTTTTTATAATGTTACTTATTACAAGCAAAAACATGTACACAACTGTGTGTTCCATTGCAGAAAAAAAACATGACACTACTTGTATGTATATGTATATATGCACAGTGTATTAATGGTGCATTTTGTGTTTCTTCTGTCTAGCGTTTCCACCCCTGATCAGCTTTTTCTTCCTATTGCTAACTGGCAACCCAAAGAAAACCCAATGATAGAGGATGACATTGGACCTCTTGTCCAGCATATCTATGAGGTTTGCTTTGCTTTTTCACCAGGCCTTCCCTCCTTATTGCAGAGGTTAATTGAATTTCTGAAACCTATGGTTTAGATGATGATGATTTTTGTTTTGTTTTATGGTAATCCATAAAAAAATATATATATAGAATGAGCTTTTCCACTTTTATCAGAGGTAACGTCAAATAAAGACCATGTTGCGGAACAAGGTGTATTTATTTTCTGTCTGTACAACGTATGTAGCTAAATATTACCACTCCTATTTTCAATTTGCAGCTTCGAAACAATGGCCCAAGTACCTTCAGTAAGGCAATACTAGATCTGGAGTGGCCTTACAAATACAAAAATGAGTCCCTGCTGTATATTATTCAATATGAAATTGAAGGACCTATGAAATGTACCACAGATATGGAAATCAACCCTCTGAATATAACAGTAAGTATGATGAAAGCTATTGTTGTTTGCCTCTATCGGGTTGCAATCTTTTATTACACACACTATGTAAAATAAGCCTGCTATATACTGTAGTAGTTTTAATTAGAAACATAATCCCATCTATCCTGAGTATTACTGTTAATTCTAGGGGCTATATTGAGTTGAGTTTGTTTAAGCCTGGAAGAAGCTCACACTTCTAGGGTTAAAATAATAATACAGTAAAGAGGAAACAAAACAAACAAACAAAAAAAACCACAAAGGAGTTGTTTGACAATGTCAGTGAAACTTCAATCAAACAGTATTACTAATCTAAACGACGGGGATGCCCTTTAATACTTCTGTCTTAATTCTGGTGTTTCCCCTCCAGATTTGACTTTTTGGCCTGTTAACTTAAGTTTACAAATGAGAGGAGGCCATTTGGCCCATCTGGCTCCTAGTAACTGACTGATCACAGAACTTCACTAAATACAATAAAAATGGACAGCATTTACAATAGCTCCCATATCAGTTCACTGCATTTCTTACACTGTGAAAAGCATAAAGCAAAATGACAATTGAAGAAAGTCATTAATTTCCCAATCTCTTTTTTTTTTTTTTTTTTGCAGTCCCAAGTCTCAGATTAGCAGTTAAATGCACGCTTTATATCTCTATGAATGCAAAATTGTGGCAAATGGTACATGGGAGTACATTACTAACTCTAGTTCTATGGGTGTTTCCCAGATGCCTAAAGCTCCAGAAAAGAATGACACTGCAAGAGAAGATTCCCGGGAAGATGGCAGAAACCGCAACCGTCGTGACCTTGGACCTGTCGAAGGGGAGCTGGAAACTTTGGTATGGCTAAATGGTTTTTACTTGGTTTCTTTTAGTAATGGTCGCAGGTGAACGCGATACATCGGGCAGAGACAGCTATAAAAGCTGTGCAGCTTCACTGTAATGTATGCCAGACACTAGGTGTTTCCAATGTGATGATTACCTGTAGCTATTTCTGGTCATTTAAATGATAACCAATGCATTTGGAGTACATATTTAGATCGGAAGGCAATCTCTTAGATCATTGGCAAACTGTAGCTTTGAAATAAAATGGGTAACCTTTATTTTTTTCTCCTTGTACTCAGGGCTGTGGCAAAGCAGAGTGTCTGAAAATCAAGTGCCAAGTTGGCCGCTTGGAGAGAGGAAAGAGTGCCATCCTGTACATCAGGTCGAGACTGTGGGCTGCAACCTTCATGAAGGTAACTACAGTAGAAGACCACAAATTGAGTTTTGCTGAATTTGTTTTTTGCTAAACCTTGATACATTTACTTCAAAATTGTGCATTCAAAAAGGCATCCTATATTTAATTCAAATGTCAAAGTGTTGTGGCATATATTAGTGACAGCTGGATGGCACGTTGATTTTGATTTTAATTTTTTATTTTCAGAATGAAAACCAAAACCATTCGTACACTCTGAAGTCTTCAGCCACCTTCAATGTGATAGAAATGCCTTATAAGAACCTTACGTATGATTATCCCTCTAATAACACACTGGTAAGTATAGAGTCATGGTAAGTAGCTAGACCATCAATGTGTGCCTTGAATCAAACAACCTGACATCCTTGGCTGCTGTAAATTCTGTAAATATAAGAATCAAGTATAAGAAGCCTAAGCCTTATTATATTATATAAAATTAAGGTGTGTCGCGTGTGTGTGTGTGTCTATAGATATGTATGTGTTCATAATAACTACTGTAATACTGCAAATGTACATTCTAAATATATTTCTGATATCACTAAAGTTAGTGGTCTTACCTCAGAGTTTTCTCGAATAAGAAACAGTTATACACCCCAAGCTAACTGTGTGTTGCCTTTTTATTCTTACAGGTTAACACCTCTATTATCTGGGTTAAGCCAGATTCAGCACAGCCAGTCCCAGGCTGGGTCATTGCACTAGCAGTCCTTGCAGGGCTCCTGCTTTTGGGCTTGTTGATCTTTGTGATGTACAAGGTATGTTGCATCTTCTTAAATCGGAAGTCTTAATGCTTTTATTTCAGAAAACAAGTTTTCATTAATGACTGCATTTTATGATTGTTCCAGTAGAGATGTATAGTTGTAGTCAGAAGTTTACATTCCCCAATGGAGATTTAAAATTTCTAGAAATTACTTAAAAACAAATAATTCTAGGAAAAATCTTTTGTAGCAAAAGTTTTAGCATTTTTGGAGTTTTGCAAAAAAATTGCTAAATAAATAATTGTAGACATCTATTTATTGAAACTTTTCTTCCTCATCCACAAAAGCAAAACTTTTGCTACAAAAGATTTTTCCTAAAATTCTTTGAGAAATTTCTGGAAATGATATATTTCCATTGGGGTATGTAAACATTTGACTAGAACTGAATATGTGGAATATGTCTAATTTTAATGTGACTGTTGGCTTTACGGAGTGTTTGTTTGCTGAAGAAATGATAGTGTAAATATATTTATTTTGGGGTCCCCAGTGGCTCACTTATTTAAGTTGATTATAAAGTTCAGTTCTCCTTTGTCAATAATTGGGTTGTAGCAATGAGGTGACACTGGGCATTTCAAATTAGAGAGCAAATTAGGGTAACAGTTACAACCGTTATTGTGTTTGGCACTTAATAGGTTAAGTCACACATCCGGCTGTACTACATAGGCGACTGCACTGCATGTGTGTTTTTCCTGCCTACCATAGCTCTAAATAGGTGCTGGTAGATTTGTGTTTTCCTTCCCATCAGTATACAGGCTTTCTTGTCCTTTTACTGCCCTTTCAGTGTTTCCTCAGCCAGACAGCAATCAATCATTACGTTTAGTCATTCTAACCTTGGTGAAATGCTTTTTGAATCCCCCCCCCCCCCCCCCCCCCAACAGGTTGGTTTCTTCAGACGTGTGCGCCCCCCACAGGAAGACAGCACAGAAAAAGAACAACTGCAGCCTCAGGAGAAAGGAGATGGAGGTGCAGAGGCTTAATGGACTGTTACCACTCCAGTAACTTATTGAGATTGTTACAAATGCCAAACCCTGTCTTTAAGACTTCCTTGCTCCAAGGCAATGACCACTTCAATTACTGCACTATTAGTAATGTGTACAAGAGCAATATAAAAGTGCTTTAGGAGAGAGATGCTATCATAGTATGCTGTGCGCAGCCAGTCACACTCCAATAGTCTTCCATAACTACATCACTAGATCATTTTTTTTATTTTATGAAATTGCCAGGTATGAGTGTATGTAAATTAGATGTACAAACACTCCACACTCAACACAGAGAACAAATATGATATTTTTTTTTTTTTTTAATAACAAAATGTATTGTCAATATTTTACAGTGTCAGGAGAGAAGCTGAAGTTGAACATGGTTTTATTATAGTCAGAACAAAATCATCACCAGCACAAAAGCTGCATAGCCATAAATTGACTGTATTGGTACATTTTGAATAGCCATAGGAGATTTGGCTGCATCATATATACTCTGTATAGTACTGTGTATCTGGGATCGGGGTCTCTGAGCATGCTTGCAATACTGATTTACGTTTCTACTTTGTGCAAACGTGTTATTATGCAACTCAATGCACTGACTTTATTTTGGAAAATGTGTTCTTGTTTAGCAGGAAGACCATGTTATATGCATAAAAAATAGCAGTCACATAACCTATTTTTTACAAATGAAATCATTAATGTTGATTCTTAATATCTTCACTTATATGGGTGTAAAGTAGAAGAGGAACACTTATGTAGAATGAAATGTCAAATTTACTGATGCTTTGCAACAAAATAGCAATACAATAAAACTTACTCTTACCATTGCTTAATGGTACTGTAGGTTTTTTGTTAAAAAAAAGTTTTCAATTGTTTTAGTACAATTATTTATATATATATATATATATATATATATATATATATATATATATATATATATATATACTGACACATACATTTCAGTATTTTTTTATGGAAATTTGGATCACAATTCCAAGAGACAACCATGCTTCAATTTTACTCGGCCCTACAGCTACTGGTATGTTATATACAGTAGCCAGGAATATGTCATTTACAAAAAAAAAAAAAATCAGGCTTCAGTTGCATTTTGTTAATTAAGGCACGTAAATCATTGTTTGTTTGTTTTTAGGTGGATAAAAACTTATTAGTCTGCCACAACTCTAAATATTAATATTATGCCCACTTCATTTATTAAAGGAAAAAAGATATACCTTTTATGTACTCAAATAAAATTGATGAAAATATATAGATTTAAATAAAAATTAAATATAACTTTATTAACAAAGGGGTTGGTGTAAACGATTCTTACCAGGTTTGAGGGAGCATAATTAGTACTACTCAATCATTGTGGGCTTCAAAATGCAATAAATATTCTGTTTTAAATTACAAAAAAAATCACATGGATTGGGTTTGAGTTTTTACAATGTTAATAAAATGTTTTTTATACGGTATACTAAAGGTAAAAATACTCATTTAAACTAATGTAGAAATATTTCTTGCAAAGAAAGTTATTTAAATAAAATTGTCATTAAATATGAACAAAACAGTTTTACATTACTTGGAGTTAGTGACTGTTGCTTTTCTAACTACAAACTTTACGCCAGGAAAACAAATCCATTAGTAATTTTCCCTAGGTTTTGTTAGGCTAATAAGATTTATTATTACAATTCTTGGGATGTAACTCGAACTCTAGAATGTATTTTCGTCACCCACATTGGGTGAATAGAGTAAAATCTGCTGAAATTAATCATTGTGCTTCAAGAAATTAGTTAGCTGTACAGTAGTTGGGAAACTGAGATCATAGATTCAGTGTTTTGATACCTCTTCGTAAACGCTTATTGTTTTTGCATTGCAGGCTTGGGTATTTCTGCTTTTTGTTTTTTTACTACATTTATTTATTAACTTTTTTAAAAAATCATGTCTTCATTTAATCCATTTATTTTCAGAATTACAGTTTCATTTAAATACCATCTCTATTCACATTCTGTATTTATATAAAAAAAAATATTCAAAACTAGAACCTCTGTATAACTGTATGATAATAAAGTGGATTCACTTCTGATTGACCTCATGTTAATTAAATACAATAATGACAATGCTGTAGGACAGTCTTAACAGGTTCTGATTTTGAAGGCAAATACACCACCTTGGTTTTTCGGTAATATTTACTTTCTGATACAGTAGTGTTTTAATTGTATTTTATTTATTTTTTATAACAAAACTTTGTTCATAATGAAAACTGGACACTCCATACTCTGAAAATGTAATTATGCAGTAAATCTTTGACATACTAAAGTGAAGTTAGCCGTTTTTACTAATGACACCTTCAAAATATTCAAATGTAACCTTTTTTTTCTTAAAGCTGTTTAGGACTGGTTTTAAAAGAGCACTGTCTGTGTTCTGTGAAGCAGTGCATTTCATTTAAAAAAAGACATTGATGGGTGAAATAAAGGGGTATTATTCTTATGTTTTGTGTGTGTGTGGTTTTGTTTTTGTTTTATTTACCATTTTTTTAATAATAATAATAATAATAATAATAATAATAATAATAATAATAATAATAATACACTTCTCACTTACTAAAATTGCCTCAAAGAACTTTTTTTTTTTTTTTTTTTTTTTTGATGAGGTCCCCAGTTACGAATCGACTAAAGATGTGAAGTACAGGGTGAGGCATATATTCAGATTTGCGGGGTTGAATCCTGGTCTTGTTGAGTTGTTAATATTGGCAGAAATTTCTGCATTTACCCTGGCTATGGTTGTAGAGCTTCAAGATATTTTTTTTATTCAAAAAACACCTTTATTACAAATATTTAAATATAGAAAGAAGTACCTTTAACACTAAATAATGAGTATACTATAAATGTGGGCTTAAAACATACATAACACCGTGTAACAATTTTTTAATTTTTTTTATTTTGGTTCCTGGGTAGTAAGTGTTATTTCCTAATTGCTTATGCCTCAAAAGTATAGAAAATGGCTATTATTCCCCACAAACTTTGCTTTTGTGACCAGGACAGTGATATTTTGACATTTACCTATTTTCCAGAACATTCCAGATAGATTCAGTGCTGAGTAAACTTTGAGTAACTTCTAGAACTTTCCAGTAATATAAATAGTAGTATAAATACAGGGGCCTTAAGCCCACCAGTTCAGTTTAGTTCCAGCTGCCTAAGTGGATACATATCTGCATTTTTCTGAGATGGCATCAAGAGGCTTGAAGTATGATGAGTACGGCTGGGAGGTCATAGGAGACTTCAAAATGGTGGCATTCCTGATGGGTCTCCAAGGCGGTTTTACCAAGTTTCCCTGCTATCTTTGCCTTTGGGACAGCAGGGACACCAAGGCGCACTACCACAGGCGGGACTGGCCACAGCAGACCGAGTTCTCTGTGGGGAGGAACAACGTCAAGTGGGAGCCACTGGTGGACCCCCGGAAGGTGCTGATGCCACCACTGCACATCAAATTGGGCCTTATGAAACAATTTGTCAGAGCTCTAGATAAGGAGTCGGCAGTACCTTCAAGACTTCTTCCCCAAGCTGTCTGAGGCAAATGTCTTTGTCGGACCACAGATAAAGAAGATCCTGGAGTGCAATGAATTCCCCAAGAAGCTCACTAGTAAGGAGAAAGCGGCTTGGAACAGCTTTGTCGCAGTGGTTCGGGGCTTCCTGGGCAATCACAAGGCCGAAAACTATGTAGAGCTGGTTGAGACTCTGGTGAAGAACTGGTGAATCTAAATGCATTAAATCAATAACATACCATATGCCCCCTCCCTCCCTGGGCTATACAGCTATTGCCAAACGTTTTGCACCACTTAGAATATTAGGATTGAGACACCAGAGATGGATGGATGGATAGATAGATAGATAGATAGATAATTACGCGTTTAAACTTAACAAATCAAGATAATTATTTCGCAACACCTTTTATAGAATGTGTATTAAATGTATGGTGTATTAAAAAAAAAAAAGCCTTACTGTTTATTGTGATAAAAAAATATCCTCGACAAAATCAAACCGAATGCTATGTAACTTGTAGACTGCTTGCTACATTGAACAGGACCGATGTTTACTAATCAATGTTATTTCATTCTTTACCACCATCCATGCTACAACCCACTCATAAATACATCATGCTTGTCCCCACCCCCAATTCGGTCCGTGCCCTTCGCTTGTTAACCCGGAAAGAGTCTTGTTAACCCGGACAGAATCGTTCAGCAGCGCCCGGGGAGAAGAGAGGTAGGCAGCCAGCCTACCAACAAACCCAAGTCAAGCCAGAGATCCTTTTCAGCGCGGCTTCAATCCTTCAAACAACCTACAAATATGTCCCAAGAGAGGTTTCCAGCCGCGTCCAAAAGGAGCTCTGCAAAAAATAATCTCAGGTCAGTTTTGCCTAGGGTTTCAGCATGGTCCAAGTAGTGTTCTCTGAATAAAGGACGCGTCGATGTCCATTTAGCATCTATTGTCAATCGTATTGAACACTCGAGTGGTCCTGAGCCAAATGATGTTCGTGATAAAATAATTAAAAAATAAAACAAATAAAATAGGATACATATTTTACAGTGCAGTGCAATGCAATGTTGTGAACAATGTTGATTGCTTATTTTTCTGATCTGATAACATACTATAAAGTAATGCATTGATTGAATCGAGGTTACTAAAAGAAATGTAATGCTACATTTATACCGTGTCTATGTCAGTAGTTTTCTTACATTGAAATCGGGAAAATCAACTCTTAATCTGGGATTCTTTTTTAGTTGATATATATATATATATATATATATATATATATATATATATATATATATATATATATATATATATATAATGCCAACAGTCCCGATTTCCTAGCAATATTCCTATATATTCTGCACAGTAGAGTTAGTGAAAACCAAACGCTGTGCTCTTCGTGCGGCTGATACCTCTGCTGATAACTAACTTATACAAAGGTAAGAACGCTTCATTATGTCTATTTATACTGTCAGTGTCATGATGGTCGTGTTGAGTTTGGGGGTGGGGGGGTGGGGGGGTGGGGTAACACGTCTATTCTATGATAATGAGTGTTTTTTTTTTGCGTATGACTCCTCCCATGTGTATGATGCGTGTGAATGTGTGCATTTGCTTAGCGGTACGTCAATTTTGGATAATCATGTGGCCAGAAATAAATCTGTTTTGGTGCCTCTGCTCTGCCTTGTTTTTCAGTTTAGAGCAAATGATCGAAGCCAGTCCAGGAAAGACTCCAATCCAAATGCTTCATGAGTATGGTACAAAGACTGGTAAACCCCCCATCTATTACATGGAAAAAATTGAAGGCCACGCTCATCTACCCAGTTTCATTTTCAATGTAGAAATTGGAGGTGTCACCAGTACAGGTTGGTGTTACCTTAGTAACGGTGCTATGTTAATGTTTATACTATATACAAGTGGTGTATTTTTCTAATAACTCTCAAGATGCATGTTATATGAGTATGTTATACCTACATGGTCAAGCTTCTGTGTTTTACTATTTAGCTAAAAAAAAAAATTAGATATAAATATATAATATGTAATGTGACATTTAATCTTTAAACAGGTTAAAAAAAAAAAAAATCAAATACAAATGTGAGGCTTTGATTTATTTTAATAACCATATTTGTTTTGGTATGTATATGGAAGACATCAGACAAAACGAAATCATAATATGTCGTTTGAATGATGTCTTTATTTCTGTAGTGACATCTGTTAAATTTCAAGACAAGTTTTATAGTGTGCCTCAGAGGTTGTTACAGCAGGTTTGAATAACTAACCTTTTTTTTCTTTTCAACCCCCAATGAAGGTCAAGGTCTGAGTAAAAGGGCTGCAAAACATAAAGCTGCTGAAGCTGCTTTAAATATTCTAAAAGGACAGCCGGGTATGAGGTGAGTTATTCACATGAACATACAATAACCAGTTAACCAGCGTTATTGATTCACCCTGGAGCACCAGGTGCTAATAGAGTCTGATGCCTCGTGGGATACCAGTAACAAAGCAAGGTGAAAGGAGAGGCACTCTGCTGCCTTGTGTTTCAAATGAGATGTTAATCAATAGTTTGTTAATTTTATTTTCATGCTGTTATTTACAGAAGATCCTCTGTTCTGTTATACTAAGACACTTGTAAATGATATAAAATTGACTTATTTCACATTGAATGCAAATGTATTGTATTTTGTGCAAAAATGTATACATTTGTAGTAGTATATATGTATTCAAGAATATTCACCTCGTAACAGGGCGCAATATAAAACTGTTTTTTTGACCTAGGTGCATAGGGAATAAAATAATCATTTGATAATGCTTGCAACTTGCATATCTACTGTATTCCTTCGAATTTAAGACGCACTTTTTAAACTAATTTTTTCTTCTCAAAAATGATCTGCGTCTTAAATTCGAGTACAGTATAGTGACGTGTGTATCGCCAACAAAAGATGTGACTGCCCGAGTACACAAACAGCAACGTGACTGGCAGTGGAAAGGTTCCATAGTAGTCATCCTGCGGAAAGAACACTCTCTTCCTCGATGTAAACAAATTAAACTTTTGCTCAGAGCCCACCTGTGTAGCTATGGCCATGGTGCAATAGCCTCGAAGTGGCGCTACTGCGTTCTTAAACAGGTGTAGTCTCCCCGGGCACGCCCCCAGCCAATCAGGACCTCCCAATCAGCTCAGCTCAGTGCAGCTGAACCAGCGACAGGGTCCTCTCTGTCACAAAGCATCATTAGTTTCCTGAGGAATTAGAAGAGAAGCTTTTACAATTTCAGCGTTTCATTCATTATAAGGCTCCATTCTAATCAGACACCTGTATTTTTCTATTTGCCCAGCAATACCACAGTTCACAAAAAGGGAGAAAAACATGTGCGATGTAATCACAACTGGAAATGAGGGGCAGCGCATAACTGTAATACTCTGTGTGATAACAGATGGCTGCAAACTGCCTCCATACGTGGTTTTGTTATATGAGTAAATGTATTTTTATTTGATTTTTTTCCCTCAAGTTGAGGGTGGGAAATTTTGGGCTGCATCTTAAATTCGAAGGAATACGGTAGCTTATTCACAATTTTTTTTATTTTTTTATTCCTGTTGAATTGGTCAAGCACAGCAGGTTGGACAGTTCTTTGTAGTAACATTTTTGATCATTTAACTAATTAACGAAAAATGTACAACAATCTGTGCTAGATTTGCAGTGTTCTTGGTGGAATTTGTTGCACATAAATATATATATATATTTTTTTTTACTTGTATTTATTCACAGCATTCCCTTTCCAAAGACCGAGCTGTCTGATTCTCCTAAACAGTCACAAAATCAGTCCAACCCTATTGGCACACTACAGGTTCGTGCACAGATATGCTTTGCTTTTGCTTTTCAATATTGTTTCAATATTTTACACACCTCTTGGGTCTTAAATCCATTTTGGAATAAAACCAAAACAAAATTCACATTCAGTTATTCGTGGTAGCGTTCATTAAGAGACACAGTAATTGCGTTGTATCTGTCGCTCTGTCCTTTATCAGTGCTTCCTGCTGCAGCATTGCTGATGCTCTAATTGAATGGTAATTGTGGGAACAGAAAAACAAACAAAACAGCATCTGCTTTTTTGCTATGGCAACACTGATTTGGATACACAGGATACAGGACCTCTGACAGTCGTGGCATTCTGTGTTGCATGTATCACTTGAACACTGCGATGTATGCGTTTGTGGCCTAAAGATAAATGTAAGAGCCCTTACCATAGTATTGCACCAAAGCCAGTAGTGCAGCGTTGTCCAGCATGTAACAATAGAATGAGGCATTCTTTCATCCTTCCCTTCACTACAACCAAAGGACCCAATCCTCACCATTTAAAAACAGCCCCAAACCATTACTACGCATCCACCTTTCACTGACAATAGTCACGTGGCCCGATCTGTCAATAATTTCGGTTTGCCTGTCCTATTTTCAATATTGGCACGGCCTATTGTCTTCCATTTCCTAAGGACATTACCCACAGTTGACTTGGGGAGGCCCAACGTGACGGAAATGACGCAAACACTTGTACACCCTCCATCTGGCACCCAATAACCATTCCATGTTGAAGGTCCGTCAGCTCTTTACTCCGTGGCATGTTGATTACCACTAAAATGTTGTACCTGCTGCTGCTCACCTTTTATAAAGACCATGCTGCTTTGCAAAAATATCCAAATGCAAGTTGGGAGGGCTCATTTCACATTTGGCTGTGCTGTGACAATACTTTTGGTAATCCTAGTGCATGTGCAACCGTCTACAGCAGGTTCTACTTTATGTTCAAGTGCTTTTTGAATAGTGTTTGTTACAGAGAACTGCATAATGGCTTATATACTGCATGGACCTGGTTTCAATAGCAATTGAGTGTGAGGTGGTACAGTAACTGATGTGAATTTTTTGACTGTACGTTTTGTAAAGGTGTGTGTCGGCCATGTGATTGTGACAGAGTAAAGGAATGCTGTCCACTCAGATTCAGGATTCAGGCTTAAGGATCGTTCACACTGGGGCGGCACAGGCAATTTATTTTATTTATTTTTTCGTTTACCATTATAGTTAAACTAAGTGTTTACACAGGATGCGGGGCGGCGCAGAAATTTATTTTCACTCCTGAAGCTAACTTTTCATTTGCCGTGTTGTATCAACCAATGAGAACACAGAAGCAAGCGGTGTCAGCACATCTTTCCCCAACTTCTGACGGGTAGCAGAGCATAGAAAATATGCAGACACTGATTGAAGTGGCTAAATACCCAGAATGGTGTGATCCTGAAAAATCTAAGTATAGTGAACGCCGAGACAACGTCTGGATTTTAATGTCTGAAAATCTGGGACTGTTAATTAATTTCTTCTAAATAACCCCACATTTCAGAAATGATTTATCAACGTCCTGATTTTAATCATAATTTGATACATTAAATAACATTTTAAAAACCAAAGCAAAACAACAAGGTCAAAAAGCTTAGCTTGCCATGTAGTATGATTAGCTGGCGGGTGTGTTTCGGGCTATCGCAATGGCAGGGGCAAAAACAAAAGCTGTTCAGGGAGGGGGTGCAATTCACTGAGACCCAGGATACACAGGGATCAAGAACACTAAATTGATTTGATTTTCACATTCCTAGTTCTTTGATATATACATATACAGTGCTCCCTCGCTATAAGGCTCTCGATTATAACCCGCCTTGGATAGAACGCTCCTACAGCATGTCCCCCAATTCCCTGTACTAGTGATACATGCAATATTTCTACAGTAAATACAGTACCGGTGTTCAAACTGTAAACAACTTCTCAGTTTAACTCCCTTTTGATACAGTATCTGAACTGAAGAAGCTGCGCTTGCACTTTATAACACATACATCTTATTCAGCATTTGTTTTCTAACTAAATAAGTATTCGGCCTATTACGTGATTATCTTTCCTAATACATTTACTTTTTTGCTGCGAGAGGAGCTGCAGTTTTCTCCAGGAGACGAGACGCTTCAGCCCCGTTCCAGCAGCGAGCCCATTCCCTCTTCCCCTCGCCCGACCCCCTCTTTTCGCACTTGGTTTGCCTGTCTGTCGTTTCGAACTGAACTCCCGACCACCGTTCAGCCAGGCTATTTATAGTTTAAAAACTGCTAATTATAATGATCCACGAGTGGGAATGTTACCTTGTGTGTTCCCCGAGACCCACATTATAGCGAGGGAGCTGTGTGTGTGTCTGTGTCTGTCTGTCTCTCTCTACAAAAGTGTTTGAAAAAGCTTTTCAAGCACAGGGTGCTTCGTCTTGGGACAACTGCATACAAGAATCTTCTCCAGTGGACAACCACGAAGGGGAAAAAAGACAGCAATTCCTGTTAGAATCAAGTCCATCCACACAGAGTTCTCAATAAAAGCAGTAGTCTTTATTTCATATCTTTTAAAATTTCACAGTAGCTAACACGTTTCGACCCATAGGTCTCCTTGAGAGCATAGAAAAGAAAGGTGAGTATATCACCCTTAAATAGTCATTATTCATTTCAGGTGAACAAAAGGAAGCCCCATGTCCAACTTTTTTGTAGTGTTCAGCAATAGAATAATCTTGATTATTTATTTCTAATAGCTGCTTTATGTTTGGCAATTCGTAATTTTAAAGCTCTTTTTGTCTGATCAACGTATACCAGCCCACGAGGGCACGTCAACATAGAAATTACACCAGTACTGTTGCAATTGATAAAACTTTTAATTTTAATCTTCTTACCAGATCTAGGATGGGAAATCTGTATTGCAGCAATGCGTACAATGGCCACATTTAAAATTACCGTCAGGGGGAGTTGGCAACTACGTTTTAGTTTGATCTGTTTTAGGACTAAATGAATGAACCAGTTTGTCTCTGTTTCTAGCATGTTTGAATGCAAAACTATCTTGTATTATTTCTTTAAGAGAAAAATCACTTTTTCAAATATGCCAAAGTTCAAAAGTATTCTTTTCACATCATTAGATAGGTAATTAAATTCAGACAAGTAGTTTTGTCGTTCTTAATACTCTGTTTTCTTTAAGTAAAGAGTTACAATCAAAACATTTAGCTTTTTGCATTGCTTCCTTTAAAAATATCATCATATCCGCTAAATTTAAATTTAGAGTACATTTCTTCTGATTTACTAATAAATTGCGATTCTGTAGTAAAATTCCTTCTTGCACGTAAAAATTGACCCTTTGGTATGTTTTTAATAAAATTACATGGATGTTGACTTTTTGCAAGAAGCAATGAATTGCGGTCGGTTGATTTCGTAAATACAGTAGTTTGTAAAATATTGGTTTCATCTTTGTAGATTTCTAAATCCAAAAAATGTATTTAACAGATCCGATTCACATTTAAATTGTAAATTAACATGAACTGAATTGATATAATTAAGAAATTGTAATTTTGATCCCAACCAAATCAATAGTATATCATCAATGTAGCATTGCCATAAGTGAATAAACGGTGAAAAAGTATATGTTGTCCAGGCCGGTTCTTGTAAAAACAGTAGTGCTTTTTATTTTCGATCTTGTCTTCCACTGTTGCAATGCTTGGTCAGCATGACAGCAGTGGAGACTCCCCAACACTGACAGTCGCAGTCGGCAGGTAGCCCCACAGGGACAACACCCCCCAGCTGGGGAACAATTCCCCACCGCAGACACAGGGCTTTTCCTCCTCCGCAACAACAATGAAACAATTATAGCAATTAATAAATCTTTAGGTCAAGGGTTTCAGCTCACACCTTTACAATTTTTGCTCTATTGAATTTTATCACAGTTGCAAGAATAGTCTGATTAACAAGTATCTTTTTCCATGTTTATTTAATATATAATTTATGTGACAGTTTGGAATTGACAATCTGCTGGTTTAGGACAGAATAACAAACATTAATTCGTAAAACTTTTAATTACAAGTCTTTGGGTGCACATAATCAAAAGACAGTGGGAATCTCTTCGGAAACACACGTATTCACTTTCTATTCGGTGAAGTTATTAAAAATAATCTAAAATACTCTGCACTGTAAATGTTTATTATATTACTATTTACTGCCCATTTCAGAAAAATTGTCATTTAAAATGTTCACAACATCAAAAACCCAATGATCCAAATTGGACTCTGTATAACTTTCCATGGCTTTGCACTTTCTGAAGACACTCTTGTGTTTTCTTTTGTCGTTCTTTTGCAAATAAGAAATCTGTCCATTTTGACTTGAAGCGATGCACAGCATAATCTGGATGTATATTGTACCAAACACCGAAAACTCATTTATTAGCCACTACTACTAAAATGCAGCCGCGCCTGAAAAAACTAAACAAAAACGTGTATCTCATTTTTAATCAATTTTGTTTTATTTTGTTCTATTTTTGGAATCTGCACAACAACATACATTGAAGGCAAGTACTTTTGGCAGGAATAAAAGTCTTGTCAGACAAACCCTCTAAATTACGCAAGCGCCAGTTATGAGTCGCTAGTCTGTCAAGCATTTCATACCATTCATTGGGCTTTCAGCGATCGTATTGCCAAGGTAAGTCTTTAATTGCCTGAGTGAGGAAAAATATCTTTCTGCACATGCTGTTGAAACTGTTAAGGTAGTAAGATTTGCAGAAGCAGTGTATTTGGATAAAACAGTACATCACACTGGGCAGGTGCCAATATTGCACACTTATTTTCCTTTAACATGTTATTTTGTTGTTGTTTAATTGTATGTTTGTATATATGAATATACTGTGTGTCAATTTCGCGTCGCGTTCAGTGTGAGCACAAAAAATCCGCTTGCCGTCCGGCCACACTCAGTGTGAACGACCCTTTAAATTGCATCAAACATAACGGAGTATAGGAAAGTCTTTTGATTTGTGTGTTTCAATAAACAAATTTAAAAGTAGTGTGCTAACTGGGGAAGTAGAAATGATCAATTTAACCCTGAGTTGAGGATCAGCTGATTCCTAATTTTGTTCCCTGTATTTTTTCGTTGCATTGGTATAATCCTCATTTTTTTATTTTTTATTACAACATATAACTTCACTGTTACAGGAGCTGGCGGTCCAAAAGGGTTGGAGACTCCCGGAGTACTCTGCGGCTTTGGAATCTGGGCCTGCTCACAAGAGAGACTTTACAGTGACCTGCAGAATAGAAACATTTCTTGTAACAGGTACTTTAACAATCTAATTACAAGAGGCTCCTAGGTGAAGAAGCGTTTTCATAATTCAAGTAACATTTTTATACTGTACTGATAGCAGCTTCAATTATTGATTACCTGATGAGCAGGAATTGCTGAAAAGGTAAACCTTGTCCAGTAATTACTTTTGTTTGCAGGGTGTGGGAGCTCCAAAAAAATAGCCAAAAGGTCTGCAGCTGAACAAATGGTAGCAAAACTTCAAAATCTGCCAGATAGTTCAGATACCCCTGGGGTAAGTAAACTGACATTCACGTTTGTTTCCTCTGGGATGCGGTGCAGTAGAGTTGCCCAAAACAACCTTATGGTCTTTGGTTTAGGTGCCATGCATACTAATTGATAATACTATCTGATAAAGTAAATAGTTTTGTACAACATAAATAAATAAATAATGCAAATAGGGTTTAATGATTCCATTAAGGATTTTTTTTTTTTTTTTTTGGTTAAGACATCCGGTTTCAGGTGGGAATCTTTGAAAGATTCTTCAGCAGAGAAGATCACAATGCTAAAGAGAAACCCGCTGAGTATTCCCAACACAGATTATGTGCAGATGTTATCAGATTTGTCTCAGGAGCAAGGGTTTGAGGTCACTTTCCTGGATATAGGTGAGTTCATTTTTTCTGTGTTTTTACTTCTCAATCAGTCAGTGGTTTTCTTGGTGTTTGTGTTTAATCCTATCATGCCTGGTTGGTCAAAATGTGTCAGCAGTTCACTGTTCTCTGTGAAAGGGTTGCAGACCATCCAGAAGATATACACTTCTACTGATTGATTATTACAGTTTTAAAATACATTGGTTCTTGCTCTGTAAAAATGTTACATCATCATTGTGTGTTATTTCTGTGTCGAACGTTCATAGTTGGCTATATTGTAGTTATCTTTGAAGAATGGCATGGCAATTAATCTCAGGCTAAAATCTTGACCTTGCTTGCCTGGCTGGATATTGAGGGCAGCATATTTACTTATGAATGCTGCTGTTTGCTCTTCCAGATGAGCTGACTGTGAATGGGCAGTACCAGTGTCTGGCTGAGATCTCCGCTTCCCCGGTCACTGTGTGTCATGGCACCGGGATCTCTTGTGGTAATGCTCACAATGATGCAGCCCACAGTGCACTGCAGTACGTGAAGATCATGGCAACATCAAAATAAGCTTTTAGACCAATGAACAATGTGAAGAGAACATAATCATGTTGAAAAAAAACTTTTATTTAACTTAAATTATCATGAAGTAATGTAATCAGGGATTATTTAAAATTACAAACATGCTGTTTACAATTTACAAACCTTCAAAGAAACTCCCATTGAATAAACATTAGAAAGTAGATATGGCATATAAATTACATTTTTGAAACACATTTGGTAATTAATTGAGGTGAAACAATACTTTTTTGCCTTGAATAAGACGCAGACCAATATAGAATTTAACTAATGAACAGAACATTTAACAGTAATTCAAACACTGAGGTTTTTTTTTGTTTTTTTTAATCATAGTAACCCTTACAAAGTAAGTAGCGGGGTTCCGATATAGCGTTATACATCTTCACGTGTTGCTACAACTGTTTAAATAACGTACCTGTAAATTTGTCTTTTCATTGTTAACATTTGTTTTAACACTTTTAATGTCGTTTTAAATCTCTTTTCAAAATGTCAGCTCTGGTGCACTGGGGTTTGAGATCTTTCCTCTAAATCACTGCAGATTTAAAAAAAAAAAAAAAAAAAAAAAAAAAAGGGGGGGGGGGGAGGGCTCTGGCTTTTCTGTTCCGCACCACATCATTATTGTTGTGTAACCTGTTTGATAATGTGGGCAGTAATCCTTACACTATCAGTGCACTAAAGCAGGCGTTTTGAAAAGAGCTTTGAAAGTCTTTAAAGTTATAAGTGTAAAAAAGTTGTTAGGATGTTAACAATGAAAAGAAAAATGACAGGTACGCTATTTAAACAGTTGTAGCAACACGTGGGGATGTGTAACGCTGTATTTCAGAACCCTGCTACTTACTCTAAGTGTCCTAGTGTGGCAGTAGCTGGGTATCATGGATTTTCAGAGTTTTAAAACATGTATGAATGATTTTGCGTTGCTTTTAAGTTAACTTGACTTTTGAGATATCTCTTGTAGAAAACGGAGCATGGTCTGCCTACTTGTACTTGGCAAAAAAGATTTGTAAAACCTAAAATTTTAAAAAATAAATAAAATAAAAAAAATTATATATATATATATATGGGATCAGTAGAGTTGTTCTTGCAAAAGTATTTAAATCTAAAACATGTACAGTATAATATTCTACAAAACGTCATTATTCCACACTTATAAGCTGCATTGTAATAATAAGAGTTGATCCAAGGGTACACTGTACAACTGGGAGACTGCACTGCACTCAAAACATATAAGAACTGGCACATCTTCATACCACGCAGTTTCACATCCTGACTGTATGAAGTCGGCAGTCTTCACTACGGATTCTGAAAGGAGCGTTGCATTGGCTCTTGCGCTCCAGTGGGTTAGGGAGGCAAAACCGTTGGGGACTGTTTCTCCTCATTGTACTATAGCAAACCCTGCTGGCCAGGTGCCCAGTGAGCTCAAAAGTGGACACTTGCAGGGCTAACCTGTCCTCCAGAGTTCGGTAGCTCATTGACATCTGCTCTCATTCCTGGGTGTAAAAGAGGAAGCTGGCTTGGTCGTGGGATCGGAAGCTGCCCACTGAACCTTCAGGTCTCCTGAGCTGTGTGGGGAATTGCTGCGGTGAGGGGAAACATTTACTGAACATTCTAAATTGGGGAGAAAATCAGGGGTAAAATAATTGGACACACTAAATTAAAAAAATAAAAGTAGTAACAAAAGACAACTGTGGTGCATTGGGTTAAAAACTAGCGAAATAAGTTAAAGGAAACCCCACAACTTGCATTCGGCTTATCATTGCCTTCATCAGGGTACAAAGCAGACTGGCAAACTTGTATCCTTTCCCATTACAAGCAAATTAGCAACCAGTTTGTTAATTTTGGCCAGTGTGTCTACCAGTTGCCATAGTCCACCTGATGAGGCACCCATTTAAAACGATGCTGCCATAGGACAGTGGTGAGTGTTCAGGATGTAGAGTTAATCGTATCGTGATGCCTAATGCAAGATCATCCTAAGTCAGGTTTTGATTTCTTCTGTATAAAAATGGGCAAGGAGTTACCCATCATAATGTGATAAAGTTAGACAATTTTACATTCTGGTCTCTTGGGGCGATTTTGATTGGCCAGTGATTTAAGCAATAGAAGAATGTGTATGAGCTGCTATAATCCAATTTCTAGTATAAGTAATAGGATAAAAGCCTGCATTAGGATGTTTTTACTTTAGGCTGAATGTACTGTATGTTTCTGTGTCTGGCATTGTCTGATTGATGTCTTCTCTTAACAGCACTCAGTGGGCCTCATTCACTAAACAGCGATAATGTGTTTTACCTGCTGTATTCACTAACCAGAGGCAGGCAACCTAACACGTGGAAATAAGCATGTGGAAAAAGTACCACATTCGAGTCATTTAAAAATAATGAATAATGTTAATGGGTGGAAATGTATGCAAATTAAGTCACAAAATACTGCGAGGGAGGTATTTGATGTGAAAACCATATTCACTTAAGGGCGCTAGCTTTACTAGGTGCCTCAGCGTGTGTTAAAAGTACCACTTATTGAAACCAGGCTGTGTCACAGAACCAGCAGAAGAGCTGCACAGGAGAGCAAGAAGAGGAGTCAGGGAGAGAGTATTTCAGACCAGGTACACGTTACTAGGGCTGTGTAAGGAGGAGGTAATAACTAGGTAAAAATTGAGCACAGATCATACGAGTCTTATATGTAGGGCCCTGGAAAATTCACGATATCACGAATTTCACAGAAATCGTGTATTTGCCTGCCTAACATGAAAAATATGCATTTTATTTCTTACAGTATTTTACATTACTCTTCACCTCCCCTGTTCATTTCATACTTTTATCATATAGCTGTACACAGCCCGCCATCAGTGCTGTGCATTTGTTTGCTACAGCAACAGGGTCAAACAAATTGTGGCTTCATGATTGGTGAATTCCACATACTGTACAGTGACGTAACATGCGAATCAAAGGCGGGAAGAAGTGGTGGGCAGTTTGATTCTTTTTACTGACTCGATTCGTATAAGTTTAACTGCACTAACAGGAAATAGCTAGCTAGAATCTATAGTTGGTTGTCTGGGTTCTTAAACATAAAATGAAATACAGTTTGGCAAAAAATATTACATTTTAGTAAGAATCCTGGAGAAAATATAAGAGTGAACTATTTAACATTGTTTAGCCAACAGTATAACTGCAGTCAGCTTAATAGCCTGCAATCTTACAAAAACTGATCTGCTGTTGTTTTATTTTTTTAATTATAAATAAATAAGTCAATTGAATTACTTACATCTTCTTTATATGGGGTTGTAAGCAAGAGGCTTTATTTGATTTGACAGATCCATCCCTCCCTACTATACAACATAGCTACGAGAAGCTAAATGTTGCCAAAGCACAACGCTGCCATTGATTATACTGATTTGCAACAAACCCATTATAGGCATTAAAATATAATTTCAGTATCAAATGACATCACTTTTTTAACATTAAAAAAGTGGTGTTTCACCAAACATGTAAGTAGTGAAGTTTTAATTGACTGAGCAAGTGCTTTGCTAACTTTTGAATAATGTTAAATAAATCATAGGGAGATCAAGCTGAACAAACAAATATTTATTTCATTTGCAGAGTTAAACACAAATGTTCCATTAACAATTACTTTCTCTGCTTTGACTGTCTCGCAGGACACTGTCTTTGGGGCAAGCAAGATGCTCCCCCCTTCCTCCACTCATTGTGACAAATTCAGAACCAGTACTTACCTTTTCTTTCGAGCATCCTTATATACTGTAATAAAGCGTGTGTAAACCTTGTGTATAATTCTGCGCAACGTGACAACTTGCAAATTAACCATTTAGCTCAAGTTTTATGTGCATATAATTAGCTTCGTGAATAGAGCGACTGCTGCTTCATTTTTGCACTCTGTGTGGCTTCCCCCTGCCACGCGGTAATTCTGGTCATTTACCGTTGTTTAGTGCTTGAGTCCCAGTGAGCACAAAGCACAACACCAAGTTAGGAAACACAGAAACATGTTCATAAAATGTTTGGTCAAACCTGTATTATAGCATTCCTGTTTTTAGACGTCTTTCATCTTTTTAGCTGGTGTGTTTTTAAACAGTGTTTGCAATAACAATTTTACTTTTTTTATTAAAAATACTTAGTTGGACTTTACTGGTTCTTTAAATGTGAATGCAGTATGCAACGATGTTCAGCTGTGTGAGGACTGCCGTAGGACTGCTGGAACATTTTCATAAAACACAACATGTGACAATGTTTTCGCTGTGGCATACTTTTATTTTATTGTATGTTGTGGAACGTTTTTAAATAAAAAGGTTGCTTAAAATGACAGCTAAATTGAATGTCTCCTCTGTGTTGATTTGTTGTGATAATGGTAACACACTGCCCACTTAATTCAGTTATTAAGAGACATTATAGCTGCTGTATAAATTGGGCTTCTTGGGACACTGGGAACTGCAGTAAAAGTACATCTACCGGTATTTAGATTTATCGTAGAATCAAAAGGAAATTGGAATGTCCTTGACTGCATGGTTTAATTCTGTTCTTTCTTTGCATTCGTACTAATTTATACAGTATTGCATGCAGATATGATTGTCTTGTTTATTACATATTCAGACCTAATACATTTATTTTAATTTGGTAATAATAAAAAAGGGATATTGCACTTTCACATTAGATTGTAGTCTTACCAATATTGCACATTATGCATTTTCTTCTAGCGCTAGATGTCCATTTTAATACTACACAAGGTCAAAGTAATTGTAAAATGTGCAATACTGTATATCACTGGTCCAAAACTGTTCTAACCTCTGTAGTATCACCACAAAGCTAAACAAACAAGTGCATGTATCTATTGATATTATATTTGTAGCTCCTGTGTGTCAGGCTAACATACACACAAAAAAACAAGTCCAGATTCTGTTATACATTTTTATTAGAACAAGCACTAGATAGCAGCAGTGTACAGAGAGGTCATGGGAAGATATGTATATGTAGTAATTATACAATTGCACTTCTTCAGAGATATCCATTGGAAAATTGACTTAAATATTTATCTTAAGACTGTCCAACACAGCACTGTGTGACACTCTATAACATTTAAATAATAATAGAAAAAATCAACCTTTTCATAAGGCATTTGCAACATTCATTGGCAGGCTTGTCATGTGCACATGCATTTATAATTTTCACAACAGGGGAATAACCTTGTGTCGGAAACAAAAAATAAATTCTCTCTGCTACCGTAACAGAACTAACCTTAACCTGTAGTTGATATCTTTGCATTTAAACATATTTGCCGTCATTGTATTGCAAAAGACTTTAAGCAAAAGTACATAACTAGTGTAAATAATAGATATTGTAATGGATTACACAGTACCTAAGAGGCCATTTGTTAGGTTTAATTGCTTGGAGTGATTGCGCTTGATGTATACATTTTGGTCCCACAAAAAAGCATGGGACAGTTTTTCTTTTTTAAGAAAACGAAGCACAAATAAACACCAGTATCTGGAGGAATACTTTTTATTTAAACTGACTGTGTTTTTATTTATACTGTTTTGTTCCAAACGTATTTTCAGTACAACCAAATGAATAAGCATGCACCTGATGTGTTAGGCTCCTATACCAAGCTGTATGAGAATGAACACAGCTGCAGAAAGAACTGCATTTTCAGAAAAGCTGATTCCTCTGATAAATCATCCCTAACTATTAAGCATTCGATAGCAATACTAACAGAAAAGATTTCTAGTTGAAATGTTTGTCATTGATCTTATAAATCATGAAATTAAACCCGCAGTGTATTTCCAAAAACATACAGAAGAAAAATTTGGCCTGTTTAACTGGAATATAGTCCTCAATTACAACAGGCTTTTAATAAGCTGTATTTGGGAACAGGAGACTGTTACTCAGTTTAAATATTATTTTTTCTAGTACTCAGCAGAACAGCATTGTACAGTATTTATTTCTGGGTTGGACCACACTAAAGGTGCTCATACTGGTGCTTTGACATGGAGAATTCTCTAAATTCTCTAAATACTGGTACCAGTAATTATCGCTTTAAGGCACATCAAGTGGAATTGTTACAAAGAAACTTACAATATGACATGGTAGATAAATAAGTACATGTTAAAGAAAAGGGCTTGTAACCAGAAGGTCCCCGGTTCAAATCCCGGCTCAACCACTGACTCATTGTGTGACCCTGAGCAAGTCACTTAACCTCCTTGTGCTCCGTCTTTCAGGTGAGACGTAATTGTAAGTGACTCTGCAGCTGATTCATAGTTCACACACCCAAGTCTCTGTAAGTCGCCTTGGATAAAGGCGTCTGCTAAATAAACAAATAATAATAATATAGTTTACACTTTAATGTAAAAATGTATATTGGAAGTTTTGTAAAATAAATATGGTAATGATAAGATCGTTCCAGATTATAAAAGGGATACCTGTCACCACATGTGGTGCTTGGACAGTATAGTGTTTAAGACTAAAAAGTATAATACATACAGATGAAGTGTAACAATTTTTTCCCCTTGGGGTCCTTGAACTGCAGCAAACAACCACTTTTAAAATGACTGCCAATTAAACCAATTATTGCATATTCCATGTGAAATAGGTTTGAAAGAACAAAGATCATCTAAGCTTGAGTTATACATTCCAGATACTGTATCACAGCGATCATTCACTTAACCAGATACTGTATCACAGCGACCATTCACTTAATGAAAGAATGCCCAATATGCATGTTACAGCTGAAATTAAATACAGTCGTTAAAAAGCTTTTCTTAAATAACCTACTCTTTAAAAAAGGTATAGAAAAAAAGATTTATGTGTTCGCTGTCATAAATATATGATTCCCCACAGCCATATTCTCTCTAGGGATGAGAGACTTTATAAGCATTCACTAGAAATTGAAATGCAGCTAAAAGTAACAGGACAAAAGGATCAAAGAAAAATGTCATCAGCCCATAATTCCCTTGTGCCTACTTGCACTTTGACCTTGTGAGATCTCGGAAGGTAAGCAGAGCTGGTCATGGTCTACCGATAAATGAGAGACTTTAATTGTGTAGTGTTGGTGGCTCAGTAAGAGTTACATTTGCAGTCAGCACAGGTGACTTCACTTGTGCAATTCAGCTGCAAACGCTGAACCAGAGAACTGCCACATATACCATAGACACAAGGCAGAACTAGAAATTCCAGAAGCACATAACACAAGGTGATTATATTTACATGTTACTGTATGTTTAAGTTTTTTTTTCTTTTTTCGTTTAGGTAACACATAATTCCGGCCAGCCGGTGAATTTATTTATTTATTTATTTATTTGCTTGGGGTTCAAGCAAACATGGATGCAAGTACTGGTTATGACTTTCTATTCTAGTTTTAAAAATATATCATTATGTTCTGAACTCAAAACATTGTTAGGTGCTTGGTAGGTAACAGGCTTAGTTCCTGCCTTTATTGATCGCATGTTCAGATCCAGCATAGGATTACCTGGTCTTGATGATATGAAACAAGCAAGCATTGACAAACCGCTACCCTGTATGAGTATCTGAAAATAAAACTTGCTTGTCGCTAATTTATTACAACCGATATATACTATGCTTATTCTTGAATTTGATTAAAAAGGTATTTACAAGAATTTGGCTATAACATATCTTGCTGAATATAAACTACAAAGTTTATATCAACCCACGATCATTAGTAACATCAAGATTACTCAACAAACGTGTTCGTTTTTACTTCTACTTTTGCTTAAAATGTTGGATTACATTTTTTTCATAAATATAAAATATATTTTAGTCCTACTGATGCTGCTTTTTAGAAGAACCATTGCACATGTTAATTCAATATAACTTAGGTTGATGACTGCCACCCTCGAAACATGCTGTGCATACTTTTAAAATACAGGTAACTGATATTCACATATTCTACATCCTACTAAATCATAGAGCTTTAGTAAAGCTTAAATCATATGCGTTTAACATGTCTGCAAAATGCATTCATTGTGTTTTAAGGCAAAGACTGTAACTTCTAGTCCCGTCCTCACCCAGACAACTTTCTGCATGTCAGTTCAGGGAATATCTGTGACAACAGCAATAGCTGTTTGGTAAACATTGCCCCTGATGCAAGGGAGTTGTGATGTTGTTCTGTTAAGACCTTTCTTGAAGCAGAATGGTAGGGTTTTGAAGAATATCCTTATTCCCACAACCAAAAAAAAAAAAAAAAGGATACTGAACTGAAAATATGAAACTGCAATAATTGTGCATAGGTAAAAGCTTCTTTGTGAGAAACAAAGCGTTGAACACAAACCACCCAGATGTTACCAAAGCTGAGGGTTTTCCAATGTACTGAAACCAGGGACTTTCCGTAGTTCCCAGTAGGTGTTGTTGGTTACCCACTTTTCTCTCTGATTGGCATCAATCACTTTCCTGCAATTAAAACACTGACAGGTAATCAGGGATACAATCAACTGTAATAGGTACTGCTGTTATTATATACAGTCAAGTATGATTTCCAATCATTATATGATCTACTTTGTTGAATTTGCAATATCTCTGTAATATTGTACTTGAGACTGTACCCCTAAAAAGTAAGTAGTCTTGATCAGCTATGGTCACATGAGTGCTTGTCAGTGTGAACAATCAGATTGCATCTTGACAGCTGAGTTTCCACATTTATTTGCCCTCTGTACAAGCAGGCAGTCAGCCATGGAGTGCTCATTTTAAACTTGAGCTTCAATCACAGACACAGTTTGATACGCTTCATGACCTCTCAATAAGAAGTTGTTTATGCTAATGTGCACCATGCGTGAGGTATGTGCTCCTTCACTTACTTGAAAAAACGTGGTTGATACTCGATATTGTTTTCCTCTATGCATCTTCTCCTTGATCTCTGCAGATCCTCTATCCTTTGCTTTTCATTGGTTGCAGCTTCTACATTCCCTTCTTCAAGAAATCTGGACAGAATTAGACACACCACAATGTGCAAAACAGAAGCAAAATCATCATTATTAAAAGAAAGAGTTTCCTAAATGAGCCTGTATAAAACACATTTCACTAAATATGATTGAATTAATTAGGTGTTAAAAACAATGCTTATTTAAAAACAAAATATGGTCACACATGAAAGTAGCCAGTAGGGGGAGGTATTGCACATGTATGTGATGTTGCTTCAGAGGATCCCTGTAAATTCTTTAAACGCTAATATCTGAAAACAGGAGAAACAACTGACTAATACATACAGCAAGGTACCATTACATCTTGGTGCATTTCTTAAAAAAAACAAAAAAGCAGAGCTGCTGACAAATAGTGAAATACAGAATACATATTACAGTTTGTATTGGGTCACAAATGCAAACCTATCAACAAAAGATGAGCAGTTTCTGAAACAAAAAAAAAACAAAAAAACATGGTTCTTGCCTCTGATCCGGTCTAAAACGAGCGTCGGTTGGAGGAATAAGATCTTTAATCGTCGGGCACAGCTCATTAAGTTCTATAGCAAATCTTGTGAAGCCGTAATACATCTCGTAATCCGTTGGCATGGAGCCTGCGAAACAACATGAAACCCATTTACTGTACTGATGGGGCATTCACAAAGCTTTCTCAACTCAGTAAACAGTGCTGTTAAAATACTTTGGAGTAAAGTACTGTATATAGATTCCATGGTTTGAAAATGAATGTACTGAAAATCTTTATCTGTTGTGAATAATAAAGAAAAGCAGCAGTAACCTGTAATTTGTTGCTTCCAGCTGTTTAATATATTGTGTTCAGTTTAAGTAGGTGCACCAGACACTAGAACTTTTTAATATATGTTCATAAAGTGCCATGCACCATTTCCAATGTCACTATTGTATGTGTAGGTTACTCTTTACCATAAGGCCTGTATTCTAAGCTTGTAGCCTGCACTCCACATGACACTTCATTAGCAGTATTAATACTGAAAGCACATAGAATCCACACACGGGAGTTTATTGTCTCAGTTTTGCCCACCGGGACTATACAAAGGTTTTGGATCCAGTAACTACACTGCCTTTTACATCATGCTGGTGTGACACCTTCATAAATATTGTGCAGCAAACATGAGGATATTGCCCGATATCTAGCTCAGATTTGTACATTATAAAACTGATTCGTTTGGAGGGAAGTGGATTCATATTCCCCAAATTTCCCAGAACAATTGGACTGTTTATATTGTTCAGTTTACAAAGAATATGTGAAACATTCATGATTTTAAGAAATGGACAATCTACAGGTACTTAAATGAAAACAAAAAACAATATGGTGCCCAAAATCGTGTACCTTCATTATTAGATGTCAATATTGCTATTTAAAGATTAAGTTAACGCTGATGAACTCTTACCTGGCCTCCATATACATTTTGCAGAAGGTGCAACGCCACAGTATAGCCCTTCATGCCACTTCCCAAACAGCCGATGCACCACCTTCCCTTCCTGGTCCATCACAAAACCTTGGACTTCATTCACGCTTGAACTCCAGTAGTTTCCCTAAACATTTCATTGGCACAATGAGGAGTGCAGCTTACAATGACTGTAGATAATACCCCTTGTGTATGCATGTCAGTAAAAAGATCTAGAAAACCTAATTATCTTTTCACAATCCTAGTATTACGCTGTAAAAAAAAAAACCTCAGCAACATTATTATTGAAACACAACCTGGAATAATATATTATATATATATTACTACTGCTGAAATCCCTAGGCACAATTAAAAAAGCTAAACTGTCTGTTGCGATTTGACCTCATTGTTATGTTTCACCTTTGTTTTAATATTGCTTGAAAGTAGTATTTATTGTATACAGCAAATACCTTAATTGTATCTTTCATAGGAGGCTTTCCAACATGTTTCTTATGCACTTCTTACCTTAACGAAAGTGAGTTTACAAATACACAGGCTGCTTTTCGTATTTCTTATTGTTATTTCTCCATAATGTTCTATCCATCTTCTACCGCTGAGGATGTTGTGTATGCAGGTAGTGACTTTGTTCCATTCATAGTGATCGCCATACCTGTACAAAAGTATTGAAGTAAAAAAAAATACAGCCATTTTTCACTACAGCTGATGCTTTCTGTGATTATCTAGATTTTAGAACCTACACCCTTTTATAAAATAAAGAAATACACGCAGCAATAGAGCCCAAGATTTAATGACATACACATATCATAGCACATTTTATGTACTGCATGTAACTAAGACGAAGTGTCTCAGAGTACCTCACATCTGGGTAAATAACAAATCTGTTATTTTATGGATTGTTTATCGAATCAGTGGTTGAAATCTCTAGAGAAATTAAACTGTAGTATCTGAAGCCTGATTCAGGCAGCCTGCTAAGAAAAATAAAGCACTAGGTAAGATCTTATTAGCCTGACTGCAGTGACATACATATTCATTATGGGATCTTACTTAGAGCTCTGCACTGAAATAGCCCTTGGCCCTTGCCAAGCTGCCAGATGAAAAGGGTGGCATAATAGCAACTGTTGTTCTTTAACTTTGCGGCCCTATGTCGGACCTGGTCTGACATTGCAATTTTCCCTTTCCGGTCAAATGTCGGACCCTTTCCGACATCATCAAAAAGACGTAAAAAACTGATCTCTAGTCGTTTTTTCTCCGGAAAAAGCCGAGAAAACCATTCAATGGCCGAGTGATACCGATAGGAACCAAGAGAAGCCGAAGAAAAAAGGGGGCGTATCTCATGAAATCAGATAGCCCCGACATAAACAAACAAACAAGATAGCTGCTTCTGCATCCAGCGATCAAAGAATATCACAGACATGTGCAGTTTTTTTTAGATGTTATAGTAATAAAATGATGATTTGGATCGCATTATTGAGGAGTTTGGTGATAAAACGAGTGATCAGGAGATGATTTATCGGTATGCACTACTATGTAGAGGTATGTGAAAGACACAGCGAAAAAGGGGTGGGGTGGGGCTGGAGATGCAGTACTCAGTGTCTTGTTGATATGCAGTGCCTTTGAAACATGTTTTACTGTGAAAAAAAAATACTTTTAAACAGCGCGTCTAAAATAAACTGCGCTTGTGAAAATAAATTGGACCTGATGCGCTGAATAAATGGACCGCTAAGGGTTAAAAGATTCTTAATAACTATATATATATATATAAAATCAAACAGCTCAGTTTATACTACTTGTTGAAAGAAATTGGTAATTTATTGAAGTCTTATTTTCAGGAAGGACATGTTAGAGGTTAACATTGCATTGGGTACTGCAAACAGTTACAGATAGAAAAGAACATCATGTATACAAGGTCTGTTTTATCTAAGATTTAGTCACTATATTCTGCTGCAATGCTTCTACAGTATTTATTACAAAGCTGTGTCAAGAAGCAATATTTTTCCTAGTAATAATATAAAAAAATAATAACTTACTTTGGAAGTGCGACATTCACGATTCCTATGGGGAGTATTTCCATGGATTTCCCCCAGAACTTATTTTTCCATCTGATATCTAAAAGAAGCAATGTGCTTAAGAATCCCAGAGACATTCTGAATTCCATGCAGGAATGCTGTGGCCTTTACTATACATGCTTTTAATCCCCTTTTATATTAAGTGTCATATTAAGTTTCATTAAGTATCAAGTTTTTCAAGTGGGAAATGTCGTCTATGTATTCAGTCCTACTTCCCAGGTATTCGCTTAATAACACACACTACTGTGCTAATACAGTTAAGATTGATTTGCAGTCAAATGCCTTTACCGGAGTAACCAATGTCCTTTGCCATTTGATCTAATAAGTAGGAGCAGTTAACCAGCTACAGAAGCCCTGTTAAAGCACACATACTACTTTATTGAGTAGTAATGTTTCACTGAGCCATGATTTAATTATTCTGTACCTTTTTAAAGACACCTGAAGTGCTCAATAAAATGTGGAAAATAGATGAAGTCAGGATCTGCACATTATGGTATAGTAACCTTAGGCCAGGGTGTCATCAGTTAACAGCTGTATAAATCTCTTGAGAAACAAAAGCAAGCCATTTGTCACAAATTGTTGGCAAATATTTTTTTGAGATGTTCATTTTACAATGCCAAATATATAACGTATACATAGAACCATGGCTCATACCAAAGTTCCACTGTGTGCAATTTTGAGAATGACTAAAATTCTTACCTTGCCAAAAAGTAAATTTCTTGGATTCACAGTGGCATGCTGAGATGGGTGGGTGGTGGCTAACCTACAAAATGTACAGCAGGAATGTGCTTAAAGAACTGAAGAATTGTATATTATAATACGTACAGTAAACTAATTAATATAAATCTTTAATTTCCATTCCGTTACACTATATGAGCAAAATACTCATATTGCAGCAGTGTAAACTAAAACACTGCAGACCTTGGTGAGTTAGTCAAGCTTCCAGAGTATTCACTGTACTTCTGTTGCAAAAGGCAATGTGACCTAAACAAATGCTCAAACTAATCACAGCTGCTGCTTTTCAGACAACTTCATTTTAGGCACTTAGATTATTGTAGCTGACAATGCAAAAGAAAGAATGAACAAACAAGATCTCGGTCTAAAGCTATCTAATGAGCTAGTCTTCGATAATACAACTTAAGATAAGTGAGCTAGCTCTTAGCTTCAATCGCCCTGCATGACAGCAACTAACAGTATTGTTCATGAGAAACACAAGCGGAGCAAAGCACTGAGCTGCTGAACTTCCCCAGCTTGAAAAAGGAGAATGGTGGGAGCATTATAGAAAGCTGAAGTGGTTTCAATGTGAAATAAAACATGATGTGATAAAGAGTTGAACTTGCAATGCAGGACTCTGGTAGTGCATTTGTAAGGGTGTTTCAAAGGATGTAGAATAGAGGTAAACATATTGTAATATACATAAAGTTATTTATGTATAGTGAGGATCGTTACCAAAAAAATAATATAGGAAGACTTTCCTTGAAATATGAAAATAAATTATTAATGTGGCAAAACCCAGGATAATTTGTACTTTAATGATGTCACATGTCTTTCCTAATAATTACAATTTCTTATACCAGTTAGTACATACCTGCTCTGCAAAAAAGCACAAACCCTTATCTTCCCTTATACATTCATAGGTCTCTCCAAGAACAGGGTTAAAAGGTTTACTGCCTGCTCTGTAGTATGTCGAAGAATATCCGGAAACTGCGAAAGCAGCAATAAGGATCTGAAAAATAAGGAGAAACAGAATCTGTAATGTTCTGTGGTTTATTACAGTAAACATGGTAATTTACATTAAAGTGTATTTATTTTGTATTTCGCAAAGTGAATTAATTCACACTAAGGCAACGTTGAATGTAAAATGTACTATACATTACTATGAAACTAGTTTTTAGTATCTCTTTTAGTAAAATCCACAGAGAAAATGATCAACTGTAATGTAGGTTAGGTGTGTGTGTCTAGATAAATAAATAGTAGTGACAAAAGAAAGTATGCCGATAGTGCAAATATTTTGCTGCATTAGGTGAACTGTATAAAAAACGATACCCAGGCCTTAAGAAAACAAACATTAAAACATCAACCCTAAAACTTAAGGTCTACCCTTGATTCGTTTCATGATTTCAAGGGGGAGGCTGTTCTAGGGAATTGAAACCAAACATACACTTGTTGTTCCACACTCTGGATTTAACAACGCACGTTTAGTAAAGAGCTGATGGTTTGGAATACTGAGGAACTACAAGTCAGCGCAATTTGATTGAGTGTTTTCTGTGCTTCCAAGAAACCAACGTATGGCGGCAGGTCGCTTACCATGCGCTCATACGGATCCTCCGTCTCAGCAGCCTTGTCCAGCAGCTCTGTGTATTCCAGCTCCTCACAGAGATGCTGGAGGGTGTTGAGAGGCTCATTTAGCTCCACTGGCATGGACACCTTGGACAGGTCCTTGCCAATGTTGTTCCTCAGGATGTTCCACAGGTTTATGTTGCTGGTATCTGGAGAGGGGGCAGGGAGGCACGTGCGCCGGCCATTGCGGAATCCACCCCCGGCTAGGCCACCGTTTGGTACTGCAAACAAAGCACAAGCAGAAACACACAACTTGCTTTAAAAACATATATATATATTTTTGTGGTTGAAAAAAACAGATACTCAATAAATGTTTCTGTTACAGTAGTACCAAGTTCCAAAAATCTGTAAGGCTATGTAACACATACTTGGCCTGTTATCTGCAACGCTGGCATTGTCCTCTGAAAAGTTGTCACTGACATCACTGACATATGATTCATCATCTGATCCCTAAAGAGAGAAATAAAGAGCTGTATTACTAATGAACCCCAGAAATGTAGCCTTTATCTTTGATAACAAATTAAATAATCCCTGTAGTGCACTTTACATTAAGTTATAGCTAAAATTGTATTTCCTAGCCACTAGATTCAAACGTTAAAGTGACAGAAACATCTACATCTAAATAAAATGAACTTAGTTTGCAACATCAATGTCTATTTTTATGGCCTAAACAGACCTTAATACCATTACCCTAAAATTTATAAACCTGATATTTTTGAATTGTCGCAACCCTCATTTTACTCTTTTTATTGTAGGTTTTAATTATGTTAATAAGTGGATGTATAAATCACCACTGGGTTATTATAGAGTGTAATGCGGTATTTAGATTTAGCTTTAGACATTGTTTAGACCATTAAAATAGACCCCATAGAGTTCCAAGAGACTGTTGCTGTCTTGCTATACTGCATAACATTTAACTGGTTGATTCAACCAAGCCTGAGGAACAAGTGATGGGTGTGTAATATTTCCAAGCATAGATAGATAAAGAAATGCAAACTACATGACTTTTCTGTACATGACTAAGAAAACAATTATGGACAACCTTTTGAGATACTGTTGACCTCCAGCAGAGTACACTGAAATTGCTGCCACCGACTTAACCCTTATACAAATGGAAAAGAGATTTATAAACAGTTATTCTTTAAATTCTATTTTGCGTTATCTTGGTTCACCACATAATTCTAATTAACGGCAGACTAACTGAAGCACATGTGAGCCATCACTAGTGTTTTATCTGGAATTCCAGTGGTGGTCCGCACCCTCCCTCCCTCCCTCCCTCCCTCACCTCATTCTCTGATGAGCTTGCTGATAACAGCACTTCTTGGGCATCAAAGAATTCCGAAACGGATTCTGACATGGACAGCCTGCTCTCGTTGGAGGCTTGCTGTGTCAGTGGGAGGCTGACATGGATCTGTTCATTGGGCTGGAGACCAAACAGAACAAAACATGCTTGATGAGTTATTTACCACTTACAGCATTGGCAGGAATACAGATTCTAACTTGCTTGCCAATCTGATTCAGAGTATTGCAACCAGACGCCTTTTTAATGTGTAGAAAGAAGTCATTTCTAGGAGGCATTGAGTTTCATCTAAACACAAATCAATATCCTCAGCTGCCTTTTAATTTATATCATCTGTTTCAACTTCATATAGCAGGCTGACATTTCTTGTGGAAAATGCTATTGTACTTCTATCCTGCTGTGTAATGCACCCTAAGGAGTACAGCAACACTTTTAGGAATTATCTATTTTTGTATGTGTGCTACTAATATATTTATTGATAAGGACAACTATCTGTCATCACTCCAGATTCATTAGCCTGGAAATTATTTTAATCATATTAACTACCTTACACAATACAGCAGTACTGCACCATATAGCCGTTATGAGAGTCTGGAATAAAATGTAGCTTCATTGTGAGTAACTTTGGAACCCCTTCAAGGTTTGCTCTGAAAAGTGGCTTGATTTCAGAAAGTCAATGTCACAGATTTCCCTTGGGAAAGACAACTATAAATCACACTAAAGAAAGGAGTTTCAAAGCTCTATAACAAGTTAATTTTCAGTGACTGATTTACGTAAAAACAACTCAGAGAAACCTTATAAAAGGTCAACTACTTGGTTTCTTCCAACTAGAAGTAATTAAAATAAATACAACAAATCCCTGCTGGAAATCTCCAGCATCTGCTGATAAGCAGGGGATACACATGTCTGGGTTTCTGTCTGATTGCCCAGCACAGCAGCTAACAAGAAATTGGACGGTAGCCAATAGTGAACTGTTCGGTAAAAGGACTTCACATACATTTTTTTTGTTAGTTTTAAATCAGTGAAGCCACATAGCCATCTCTGCCCAGCCTAAACCCAATGTTGATGTCCTTTGTAGGAATGGCAAACAGAAATGTCCCTTTGTGTTTTTGTTTATTCATGCTTCTATCTGTATGAGTGTTTAAAAGCAAAAAACAGAGTCAGAGTATGAAAAGGAGTGAAGCTTTCAAGGCAATTACACAAGTAAAACATTGTGTTTTTTATTATTATTATGTGTATTGCGGTGTAGGGATTGTATAGAAATACATGATAACAGACTTGCCTTTTCATAAGGATAATCACTTTCAGATGCCCTCCCGGGTTGCAGGTACACATTTCAGAAAAGCATGAGGTGACTGTTACTGACTCCATCACAACATATCAATCGGCTATCACTGCCTTTAAAAGTCTTCATGTTAGTACAGTATTTAGTTATTCTGCCTTATTTATACGCTTTGCTTTCTTTTTACGAGCCAATATTTTGCGAGACAGATTATGCATGATCAGAATCCTACCTCGTCAGTGCTGGGGATGATATTTACACTGACAACCTGCTCAGACAGAACCGATTCTGAGTGTATTCGGTGAAGACGAGTCATCAGTTCAGCATTCTGTGTCAGAGCCTGAAACAAACAGCAACACAATAAAACAGTTTGAAAAAGTTTTGTTCTGTTTATGTTACAAATGAGCAGTTTATTATTAATCACTGTACTGGTAAACCAGTGTGCATATAAGCCTGTTTTTTGTCCAATCCTGTATTTTATTTTGTCGTTCTAGTAGTTCTTTGTGAGGCTTACAGTATAGAGTTGCAGGATAGATAATAAAATGTGTAAGGCCGAGGGTATTGTTAAGAAGAAATCTATCTGTATGAATGAGACAAAGAAACAGTATTGATTTAACATGAAGGAACAATGCCAATTCACCTAAAAACGCAAATTAAATAACATTTGATTATCTGAAGCCTCACTTGGCAAAAGTTAATGAGTGTGGCTTCGCTGAACTTTTCTTAATTACACAACAGAACTGTTCCCACAATCTTTACAGATTTAGGCCCTTATTACTTGGCTTTAGCCTTAAGCCATTTTCAGAATGTAGATTGCTGGCACATTCAAAGTTGGCCTCCATTAAACTAAAGCCAGGCTACATTATTTTGGTTTGGTCAGAAACATGTTTCTTCTTTTCATAAAATAAAGATTCCTGGAGATCTCTCTCTTAAATGGCCACGGGGTGCTCCCATAGACAAATCTGATCATTTTGTTGTACTCAAATGTAGAGACATAATTTTCTATATTAATAAGATTTATTAGCCAATTAGTAGTCTCAAATGTCAGTGAGAGACTGACATTGAAAAAATATATATATATTTATACATTGTAACAATGGAACTGCAAAACATTTTTTGCACACATTTGGCTTGAGAAACAAGACATATATTTAAAACATTCTTATTTTCTCAAGAACACTTCAATATAAGAAGGAATGCATCATTATTTTGACAGACATTTCTACATTGCCATTTTAGCCATCAGGCCTTTATGAAACATAATGACCAACCAGAATTACAAATGAGCTTTTCTGGCTTCATTAAACCCTATGTGAGGCAACAAGATCAACCACAGAAACGGGCTTGTATAGCTAATGCTAGAACTTTAATATGTAACCTTTTCTTAACCTTAGCATATTTCAGACTAATTGCTAAGCGTTCTTACTTCTGTGACCCATAGGCATGTATCATCGTCTTAAAGCCTATTATCTACATTTGATTTAAAATAATACACTGGCTTAAGACATATGTTTTTGCTGGCTTGTATTATAATGAGGAAGGTTATATTTAATCTGCAGGTTTCTGTACTGCAATGGAAGATTGTAGTTTTTTAAATGGCTCATCTGTATTATCTTGCACCCTGAGATGTGTAATATTCCTAAGCTTTTTGAACAGTGTTCGCACCTTACACTTTAAAGATGGTCCAATTTGAGAACAACTGGTGTAAATGAAACTGAAGGAGGAAGTACCTGTGATAAAGACCTCTTCAGCGTCACAATCTGGGCAGTGTGGCCCGCCTGCTCCTGCTCAGAGATGAGCTGCTTTATCTTCTCCTTTTCTATTGCTACAGTATTGAAGGCAGATTTCAGCAGAGAATGGACTGGAAGAAAAGAAAGTGAAATATATCTATTGTGGGAGAGTAGGTGTTCCTGACCCTAATTGGAGGCTTTAGGACTCTGGGGGTTAGGAAACACCTACTCCATCTTGGTGAAGGTGGCTGCAAGAAGCAGCCATCTTAGGAAAGAAATAAATAATTATTAGTTGATTGAGACACCCACACTTAGCCCTTGCATAAAGGGAAGGGAAACCCTGTGGATAAGGAATAGTGAGGCTAAGGCCTAAGAGCACATGGAGAGAGAAGGGCTGAGAGCAGCAGGTTGTGCTTTCTACCCTGCACCGGGATAGCTGTAGCTTGGGTTCCATTTTGTTCATTTGCGTTAGAGTTTGTGCTGGGTAAGAATTTTGTGAATTAATAAAAATGCACAAGGCTCCCAAATGGCGCATCCGGTAAAGGCACTCCGCTGGAGTGCCCTATAGCTTGGAGATCGCCGGTTCAAATCCAAGCTATGCCACTGCCGACCATGGACGGGAGTTCCCAGGGTGCGGCGCAATATTGGCCAAGTGCTGCCCAGGCAGGATAGGGGTTAGGTCTGCTGGGGAGTCCTTGGCTCACCGCACACCAGCGACCCCTGTGGCTGGCCGGGCACCTGCAGGCCGGCCTGTATGCAATTCAGAACTGTGTGGTGCTCCGACGCTGTAAGTTCTGAATATGGCTGCATGATTGGCTTGCAGAACGAAAAAAAGCGGACGGCTGTCAGCACTCGTTTCGGAGAACGCGAGTGCTTGTCTTCGTCTCTCCCGAGTTACTTTGGGGGTTGCAGCGGTGAGCCAGGTTGAATATTGGACATTCCAAAAATTGGGAGAAAAATTGGAAAATCAATACAAATAATTGTTAAAAAAAAGTGCACAGAAGTGCTTTAAACTGCAGTTTCTGAATCTGGGTTTGCTATTCCTATTTGACCAGCCTTGACTGCCTGCCACTTTACCACACTATGTGTGTGTATTTATATATATATATATATATATATATATATATATATATATATATATATATATATATACACACACACATACACACACACACACACACACATAGTGTGGTAAAGTGTTACACTTTACTTTACAGAAAATAAGACATGCAGTAGTGATGGTGATGGTGATGGTGATATCTGGGTTGCACTCAGGGATACTAATGCTTATTGCTGCATGTTCTACATTCTTTTGTAAATACTATTCAAAGGAGTGACCATAAACCTGCTATCAAAAATGTTAAACACATTTATTACAGTAACTGCCTGCTCAATTTTAGGAACAAACTGCTAATGTTACAAACTAGCAATAAAGCTTTTTCAAACTTGCTCTTTTTGAAATCATGGTACTAATTCTGAAGTAGAGCAACACTGTTAAATATCCCGAAATGCAAGCAATTTGCTCTCCCTTAATGACACAGGTTTTAATATAAATTCCTAGCAAAACCTAAGAAACCATGATGAAGCACTACGTTTTTATATTAAAACTTAAAAAATGCTCAGATCCGTTTTTGTGGTTCTTCCGCTCATCCAGTAATGTGTAACTGAATGAGGAAGGGACAGTAGCGCTGAAGTAGTTAGAATTCTATACAAACTAGTAAGAAGACTGTGTTACAGTTACTACAGCAACAATGCCACTAGAACTATTGCTGTAGTTTTTTTTAATGTATTGTTTGAAATGTGAAAGTGTTACCTTTCTGTGCAATTAGACAGTACTCCTCCTGCAGCTTGATGTAGTCTGTGGCACACTCAAGTGTGTCAGCAAGCCTGCTCACAGGAGGTTGAAAATCCACTAGATCGGCACAGAGGTTGGGATTGGATGAGTGCAAACGAACTGGGGTCATTGAAGCACTTAAAGGAATCTGTTTAATAAAGAAAGAGAGGAACAGGTGACAGGTTGCATAATCCATTGCATGTCATTACATTAAAACCGCACTTATTAAAAAGGACAGAATGTGTTAGCCTAACATACGTATTATCTCTTTAGATAATTTCTTACCTACATTTATTTTGTTTCTGAAGGATAGATATGCAACCAAATAGAACTAGGTTCATGAATTCAGACCAGTACACAGGTAAGATCAATGTTAAATGTATTGTGGACATTACATTACCGCAACCCAGTGTTCTACTTTTCTTTACAGGATCCAGGGTTGTTAATAAAGTTCATTGCCTTTTGCGTTCACTACTAAATCTACTAGTCATTGGGCTGCTGAGAATCAAAAGTTCATAGATTCACAGATTTCAATTATTAGGAAGAAGCATTTCATTTTGACGCCTTGTTAAGTAACTTAGCTCCACAACTTACAGTAGTTTTGAAAGTGTTGTTAATCATGTTCTTTTTCCAAATATCATTATATAAAAATAATCGTTATAAATATATCGTTACAGTACACTTGTCATTCAATTTATGGAACAGGAAAGAGGTTTTTTTGGTATGTGTTATGTATATTATTGTTCTTTTTTCCTCCCATTCAGTTCATCATTTGTTTAATTCTTGCCTGTCAGACAAAAAGGTACCGGATCCGGCACAAATTAACCCCATATCACAATTATAGGGGTCATGCTACCAAGGCTTTGATTCTCAAACCATGGCCTACTACACAAATACAACCTTTTGATTCTCAAGCCATGGCCTACTACACACATACATCTACATTTACTGTATCGGTGGTTGGAAGGGTTTTGAGCAGGAAGTTGCTTACTTTTACAGCTCTCAAGTGTCGCAAAGAACAACCAAAAACCTGAAGAAATTAAATACTTTCACTTATTATGGATTGTATTACATGACATTCACTTAGAATTATGCATTAAGTGGACAGTGGGCAGTGCTACTATTGTCAGACTAAGGGGGTGGAGTGGGGCCAATCCACAAATACTCCACATACTTTCCATGTTCCGCAGGGATAATCATCATACTTTCAAGAGTGTGTATTTACTGTAAATTAAGGGGCTGTAGAATGGTTTGTTCAGGGGTGTACTCCAATGTCTGGAGGTTTGAATGACACAGTGTGCATGTTTTGATGAAATCCACTCCTTAGAAGGCTTTCCCCACTTTATATAATTGAAATAGTGTCAGGCTTATAAATAGTGTTTACTGTAATGTCTTCCTGGTATGGCATTGTTTGAGAGTCTGCCTGATGTTATAGTGCACATTAAATGCTGTCCCCTAAGCAATACTGATAGCAAAATGTGTTGTCTCAATGAGTCTAACCCGAGGGAAAATCCTTTATGAATTTGTGCATATTGTGACCGAAACCAGTTATGAAACTCAACACAAGAATGGAATTGTCATTTGCATTAACTGTTGGAAAGGAGTGCCAGAGAGGAAGACCTTTTATATTATTTGAATAACGTAAAACCCTAAAACATGAACTATCTAGATAATAAGTTTCTGTCAGCAGTCGGTTGAATAAATAGCTTCCACAATCCAAAACAAATATGTTATTAACTTACATCCCCCACCATGGCTGTACAAAATAAGAGGATGTAGAGCAGATTTGCATGACTTACATTCACCATGTACATTTCAAATGTAAGTACAGCATATGCATGAAGAGACTAGATTCTAACTCTACATTTCCACACAGTAGGATAAGTGGTTCTCTAAAATATACTGTACATCCCCAGCAGGAGGGGACTAATTTACAAAAGTTACAATACATCAGAATCGGAACTGCACCAATGCAGTTACTGTTTCTAAGGTAGTAAAGGTTATAGAGGTATGCACCTTAACCTCTTATTAGCATAATAAGTTGAAATAATTCCACAAGTTAAAAAAAAAAAAAAAAAAATTAAACATGCTTCCCAAGATGAGTGCAAAGAAAACATTAACTGTATGCAAGTATTCTGGACACTTGGCTATAGCAGTTTTATGAATAGTGCAAGATCTTAACACATCCACTGAGTTAAGAGTCTGAGCAAAATGAATTGGTTGGTTAAAGCAATGCATATAAAAATCCTCAAGAGAATTCCTTAATCGTCACCCTTTACCAGCAGCTCCATTATTTGGAGAATTGATCATTGGGGAGTGTGATGATTCATGTATACTATATTTTTAGCAGCATGCCCGGGACCCAGAACTTACAGAAAGACATTTAAGAATTGAGGAGAATAAAGGACAAAATCTGTACCTTAAGTTGCATTTTTGTATCTTTGCTGACACTTTTTGTTCTCCATCTTCTGCTCAGTCGCTTGTCTTTCTTTGTTATATCTACACAATTAGCCTACATTGTTCAAATGGATTAGAATATACAATAAGGAGTTAATGTTACAGATCAACAGCCAAACAGCCTTTTTCTAATACAAAGATACATTCTGGTAGCATGTTAATGAAGCAATGGTATCTCATGTTTTGCAATGAAATGACAAAAGGGACTCTATTTTAAGCTGAGTAACACCAAAGCAGCTCTTCTGGATATAATGGATTTCTAGTGGTGTTACTAGTCTATAATAAGTTTATGAAAAGAAACACTAGATATTAGTATTTTTCCATAAAATATTTTTCTCCCATAAAATATGTATAAAACAACTTCGTAGTCGGTAATATATGAAATTGAAATGAGAAAAACAACATTCAGAATGTATTTCATCATAGTCAACACAAGGGTCAATGATGTTGGATAATCAACTGGGAAACTGCACTTTATTTTCTTTCCTTTTTGTCCAGTTTTCCAGATAGACAGCAGTGGAGGCGTAAGTTATATACCATATATGGAAAAAAGGCATGACCCCCTCAATGTGTCTCAGTACCCTGGCTTGAAGGATCTCGATTTGATACTTTAAGACAGTAGTCTAGTTTCCATGTATACTCAAAACCTTTTTATTTGTTTCCTGCTGACCTGGGCTGAAGCAGAAACCTACTATGAAAGATCTCATAACAGTATTCTGCTTACTCACTTAGCTCCCACTGTGTAGTGTAGTATAGTGTAATGCAATTTCTTTCTTTTTACCTGCATGTCAGTGAAGTTGGGTGCAGACTGCGTCCTCTGCAGAATTTCAAGATTTTGTAGTAGTCTGCTCAGTTCCACAAGGCCTGACTGACAGTTTGCAAGCTCTGAAGTAAAAAAAAAAAAAAAAAAAAAAAAAGGAGCACATGTTTAAGGTTTAAGTAAAGCAGGGTTTTATAGTTATACATGAGGTGGCATTCTCCTACCCTATCTGAACATCAGCTTCTATTTGCCTGCTGGGAAACTATAATTCCACTGGTATTTGTATTATGCAAGTTCCAAGATTATTTTAAATATGATAGGATAACCTTCCAGAAAAAAAAAATTCAGTTTATTACTAATGTGATCAAATATACTGTACATGCAAAATGACTGGTAAAAACTGATGGAGGGAGGGGGGGGGGGGGGGGGGGGCTGTTACAAAAACAGCCGCTTTGAAAAGAACAGCTCCAGAATATATTAACCAGAGAAATATGATTTTCGAAAGTATCTGACCAGCGAGCTTATGAATAACTTACAAAAGGTGTTCATTTTCAGTTTTATTGTAATGCACAGTTCATCTTGTAAACAGCTTTCAGTAGCAACTGCCATCATTTCCAGCTTTACAGGACTGTGAATAAATCTCTTGAACTCAAATAGCCTGCACTCTCTGACTGCAAATTGAACACAACTCACCTTCTGCACACTTGTCCATCTCTTCAGATTCTTGTAGCCAAGCAGCCACTTTGCTTTGTCCATTGCTGTATGATGCAGGTAAGCTACTGGTGCTGGGAATGGGAGGCTGCCAAGGTAAGGTTTTCGGCTTTGTCTAAAACCAAGAAAACATGTGAAACCAAAAGAGGTAACAGTTGAACTTTCTGATATCATAACTAGGGTACAAGATCTAAACTATCAAAATAAAATCAGAGATCTCTTGACCTTTGTGAGATGTCTTAATAATCACTTTATATACCACAGTCCTCAGCACTCCCACATGTGCAGATACAAGTTGTTGAATGTTAAAACAGCTGAAATTATGGCAAAATCAATTGTCTTCCATAATTTGAAAAAGGTCTACAGTATTGCAATAAACTCCCCTAAGATTTTTTTTTTAATAGTTACACTACAATCACAGTGAGTAAGCATTTGGATCACATCTTTCCATTAGTAATACCTACATGTCAAAATGAAGTCACTGGATTGTTTACGAAATCCCTGTCCTTGGTAAGATAGATTTTTATGTCACACATCAGTAAAACATAATAAAAGGAGATACCTTTCCTTCGGATCCGGCTGCATTCGTTGCCAATTCTGAATTAGGTGAAGGAAACATGTGAAAAGGGGCATCTCTGGGCGATCGCACAATTTCATTCTGCCGGTACAAGCGGTGGTGTCGGAGCTTTGACACCCATGCATCAAAAACTTCTTGGGATTTGACCTGAAAATAAACCATGAAAAAATGTCTCCTGAGAGCTGCCCAGCTTTCTGTTTAAGGACTCCACTCTTGATCGCTCAGGGAGAGAAAGCTGCACCGGCATTCACAAAACCTACCTTCAAATGATAGATGTGTTCTTCCGTGTCGAGGTCAATTCTCCGAGCCTTCTTTTTTATTGACATCACCGACAAACCAATATCAATACTTCCATGCAATTTGCCTTTCTGAATCTTAAGACAAGACAAATATGCATCCAAATGAATAGTAATATCCACATATTTATTAATTGCATTATTAATTGCAGTGGTTCAATGAAACCAGAATGCATATAAATATACATGCCTGATCTTTAATCTATGCATCAACCAACAACACGCTACTTGAATCTTATTTTCCACCATTGATTCTGTATTAAATTTAAATTGCTGTACATTTACATTTTTAGACATATTTGATCAAAAGAGTATTAATGACAAAGGACTGTGAGGGAATCTTATTTTTCAGGGTGCGTATTTCTCATCTACTATTTTGTCAGGACACAAATTTACATGATTTAAACAGGCTGACACGAAGTAAAATTCAATTTTCATATGTCTGATTAACGAAAGGTTTGAATGAACATGTTGTTTGTAATGTATGATGTGACACCAATGATGTCAGGAAATGTATCTGCCACAGTCATGGAGGCACTGACTGCATGGTGTCTCACAGATATTATGACTTTCAAAGCTTAACCAATTTTGTTCAAAATATAATCGATGCAAAATATCTCCAGTATTCTAGGTGTATTGTGCACTGAAAATATGAAGCTTCAGCATAATTTTGATGTGTTGAAGGATCTAGTGTGAAATATATTTTACCTTTTTTTTTATTCAACGCTACAGAATGAATACATTTTTTGCTGGGTCTCATTTTGAAATCTATGTTGCATTCATTCAAATCCAATGTTGAATGACTGGCCATCATTCCAAATTACACTATATTGCTACACTGATGCAAAACTTATATATAATTAATGCCACAAACGTACCTACTTAGCTTAGGTTTAAACATTTATTTTCAATACACTGCACTTGTTACTGTATATAAACAAGATACTACTTGAAAATGCTGTAGAGTGATCTGTTTAGAGTACACTCTATTCATGTTGTAATTTGTCCTCTGCATGCCATTTTACCTTTATTTCTGACTACTGTTCTAAAATGTTTGCCACTTTAGTAAATGATAATGACTTTACAGTGCAATGGCAACAGAAAATTGAATAACATTCTCCATTTTTCAGAAGAGAAGTGTGTTTTGCCAATCATTTTTAAGTTCTTGTAAACAAATATATTGGAATGGATACAAGTGCAAGTGTATCTCTGAGCTAATTCTGCTAATGAATTATCCCTGTGTAATGACTTCCTTAAACTTTACTCAGCAGAATCCACACTGGCAGAGGTCTAGAGGCAAGGTTACAGCAACACTGCACAATCCATACATTCATTAAAGGCGACTTACATCAATGGGAGACTTGGAGTACTTCAAGATTCCGTTATCCAACACAAAAAATCTCTGTGTAAAGAATGAAAGGTACCAGTTACTGAAAGCATGGGAGGCATTTTGTTTTAGGAGAATTGTCTTTTATTCAATTTTTTACTGAATAACAGTTCTGCATTTTTTTCAGCACAAAATACATTCATGGAAAATACAGTCAGAAAAAAAAAAAAAAAAAAAAATCAGTCAACTTGCTTACAATTATGTTTACAGTATGTTATAAATAGCTCCTGTTTGTTAAGGCATTTTCTTACAAAATAGAACAATGGTATGGTATTGGGTTCACCACAAAACAATAAATCACCTTATGCCAGCCTTTCAAGGGCCACTTTCGCTTCTTCAGCATGAAGCCTTCATGTTTTTCTGGCTTCTGGACATTTGTTTGCCCAATCTTCAGGCCCTCAACGATCTCCCAGCTGTCTCCCTCCTGCCGGAAGAACAACAGAGTTCAAACTTATTTATTCACAGCTCTGCGCAGGACAGCCTGTCTTGGGGAGAATGGTTTTCAAATGTTTTTAAATGATCAGGATATCTATCATTCAAGGATGTGTGTCGTCTGCATTTACACTTCATTACCTTTTCCTTACTCTGCATTCCAGCACCCTTACTTCCTAAGGTTCTTCATGTGGAGGTGAAAATGAATGTACAGTAGCAACCTGCCATTAATAACACTGAAAAAATGGTTTGACTCACGTAGGCTAATTTAAGATCTCTGCATAGGTCAGACTTAAGGAATAAGCTTTGACAGTCTAACATAATACAGGATGCTGAAAACTTTGATAACCCTCCAGTGGAGTTTATGCCGAAGGCAAGTACAGAAATGACCTAAAGGGCATTGTATTAGCAGCCAACAGATTTGATTGTATCACTGGCATGTACAGTAATATAGCAATTGTGGACACAAGCAGCTAATGTTTTGTTGAACCAGAATGTTATCATAACTATACAATTAAAAAACACATTACAGGTTTTAGTACCATAAAATAATTTCATTACCTACATCCATGGCATGTAGAATATAATCTAATATAAATCAAGTTGTACGGTTTTAAGCCCTTACACAGAATGTATTATTGAGGCAGAGGATTGGAGATTTGGAAATACTGTTAACCTGCTGACCATGTACATGTGGATGAGTGCAGCTGTCCTGCCCATCAAAGACAGCCCATGATGAGCTGATTCATGCCTCACCTCACTGTTGTGAATAGCTGGTCTGTGAAATATTAGAAATCCATTAGTAGACTAATGATTTATTTATTTATTTATTTATTAAAACCATTTTTTATTTAACGCAGCAGTATCCAACACTATTGTACTATTGTGGACTAAAATAAATTAGTTTTAAGTCATTTTCTACAGTCTTGTTTAATCCTTTAATCCACTTTACACTCTTAAAGCAATGTTATTCCTAAAAGGTTTATTTAGCTGTAGGTTATGCAAAGCTGTCTTATACATTTATAAAGCAATGCTGCATGGATTCCTTTGTGAGTTATAATCTCAAAGTCACATTTTAAGATTGAGCGCTTCAGTTATGAAGTATGACTTACAAATATCTGGAAATTATGGCTTTCATTATTGGCAATGTATTCTTCGTAAGCCTGCATATCCTGCAACTTGCTTACACTGAAGAACTCTAGTATAGATTTTGTTCATGGATAGTTGTTCCTTTTTAACAGCAGTGCAATTTTAAAACCAAAACTACCTTGCAGTATAACAATAGCAGCCAATAGTTAACAAAATAGCCTAGATAGGAACTGGATCAATACTGCACATGGTTTAAATAAGAACCTATTGTCGAGACATCCATCTTGAGTAAGGGTGCTTAATAAAGCGGCTGCAGTGTTCAGAGAATGTGAAAATAAACAAAATAATTATAAATGCACTGCATTCATTATATCCAAATCTGATGGAAAACATACCAATTTGCTTTCATTAAACCCAAGAAAAGTTTAACACACAGACTGAGAGATGCTTCAGATTCGGATACTCTAAAGTTGTACAACACTTCCAGTCGGATAAGCAGCTCTACAGATTTACAGATATGCAAGTGTGACAACCAGACAGATGAACAGGTGGACAGACAGACAGGGATAATACATTAATATCAAACACAGTTGAATAACAATCTTTACAAATCCATGCACTGAAGCATCACCAAGCACTACAGTTGAGGCATTACATTACCAAGCTGCTGTGACTATAGAATGCAAACACTGCAGTCACAGTCATCACAATCCTAGAGTACTCTTGTGCCTATTTCTATTTTGTGACAGCGGTTTTGTCATGTGGACCAGTGCCAGGGCCAGGCTGAGACCAGGAGAACTATATTTTAAATTAGTCCACAAGCTGGATCTGAACCCAAAGGTAAGGGTTAGTGTCCCATACAGTCGCATTTTCAACACTTCTCCCAGGCTACAAAAAAAAAGTGAGTAACGTGTTCTGCGGTGGCTGTAGTTTTGTTTAAGTTATGATGGGCAAATGATCCATAAGAATACCAAGGCAGGGGCCCTTCAATTGAGGGGTGAGGGATGTTAAATTTGCTGTCTGAAATGAGATCCCCTGGGCATTACAATCGCCAGCCGACTGCTGAGCACTGCTACTGTATATGTTACAAGTGCCACAGAATAAGCTTCACAAATAAAGTCCCAGGAAGAGATCTTAAGAGAAAGTTGCAATGTTTCATAATCTTGTTAAATTTTACAGTTAATACACATATATTAATGTTGATTACGTACAATATACAGTAGATAGCAAACTGAGAAGCCTCTTTTAAGTCAGCTTTCTGCACATAATGCTTGGAAAATGAACACTGTAGGCACATCAGATTTGGTGGCCCACTGGAAGAAAAATGGCTTTTTGTCTAACAAGTCCACTTGCTGGCTGAGGTTTTTTAAAAAAAAAAAATAACCAATTCTGGCCTGTGGCATGGCATCACACAAGAGGCTTGAGGTGTCACTATTGTTTTTTTTCTAATTGTTAGTGTGAAACAACACATCACACAAGCAATATGTAAAAAAAATCAAACCATTCGATTACACTCAAAACAATTACATTATAACATGGGCATTAAAACCTGCACACTGTTAGTTTCTGAAGGTTATTTCATTCAGAGACATCCAAACAGCTTACAGTGTGGACCACTGACCTTCACGAGAGAGATGCTCTCAGTATCTGGCATCGTATCGCTGAGAAAGACATCACTATCAGAAGAGTCACTTCCTTCTAACAGCACAGTGCACTGAAATAATTGGATAACAGTTATGAAAGACGTATAATCCGTTGGCTATAATGTACTAGTACAGTAACAGTAGACAATTCAAAAGAAACACCTACTTAAAAATGCATGAAAGTAGCTTCAAATTGAAATGTATTGTATTTTCTATATTACTTTAGAGTGTTTGTGATCATTCATGAAGGTTCTGGGTTATGTTGCTCTGATACTGAATTACTACCATTGCCTGTCGTCAAGCTTTGTATTGGAACAACCAATGCATACCACTCAGAATTGTGACAAAACTGTATTTTTAAGAATACCAGATATTCACAAAACTGTTCCATATCATTGATGGCTTCCTTCGCTACAGAGCTTAAGCTTTGTGTTTAATCCATTAAAAAGGCTATTTGAATTACCCCAGGCCATTTACAGACATGAAACAGACTCATAAAGCCAGCCCCAGAAACCCTTCAAATAAGATTATTTATATCTCCATTATTCATAGTATTTTCATAGGCATGAAAATAGATTCTATCAGTATTTAACACCAACAGAATCTTGCAGAATCTCCTTGAAGCAAGAGGCGATCAGCACTTGACTGATAAGCTTCGATAACTGATGCTTACAGAAAGCAAGGTAATCTGTAAAGATTAGTTTCAATCGTTTTTTTATGCTTTCATGTAATGTTTTCATTATTATTTCAAGTCACCCATCTCAAAGCTTTATTTCAAAGGCAATCCCTGAAATGACCACATTAAATCCTCACGAAGAAACTAATATTGTTCTATTACAGATTCTAGAAGCAGGGAATAATTCATAATTATGAAAGACTGAGACTTTCATTCAAATAATATTTTATTATATTAGGAAATATATATTTGTTTTGTTGGTTTTCCCTGGATATTGTACGTGGTGCACTGCTTAGTATACAGTACTGTGAAAATGACTGACACCTTGTTTGTTTATCAGCAAATTCTGCGACAGGCTGGTATTGGATGTCCCATGCCGACACCAATAATGCCCATTCATCATAGGACCAAAATTAGTGTTGTTTCTGGGATGCAGCAAATATCTTGGAATATGCCAGGAAATACACTGCCAGTGGCAGAGATTCATGTTGATTACATTTAGCGAAAGGTTTCAATTCTGCCTCCAACGCAAAAGGTCAAAAAATAGTGTTCTGTACTAAAAGTACTCTAAATACTGAATTCCCAGAATAGAATCAATATAATAACTTCAAAACAACCAATACATTTCCTCTCACCATTAGCATTTCCAAGTATATTCTTGATGGGAACATATTTTCAGGAAAATATCATTAACAGATTTTTCATTTGGGTTTGTTTACCAAGGACATGGTTAATGGGTCATTGATCTGTGTTACCAGCAGTGTAATCTTTAATATAACATCTTATTATGAGCAAAGCCCTCAAAGGGTTTGTCAAGTGCTCGATAGCTGCATCTAGACTGCCCATACTACAGATGACAAATTCCATTTTCATTTTCTATATTTGCACGTAACTTGTTGTCATGAAGCACCCAGAAAAGTCGATACACATATGCTATAAAAATTACTGACCATTCTCTGAAAATGTGTATAACCTGAACATGGTTGGGCTGCAGTACCATAAACCAAGCATTTTCTGGGTAACCAGGGTAAACCAGGATTGACTGTTAAAAGTGAAATGTTTAACAATGTAACTCAAACTGTGCCGGTGGCCTGGCACACCGAGCTTTGTGGCCAATCCAATACTATTCCATAATTATCAATGTGCAATTGGTTTTGTTATTTTATTTGCAGTATGCTCCAGTACAGATGTTGGTTTTAAAATACATCCAGGCACCTCTCCTGTGTACCTGCCCAAGTCTCTATGTCACAGAGGAGGAGTCGAGGAGCACTGTGGGCGCAGATGTTAGTGGCAGGAATGAGACTCGGATACAAGGAAGCAGCAATTTAAGCACTAGAGTGCAAATTTAATAAACAAACAAATACAGCACAAGGTCATAATAAAAATTGTCAAACACAAAACTTACACAAGCCAGGCTTAGCTATGCCTTCAATTTAATCTTCACTAATAATGTAGGCTCTATACACCCACACACTGCTAAGTGTAGCAATTTTTAAAGCTCAATATCCCTGCCAAACCTCTTACCTGTTCACACTTGTATCGGTAAGATATTAGTACAGTTTGTTCCGGTATAGAATATACCGGAACAAAACCACTTCCTGTCCTAACTCACAATACTGGTACAAAACCACTTTCTGTCCTACTTTTCAATACTGGTACAGTACTGATATAGTTCACTTGTGTTTAAAATCGACAGGGTTCTGAACTCATTTCCATGACGACCGCTGTCACATCTATTAGAAATGGATGCAGCATGTTTTGCTGTCCTCTCCATGTACAGTATTTTGTTTTGGTGCTCAATCATTATTAAGAGACGAGCAGAATGCCAACGAATGAGACGAAAAAAAGGCGAAAACAAATAGCCGTCTTTAAAAGCATGAGGTTGTGAAGACAACAGGCTTGCATCACGGCTTTGGGAATGCATGTTTATATATATATATATATATATATATATATATATATATATATATATATACAGTGCCTTGCGAAAGTATTCGGCCCCCTTGAACTTTGCGACCTTTTGCCACATTTCAGGCTTCAAACATAAAGATATGAAACTGTAATTTTTTGTGAAGAATCAACAACAAGTGGGACACAATCATGAAGCGGAACGAAATTTATTGGATATTTAAAACTTTTTTAACAAATAAAAAACTGAAAAATTGGGCGTGCAAAATTATTCAGCCCCCTTAAGTTAATACTTTGTAGCGCCACCTTTTGCTGCGATTACAGCTGTAAGTCGCTTGGGGTATGTCTCTATCAGTTTTGCACATCGAGAGACTGAAATTTTTGCCCATTCCTCCTTGCAAAACAGCTCGAGCTCAGTGAGGTTGGATGGAGAGCATTTGTGAACAGCAGTTTTCAGTTCTTTCCACAGATTCTCGATTGGATTCAGGTCTGGACTTTGACTTGGCCATTCTAACACCTGGATATGTTTATTTGTGAACCATTCCATTGTAGATTTTGCTTTATGTTTTGGATCATTGTCTTGTTGGAAGACAAATCTCCGTCCCAGTCTCAGGTCTTTTGCAGACTCCATCAGGTTTTCTTCCAGAATGGTCCTGTATTTGGCTCCATCCATCTTCCCATCAATTTTAACCATCTTCCCTGTCCCTGCTGAAGAAAAGCGGGCCCAAACCATGATGCTGCCACCACCATGTTTGACAGTGGGGATGGTGTGTTCAGGGTGATGAGCTGTGTTGCTTTTAAGCCAAACATAACGTTTTGCATTGTTGCCAAAAAGTTCGATTTTGGTTTCATCTGACCAGAGCACCTTCTTCCACATGTTTGGTGTGTCTCCCAGGTGGCTTGTGGCAAACTGTAAATGACACTTTTTATGGATATCTTTAAGAAATGGCTTTCTTCTTGCCACTCTTCCATAAAGGCCAGATTTGTGCAGTATACGACTGATTGTTGTCCTATGGACAGAGTCTCCCACCTCAGCTGTAGATCTCTGCAGTTCATCCAGAGTGATCATGGGCCTCTTGGCTGCATCTCTGATCTGTCTTCTCCTTGTATGAGCTGAAAGTTTAGAGGGACGGCCAGGTCTTGGTAGATTTGCAGTGGTCTGATACTCCTTCCATTTCAATATTATCGCTTGCACAGTGCTCCTTGGGATGTTTAAAGCTTGGGAAATCTTTTTGTATCCAAATCCGGCTTTAAACTTCTCCACAACAGTATCTCGGACCTGCCTGGTGTGTTCCTTGTTCTTCATGATGCTCTCTGCGCTTTAAACGGACCTCTGAGACTATCACAGTGCAGGTGCATTTATACGGAGACTTGGTTACACACAGGTGGATTCTATTTATCATCATTAGTCATTTAGGTCAACATTGGATCATTCAGAGATCCTCACTGAACTTCTGGAGAGAGTTTGCTGCACTGAAAGTAAAGGGGCTGAATAATTTTGCACGCCCAATTTTTCAGTTTTTTATTTGTTAAAAAAGTTTGAAATATCCAATAAATTTCGTTCCACTTCATGATTTAGTCCCACTTGTTGTTGATTCTTCACAAAAAATTACAGTTTCATATCTTTATGTTTGAAGCCTGAAATGTGGCAAAAGGTCGCAAAGTTCAAGGGGGCCGAATACTTTCGCAAGGCACTGTATATATATATATATATATATATATATATATATATATATATATATTGCTGCGACTTTCTGTTATGTGGAATGTAATATACGAGAACCAAAATGGTGAGTTTTTTCCCCTTCACTTTACAACACCGTTTCCACGTTTGTTTTATTTGAAGTGTTTATAGTTAAATTTCAGTTTTCGTTTGCTTGTTCAGCTACAAAAAGGCACAAGTAAACCTCATGTTATTACTTTATGAAAACGTGTCGATGGCCACTGTTTAATGTGAAAAAACTTCAATAGCAAGGAATGAAAAAAAGAAAATAAATAAAATGTGTTGTCAACTTTATGTGCTGTTTATTTTGGGAATAAACAAAACAACGTTTAACTTGAACTGCTATTTGGCATCCTTTGTTTTGTAGTTAATTCACTGGAGTAAAGTAAGTCCTACACAACTTATTCTTTACTCCTGGGATATTTAACATGTTACATATTCTAAGGTCTTGCTGTAAAATAAAGGCACACACACACACACACACACAGGGCCATGGCCACGCCCCCTGCCGCTGCTGCTATGCTGTCTCTGCCTGCGTTCAGAGCAATATAATGGCTTTTATTACTTGTTGATAAACTAACGTATATTAAAATTATGAGCGAATACCCGAACATGAAAATACTATGTGCGTCGCAGCACTATAAAATACAATGCAGTGCCTCTCATTATGTACAATTATTTTTTTGTATTGCTTAACAAATTATTAACATACATCAAGAAAATACTCCTGCATGCAAACCCTTAGTATTTTATGAAAAAGGAATGAAACATTTACCAGAAAACCTACAGCATGCAGCTGTATAGCTGTATAGGTGCTGTATTTATAAGCTGTGCTTCCTGATTGCAAGTCAGTAATGTACGGTAAGCAACACAATAAGATTCTTGGGAGTTTCATGGTTTTTCATAAAATACAAGAACATAAATAAACTAAAAACTGTTAGAATACTGTTGACTAGATACTGTATTTATTTGCCTCAGTCAACACTGTTTGTTCAGTGTTCTCCTGAGGGAATCATCTTAATGATAATAAACTCCCCTGTTTACCTGAAATGCAACACCTGCACCAGTACAAATAATTTAAAGTGATCTGATTTAGTTAATCATGACCCTTCATCAATTATTAAGTGAGCCTTAGGAAAGTAGTGATGTCACAGCTTCTCCGGTTGCTTTTGTGAAAATGTATTCCATACATACATACTGTGACCTCTCAGTTTAATTAAAAGGGCAGTCATTCATTCCTATATCAGAGCTCAAAAGCACCAGCCTGATTCTCAAGTAACTTTATATGCATGGCTAGATTAAAATTTATTTCAGTTTGTGTGAGCATCAGGAATAAACAGACTAAAAATGAACATTATACTGTAGGTACAAAAATGACTTAAAATACAGGTTCTAGGTTGTGCATGCTGAGGAATGCTTCCAAAAAATATTTAACATTTGCAATATTCTGCATTTTACAGCCACACAATTTAACATTTAATGGGACATTTAAATGAAGAAATAAGTCGCTGTCAAGGTAATTTGTTACTAGATTTAGGCACTGAATGTTAGGCACCTTGATCATATTTTCCTATTCAAGCTTTTCATCTTACGTCTGTTGAAAAATCTTCTCATTCAACTGTTCAATTAGACAGTCCACACAATATAAAAAAAAAAAAAACTTGTAATAAATGGATACTTGACACGCTTTTCAAAGTTTAAAATCAAATAAAAAACTAAACATTTTTGATAAGATGAATTAGTCAACCCACACATCATTAGGTGGAATAATTAATGTATGATGTTTCGTGTCTCATCCATAGAACATAAAATGTATTAGTTTGCCTTTGATCCTCAGGGGTTGAGTTATGACAGCATTTCTGAAGCCACTGTGTTAATCTTTTGGTAATGTGAGGGCAAAATAAAATGTCTTCATTGACAGTAAAAGTTCATAGACAATTAAAAAAGGTATGCCAAAGACTATTACCTGCCGACTGTCTCTGTGGGAAGAAGTCGAAGAGCCACTCTTATGTGTCGGTGTTGATGTTTTGTGGACAGGAGTTTTCTCCTCTGAACTCATGGTTCTGAGATGGTGGGCACGTTGTTGATTCGCCATTGACACCCCAGCTATCTTTCCTCAGATAATAGAACCTCAGGATGCCAGTCTCAACTTAAAGGGCATTATTCCATTCGTGGAGTAGAAGCAGCCTGACAATATGTTACCTTCTCTTTACCTGAAACAAATAAACAACATAATTAAATACGACACTATTAACATTACATACTAAAGTTTTACACTGGTGCATAATTCATTTAGTTAAAATCAAAAAAATCATGTATGGATAGTACAGTAACTAGAGAATGGAATGCTGGCAGAGCGTACATGCTGTACATTAAACTACTTGTCAATGAGCGTTATTATTGAAAATGTGATCAATCATGCTGTTTTTAATCTTCAAAAAGACATATTACATCAAAGGCAGATCATTAGAATGTAAATAAATATTCCCAATATGAACTAAAGCCAAAATGACCCCCCCCCCCCCCCAAAAAAAAAAAAAACAGTAATAAGTTAAGGCATTCAGTATCCCCAGCAATATAATGTTTCTTTTTTTTATCACAAAATAGGAATAATTTGAATATTGTAAAATGCTTTCAACTGATTTTCTCAACTTATTTTGTACAAAAAATACAACAAAGCTGGGATCAATCTTTGAGCATCAGTATTATAATTTATTCCTTCAATCCGCACTGCTTAACTTTCACCCACCAACCTTGAAATGAATGAGTCACTGATGCGGGACTTAGATTTCTAGTTGTTTTGTTATTCTGAGAACAAATATAGGGTCAAAATGTACATAACTCATAAAAATAGTTATTATTTTTGTTTCTTTTTTTAAACAAATGGCACTGTAATATCCTGGATACTTAAAATATAGGTAAGGTAACATTTGCATATATTTACTTCATACACTTTTCCAATTGTGACTCTGAGGATGGAATGCCATACATTAACAACATGTAGCCAATTTAACACAGTTATCCTCCCGATCTTACAATTATGTTGCAAGTACAATGTGATAAAAAAGTAAGTACAATGAAGGACTTGGAATCGGAATTGATTCAAAGGGAATGGGAATTGATTTTAAAAAGGAATTGGAAATGGAATGAATGGAATACAGTATACTGCACACTTAGTTACAAAATAATATACAGCTAAAATTATCACAATAATGAGGATTATCTTAAATCATATCAATTACATTTTCAGTACAATAAACAAACAAGTCTGAAAAAAATTACAGACGATATCATGATAATTGATTATTATTTTTATTATTATTATTATTATTATTATTATTATTATTATTATTATCATTATTTATTTTTTTAGCAGACACCCTTACCCAGGACGAATTACAATTACAATTACAAACTATCACAGTGTAAAGTATCGCATTTCAGATTACAGATTACTGTTCAAAACCTGAAAATGTGTTTAAAGTCACTGTGTATACAGCAAAATAAGAAAGAATATCAAGTCAAGGCAGTTTATACTGCATGTTAGCACTGTAATTATCATAAAGCTTTAGCGCTTAACATGTCTGGGGAGACAAAACAGATATCCATTTACAATTCTCTAAGAATTTCTAAATGTATGGCATCCAGGTCAAACTTTCTCCAGCACACAGCAGCTCCCTGCATTTCAATGCCCTGATGCTAAGAAACGGTGCTTCAGGCACCAGCTATTGCCAACCAGAACAACAGGCTGGGGATAGACCTATTTATTGTTTTCCTTTTGTGCTGGGCAATCCTCTATGGCATGTAATTAATAATATGTCATGATCACATCTTCATCCACTCACTGTGCTGCATTCTGTAATACATGTAAAGCTATATAGTCACCTTTAGCTCAGTATCAGATCTAAAACAGTTAATTATTTTTTTCTTTTTTAGGTGTAATAATAATATCTATTTTTATATAGCACCTTTCATAGTGGACCACCATCATAGCGCTTTACAGAGGTAGGCTGTGAACTGTGGATTATATACAGAGTCACTTACAATAGGACATTGATTTAACATCTCATCCGCAGGATGGAGCACAAGGAGGTTAAGTAACTTGCTCAGGGTCACACAGTGAGTCAGTCAGTGGCAGAGGTGGGATTTGAACTGGTGACCTTCTGGTTACAAGCCCTGGACCACACAAGTGTTTTTTGTACGGTAATAATGAGTTTTCTTTTTTTTTTCTGTGCTTCAGTTTGATGTTTGGGAAAATGCCCCCTGTATTCATTATCAAAAGTGCACATGCTACCTTCGAAGTCCCTGAAGCTGGAAGAATTTGAAATATATTTCCCTGACTACACTACAGCACTGTTTTAAGGTATTCTTTACTTGTAAAGATGCCAGGTCAGTGGTGCACTTGGTTCCCCTACTACAGGTTAAGTTATGACTGATGATATTCTTTTCCCAGCTGCTGTGTGAATAAATGATCCACAGGTGCAAATATACACATTTGCATTCTATGACTCAAGCTAAATATGAAAACTATTGTACAAAGTATGTGCCTGCTGTTCAAACCCGTGATAGAGACTGTGGCAAGTTTTTTTTAAACCAAATTGTGCTCTCTTTGCCAATATATATATGATAGGCAAGTGTTTCTTTATTTCTATTTTTAAAATACTTCATACCTCTAATGGTCTTGTCGGTACATAGTGCTGATTGCATAAATCACACTGTATCTTAAAGGTGTGATATTCTTTAAGTACATCGTTTTAAATCAGGAGCCTGACCTATTAAATAAAACAGCCATTGCTATTCATCAGCAGGGCAATGCCACGAAACCAAAGTGATGATACTGTACTGTAACAGCGCTGGAAAATGAAAGTGATCTCTTTTTTTAAAAACGGCGATCAATGTAGAAAAATAGATGTGATAAAGGCAATCATGAGTCCCTGCATAATTATTTTTCCAAAAGTAAATGTCAGTTTACCCAACACATACACAGATAGTTAGAGCAGCAGTAAGATACTTCAGCTATCCCAGTTATTCTCTTCCAATGCTTGCAGTGTGACAATAGGAAAGTTAGCACCTCGATCCAACATGTGAAAGTAAATTAAATTTCACAATGCAATTTTATTGTACATCTGTAGGTATTATAATGAACTATTTCATTATAATACCTACACCAAAAACTACACCAAAAATTCTAACTACTGGAAATAAAACCATCTAATTGACTGCCAAATTCTTAATTTTCATGGTTTTGAATTTCATGGCTATGGCTGTTGGGTTAACAGCGGTATGTTTAACAGCATATATTTCTTAATTAGCATAATTATTAAACCCTTTGATCCATGAGTCTGTTAAACCACTGTGGCATTCAGTTGTTAAAATAAAGCTAATTTGATGGATTTTTAACCATCTGTCATGATCTGAAAGACTTCTCTCAAAGCCATAAGATTATCAAATACAAGTACTGCAACAGTAATAAATAAATAGAATAATATATGGGTCAGAATAAATAGTATTATCACATATGTCAAGGTTTTGGGCAGTATATTTGAGTTATGTTATATATTCTGTGTTTCTTAACTAGCTTCTGTTTGTTTTTTCAATTTTTCCAACTGAAGACAAAACAAGGTTTATGTAATTTTCCTTCTCTTTTAAAAGACTTGTTTTGAATTCTTCTGTTGTTTAGGAGTTCTTGTTATTCCTTGGTTGAATTTCAGTGTCTGTACCTGGTACTACTCTTTCACAGAGAACAAAAAAGGTCATGGTTTGTTTATACAAGTTTGAGATATATTTTTGCATGTGCCTACATATGAACATGAAGAATACAAGACTACATTTCTTGTGTTGTATTACCATGGTAACAAAATATGGTCCTGTAAAAAAAGTAATGACCTATAGATGATCTCCATTAAGTTGCTTTAAAGAACATTAAAAGAATATATTTTTATAACACATGCCTCAAGCAAACCTGAAATTGGTAAGATAATAACCAACAACAACAATACCTCATGCATGTTCCTGGTCACCTCCTGTCCAATGGTTAATCTCACATTTCCTGCCGTTTTATTTATCTCTCACAGCGGCATGTGAAATCATCCTGCTAACAAAGGATTACAGGCTGTCTGACAGGTTTCCGACAACAGGGTGATCAGTTCTGCTCCTGTGGTGTAGAATAAGCTATAATATGATGCACGTGTATACAGTACTGGCTAGCCGAGATTTCATTTGATTTATGGCGTTGCCGCTATCTTTATTGCAACTGTAAGGAAGCACCAAGAAACAAAACAAACATAAATTGGGATAATTCTGATGTTTTTTTGACAAATTTCTGCAGTTTTAGCATCGAGCAACTACAATTAGCATTATCATATCTTAGTATATGTTATCAAGTACTTTAAGCCCCTACAACACCATTTTGAATATTTTTCTTTTACCATATATTAAATAAAATTTCATTATAACTAAGTGTATTAGTCTGAACGCTTGACTATACTAAATTGAATTTCCCAAACACATATTTAGCAGACTAACATGTATTTTTCTCCAGTGGTATGAAATAGACACTGCTGTGCTCACACTCTACCCTTGTGTAAACCTGGATTTTGCACTGTGTTGGTTCTTCATGCATAAATTAGTCTTCTGGTAGGCTATAAGTTCACTATGGTTAGCATGTAAATCACTTCAATTAATCATTTTTTAATTTTCAAGGCTTCAATTTCTTTACAGTATCTAATGCAGCTGTATCTGATAATGCCAATGTGCCGGAGTAACTCTAATACTCTGCTATATTTCACAGTACATTAAGAATCCAAAAAGCTACATCTACAATATCACAAATAAAATAATGTACAACCAAAGTCCACTGTGGCTCAAATTAAAAGTGCCATGAGGACCTAACCTCCTGATAGGCCCTTGAGTTTAAGGATCTTGAGATAAGATGTGGATGTCATCCACCTCAGATAGTCTTCAGCAAAAGGAAATTGATCCCCAGTTTTTAGCCATGTTGACAGGATTACTTGATTTTTAATTCTGAAATCAGCTGTGCACGTAAATATTACTGGTCTTATGAGAGAACTTATAGGAATCGATTGGATGTCCTCGAAAGTACATTACAAGTGCATCGCAATTGCACAACTTTTAAAAAAACGGTCCCAGCTTCTGAATTAGGCTTTGGGGAACTGGATTATAAAGGGAAAATGAGTTAATTACTAAAAAAATTAAGAAAGTAAGTTGTTCCTGCTTCCTGACTCACTGTTAGTTTAGCAGAAGCTCACCCAAGTAGAATTGTTTTATTAAAATATTTAGTTATTAAATCACCTTTTTTATGACAGTACCGGTATTAAATATTACAACAACAGTGAAAGACAATATGTGTTGTACTGTAGGATAAAAAGAACAGTTCATGGTGGTGAGCAAGACCCTTGCATTCCGGATTAAGTCAAAATACTAATAATGTTTTAAAAAAAAAAAAGTGGTAATTAAAAAAACATAGTTGAGAGCCTGCCAGGGACCCGAACAGAGATCAGTCCAGTAAATTAACACCACACACAAAGTGCTGAGTACATTGACTGCTTCTTGAATCTCTCAGCAATTGATCTACTGAAAGACTAAAAAAAGACCTTCCTGAATCAGCAGTGAGTCATCAACTTTCTTAAATCACTTTGCAAAGGTTAATGAAATGTTGGATGTACAATAGCCGCAAACGCACATCAAAAACAAATGGAAGATTAACAAAAATGTAAAGAAATGCCAGCAGGAAAAGGACACATATTATAAGGATTATGCTACATCCATGCACATATTCCATGCTTTGTTTCAGATACAGGACCGCATTCTTGAAATGGCATATCAGAAATATACCCTGCAGTAGAGTTAATCCTGGGATCATCACTCATATTTCCATAACCAACACAGTGATTTCCATCTATACCCTACAGTGTAGTCTTCAATACAACATGCCTTTTCCAGTCACTTAAACTGGGTTTTTCTTTTATTTGCGTATCTCGTAGTGTTTGTCACCTTTGATGTTATTGCTTTACAGAAACAGCTTTTATTCAAAATATTTTTGTCAAAACCATAAAACGATGATGTGGTGATACCATTATAATTATGGCAAATCAGTTTAATGATTCCATTTGTTTTTATTCTGCATTACCCTTCACAGATCCCAGTCACAACTGTAATACAAAAATAATATGAATATACTGTAACTTAACTTACAAACACAGAGTGATTAGATTGCAAAAGGTTCATACATAGGATGTGCTAGTACAGTAGATACTGTAGTAGTCCTGCCCAAAGACCATTAATCACAAACTGGTTTTCATGAAAATATTTCACAGCCCGTTATCACTAGAATTCTTTCCTTCAGGTCCAAAATGTAAAGCTGCCAGACTTGATAAGGCTTGCTCATCAGATCAATAGATGGAATCAGATTGTGGTGCTGCCTATTCCATTGATTTAGGCTTGTCACAAAACACATGTTCCCCACTCCCCAACACATCAGTTTTGGTGTAATGCTTGGCTCTTGACCTGGTGTTTTATTCACTTCATCACCATTTTTCTCATTCCGATCCATACATTTGAAAAATTAACAGTTGTGAACAATTTAAAATCCGGTTTGTCAAGCTGCTATAGAATATACAGTACTCATATTCCATTTTTCTGTTGCACAAAAACATATTAAAAGCAGTGAGCAATGGACACCATTTTTTATCAAGTTGCCTTCCTTTCAGGGATGCAGTAGCTTCTTTCTAATCCATACATTATATGACAACAATCCAGCATACATTATCATTATCATTATTAATTAATACAACAGAGAAAGTCATTTTTCTAACTGCTCCATAAACCCAGTAGATCATCTCATTTTAATATTAAATTCGGACTGGCAGTGCTTGTGTCTGCAAACGGTCTTATACAAAGGTCAAAAGTCGCCTACTGTGTATCATGTTTTTGTGTATTGTAATTCTCATTTACACCTGTCTTTCTCATCTATCTGCATTATTTGTATTCAATAGATGCTCATTACTCTAGGTAATTTTCTTTCTCCATCAAAGCAATTTAGCATTTTTTTCCCCCCCATGGGTCTTCAGCTATTGACAGGATACCCGTGCAACACACTAAACCTCTCTTTGCATAACAGTTGCTTGGTAACAATGAGTTCTGCTGAATTACGGTAGAAATAAACCAGGTTGGTAGTAACTACTCCCTTTTTAAAGTTATGGAAAGAAATGCAGTCTTGTTACCATAAAAGGAAAAATACAGTGCTGCACTGCAGAATCTAACACTGATCTGACTGGGCTCACTCAAACTCAATGAAGGTAGTTGTTTTCAAGATTTCTAAAAACAGATGTCTCTGCATAAAATGCTAACCTTTATTTTTACTACCATGACCTGAAAAGGCAGGTGACAGTTTTAATTCAGCAAAATGGATTCTCTTGCACGGATCACTGTGAAAGCTTTTTGGTGTTCAAGATTAATGAATTTCTGCTCGAAGAATAATCATTCGAGTTACAGTTGGTGAATATTCAATCATTCTAATGCTACACTAGGCTCAGTGCATCTGTTTAACGGCAGTGATTTTAACGTGCAAGTGTAAATAGAGCAAGCTGTTTTCACTCTTTCTAGTGTTTTTAGGAGTTTGTGTTACTGTTTTAATGCACATTTTGAATTGTCTGATAGTTTAAATGTTAGTATGTTTACACAAAGTCTTTTAAACATTTAAATTTGAATCTACAGCCTTACTATTTTTCATGCTTTACCATGGTTAACTATGTATATTTACAATGGTATGCTAACATAAACTTGTACAAGGGTAGACACTATATACTGTACATTACATATAAACATACTATAGCCCACATGGTACTGTAAAGTTAAACAAATGAAAACAAATTGAAGCTCACACAGTAAATACCTCCATTAACATTTCAGTTATTCCACAGTAACCCTGTGCTTTTTTCATTTAAAAAAATAGAATTAAAGTTGAGAAAATAACTGTAAGACACAACTTGCTGAAAACAGACAACTTGCTGTACAGTAAATAAAATATATATTTTTGTACTGCAACTACTAGTTACTGTAATCTAACCTCATCTCGAATGGTGGTCCAAAGCTTTTATTTTAATACATGCACTAAAATACCCTGCATGGGGGCAGGGATTATGGTGCGTGCTCAGAATAGCTACCCTTGAGAACATATACAGTGGATCACTAAGCAGTCAAAAGATACTGACAACAACAGCGTTGTCTATTTTTGTCATGAAATCTGATTTGAATGTTTGCTATGTGAAGCTGCAACCAATTTAGATTCATATCAGGAAACCTAGCCTATCTTCTTGTTGAATTCTGGCATCAAACTGAATGCCCTTCTGAGCTTTGCAGCTATGTAATCCAGGCTTAAATACAAGCCTGTGTAGATTTATCCTCACACCAGTTGCAAAATGTTAAATGCAAAACATATTCATAATCAATCTTATTGTACAAAAGAACCCAACTCTGCCAGATGGTTACCTTTCTATTAATATGGGTTTACACCAAATACCCAGAGGTCAGTTATTTCATTCATACTGATTATCCTTCCTTTGCATAATTAAATGTAACAACCAATCTCCAGCATGGAGATCACTTTACAGGTAAAGTATCCAAAGCTTCAAAGCACTGTTTGTTTCTGCTGAATTAAACATGAGCAATTCTATCTGTATCTATCCCATGAAAGATAATCAATTTATTGTTAATAAGGATGATCAATCTATGTGGAGAATCCCCTGTTAGTATTAAAAGTCAATGTTACTGATAAACAAGAGAGTGGGACTAGAAACCTGAAAGCTCATTAAACATCAGTCAGTGTGCTTGGTGGTCATGACAATAATAATCACTGCATAGCGGTGAAAGCACTTTTCATTATAACCCTTAACAGCAGCTGTCTTTTTCAAACCTTAATCCCATTTTTACAACCTTTATTTTACTTTTTTATTGAAATAATGAGCTATTAATGTTTAATTTATTTTTTATGTTGTCTTTTACTCATGCTGTTTAAGATCACCAGCACAATTAAAAGTAACAATCTCCAGGATTTAGGGTCACCTTTGAAGTAAAGCATAACTACTTCTGTCTTGCATATAGGATAAACACATACTGGTAATTAAGCAGCGAGGAGCCTGAGCTTCTGGTGGGTGATGGCACGTCATACAGAAAGTGGTTCATGGATGAGCATATAACTACTGAAACAAATATGCTTGCAGAATCTTCTATATAATACAGCTAGTTGCAGTATGAAATTGTAAAACACAAGTTTTGCTCGTGAACATGTGAAGAGCGAATCCCCACCCCAGTATTAGCTGTCCACATTCAGCACAGAAGCAGGGCAGGGCTGAAAGACGTTGGTGTGGGTTGTTCTCAAGGTTAAGCGTATACCAGGCTGCTTGGCTCTGCAGACCTCCTTCACAACACCCTCTGCTACATCAGCAGAACACTCTGGTTTCATCTCCTTGCATGATGTATCGTAGGACTCCTTACACTGTCAATGACCATAATGAAACAGTGCAGTTTTATAAATGGGTCACAAAGCAGGAGAAAGCTTCACTAACAGTGAACTACTGTATGGTTTATTATGTCTGCATTATCAGTACTGACCAAAAGCTCAGCTTTTGAAGAATCACTATGACTTAAGGTTTGCTGCATATACATGTTTTTATATAAGTTGTGTAGAATGAATGCATATTATGGTGATGCTTATACTAAGAGAAGTGAAAACGCATTTAGATGTATTCTGTTGGTTTGTTGAAAACTGTTTATTATGTTTTCTTTGATGTCACAACCAAATGTGCACATATATGGGAGGAAATTCAGTGCATCATGACTCGTGGATCCTCATAACACTGACAATGTAAATTGCTCATTGGACATCATTAGAATATTCTTTGGACATAATTTCAAAATGTGAACATCTTAAACCCATTACTCTTGTACATCAATTATAGTACGGTGCAAAATAAGAAATGAACATGACTCAAATATTCATACAATAATTTAATTACTAGATTAACAGATAGGGAAACAAACTGGGTTTGCAATGGCCTTTCAGCTCAAGTGTAATGGGCTTCCTTTCTTTCTGCAGGTACCCACTTAATTGCATGATTCATCCAATACGGTACATTACATTACATCAAAACCTGAACTAAATAGCACTGTAATGCAATTAACCCCTTAAGGTACACAAGGAATTGAGCGGTTGTTCAAACAGTTTCTTCTTAAAATACATTTGAGAGTGACTCAAGTATCACGAGGAAACTGACAATTTGGATGAGCAGATCCAACCTGTCAGTAAATTTGAAACCCTGTTTTGTGCATCTTCTTGCAAAAATAAGAAAGTTAGCTTCATTTTTTTTTTTTTTTTTTGGGACACATGTCCCTTGTACCTTAAAGGGTTAAAGCATGTGCTTAATAGTTCTTGTCTGTTTGTTGTCTCTTTTTTGTTTAGTAATGAGGAAGATCTTGAGCTTTCTAATAAACACACTGTAGCTAAAGCACAGTACAAGGGCTGGGACTGGGACTAATAAAGGCAATTCTTGGCGGAAATGGTTGCCCTGCAAAAAAAAAAAAAAAAAAAAAACACATTCCCAGTCACAAGCAACAAAAAAGCTACACGGATAATTTACTATTCTAAATTTACAAGCATGACCGTAGCTGATAATAACTCAACAACACATTTTGATTAAAAAACTATTGGTTGTCATGGTGGTTTTAGGCTATATAAAAGATAGAGTGTTATACACGCAGGCCTCATGCTAGTTAAAAAACAGATACATCATAAAACTCTCTCAGTCCCACATAGCCTAAAATACACATCTATTGCTGATTGCAGGACTGGTTTTATATATATATATATATATATATATATATATATATATATATATATATATATATATAAATAGTATGCTGGTAAGATCCTTGTGATATGCTGGTCATTACATCTTACTGCCTGATCCAATGCACAACCCAGATACCAAATGTATCCCATTCGTATTGCAGTTTCAAAAATGCACTACATGTATGTAAAAGGACAACTTTATAATACTTCGAATGGCATAAACTTGAAAGTATAGTAAGGGCCTGCAGCAGGAATATCGCTGCAATTTAGTCCGAGAATAACAGCAGCCCGGTGACTATAAATGGAGTGTTTGGCTTAAACAATTATAAAGGGGAAAATGAACGGAATTAGTTGAAGTTTATTTTTGTCAGCTTCTCATTTTTTCAATCTGTTAGCCATTTTGCTCAGCAGGCCAGTACAAATTGTGACCACAATTACACAGCAGTATAGAAGGACATCCCTCTTCTGCACCACTCTGTGCCATCTATTTGACACAATTCCCTTGACTGCAATATATACAACCATATCTACCCTAAATATTATACACTAATAAAATACATTAACCTGACATCATAAAATTTCCATCACTATTCCTTACTCATTTACTGTCTTGTTCACTTTAAGTCAGTGGATGCCAATTTGCTGTTTGACCTTCGAATAGGAAGAGCAATAATCCATGTTACACCAGATTTCTGTAGTCAACCATGGCTGTATTGCACTGCAAACTCAGTACCATTGAGATTTCACTATAATAAGATATCCCATATGCAGTTACTTTTTAACAAACTCATTTGTACTGGAGTTTTAATGTACACTATGTATTGTATTATACAGAAACAGCCAGATAAAAAAAAAATAAAAAATCATCATGACTTCCCTCATAAAGCTACATTTCATTCACAACTTATCTAAGCTCTTACCTTATTGTGAAAGAAGAAGAAGAATGCAGTATTGTATTCGATTTTTAAAGAGTTGCTATGGTTTAATGTAATTTTAAAATAATAAATAACGGACTGCATAATTGCAAATACCGATGTCACTGGTCCTTGATGCACTGTCCATGGGGGAGAGGGCATTGGTTCAGTATTGTCTCCCATCCCCCCCATAGGAGATATGACCTCATATGACCACCACCTGCTATATAACCTACCCCGACAGGTCCTACCTATATTATTATTATTATTATTATTATTATTATTATTAATAATAATAATAATTAATAATAATAATAATACATTCAGTGATCAAGCAAAAAAGTGAACAAGTGAACAGTTGCCAATGAATGCTATAGCAATCCCCAGTAAAGCACATGAAAAACAAATTGACTTACCAGGTATTACCAGGGATTTACTGTCTTGAGAGCATGTCTTTCGCTGCAGGAATTGATGCTTGCTGCTGCTTCCAATGCCGTAGTATGTGATGATGCTGATGCAGTTGTGGTGTCACGTTAAAAACGGTCTGTGCGTTCTGATTCTACTCGCGGCAAAACCAGTCTCGCTTTGTTCTGTTGAATATGTTGTTTAGCTGAAGCAAGCGGAAGGTGAATTCCGGGAAGTCCTGTGAGGGTTCACCCGTTTCTTGTTTGCAGTTTGCCCGTAGCTCAGCTGCTGTCCTCCCTGCAGAGAGAAAGCTCGGAATTTACTAATAACCGGAGTGGAGCACTGGGCTGGGCTGTGAGGGAGCACGAGAAATTCGATTCCCTGCACTTGTCTGAGCGCAAAACACAACAGAATATTTTCGCTCATGCAAATAAACCCCTCCCTGTTCTAGAATTGCAATGAAATTGGCTCCTGGAGTTTTTCGTATGGTAGGGCAAAATAGATACAAAAGATAAAATATTTATTAGAAGGAAAAGGTAGGGATTTCTTACTGTTTAAATATTATGAGGATGTCCCTTGCACTTTTCATACAGCTGTTTGTTTTGTTTTGGTGTTTGTTATTTTGTGCACATTTACCAGAAAGTATTTTGTTTTGTTTAGAAATAACATATTAACCTGATGCAATACAAACACAATCAGTAGCTACATTTTGTTTGTTTCTTAGAACTCAGATAAACGTTTACATACTTTAATTAAAACACTGATGAACTCACTCATGTTATCTGTTCAATAAATCCTACAATATAAAGTATAAAGGTGTGTCTTAATGTTGCAAATTGGTTTCAGTCATGATAGGATGGACAGGGCTGATAGTATTCAGTTGGTAGGTGTTTCGGTATCCAAATTAGAGATGTTTCAAAAGTTCTGGAGAACAGACCCCCAACAAATTCCATTGAGTAGTGATCACACATCCCTCCTGTACATTCTAAACACTCTGAAGACTTGATGCCACATCCAATCAGGCTATCCTATTTATATATTCAGGCAAGGTTTTTGAAAACAAATTGTAATGCATGTCCAGAATTAATAATAATAATAATAATAATAATAATAATAATAATAATAATAATAATAATAATTGTTTATTTAGCAGACGCCTTTATCCAAGGCGACTTACAGAGACTAGGGTGTGTGAACTATGCATCAGCTGCAGAGTCACTTACGATTACGTCTCGCCCGAAAGATGGAGCACAAGGAGGTTAAGTGAATGGTAAAACGGACAAGGATACAGCTCTAATTCAAATACAATTCTCCATCTGACAAACATGTCTGTGTCTTCCGTCTTTCCTTGTAGCAGCTATTCGTAGATGTCACTCACAACATTTTTAAACAACCATTTCAAGACCCTGTGTTGTAAATATTGCCCTTAGTTAAGAAACATATTTAGTATATGGTTTCTAAGTCAGAAAGCTGTTCTGATCATGATGATCTCAGCGAATATTCATTTCAACATTCACTAATATTTTTGTTCCAAAAAAGAGAATACATTTAGACAAATGGACATTTGTTAATTGACTCTTACATTAGGGCTTAACTGTTCTTCTCACCATATGGTTGAACATGACTACATTTATTTATAATTGCTTATATACTGCATCCATATATAGTAAAACACATCCAGAATACTGCTCTTTTTCAGAAAGGTATAGCTAAAACAATTAGGTGAACCATAGTGATGACAAAAGACTATCATATTTGAACAACATTTGTAACACTTTGTTTTTAAACTGATACATTGCAATTAACTTCCTTAAATAAACACAATGGTTTAAATTAAAACCATTCACTGCTTCCCTTTATTTAACAACTGTAATCTATTTCTATGAGTAACCATTGTTAAATGTATTTCTACCCCCACAACATAGAATCTTATTTTTGGTGTGATGGGTTTATAGTTTTGTGTTATCATAATTATGTTAAGTATATCTTCCAAGTAATTAACTAAGAATTATTGTGAAATGCTGTTTTCCAATAATATTCCAAGCCATAGTACTGGGCATGCTAAAATTCTAAATTCATTCAGAGTACATTATTATTAAGCATGGTATCTGGAATGTGGAGCAACACGGCAGGCTAATAATGGATGAAGATCTCTTTATATTATACATTTCTCATATGTTTTCTTTACTTGTTTGGGAAAACAAGAAATATTTTAAAAACCTTGCAAAAATGATCTCTCAATATGTGGTAGCATTCCAAAAAAATGTCTACACATCTGTTTGAATTTCCATGAAATACAATGTTATTCAAATATATATAATATGCATTAGTCAGCCTCTTCCTTAAATGCACTTTACTTGCTCTTATCTGCCCCCTATTTTACTGCATTTAATCCTGTACTTGAGTACTGTTATCTGTCAAGTGTTATTTAATCTGTAGTATTTTGTATTTAATCGTATCCTGATATAACTATCACTGACACTGTTATCTGCTCCATTATTGAATCGTATTTTGTCATACTTGTACTTGCTAGAACCAAAGTAATTGTATTTATCTTGCTCTTAATTGTATTATTGCTTGTACTGTGATTCTTGAAATGTATTTTTGTTTACGACTGTAAGTCGCCCTGGATAAGGGCGTCTGCTAATAAATAAATAAATAACAACAACAATAATAATAATAATAATAATAATAATAATAATAATAAAGAGCACAGACATCTTTTTATTACTCCTGTCAACTACTGCAGAGAGTTCAACACTAACTGAAGATTGGTGGTATTTTTTTTTCCTCTGTGCTGAACAGGCTTGGGGAATAATATAGGTGATGACAAGAAAAAAAAAATGTGTATAGAATCAAAAAGGTACTTTAAGTACCAGGTACATTTAAAAAAAAAAAAAAAAAAGTATTCTTAAGTAATTAAACCAATAAACATCTATCATGCTCCTTTAATTTATTGTTAAAATAAAACAATATGTTCATTTTATTTTTATTGACTATACCCTTAGATTCATCTTAAGATCCTTTTGACATACAATTCAAACTTGAATTTACAACATACAAAATATAGCTGCATGAAACAAGCTCTATAGTTCACACAAATGCATTTCCAGTGTGTATACTGTATAATAAAGTCCTGATGATGTGTTTGTTAAATAATACACCGGTATTTACTTGCAATGTTGACATTATTGAAGTTATTACAGTTTTTGAGACATGGATAATGTATTTCACAAATTCATTTCAAGTTTAAATTTCATTACATGATGTTGGTCAGTCTTAGAGAGAAAGGATGGATTGGGGTTTATAAAACAACGCTTTTAAACTGGATAGTCCATCTGAGGTTTGTCTCACAAGAAGCAGGACGATAATCTACAATAACATCTTGTAATACTGTCCTGCAGGTTATCTTTGCAAAGATAAAAATGGCAAACTTGAGACAGGTATGAATATTTAACAAGCAAGTAAAAAAATATTCAAAGTTGATCTGTCCCCACACCAACAGACATATAAAAGATGCAAAACCTTCCTGGCAGCTGCAATGATTGAACGTGGTGTTACATTTACATCTAATTTGCAACCTATTATACCTGACTGGCATTAAGTCACTTGGGATAAATCCACAGATGTGGCTTATCTAGTCATCATAGAGGGCAGAAATTTTGGTACTGGGACAGTGCAAGTGAATGGTACATAGGGGGCGCTGTTGTTATGAGTGTTAACATTATGGTTGCATTATGATAAATTAGCTGAGGCCACACACACATCTTTAACACAGATAGGCTTCCCAATTTCTTATTGCATTATTGTGTTCCTGATGGCTTATTTTGCGTCAGTACAAAAATTAGGCACTCTACTGTACATAGTCTATATAAGCCACAGCATGTGTGGATATACTGCAAATCAATCAACGTTATACCAATCCCTTTATAAACTCTGTTTATAAATGTCTAAACAGACTGAGTACAGTGTTAACAATTCAGCAAATTAGCAAAGCCTAATTTTTTACTTTAATCATACAACGATTGAATGGTTCATTCCTTTGACAACTCTATTAACGTTTCAAGTACCTTTCTTCACTTTCTAATACTGTAGCATATTTAAAAATCATTAGCAGCCAGCTTTGCACAACTGTAACGGATCTACTTGGTTTATTTGCCACATGGGTTGTAAATCCCTTCAGTGCAACAGAATTACATTCAGGGTGATTATAAAGTAAAACATTTAATTTAGAAGGTCATAACGGCAAATGTACGGACGACTTGTACATTAAGGGCAACATATGAAGTGAGGTCCTATAGTTGGGCGTATGGCCGTACACTGGCATCAGCACATCACATGTATATTCTAAAAGGGGCTGATATTAGGCATTTTCGACCCATGGCACTCAAGATCTTGAGCCGTTAATCCAGCAGATTTTGCATGAAACCCAACGCTAAAGATCCCATCTGACAGTAGATGGAAAATGTTCCATAAATCTCAAACGTACCACTGAAAATGCTTAATGCAGCATGTTTCAATCTACTCTGAGAAGTTGTTGTAAAAAGTGGCTATTGAGAGCTTTGGTTGTAAGGTACAAACTGTAAGATAGGAGGGGCCCTCTATGGCCATACCACGTATGAATCACTTCCCATTTAACCCTTAATGTATCAAATCCAGGTGGTTTATATTTCATGTTTTGAATTCAGAAAACAATGTTAAAAAAGCAACTGTCTATAAACACCAACATGTACTATAGTAAATAGATCATTTCTGCCAACAAAAACAGTAGACATAAGTTATTTATATTAATACATAATATTATTTAGTAATGATATTCTTTCAATAATAATATACTGTAGCGTTGAGGTAGGACTATAATTATTTTTAAATAATGGTGAGACTCAGACAACTACAGTATTTCTCAATTAACGCTCAGAGAACTTTTTATTGCTGTTATAATAACACAAGGTCCCTATGTGCTGAGACCATGTCAAAAATAACAAACCCACCTCTAAGCTATCTCCCCATGCACTGTTCTGCCCTTCTTTCTAACTCTACTCTCCTCTCCACCACCCTACGTCCTGCAATCCGGCACTATTAGACCATCCCTCTTATACCTCAGAATTACTCAGTACTCCTACCAACCGTCACGTGAACCCCCCCCCTTTTATATGCCAACCCGGTGGGGTTCCCCCCCACCCTTTTCACTCTCTACCCTAATCAGCTGTCCGCTGTCTTTCCCGCTGTTCCCCTGTCCCTGTAAGTAAGCAGGTGCCAGTTAATTCAATAAACTGTTTATTGTCCTTATCATTTAAACGTAGCTTTTATTATTCTACACATAATTTATGAGGTTAGCCACAAGAAGTTGAATAATTATCCATGTCAGACTGTTGTCTAAACCCAAACAAGTAAACTCTGCCATCTTGTGACCAAAGTAAAAAGGATCAGCTATGAATGCATGATTGGTGATACCTTACACTTCACATTCCTGTTTCATTGAATTTTTATTTTAATTGTAATATTTTATCATATTCTTAACCACAAAAACACATTAATAAATATTTAAATCAATGAATACATAAATCAATACATAGACATTGCTTTCTTTCTTTATCTATCTTGATATTTATTTCTTTCACTATCAAATATAAACACTGCCATTTAATACTGGATGAAACGAAAATACTCAATAGTTCTTGTTCAATTGTATATTAGTGAAGATTTTTATACATAAAGATCGTCATACTTTCATATATTCCTACTTTCAAATTTTAAAAAAATATATTGTAACGACCCGAACATTTGCTTTGTTGCAGGACTGTTCAGTTTGTCTCTTATGTTACATGTATTGTAAGGGGGACGGGTCACGTCGTTACTTAGCATGGGAAGGGAGAATGTGTGTTGCTGTTTTCGGGGGTTGCAGAGCATGGATGTGACTGGTTGATGAGCCGGACAGCGGTGGGAAACGACGGGAGGTTATAAGGGGGTGCATGAGCCTGGGGACTGGAGACAGTCCAGCGCTGAACTTGAATGAGAAACTGTGGGTGTGACTGAGCGAGTGTGTGAGCTGTGACCAGAGAGAATATGCAGTGAAAGTGCCAAGACTAAAACTTAGGGTTATTATTTTGGTGCCGTGAATTCTGGCCCCTGACAAAATAAAACAAAGATTTTGAGAATTCAAGACTAAACATGAAAACTTTACAATATACTAAATGAACGGATCAAGTTTATAATGATAATTTGCAAAATCAGATGAAAGCTTTCAATACAATCGAGATAATACATAATCACGATTTACAAAATCTTGTTCTTCTCCTTACTTGTTAAAAACTGTAACTTTACTGTTATACTATTTAGCAAATGTTGTAAAATGGAAGGACAAACTCTGTGGTGTGAAAGCTAGGCCGTGTGCATTGCAAGCTGCATTGGAAGCAGATCTTGGGTTGCAAAAGTATAAAAAATGAAGTAATGTATTTTATTTTATTTCTGTGTAACAAACACATTTTTTATGTGAAAAAATGTAGCTGATTATACTTTCATTCCAACTACATAACCGCTACGCTACACAGATTCACATCTTAACCCTTTCAACAGACTGGGTTACTATTTACATTCACCCTATCCAATACATTGCCTCAATATTGGAAAAAAACGTCAAGTTATCAAAAGTGCCCAGCCATTTAACTTGGCTTGTGTTTTTCAGGCACAATAAAAGCAGATTGAATTTGCATCAAAAACACAAGCCAAGTTGGTAGAAACAATTGGGGCAACCTTGCTTTTACAGTTGTGCCTATTTGCTTTGTGCTGGCAAGGTTGCCCCAATGCACTCTTGAAACTTGGCTTGTGTTTTTGATATCTCTCCACTTTAAATGGCTGGGCACTTTTGATAACTTGGTGTTTTTTCACATTTCCAATGTATTTTTGTTTCAGATTTTATTTTACTATTAGTGCTAAAAAAAGGAAATTACTTCAGCACAATGATAAAGAGGAGCAATTAAAAAGAGGCCCATGCTTTTAGCAACCACATAGCGTTTAAAGTTAAATGGAGAGCAAGACAGAAATCCTGTTAGACAAAATAGCTATATGTTGATTGGGATACAGCTCAAAATACTTGGAGTTAGTACATACAAAGGGCAACATTTCTAACAGTGAATATATTTGTGTGCATTTTTGTACTGTGCAAAACACCATTTAAATAGCTAAATCGAATATTTAAATACAGTGCACTCCGTTTATAAGAATCACTTCCATTGGTTTGATTCTTATAAGCAGTTGATTCTTAAAAGTGGATCGATATGATTACAATTAACAAAAGCGTGCCTCCACGCATCAGTAGTTTAAATACAGTATACAAATGTCAATGGTGCTCAATCACTGAGGACAATACATAAAAACAATCAAAACAAGTCCTCATGGGTAAGCAACTTGTTATATGATCACGATTATGTTTACTCAAGTCCGCAGAATCCTATTTTACTACAGTATACTTGAGATCGTCTCATGAGGGTGCCTAGTTTAACTGCTGTGCAGTATTACATGTAATGGCCTTTGAATTAAAATGACATTACAGTACAGTATTCTACTGTCAGGACTACCACTGCATTTCAGCGTGTGTGGCTTACTTTTTTCAGTTGCGATGCAAATCTCAGTTTTTCACTAAGCGGGGATGCAAAGTACCGCAATCTTATAAGCGGATTGTTTGATTCTTACAAGCAAAGCATTTTAGCATGGTTAGTATAGGAATGATTTTGTCCCAGTGGTTTTGATCACTATATGCGGTTGATTCTTATATCAGTAATTCTTATGCACGGAGTGCACTGTAATTAAAAAAGTCCAGTGGTGGTGCTGCTCCATTGGGTCTAATCTATAACTGTCTCTCACAAAAAAGTGTTAAAAACTCTGAAAACAATAGAAATGTTGTGGGTTGCTTGTTGCTGTTTTTTGTAACAAAATAAATCATATACATCACTGTACACCTCTTAAATTTGAAATAAAAACATTTTTTGGGCTGTTGAAGTACAAAAATGAACACACTGATTTAAAACACTGACTTAGTGGAAACTTTGTAATAGAATTTTAAAATGCACTTTTGATATCACTAAATGATCATAAAACATCAACAACTTCAACGCTGTGTTTCTGCCGTTGTTCTCCACATGGCTGTAAGCAGTGAATGAATACTTAATAGGTCTAACAAAGTTAGCTTCTTTTTCTCTAATGCTGCTTATAGCTGGCACTGTGACTGCTGTGTGTTACAATAGCTTCAACTGAAACACATGAACTCAAATGTAACACCTAAAATATTCATGACTGCTTTGCCCGGTATTCTGCTTCTGATGCCTGAGAAGCTCTGCGAGGTCTAGCCGTTTGCACTTTACTAACTCTGCAGCAAGGATTGAAGCACTGTCTGGAAAGCGGGACATTCTGTTTCTGCAGTAGGTGAGCACATCTATAATCTGCTCGCGTACATCTTTAGGATGTCTCAGTTTTATTGATTGCATTCCACTGTGAGGAACACTCAGCCTCCTGGCTAACTCGTAGGCTTCATTTTTCAGTCCACTTGCCAACCACCTCATTGTCTTCATAACAAAGGATCTAAAATGGGAAATTCGTAATACTGTTAGAAACTGCAGACAACCTGGTGTTATACTCAAATTGTTATGCAGGTAAAATTGACGATTCCACACATGACATTTATTTCCAGTGGAATATACTGCATAATGCTTAGGTGTCATAAAATAAACTGGATAACAGCTAAACAGAAATGTAGATACTTGAAGTATTTTTAATTTCCAAAGGGTCACTATTTTTGCTATATCAATGAATGTACTTCAGGATGGATTAGATCTAAAAATACATCCTCCCCCCCCACCCCCCCTCACATATGCACACATGCCTGCTTAAGAAAAAAACAAAAACAAAACATAAAACCTCTTCGTTTAACATTCAATAAGCCTAAATACAGACAGGCTTTGGTTTATTATTGTACTGCAGTGTCCTACTGTTTGATAATTCCAGACACATTTCACAGTGCTCAAACACAAGGGGTCAGACTTATCAAAAAATTTACACCAAAATGCAATTTGCATCTTTCTGTTACCCGAGTAACCCAGAAGGTTATTTAAGGACTCTGAAACTGTTCTTCCTAGTTTACTTGAATTCCATTCTGATGTATATCTGCCTTGGCTGGCACACCCTGTTCTAACTGAGCACTACAGAATTCAAAAATATGCTACCAGTGTCAGTTCTTCTATAATTTAGACAAATGTTATTGCATGTAAAAAAAAAATAAAATACCATGAATGTTTAGAGGACTCTCAAAATGTGCTGGAATATGCACTCCAATAGAGGAATTAACATTTCTTCAGCTTTCCTAATGGATTCATATTTACTGAATTTAAACAGATGCCTGCTGCGTAAGACTATGGAAGAGAAACATTTCAACAAGAAAACCCCAGTCAACACTATATCACATCCAAACGCTCATACCTGCACAATAGTGCATCTTAAGGTTTGATGCTTATTAGATTTAAAAAAACATTAAACCAATTTCTTTTCAAATTCTCACAGTTGTGATGCCTGCAGCAAAATCCATAAAAAAAAACAGTATAGTGCAACATTATTTACTTTCTTCAACTATGTGTCTGCAGTAGCTGGTGGGGCATGAGATTTTACTCTCCAGCCGAGAATAAGAAAACAGCACAAACACTGTTCATTGAACACAATCTTAACAAGTATATCAGTGGCATATATAACACAACATCAGAGCTGTCCTTATCAAGAAAAAATAAAATCACTATGATCTATATAAGCACAAATAAAAATGTGAGTTTAACACACACACGGACATAAGCCTACATATAAGAGCCGTAAAGGACCTGCTGCTTTCTCCTTAGCAAGTTTTATCAGTTACAAAAGGGGATCTGCATACCATTTTGTGTCTTGCAGTACTGTACTGTAACTTGCATAATGCATGTTTCTCTAATACTCTTCAGCCAAAGAGACAATCAATTTATTTTCACACTCAAGCCATAAATGGTGTTATCAGGGATATGAATTTATAGCACAATGCAAAACTAAATATGTGTAATTTAATCTGGACTTAAATTGGTTGCTCAGTTAAATACATTTTTTTGAATTTATTTTTTTCATTTTAAAAACCTCTCACCTTTGACTGGAGTGTTTGAAAGGTCAATGGAAAGGTTTATTGAACATCTATCAGTTGGGGGAAATCCTGAATACAGATTTCATTTGATATAGGTTATGCATGTGACCTTTGCTCAGAATATAATGGCAAAGGTCAGTTGCTTTTAATTATTATTATTATTTTTTTTTTTACATGTTTTGTATTTTTAAATTAGGTTAAAATGTGCTTAATGTGCTTATGTCACTTGGCTATACAGCATCTATACCACAGTGTATTCTATTCTGTTAGTACCTTCAAATCTTTACTTCCAAACTTCAAGGGGCAAGACCTTAGAAGAATATAAGAAAGTTTACAAAACAAGAGGAGGCCATTCAGCCCATCTTGCTTGTTTGGTTGTTAGCAGCTTATTGATCCCAGAATCTCATCAAGCAGCTTCTTGAATCCATTGATGGTATATCACAATGATCAATTTGGCAGGGAAAGACCCTGGTTTAAAAGTGTTTTTAAATTAACACCCAATACAACACAATTTTTGCATATTATCCTCAGGCATATATTTCTTACCTTAGGAATAGTAGTTGGCAAAACACACACAATCATTTCCACACTGCTTTGGGCTGGTTCCCTTGTCTAGCTTTCCACCAAACCTTTGTAAAAGTAATTTCCATACTGGTCTTTTTCTTTAACCTGCAACTCCACTTGGTTTGGACGATGGTAATGGAAAATGATTTTGGGGTCTGCATTGCCATCTACACTGGCTGCAATGTTGCCATTTTGGAGAACCTTATTACCAGTCCCTGTGCCTCTGCCAAAAGGAAAGCCTTGCTTGCCCTTTGTCCATGTAGGCCACTATACCCAATCTGCTTTAATTGCCAAGCTTCCACTTCCTCCAATGGGCAGCACTGAATCCTGATGAGGTCTGGCTGTTCACATGGCTTACTAATAACAATGCACACCTGTTTCAGCTTTAAGGTATGTTCAAGCAGTACAGAAACTTGTTCTATTTTAGTTTTAGTAATTTTAATTAGCAAAATTACATTTCTAAAGATTTTGGACAGTAAGGCTGATTTTGGACATGCCTAAGTGTTTTAATCAAATAGAAGCACTGCAACATCAGCTCAAAGGAAACCTCGCTTTTTAATTTTTTTTTTATTATCTAGATCAAAACTGTGGCAGATCTAAATAATGTCATCCTTTAACTCTTTATTAATCCAATTAGTGTAATCCATGCAGTGTTATTAAAAACTCATTTTAATACACTTAATGTATCTGGATAAGTTGCAAAGTAAACAATTCCTGGCTTTTCTGGTACTATAATACATACACAACACATTACGTTTGTATCATCTAGATTTGCATTAAAAATACCAGAGGATCAAGGTTAACAACCAAATTCAATATACAGAAAGATGCCCGCTGTGGCTGGCACGGAACATAGTTGAATGTAAGATTTGCATGCAACATGTCCCTCCAGAGGAAAAGAAGAAGGAAACCATGCTGCAATGATGTAACATCAAAAACAGAGTAGAGACACAGAATGGATTATACCTATTCATACCTCTAGTATAAAAGGCTTTTGTATGGTTAGCCCATTTGCAACATTAATGCATATTCTTGGATCAACTGCTGACTTGGATGGACCAGGTTCTAACTGTCTCTTTGTTAAAGTACAGGACAATACAACAAACTTCAATTTATTGAGTGCGATCTCTGCAAAGAAACCCGGAAAGGCACATCAGATCAGAAAGTAATAAAGATCTCACAGCTGCTTATCATTGGTAGGGTAATTATTTACTCATTACACACTTCAGAGCGAAACAAAGTGATGTGCTTATTCGTCTTTCAGAGCACTTCCATGGAAAGAAAACAGAAAACAACAGTGTGCTGAGCAAACTGTCTGTGACAGTTTACTCAGAATTGAGGTTATGTTTAGAGAAGTACAAAAAAGAGACGCCTCAGCCATTTCAAATTACAAGTGCTTTTACTATGTAAGCCACTCAAGACCCTAATGCAGGGGTCTCCAATCCTGGTCCTGGAGGGCCGGTGTCCCTCCAGGTTTGTGTTCCAACTGTACCCTAAATCAATTAATTGGGCCAATTATATTTCTAATAAGCACTTAATTTCTCCAATTAAGTAATTTAGGGTATGGTTGGAACAAAAACCAGGAACAGGATTGGAGACCCCTGCCCTAATGAAAGGTTTCTTACAGTAGATTAGGCTACAATTTTACAATAGAAGCAAACAATTTTGTCGAGGTTTTTTTACATCTCAAAATGCTTTGAGAATAGGTTGCTTTGAGCGATGGATTAATAACACAGCACATGTAAATATTATATAAAGGAACTGTTGTAAGTATTTAAAAATAAATATGCAACAATACATAGTACCCATGAGCAACAGTAAATGGTTTCAAAGGTGCAATAATTTAACACAGTGGCAACTGATATATAGCACTTAACACTGTATGCATTCATCCCACTCTTGCTTTAAATCCCCCCAATGCTTTTGAAACACATTTGGCACAGGTGTAAATGGGTTCAAGAAAAGACACTCCTTTAAATACCGTATCTTGTGATTTTTAAACACATTATCAGTGGTGACAGGGAAATTTGACTCCCAGTTTATTCCATCATCACCCGTTTTTGCTACTATTTCTTTAGCTGGCCCTCTGACACCTAGCAAGTTGTATGGTAAAGAAAGCAATACTGGCTCCACAAGCTCCAGACCAAAGGGGTGGCGTTGGAGAACGGGACTCATACACTCTGGGTTATCACAGATGATGTTCTTGCTGAACTCTGAAGAGAGATGAATTGCACCACCACCCCAAAAACACAAGCAGAGGCTTTAACAATGTATGCCAGCTCTGTTGTGCTTTCCGCAAATGCTGCTTCACATCTACAAAACACAATGAAAGAGTTTCACATTAAGCATTTGCATGACATCAAGCATAGATAACGTGTTATCTGATTGAGACGTTATCCATACATATTAATGGTTATGATGTGGGGTAGACAAACTGAAGGACCAAGACGTTTCTCAATATAGCTTCACTGTGTGGTCTGTAGTTTGATCCAAGGTATTGCCTTGGCTGAAACGTGTTGGGGTCTTTAATGAGATGTGCTTGGTAACAAATCAGACTCCTGAAGAACCTTGTGTGTCTGCTCTCCATCTGAACAGTCCGCCCACAGAAAACAGGAAACAGAGAGTAATCTTTCATGGCCTCTTCTATGATCAGTCTCTCCCCATTTTTATCAGCATCACTTTCAAGTGAGCTGAAACTTCCACTGGAATCCTCATCACTCTCGTCTGTCTAAATGTTCACCAGTTTCCTGATTATCTGCATACATTTTAGCTGAACCATGTGATGCATGATTCTCTGATGCTGTCATTCACATTCTGCTCTGCAGCTTCTACTGGGTGCCCAACTGAACCACTGAAATGATGCTCCTCATCCCAAGTTGTCTGAGCATTTAAAAGCTTGCACTGTCTTAATTCCATACTCCTCCCTACATCTAAATGACCTAAACTTGAGTTTCCTCAAACCTCAGTTTGATTAACAGAGCATGAGGTGTCAGTGTTCATAAAGCAGTTTTGACAGCTGGATCCTATAACAGTAAAAAAAAAGGAATCACCATTTTCTTTTATAAATAAAGCGTTTTTTTTTTTCCTGCTGTATCTTGCAGATCACAATCTTTGATCGGGGTTGTACCCTGCCTCCTGTTTGGCCTTCCTCTTCTTTACTGGAAACACCATCTGCACAGTCTTGGCTTCTTGGTACCTGCACAGACAGGCTGACTGAAATGGTTTCAAATACCTTTTCCATGCTAGGCCTGTAAAACTAATGTTAATAATAATAATAATAATAATAATAATAATAATAATAATAATAATAATAATAATAATAAATACTATTTCATCATACTTCAAAAGAGGCAAGTCATAACAATTCAGGTTAAAAAAAAAAAAAAAAAAAAAAACACATTGGTAGTTAAACCACTGTGTCACTTTTGGAGAAGTTACTTCAACCTTTGTGCCTCAGAGAGAAAGCTTAGCAACGCACTGTTGCAGAACAGCAAGTTCACCAACACCATTTTGATTCAATAACACTGACACTAAGCATTGAGCCATTACAATGCACTCTTATGGAACGGGTACATTTACAATTGTGTCATTCTCTGACGTGCAGCATTTAATCAGCAATTCACTCTATTTTTAAATGCACGCTTCGTGCAAGCTTTTTTTTTTGTATTTTAATATACAGGCTTTGGAACACAGCTATATGCATACAATCCATGTACACTAACATAAACAGCAGAAATCTTCATTTTGAAATCCTGTTATCAAACAAATATTGTATACGTAATTGTAGCGTACAATAAGTTCAAGTGTCCTTGTAGTAACACTAACACAGTTTTAGGGTACTCCTACTGTGTACTGTACTCACCTGACCTAAGCACCATGTTACTGGATTTTCAGCTGAAGCACTATATGCCATTGTATATATACACATTGTTTAATCATTACTTGTTGCATCTTATTATACTCTATGCTAGTATAATTTGCACTTACTGTAAACTATACTGTATTTAAATATTGTTTTGCATTGTAACCTTGTATTATCCTGTAACACTTGTAAGTCACCTTAGATACATAAAATTAACAGAAAATCCTCTAAAACAGGTGAACTGCAAGCTTAATTGAATTCATCAAAAAAGAATGAAAGTCCTTAAGAAATATTCCATAAAAAAGCCCTAATGTTTTGCAAATCGGGCTCTTTGTATTAGAATAAATTATGTATGTTCTTAACTCTTAACTTAAAATAACAAGAAACTGCTAACCTTACCTTAATATCAAGAGCTCCACGTTGAAAATAACCTTGTAGAATAAACATGGTCTCTAAAGTTGATAAGTTATATGCAACCCTGGGTTCCCATGGCAACACTTCACAGTCAGTACAGTACAGCCTAGTCAGAGATACAAACACCTTGGGAATGGAGGTTAGTCGTAACTCTGAAAATCACTTTTGAAATTGTAACTGCAGCAAAAACACAGATTTAAAACTTCCAGGAAAACCTGGGTTAACGAAGTGCATGTTTTTAAATAAAATACATTCATGCAGCTTGCTCAGTCATTCTGCCTTGGGGGTGGGGGAAAAAAGAGTGCTTTGTTTAAAACTTAAATGTTCTTCGTAAAATCTGCCTCACCTTTGTCTGGATACATTTGTTGGTACAGTCATTTTGCCACCTTTATGACAAGCACACCGCTTATAGGAGTGTCCATCTGTTGCATTGTACACATGGTTGAGCAACTGCATAATTCCGGTTGAAAGTGGGGTGTTCAGTAGACCGGTCAGTTCATAAGTTTGGTGTTCGTAACTCTGAGGTTCTACTCTACTATATACAGGAAAGGAACTATTATTTTTGTTAAATGTACAGTACCACTACAGTTAAGGTAAACAAATCAAAAAGCATTTTAGGCTTTATGAACACCTGATAAATTGAGACATAATAAATAAGCAGTTACTAATTTATTGTCACATAAACACAGTACAATATTCAGAACACGCAAGGTACTTTACCTAGATTGCTCCAGTAAAAACCCAGCTGTATAAATGGGTAATTGTATGTAAAAATAATGCAATATATTGTAATAATTGTAAGTCGCCCTGGATAAGGGCGTCTGCTAAGAAATGTAATAGTAATAATAATAATAATAATAATAATAATAATAATAATAATAATAATAATCATGACCTACAAGCTGAGATCTAAAGCATCAGCAATTTGGCTTTTAAAATGGTCCAATTTTTCTTACGATCCAAAGAAAACACACACATCCAGAAGTCAGCAAAAAATGTTTTAATCAAACTTAATCCAAGATAAAACTTTAACATGTAGTGTACAGTCACTTGATCCATTACCCAGTACCTTTTGATTTCTGTTCAAATACTTTTTAGCTCCAACATAAAGTGTTATAAAAAATAAAAAAAGTATACAGTTAGTACCAAATGTCACCAAAAGGTAGTCACTGTCCGTCGTAAATGAGGTTCTGTCACCATTTCTATCAGTCATGCTGAGGGTCATGTCATTAAACTCATTTCTGCAGAAACAAAAAACACATCACAACCATGAAGATGCAACATTAAAAAAGTCTCTCTACATATCTATCGCCAAGGATTAAACACATTACAGGTGTTGTACAATCACCAAGCGCATTGTCATGTCCTACATCCACAGCATCAGAATCAGACAAATGTAGCCTGTAATAGCTCAGCCAATCAGGTGTCTGCAACACAGTAATTATACAGCATGTGTTGCGAGATTTTTTCATTTTCGGTGGTCTTGAAGGTTTGTTTTATTTCGGAGTCTATCATGCATTCATTCAAATCCAACAGAATGATTGGATTCACACTGTTGCTAAGCAGGGGCTTGCTCTAAGGAAAGTAATTCTCTGAATTCATTGGTCTAATTTAGGTTTAAACGATTTATTTTTCATAATTATCCTTGGTATATAAACAGAATACTCCCTTCAAGGGCTTGTGGGTTATTCGGCTATCCTCATTCGTGGAATAATTACAGTACTCTTTGAGCTGTCACGGTGTATTCACTATTCATGCAATAATTAGTAATATACTGCAAGTACAATACTAAAAATGTTTTTAGTCTTTGGTGTATATTTTGGATCGAGCGTGAATTTCAGTTTCCTTCTTTCAGCATGCATTTCTTTAGACAGCGTGGTTATTATAAGATGGTTTGGATTATTTCATTTAGATCGGCTAATAAACTGCTTATATTGGTTTATACTGCAGCATTTAACATTAGCAAAAAGAAAAAATACACACACATGATGTTTGGCTACAGCTTTCTTAATATGTGTTTATGATAGGAACTGTGTTGAAGTCAGTGATCTTCATACCTTGGAAACTGAAGTCAGAGTGTCTGATCTACACTATTATCTTCCATGGTCAATATTAATACTGTTGTGAGCCATTCTACTTCAAAGTCTGAAACCACATACACAAATATTTGTGGAATTATCAAGTCCTTGTACAAAAAGTTTTGAATTCATATGGGCTGGCAACAAATGCAAATTAATGTGAATAGAATCCACTGAGCCTCCTAACTCCCTTGTTGAAAATCAAGTGCAAAGTAGCAGTGGATAACAAATTTGCCTTTCCAAAAACGGATGTAAATTGTCCTATGGTCTGGCACTCGCTCTGGTTAAACTTGAATGTCACTCTTCAAAATAAATTGTCATCAGAATGTATTCAGTACAATGGTGACAGTGGTTAACAGTGTTTGCATACAACTCTGCACTGCAGATGGAAATGTAGTAACATTCTGGTTTTAAATAGTCAGAGTTGTATAAGAAATTCTATAAAAATCAAGTTTAAATATGTTCTCTTATGATACTAGCCAAATAGCATAGACTGCTATATTGTAGGTTTCGAATTATATAGCTTCAAACTGATGGTCTCGCTGAAAAGAAAGCGGCTTACCCTTTCATCACTTACCAATTCCAGATTCATTGAGATGATCTAATATGTTCTCTGTCGCTTATGAGATTCTTCTTTGGGTGGATCGGCAAGCATCACTTTGAGTTTGACTCCATTTATCACTTTACCGTGCAAAGTTATCATGGCCTCATTGGCACTCTTTCTGTCTGCAAATTTAATGTATCCAACATTGCGCCCCTGCACAATGTACACTTCTATGAGGGATCCAAATCGACTGGGGGGGCAGGGGGGGGGGGGGAAGAGAAATTAAACATTTAAATCAGCAATAGCACCCAAATGCCAAAATATTAACATTACTCTTCACCCGACCCCACCCTCCGAACAAGGGACTATAAAATTCTATGTGTGTCTTAACTGCAACACCAAGAAAAGAACACTACTTGTGATTAAGTTTATTCTTCTCCAAACAAGATTTGGGTCTAAAAAGGACACTCAATAAACAGTACCTGCTGGAGTTGCAGCTATACCCTGGGGAATTACGCAATTATGCGCCTGCGTAATTTTACGTATGAAATGTACCACCACACATAGATTGATTTTGCCAGAAAATGCCACGACAAAAGTCCCACGTTGCAGATATATCAGCAAAATAGAGAGTAAAAGATTTTCCATGTTTTGTAGCTGACCATCTTCCTAATTTGAAAACATTAGCTTTCAGATACATAAATGCAGTAACAAATACAGCTGATGCTGAGCACAGCAACTCTGTATCATCTCGTCCTGTCCGATTGGAGGTGTTCTCTTTCGGAAGACAAACTGAAAGAGCTGGTGTTCCTTTTTTTCAATCTTTTTTTAATTTATTTTTTTACTTATGCTAGTATTTTGATATCCAGTATGAGAGAAGCAGCCAATACAACTGCACAGTACTTTTGTTACTTTGCACACACTTGTACAGAGATACCGCACAATTTTGCATAATTTATTTTTTCTGTGCATTCCCTGGGGTGTATCCAGCTCATGACCAGGATGGTGTACAGTATCACATATTTTGTTTCTCTCAAGCTAAATGTATGACCCTTTATTAATACAGTACATCTAAACATATTATATAACTGAGGGTGGATAGACAGATAGGTAGATAGATAGATAAATAAATAGAGAGATAGGTAGATAGGATAGCATTTCTGTATACGATACAACACAAAACAGAAATACACCCTTTTTTACAAAAATAGAATTACTCTGATTGAAAACACCATAGAATAAAAATAAAATTATATTCTTCTACCCTTTAATGAACATGTATATTTTAGCTCCTTACCAGAAAACATCCTCCAAAACATCTACAGACAAGGGAGCTGGATTAAAGACGATAAAAAGCCTCTCTTTGACTCTGCTATCAGCTGGAGCCAGTTTTCTGTGTGGAGGCAAGGAGACGTCTGTCTGCAAGCGATTCATCTGAGTGCTGCTTCCAGAAGAGTACCCCTTAAATTCAAAAACACAAAACGGAAAGATCTGCACATTGAAAGAAGGTCACAAAATAAGTATTGTGACCCAATATCTACTGATGTTACAAAAGAAACGCAACACTCCGGTCTAATGGATTTAACCAAATATTTTAAATATTGATATCAAACGAAGACACAGAAAATGTGAACAAAAATACAGATCAAAAGAATCATGATATGTTTTCAGTATGAAATGTGACATTGTCAAAAGTATCTGGTATGACCTCCTTGAGCATTAACACAACCCTGGCAGCGCTGACGCATAGACCTGATCAGCCTCTGGATAGACTGCTGTGGGATGTTCCACCACTCTTCCTGTGCAGCTGCAGCCAGCTGGTGAAGGTTGGCTAGTTGCAGTTGTCTCCTGTGGATGCACTGGCGATTTGGTCCCCACAGATGTTCTACTGGACTCAGGTCAGGAGTAAAAGCTGGCCACCGCAAGACCTCGACATTGTTTTCTTGAAGTCGTGCAATTGTAATGCTAGCACCGTGAGGTCTTGTATTGTCCTGCTGGAAAATGCACACTTCTAGATTGGCTTGCAGGAACGGAAAAACTGTTGCCTCTAGGACTTTGTCAAGGTATTGCTGAGCAGTAAGGGTGCCCTCAATCTGCACCAAAGGTGTTCTTGTGTTAATGGAGATTCCTCCCTACATCACACTTTCACCGCCCCACCGGTTGGCTCGAACAACGCAACAGTCAGCATAACACTCACCATGACGGCTCCACACACGCTGTCTTCCGTCAGGTCCGTCAAGGGCAAAACAGCACTCATCGGTGAATAAAACACTCCACCACACTCTCTGCCACCACCTCTGATGTTCTCTGGCCCACAGAAGACAGCGATTTCGTCTCTCAGCTGTCAACATGTTACCCCTGAACGCCCTCCTAGCAAATCATTTTCATGCAGACGGCGAGCTACAGTCATTCTGCTGATGCGTGGGTTATTTCTTCCTGGAATTTCTCATGCTTTAGCCACTGCAGTCTGAAAACGATTATGCAGATGGATCAGTCAGATGTGATGGTCCTGGGCCGGTGTGGTGACCCTCTGCCTTCCAGGACGTGGCCTGTCCCTCACAGAGCCGGTTTCCTGGTTTCTCTGGACTAGTCTGCTGATTGTTGAAGCAGAACATCTCATTCCCGGGCAACTTCTCTCACAGACAGGCCGCCTTCAAATCATGCAGATAGCAACCAGGCGATCTTCATTACTCAAGAGGGGCATGGTCGTATCTTTCGCTGTTCTTGCTTGAATTGAAATCATGTCTTTTCTAATGGCTATTTATACAGATGCTTAGTCAACTCATTTTGGCAATTTTAACTCAACTCAAATACCAAACACTGAGCACCAGGCTTTTTCATGAAATCACATGACTTGAGCTCAGTATTTTGTTATCCCAAGGAAAAATACTATTCAAACAATCAACAAACCTATCTGCTCACTATTTAAAATGTAAATAACATTATGTATGTGCCCCTAATGAACTATTGAACTTAGACTGCTGCGTTTTCATTGTGCATCAGTATATATTCAAAATGATAATCCTGTCCATTGTGTTTAAGTGCAACAAACTTTAGATGTTGACACAGCACTGTACATTGTGTTTGTTATTTTTGTTTTTTTGGAATCGGCAATTATTTCTTATTTTCTCCCCAATTTGAAATGTCCAATTATTTTTATTTCAACCTAGCTCACCGTTTCCACCCCCATGCCTTTTGCTCTGCGGGCCCACCATGCAGCCAGCTCAGAGCTACAGCGTTGGAGGACCACGCAGCTCTGGGTAGCTCACAGGCAGGCACTCGGCCAGTCTACAGTGGTCGCTGGTGCACGGTGAGCCGAGGACACCCTGGCCGACCTAGGCCCTCCCCAACTGGGAGGCGCTCAGCCAATTGTGCACTGCCCCCTGGGAATTCCCGTCCACCGTTGGCAGTGGAATAGCCAGGACTCGAACCTGCGACCTCCAGGCTATAGGGCGCATCCTGCACTCCACGCGGAGTGCTTTTACTGGATGTGCCCACTCGGGAGCCCCCAGCACTATACATTGTTGATTGCATGCAAAGAAAAAGGCCCAAAACAAAGTTATAGATAAAACATTGCCCAGCAACACAATCTGTATAGCACAGATTGTTTCTTGCTAGAAATACATGCAAAAACAACCCAATCATTTGCTCAACTAAACAGTAATTTTCCCTGCATCAATTTTATAAATCAAATTACTTACAGAGCTTGTTTTCATAAATTGCTGACCAACTGGACTACTCCAAACCATGGACATCATCTGAGCGGCAACCAGCTGCAAAGCCATCATTCCAACAGGACTGCAAAACCAGAGAGTAGCATTAAGGTAACTTTACATTGTATAATGTCTCAAAGCAATCACATCATTCAGCAAATGAAATTGTGTTTAAAAAGAAAAGTAAAAAACTAAAACATTTAAAGTATCTTGCAGGTCAAACACACCAGGTCAAATACATTTTGTATAGATTTCATCAATAGAAATAAAATAGTTTTTATGCGGTTAAAAAAATATTAATAAACAAAGATAGGATGGATTTTGTGTGGTGTATGGCCACACCCACTCAAAAATCGTGCTGGCCGCAATAAAACAGGAAGTTACGTACGAAACGGTAAACACACATGGCGAGTGCCGCTGAAAACATCGAAGATGAAGCCGAAGACCCAATTCATTTTAGGGAACAGGGGCCACAACCCTACATTTATGAACCATCGGAGAGCCAGTGGGATCCCACTGATCAGAGGCAGCGACTAAATGTGGATCAACAAGAAATAGAGTTGTGGACCCTCCAAAACCTGAGGCGGATTGGCAACACTGCATGGTGAGTGTAATTTCCAATGGTGTAATGTGTTTGATTACCAATAATATACGCTTCAGTATCTATACTCTAAGTAGTTTATATTAGTTTAGCGATTGTCTGTTACCCATTTATAATACACATTTTTGTCATTTTGTCTGTGATCACAGGCCACAGACTGTCACAGAACAGCAGACCACAGACAGTAACACTGAAATCTTTCCAAAGACCATAAACTACAAACATTACAATGTACAGTAGATATAAGGATTGATAAGATGGCATTATATAAAGCAGATAATACAACTTCAGCAATGAACATGGAAAAATAAACATTAAATACAAAATAAACAGACACCGCCTGTAAAGACCTGAATACTTTAATGTATATATATATATATATGTGTGTGTGTGTGTGTGTGTGTGTGTGTTCATCGTGGTTTCCTACAAAACCTTAATAATATATTAAATAAAAAATACATTTAATAGTGTTAGGTAATTTGTGGTAAGTACAAAATTGTAATAGATCCATGCTTGTGTTACATAAATAGTCAAGCTGAATCTAACAACCTACAAGACAAGTCGAACCCTACAAACCTGTAGGCCAGACAAACAGGCCGAGAACTGTTTCCCTTTTGAAACATCACACATGACGTGGTACAAAAAGATTGTGTTTTTGGTAGGCACGGTCCGTGATCCACATTAAAATCACATTTTAGTGGCCTATAAAATGTTTTTGTTTTTGTTTTTGTTTTTTAATTAATAATGCTAATATTCTTAATAAACACTGCTGCATCCATTTCAGTGATAAAAACCTGCAAGATACACTTTAAGTAAGCCAAAGTTGGAAGGCATCGAACCTGAAAGGCCAATTATGGCCACAATTCCAGATCATAAATGTGGACATGATAGAATAAAATGTACAAACTCTTTGAATTAGCCTTACCTTGACTTTTCTTCTCCATCCTCAATGTAGGTAAGAACCAGCCTATTTCCAGGAGGGTATTCAAAACCATGCAGTTTTTCTTTTGCATATACTGCTGATCCCACATTATTATACCGAACCAAAGCTTGACCTAGTAATATCATTAAGCAAACAGAATATATTAGCCAGAATTTCATGAATATTCATCATAGAAACTTCTGACATCTGGATTTAGACAAGAAAAAGATTAGTACCTTTATTATATCCATAAGGATCTCTCTGCATTTCACAATGATCCAGACCAGGAATAAGGTCAAAAAGATTAAACATCTGTTCCTGTGACAGACTGGCTCGGGAAGAGACCAACAGACATTTAGTGATCGAGTCACTGCCTCTCATCTCACTCACTCCAAAATTACTGGCTTCAGCTGCACACATGGAGAAACACACAGTCAGAACAAGAACAGTGCAACTCATGTACAATCAACACTGCTGCTTTCTGCAGAAAACTTGAACTTCATATTTTTGTCTATATTGGGGACCTTTCTTTATCCCACAGATTATCACTATAATGAGTAAGGTTACTTTAAAAAAGAGGTGGTAACATACCAAATGGATATGAATTCATTCCAGGATCGTAGCTCATGTGATCAGATCTTGGAGTACTGAAATAATCATTCTCACAGGATGCAGAAGTTCTGTTTTTGGGTTCTGCAAGTATTGCTCTGTAATCTGCATACAAGGGAAGACTAAGACTTTGAAATGAAGAAGGACATGCTGGTGGAACAACGTATATTACAAATCAGTAATAAAATTCAACAATGCATTAAACTTGGTGACACTTATTTGAGTTGTTTACGAAAAAAAAAGATTCAGGCTAGGCTGTTGTGCGTTTATTTTTAGTTCAGGCCTTTGCATACATTTTTTTTGTTATATGGAAACAAGTAGTAGTATGAAACAATGCTCTTACTTCTGTCACAGTTTTCAATAGCCATGGCTGCTTGGGAAGGCTTCAAGTATCTCACATAGCCCAAACCTTTACTTTCTCCTGTGGTCTTATTCCTTATAACAATGCAATACTCAATGTCGCCATATTCCTAAGGAAAAACAGACATTGTTATGAATGCATTATTATTATTATTATTATTATTATTATTATTACTGCTACTAATATTATTAACTCTGAAGGTACACTTCAGTTAGATGAGGAAGGAAACAGCCAGTCTTCTCATAAACCACAACATCTGGATTGTGTCACCCCTTCTGATTTGCTATCCCCTCAAGCGGTCTTGCCAGGTGTTCTGGTACAGTATGTGAATGCCAAGCAGAAAAAATGTATTAGCGTACAATGAGGTGATCTTTTACTAACATATAAGGAGTACACAAAAAAACAAACAAACAAAAACAAAAAAAAAAACATGCCAAATAGAAGATTGAAAGTAAAAAACAAAAAGAAAACAAAATTGTGATTAGAAGTGATACAATGCTATGATTTAAAAAGGATGTACTGAGTGTGAATTGACAAGACATTTTTTATGTGTTTTTATCCTCTTACGCATTAGACAGAGGAAAGTATTTTCAACACATTTCTCACTGGTTAAAAAGCACTGTGGTGTTCCTGCTGCTGCAATAACATGTAAGTGGCATATTTACTAGAGCACAGACAAGTGCGGCTACTACAATAAGTTTAAAGTACAAACTAGCAGTTTTGTGGAATAACCTATACATTGCACATTCAAATACTTCAGTACTGTACTTTGAATTTTAGACCATTTTTAAATGTTGTTTCAGGTACCACAAAGTGTGCAATCCGAATTCTTTAGACATTCATGTACAAATGTGAAACAGTACCTCTAAAGTGAATCGCGAACAAATCTATAACCAGGTTTTGCACAACTGAATCTCTTGCATTTTACCAATGACTTACAGCAATTTCTTTTTACCTTGAATTTTTCCTTTAAATCCTCTTCTGTAAATGTTTTGGGAATCATAATAAAGATCCTGGTCAGCTCTTCATCTTCAACATCTCGATGACTCCCAGAGGATCTGGACTGGGCGATGAACACCTTCAAACACAGAAAACAACCACCTTGTACAGTACCTCGTATATTAAATTCATAGGGGGAAAAAAAAAAAAAAAAGTACTAAACAGTAGCGGGCCTAATTGTTGTAACTTGTAAAATGCCGGCCTGTGTTTTACTTGTATATTGTAGTGGGACTCAGACAGACATACAGCATGCAATTCAACTTCCATTGACATTTTTTGTAATTCATTGCAAATATGAATCCCAAACAACAAGGAAAAAAACGGCACACAAATTGGAAGATAGAGTCGAGTGTATGATGTACACTACCTGTGTCTGACGTTGTGTTCTGTATAGGATACTGCATAAAAAACGTACATTAATTGGATGTAAAGCATTTTTTCAAAGGAAAAAAACAGGACTAAATACAATACCTTTGATCCTACGTGGTTTGATGCGAGACAAAAATTAAACATCTCATGCTTTTTAAAGGAAACCATACCAACTTCAACTAACTTAACTACTTCATTGTGAATTTGCAATACAATGTACATACACCTTTGTATGTGAAGTAAGGTAGGCAACATTACAGACCTCTAACCCAAACACATTAGGCTATAGCCTGAAAAGCTAGTTTCTGTGTACATACCAAACAGACACCAAACAAATAGTTGGTACAGGAGGGGTTGTAAAAAAACAAACAAAAAACCACTGGTTCACTTTACTGAAGTTTATACATGCAGGTAACTGGCAAATGCAGTATTTAGAATACATTTATCCGTAATACGTGTATTGTCTGAGTTACCAAAGTCAGTCAAATTTGCCACGACAGAACTTCTAATTTATAGCGATTAGTGAAACTAGCTCATTACAAATACATTCTAACTTCTGTGCAGATACTGCGACATGAAAATGTGTCATTGATACGAGACTAATGGCAAACCCATGAGTTTTGTGGTGATGGGAATATCCTAATACTCGGAAGTTTGACCTCTTACCAGAAGTTTACAGTATATTCATTAGACATGATCAGGTCTAAACTAGTACCATTTATGGTAGGTGTCAAAAGAAACTCGTATATGTCTTATATAAACTGCTGATACTGCCATCCGATAAATGTATGAAGGCGTTAAAAAAAAAAAAAAAAAAAAAAAAAAAAAGTGAAATATTATATCAAAATTCTTTGACACTAGCCTGTACGGATTTATTCATTTGCATTCACACTACAGTATCAGATTTTATTTCCCACAAAAGCATGCTAAATATTACGTAAACTATAAAAAACAACAACAACAACAACAATAATAATAATAATAATAATAATAATAATAATAATAATAATAATAATAATACCTTAATTGGTTTTGTCCCTTCTATAAGACATTTCCCGTGCATGTCTTCCATGGCTTTGCATGCCTGCGATGATTTGGCAAATTTAACAAAGGCAACTCCTTTCGACTCTTTAGTGTGTTTGTCTTTTACCACCCAAATGTCTTGAATCTCCCCAAAAACTGAAAAATGCTCCCGGATTACCTCCTCGGTAGTGGATTTACTTGTCACTAAGAACAACCGACTGTTTGGAGGATCATCAAGGCTATCTGCATACGTTCTAACACTGGAATCATCCGTCATTTTAATAATCTCCGCGGAACCAGACTACTGAGAAACTGAAATTATGTAAAAACACAATCAATCAGAGGGTACGGTTTAACAAAGTGCATCCCGTGTGGCTGTGTTAGGATGCGCCTTCAACCTATAAAACAAAGAGGCCCTCCACAAAACACCAATAAAGAGACTACACTCCCCTCTCACTTAAACGTGAAGCCAATAGCGCCATCTATCGGTCCGGGTCTACACATTCTTCGTATACCTGCAAGTAGCTAACCGATATTTAAAAAAAAAAAGTTAAGCAAGACAAGTTTGGTTCCATTATAAAACCAAACATCACTGGACGGTGCAGGCTTGGTGGGATTCTGCTATCCTTGTTAAATCTTTGTTAGACTGAATTAGCTCCCTGAATTCACACTAGCTGAGACCTGAGACAGGGAAAGTATAGCCACCTGGTGGGGAGGGAGGGAGAGAGAGAGACGGTGGGTGGGTGGTTGGGGAGGGAGGGAGAGAGATGGTGGGTGGGTCGGTGGGGAGGGAGGGAGAGAGAGGGTGGATGGGTGGGGAGGGAAGGAAGGAGAGGGCAAATAGGGAGGCAGTGAGGGTAAAAAATCGAAAAACTTGACAGTTTATAAGTGTTCTTAACTGAAATAGTTTCAGAAACAATTTCCTCAAAGGACTTTGTACTTGAATAGAAAATGAAATATGAATTTGTTGACCTTTGAATCATATCATCAGGAAACTATCTAATTGTACTACCAAACCAAACTAGATCCATAGTTGAAAATGCTGGGCAATCACTTTTTACCATCTTGCTTTGGGTATGTTGAAATACATATCATTATTTGCGAATGCTCAATGTTTATACCAGCATAATTATCCATAACAGAAGTGTTTCAATCATGACCTGTTAAACAAGTTAAAAGTTGTGAAAGCTCATACAACAATTTGTGATAGAAAATCCTACACACCTGTTTGTGCTAATGTATGCAACATTTCTGTTTCGCTGTTGCCATCTGGACGTTTGATCAAGTGGGATGTAGCATCACACTGTGTTTTTATTGCTGTACATTACACAGGCTCAATGACTGTGTAATGACAACAGTAGCCATTTCACTTAATGTGTTCTTCAACTTGCAGCCCCTTCAGAATGTATTTCATCATTCCCTAGACATATTCTGCATCTGCTACTTTAATGTTTTGAGTCCTATCAGAAGCAAAGCAATGAATGATGTACATCTTCCTCAATAGCAAAACTGCTGCACCTGTCTGTGTTTATACCCGTTGACTCAAAGCTGGTTAAGCACAGTGTAACTGACAGATGCTTCCTTCATAGAGTGATTTATCCTTTCATCGGGAAGCTAAAGACTGCCTGTGAATATTAAATTGACATGTTTCAACAGCACTGATACATTATCCACACTATTATTTTATTATTTGTTTATTTAGTAGACTCCTTTATCCAAGGCAACTTACAGAGACTAGGGTGTGTGAACTATGCATCAGCTGCAGTCACTTACAATAACGTCTCACCTGAAAGACGGAACACAAGGAGGTTAAGTGACTTGTCCAAGGTCACACAATGAGTGAGTGACTGAGCCAGGGACCTCCTGGTTACAAGCCCTATTCTTTAACCACCAGACCACACAGACCACTATGCCTTGTGTCCACAAGATATCATTTGAGATATTGCCTAATAGGTGCTACTACAGCTATGATAGATGTGCTTTTAAAAGAGGGTAGAAATTACAATTGTACAACCCTAGTTGTCATTTCTAAATGTTGCTTTTAGGATTTTTTTCAGAAGCAGTGGTTAAAAATGTTATTCATCAATGGGCCTAGAAAAAAAAAATCTCAAAATGATATATCTAAAAATAACATAATAGGGTTGTAAACAGGTAGGACATAATACAAACATATAGATGGTATTACATATACCTTTCTTTTTTCAAGATGAAAGTAAGGAATTGCTGATGGTTAGCCACTTTCAATAATAACAATAGATTTTTTCATTGTCTAAAGTCCCTAAAATATAATTATTACATTTTTCTATTAATAGTATAGGCATTGAGCATTCTCAAATAATGATATGTATTTCAACATACCCAAAGCAAGATGGTAAAAAGTGATTGCCCAGCATTTTCAACTATGGATCTAGTCTGGCTTTGTAGTAAAATTAAATTAGCCACGGTTAAGAACATTCTAGTAAAACCATTTGTTTATTTACCAGATAATAGACAAAGTGAAGGAGATGTGATACCTTTTATTTGGACGAACTAAACAACAATTAATCACAATGCTTTCAAGACCTCAAAGGTTAATTATTGTTTAGTTAGTCCAATAAAATGTATCACATCTCCTTCTCTTTGTCTATCATCTCTGGACTGATTTTATTTGCCAGATAATTCTACCCACGTCATAAAAAATATATGACCCCCTCAGTGTGCTTGCTGGAGTATAGAAGCACCCGCCAACTGAACACCTAGAGTTTTGAAACATAAGAATTAATGCGGGGAGGCAGTGAATTTAGTTTCCTTTTTTTCATGTTACTACTTTGGAATATATGTATTACTCTCTGCATTAAAAAAGTTTCCTACCTCCTGTTTTGACGCTATTCAGCTACTCCGTTACTATCAGCCTGTTAAATCTGATATTACACTATATACCTGTACAAAAAGTACTGAAAAGGCATGTTTAGACCTAAGACATCTGTAGCACTTCAATCAGATTTTGAAGCCATCTTGACTAAGAAAATCTCTGTTCAAGGTCATTTGAGTTTATATTTTTGGATAGATTTTAAAGAGAATCTCAGTCTAACTTCCCAATCACACTCATTCTTAATTGAGTTTGAACATTTTATGGTTTTACAGTATATTGCAATGCAAGTCTATTGAATATGGTTTTGCTCCAATCCTTAGATTAATACTGTATAATACTATCAATACACGTCATAAGTTCATCAAAAAATACCAACTAACTACAAATATCTTAAATTGTCTTTTCAAATGAAATCTGTGATATTGTGGTTCCAGGTTACCTCCAAATCATTTTTTTTTAAATTTTATTTTATATGTTCCATTAACTAACGAAATAATATGTCAAAGAATGAGCATTTGTCCTTGATGGTGTTAATTACCGAGAGGCAATTTTACAGTCCCAGCGCAGCCTAGTTGTGTTAATTATTCTCACCTTCAGGATTTAAAAAAAAAAAATACAATTTAAAAATAACATACGAGGAATTATTGACTGGCAAATATAAGGGAAAGAGACACTTCACGCCGGATAATTACACAATACTCTTTGTACTAGATCTTACAGCTGTCCAGCAGCATGGCTATCTTCCACATGACCTTCGTTTAACGAAAGACCAGCCAACAAAACTGTACGTTGCGTTCTTAGCCAACGGGGTTACAGAATTACCTTGCATAACATCGGCCATATTGGTTTCTTTTTATCGACGCTTTTCTGCTGCAGTAAAAAAGAACTTTCCTTTTATGGAAATCGGCGTGTAAAGCCTCCAGTTGTCGTCATAGGAGATGTGACTTTAATTCGCATGATTGGTCCATGTGTTTTCTGTGACGTGTTTTACCGGTGCCTGCCTGTAAATTGTATGACCTTCTTCAAGCGGAATTGTGAGAGTTCTTTTGTGCCGGTAGTGAGACGCCGATAAGCGTAGAGCAGCAGTAGTCCGTCTTGGTTTCAGTATTCGCTTTTTTTAAAATATAAAGGTAAGCTTTGGGTTGATACTTTCATAGTCACGTTGTTTCTTTGTCTTTACTGATAAAGATCATTCGCTATCATTACTAAATTGGTTGCTTATGCATGTTTTTCTGTTGTGTGTCCTTGTCTTGGATTGAATTTGAAAAGGTCTCTTCTTAGTCCCTTTATAGTTCATCTTTAGTTTAATCATTGATAAAACGCATCCTATATACCCTGTGCAGTTCGTGGTTCGGTAAAAGACCATTGTGATGTGGACATAGTGTGTAACAAAGGTGTTAGTTATATAAAAACCTCTTCCTGCTCGATACCCGGCATTTGCCAAGAGGGAAATGGTGAGGTGGCTGTTCGACTCTTTGGATAGTATTTGGGCGTTAGACTGTGTTTCTCGGGTGTGTAATTTTAATCTTTTCTTTAAACTTTCATACACAGTTTTCCTATTGTGTAATTGAAGGCTTACTACGACTACTCCTCCGATAATTTAATAGGGCACATGTCACCTAATGTACAGTAAAATCAATACAGGTTATCTACTTAAACACTACTTGGACTGTAGTTGATAACTAGATTAACATGATTACTGTAATCTAGTCAACTGTAATATCCCTTTGCACTTTAAACATTTCCAGTTCAGGTCATGTTATGCGACTAATATATAATTCATAATATTCTTGGAATGCATATGGCAGAACGTTATCACAAGCTTTGATTTGTATGACGTTGAACTGGGGTCATAAGAATAGGTGTGGATGTCATGTGCCCTTTCTAGAAAAGACTAGCAATGACACTCTGCTGTTGGCCTCTTGTCCTCTGCTTGTATACAGTGGGGCAAGACCAGGAAGTCTTGCAATCCTATATTTTTTTCAGTTAAATGACAATATAAATGTAATGTAAGGTCACTTGTTTTGCCCTCTTAAATTCAGTAGGCTACCAGGAAGCATAATTATGAAAATTGGCAAAAGAAGGACATATATGTATACAAGTGAAAGAATTGGGTCCATAGTGGTGGATTTGTATCTAGTGCTCTGTATTTCCTTTTGTAGTGTGTAGTTGAAGGTCATTGTTCTACAATTTTGGTATAAATGCTTACTGAAGTTGTGTTAGCTTGGTAAACTCATTTGGCTTGTCTGTTTGTGTGGTTTTTCATATACTTGAACATTTCATAAGATGGCCAAGATTCTTTGCAACAGCAGCACAGGTCATATAGTTGGATGGTTATGTATCCTACTTGCATTTGACATGACAGATGTAAAATCATAGTTTTATGTAATTATTTTTTTTGTTCCCACAGGACAAACATGGGTGACATAGAGAAGGGAAAGAAGGCTTTTGTCCAGAAGTGTGCACAGTGCCACACAGTTGAAAAGAATGGAAAGCACAAGGTCGGCCCAAATCTGTGGGGTCTGTTTGGCCGCAAAACAGGACAAGCAGAAGGCTTTTCTTACACAGAGGCAAACAAGAACAAAGGTAAAAGCAAACACAATTTTGAAAAGGTTCTCTCTATCAAGGGCTTAACCATGTATGTATGTATATTTATTTCTGTATTTATTTGTCCCTTTCTCTAGGTATTACCTGGGGAGAAGATACACTCATGATATACTTGGAAAACCCAAAGAAATATATTCCAGGAACTAAAATGATTTTTGCGGGCATCAAGAAGAAGAATGAGCGTACTGACTTAATTGAGTATTTGAAAAAGGCAACAGCCGAGTAGAATGTGTAATTTAATTTCAATGTACAGATTGCTGTAATGTGGTGTCCCATTGTTAATATTCTGTGGTAACATGGCTTTTAAACTGTTGAGGCCTGGTGTCATTCTTGGCATCTTGCAATGACCATTTTGTTGCTGGAACCTCAAATAAAAACAATTTTATGCTCAAGATCCCTTTGTGTTTAATTGAAACCTAAAAGGAATATCACTATGCATGTGCTGCAGTTACTACCTCTTAAGGCTTTTCTTCTGTTTGCTGAATTAATGTAATTGGTTACTAAACTGTACTTCTAGCTGTGATTTTTATAATGCAGTTCTTTCAACCCATTGTGTGACATTGGTAATAGGGCACAATTTGTTAGGGCCTCACTCCACAAGTTTAGAAAGTTGCTAAGGTAGTTCAAATTGTGTTTTGGCAGAAATACTTTGATACATTTGAGAGGTAATTCAGAAACCTATTATCTAGTTTCTTACTGGTGGGAAAACTGTTGTAACCTTTTAGTGGTAGTTCCCAACATGTGACGGTATGAAACTGGTACTAAATTAGTTGGGTGTGGCCTGTTTAGAATGGTTGTCAGAAGCCTTAGTCTTGTGAACTGAAACTATAATGGAATGAGCACACCTCTAAACCTATTCATTATGTAATGGGCACGTGATTTGAGGTATCTGGTATAAGACAAGGACACATACTTTATTGCCATATCTTGAGTAATGTGATATGCTCCTCTTTAATTCTTAGAGGAGAAATCCAGTGATACTACAGGAAAACAGGCAGGATGATTTTGCTATTCATTTTAAAGAGTAGATTTCGTAATGTGCTAAAGAGAATTTAAAATACAAAGTGTAATTTTTTACTTTTAATTTTATTATGTTTAATCATTCAAAGTGGTTCCTGGTTCTGTTGCTCCAATAGTTATTCCCATTTTTCTTTAAATCTGACTTTACCAGGCTGTGAGTTTGTCTGGAGTCCGATGACAATATGACCTTTCAACTCTGCCAGGTGCCGTTGAAAGGTCACAGCCATGTGATTTGAACAAATGAGGCAGTCTGTTTCGTCCTTGTATTTTGAATTCTCCAGACAAACCCGAAGGCAGATATGGAGAAAAAAAAAAAGATTAAATCAGCAAAACATAGATCTACTAAGATTGATAGCAATCATTATAAGATGGTAAGGTTAATGTAATTTGAGGCTACAACACCAATTCATTTTTAATTATTTCTAAATATACACTTCTCAAAACTATGTAATGTGCAATCGGTACTAAGACTAAGTCATTACTATTCACAACCACATTATCAGAATGTGCATTTTCAGAACATTTAAAAAGGGTGTTGCACCTCTATTGCTCTTAAATTCAACTGTTAAAGGAACCAAACTAAAGAAAATCATGGCAAGGTAAGTGTTCAACTGATGCAATTGCATGAATGCAGTTAATATAATATTTATAATTAAATATATACCATCCTCCAACACAGCTGTGCTTGTATTGCCCATTGTACCCCACTCAAAGTGCTGTTCACAATTAACTTTCTTAGTATACCTGAACATGCATGGCTGCTTTCACAGACCCTGATTAGTACTAGTCCTGGACTACCCAATGTTAATTTAGGTAAAGTAAACCAAGATTAGTCCTATTCTAAATCTGAAACCAGCCAATAATATGCCAGATTAAACACACAATTATAATGTAGCTTTAATTTAGATTTCTTTTTTGCATTCTCCATGGAGTTATTTTTCTCCAATATTCAATTTTATATTGCGTTTCTCTGTAATAGAATGTACCTGTAAAATCCTAGTGGCTAGCTCCTTTTGAGTAATTTTTGATTCCAAAGAAATCACAAGATAGATGACCTTTCAGCTCTGCTCGGCCCACCTGCTTTGTACTACCTGTATACACCAGATGGTATAATATCCTGTAATACTAAAGTAAGCATATAATTATAAGACAAACACTGAATCACATGCTTTTGGAATGAGGAACTAAAAAGACTAATTGCATTACACAACCAGCCCTGGATAGAGCAGATCAGCTAGTGTATGTATTGAGGTCCTGTGCTGCATTGTATTCTAGTGTAGTCCACTTACTAGAATACAATGTAGGACAGGACCTCACTGGGACATTTCAAGGACAACCAGACCACAAATGGTCTCCAGATTAGATAGAACAAATATTAAAGTGCACAACTGAAGTAACATACTGTGACTTCAACAGTAAGGAAATATAACTGCATTTTAAACCACTGTTTCATCATTGCTGTTTGGAAATTATATACTTGTAATAAGGTATCCTTATGCTGAAGTATATTGCTTGTACAGTGCCGTGAAAAAGTATTTGCCCCTGTCTGATTTTCTGCATTTTTACATATTTTTGACACTAAATGTTATCAGATCCAACCAAAATCTAATATTAGATAAAAGGGACTCTGAGTGAACAAATAACACAATCATTTGATACATATTTCATTCATTTATTAAAGAAAGTTATGCAACACCCAATGCCCCCGTGTGAAAAAGTAATTGCCCCCTTAGACTCAATAAGGATCTCTTGAGGATCATCCAGGTGCTTTTTGGCAAACTTGAGACGAGCATTCATGTTCTTAGTGAGCAATGGTTTCTGCCTTGCTACTCTGCCATGAATCCCATTTTTGCCCAGTGTCTTTCTGATGGTGGAGTCATGAACACTGACCTTAGCCAAGGCAAGAGAGGCCTGCAGATCCATGGATGTTGTTCTAGGGTTCTTTGTGACTTCCTGGACAATTTTATGCCTTGCTCTTGGAGAGATTTTGGCAGGACGGCCACTCCTTGGAAGATTCACTACTGTCCCAAACTTTCTCCATTTGGACAATATGGCACTGACTGTGGTTCGGTGGAGCCCCAGAGCCTTAGAAATGGCTTTGTAACAGTTTCCAGACTGATAGGCATCAACAACTTTTTTTCCAGAAGTCTTCAGGAATTTGTTTTGTTCGTGGCATGATGTGCCTCTAGAACCTGTGTGCTGACAACTTCACTCTGATGATAAGGGCCAAAGTTAGTCAAATTTATATTGGGCAGGGTTGCCCCAAATCAGGCCTGGTTGTTAACCAAAGTACTCAAACAGCTGACCCTAATTATCCCTTTAATTGGGTTGCGTTAACTGGGGGGGGGGGGGGGGGGGGGGGGGGGGGTTGATTGCATGTTTGATTACCTTGCACACCAAACAAATGAAAGAAGCACCAAACTTTGGTGTCATTTTTTCTCTCAGACTCCCTCTATATACTACCAGAACCCACAAAAATATCTGACCAAATACAATGTGAAAAATGTGCAAAAATGCAGAAAATCAGACAGGGGGCAAATACTTTTTCAAGGCACTGTATATACAGTTTCGGTCTGGTAAGTTTGATAGAGGTTTGTTATCATTGGGCAATACTTGGTACATTTCTACTATTGCCTATTATGATGTACATTTTATTATTTTCTGGTATTTATTTACAATCTAATCTCAATGTATTACCCATCAAAGATTACTGCCTGGTTTAAGACTACCATCTTAATCAAATACAGTCTAGTTACTGAGGTTCTAATTCCACCACTGCTGTGTGTAAATAGAGATGAATATGTATTATGTATACCACTGCTGTGTAGATCATAAGAAGATTGTCCAAACATACACAAAAGTGGTCTGAATATGGCACGATTCTTTACTATTTAAACCATGTATAGAGGTGTAAGTAATAAATATTGCTTTCATTTTCAAAGCAGTAGCGCAATTAGCGCCCGCTTTTCGTTTCGTTTAATGGCGTGGAATGCGTAAAGAAGAAAAAAAAACCTTGCATGCAGAAACGAAGACAGGCTCGTTTTACAGATACACTGTATTTTCTGATGCGCTTTAACTGAACCGGCTGAATACGTTTTGTTGATGTCACCGTACTGTAAGATATACATTATATAATTCAAGGAATATATTCATTCAATTAAACTCAACAGTACGACCTGCTCAATGCTTCTTATCCATAAACACTCAAAATACAGACCTTAAAATCCCGATACGCATTGTAGAAGCCTAACTGTTACATACTTGTTTAATATACATACTCATCAGCTGTTGCTCTTTTGAATAATTTTGAAGAATGTTTGGTCTTGCAGCTACTTAAGAAATATTACAATACAATATAGCCTATGTGCAATCTTTCAGTTTACAACTATCCACGATCTATCTATGTAAACATATTGAAATAAACGAATGTGCATACGTCAGATATAATGTTGATAAATAATTAATTCATACATACATATATTTATCATATGGAATCCCAAGGAATATAATACACGCAATAATATCTGTGCTGAATATCATATGCCAAGAATGGTCTGAACATGTCAATTTCTATTTATTTGAAGAAAACAACTAATGTTCACAAAGGTAGACTAATAATGAATGTAATGTGTTAAGGGGAGGAGTTGAGCGTGTGGAGAACAAACCCACCTACCTACATGGGACGTCATTACTGTTTCTGGGAGGATCCTCGTTCGCTGTCGTGCTGCTGAGTTCTACGAAGCATCATCGCGCAAGGGTTCCAAGTTAAGAGCAGAGTGTTGGGCTGTCATTTGCTTGTACTGTGTAAAGAAATATTTCAGAACAAACAAGCGGAAAGCTGAAGTGAACCGTTTCCTTTATGTATTTCAATGGAGCACTGAAGACACTGACGTTTTTGTGCATTACAATGCACACATGCACACAAGTGGATTGTTTTGTGTTGTTGCGATTTGAATGCTTAAATGACATTTTGCCATGCGTTTATGTTAATTAAGAGTTTGACAGGACTTTCTACATTGCAAATATGTCTGCTCCGAATATGGACTTTTCTGATGTAGAAAGTTTTCTCGACAAACATCCAGAGTTATTCGAAGACTACCTGAATAGGAAGGGCAAACATAGCATGGTTGAGAAATGGCTCAAAAATCATCAGGTGAATAAAACACCAGTAAATCCGAGCACTGACATCGACAAAACGGGAAGTACTGGTAGCAGTACCGGTGGCAGTACTGCTAGCAGCAAGGGCTGTTGGATCCACATGGGTGATGGTCTACAAAGAAGACCCTCACAGAAGGAACTGAGGAAAACTTTTGCGAGGTCCAAAGCTGTGCATGCTAACAGGACATACGACGAAAACTCCAGGGCACAGGAGCCCCTGACAAGCATGAGAAGAAGAGCTCTCCTGCGGAAAGCCAGCTCCTTACCCCCAACTACAGCCCACATCTTGAGTGCTCTTCTGGAATCTCGAGTCAACATACCCCAGTATCCTTCCACGGCGATTGATTTCAAATACTATCTCAAGCACAATAACGAAAGGGAGTTCTTTCTTGAACTGGTGAAAGACATTTCCAATGATTTGGATTTAACTAGCCTCAGTTACAAAATCCTCGTTTTTGTCTGCATCATGGTAGATGCCGACCGTTGCTCCTTGTTTCTGGTGGAAGGCCCCGCCAATAAGAGAACTCTGGTGTCTAAATTCTTTGACGTGCACGCGGGGGCCACAGTGCTGCCTTCTCTGAGTACGGATAACTCGGATGAAGTTCAGGTGCCTTGGGGAAAAGGAATAATTGGATATGTTGCTGAGCATGGGGAAACGGTTAATATACCAGATGCCTACCAGGTACGTTTCATTACATTATACGGTATAGCGTTTTCCGCAATAATACTGAGTGATACCTACTGTTAAACAATTAAAAGCACAACAAGAACAACATATTATTAATATTAAGAATTACAATAAGAATAGTAATTCATAATTTGCTCTAAAACCATTAAAGTTCATTAAAAATATAGATTACACTGTAAGTCATGTCTTTAAGAATTGAACATACATCTTGCAATCGATTTAAACATATTTTTAGTGTTATATAGGCTACTTTACACTGACTGTAATGTTTATTATTATTTATTATTATTATTACTGTATAGTTTACAATAATTAAAGTAAACACTTGTTTGTAATCTGTTCCATAGGATTTATGTTTTATTCCCAAACGTTTGGTTTTACAGTGTACACTGCATACACATTTACAGCATGAAAACATGCACACACACACACACACACACACACACACACACACACACCAGTACACAGTAGACTACACGTAGGCCATAGTGTTTTTTTTTTAAAGATCATACCAGTTGTTCGTTTTATCTTTATAGTTTCATTCTTACTTTATAAACTGAGGTTGTGCCAACGCTATATACGTTCCATGTACAAATATCTACAGTATAACAACATACTCATTCTGAGCTAGTAGAGCTTGAGTACTGTATGTAATTTAACCTCCATCAGCTGTATGTTGTAGTAGCAGTATCATGTCTTGAGTCTCAAGAAGCTGAACCTTCTGAACCTTACCTGTAGTTAATCTACAAACACTGCCTCTGCAGTCCATTTTCTGATAAAACATAACATGCGCATAAGGCTAAACTGAATATTGTGACACATCAATAGTGTTAATATTGTATGTTTGTACACCATTAAAGTTTTGAAGCAGCTCCATGACACGTTTTATTATTATTATCATCATCATTATTATTATTATTATTATTACAAATACATGTTTAGGATAGTGTCTGATGGATCTCACCACAATATTGCATCTGCAAATTAGATAATAAGAATAATCTGCATAGAAGAGAGGACAGATGCTCTTTTGGAATTGTTGGTAATATGAAGTGCCCTTTAAAAATGAAAAAGAAACGCAAGATGTTTTTTTCAGTGTTATTAATGATGATGCAGGTATAACAGCAGGCATTTACAAAAGAAAGGCGCTGTCAATAAAATATGTCAGGACTATCAAATGAGATGACACGCTCAGAAAAGAGGTAATGATCATTCATCTAATTTATACACATCATGGAGAATAATGAAAATAGGCAAGTTAAATCGTCAGGTGTTGAAAATGACCCGACACTCATGCATTTTAGCTGGACGATTTAGTGACCCACAGAACGCACAATTTTCTCAGTATGGCATTCAAAAAAAACAAAAAAACAAAAAAACAAAAAAAAACAACTGGTGTGAGGAAGGCACACCATGAATCACTGTTGTGTTTAATCCAGGAGTATTGTTTAAAACTTGTCAGCAGGGGGCGACTTGTATTTAGATAATAACTATTATTACAATTGCGGAAGTTTTTATTTAATACGCTATCCATTTAACCTTCATACCAGTGATATTTTTTTTATGTCCAAATACCATTTAAAGTAGAATAATAAAGAACGTGCCCCTCCCTGTGATGAGGATTTAGTTTGTTTTGACCTGTTTCTATTAGTAAACCTTCAGTTTTCGACTTTAACGGTTGATTCTGTATTTCATGTAAATCATGTGTATGTCCCTTTAAGGTTTTTCTCTGAACCAGAATTAAGTAAAATTATATTGTTAAATGATGCATGCCCCAAAGGTTGGTTTATGACTTCTCTGGGAAGGTGTGTGGAGAAATATTAAATAATTTGAGCTGAAAATAAATATGACCATTGATGAGTTAGTATAGGCATTAACTGGTAAGTTGTGGCCCATAATTACAACGTTGCAATTAATCACTCCTGTTGTCCACAGACGGTTCAAATGCAAGCAAACGTGTTTGTTAAAGCAATTCATCTTTATAGAGATGCTTTTCTAAGCAAACCCAGTCTAAAGCAGGGGTTGTATAGAGATCATTATCAAGAGTATCAATTTATCTATAGGGTTATTGCAGAATTAATTATGGCTTTAGTACACCCCTTGAGTGCCACAACTACATACAATATACAATAACTACAACATTAGAGTCCACTTGTATGAGGCATGCATGTCCATATTATGGTTTACAACACATCATATTGCACTTGTTTACTAAGAATAAATATGACTTTTATGGGTTTTATTTTTCACAGTCGGTGTTTGGTTCCTAATTATATACCTAAAGGAATCAAATTACCAGACACAAAGATCCTGTCAGTATGCTGTTGAATGTAGACTTGTGTTTGAATAAAGAAGCTGTCTTAGTATTTGTTTCTTTTTTTTTTTCATGGTTCATAGGACCGTCGCTTCAGTAATGAAATTGATAAGCTAACGGGATACAAGACCAAATCCTTGCTGTGCATGCCTATTGGAAACAGTGATGGGGAGATCATTGGAGTTGCTCAGGCCATTAATAAAAATCCAAGGGGTGCCCTGTTCACAGAGGATGATGAAAAGGTATGATCTAATTTACTGCATGCCATTTTTCCACACTGTAAAATACATAAACCTTTCATGCTACCCGGAACAGTGAAATTCAGACTCATTTTCTCTCACACATGCATAGTATGTTTGTCAAACTGCATTATTATGTACTTACTTTTAATGTCAAAATGTCTTATGGTGAACCAGTGTTCCATTGAAGCCCATATGACTGTTTTGTCACAAAGAAGGGGTCATAAAACGATAAATTAGCCATCATTGTGACAGGAATAATTTTTTTGTGCATTAAAAACACAGCTTGAAGCTAAATGAGAATACATTTCTTGTTCTATTAGATTATGAATTTTTCATTGTGGGCACCATGCACTCTGCAGACATCCAGTGGCTTTTACTTAGGCATCATGGCACAACACAGCCTTTATAAAAGTTTACTTTAGTAATTTTGCAGTTTCCACATGCGTTACTAATAGTTATAATAAGCCTTTACCATAGTTTACCATAGTTTGCCATGCTTTTAATATACTTTACTATACTTCTCTAGGCCATGTTTTCACTATGTTTTATTATAATTCGCATACAAGTTTGTAAAAGGTTTACTACTGGGTTTATTCTGAAATACAAAAAGTTGGTAAACAGTACATATTATACAATATCATCTCAGGGATATGATGGGGATTGGTATTTATCCATCAGATCACCTCCGTGGAATTTTACAGCTTTTTAATACACTCATCTTTCTCTTTCTCCCCCTCTCTCTGTATATATGAATAACATATTGTGGAGAAGCTTAAGAAAAAGCTGGTTGAACACAGATAACCCTTTACTGACTGCAGCAAGCTCAGCCAGCACTGACCTACGTTAGCTTGATGCAGTAAACACCCATTATGCAGTACTTGTTTGGAATCTGACAGTGATGGTGCCTAATTAGACAAACCCAAAACAGTGCCCAATACACCACCCCAACGTGTTTGCAGTACTAATCCATTTATAAACCTAATCACAAGTACTGGGCAAAATCAGCAGCCCTCGTCTATATCCTAATTTACATACATAGCAACATTCTGAGAACAACACAAGATATTTAAGAGGTCTAGGTCTGCTCTCCAAGCAATACAACTAATGATGAAAATAAGGTTTTCATTAAACACAGTTAGACGGATCAATAACAATACTGAAGACTAGACACAGCACAAATAAAAGTGGCTACTTATAGCAACTTTCCCTAGTCTTTTCTCTATTATGTACAGTATACCAATGGTGCTAATGCTGGGACTACCCAGTTGAATAAGTGGTTCTCTGAAATGCTACCCCTATCCTGGTCCTTACTCAATTAAGGTTTGGAACTAAAACGTTTACTCTAGACCCTACTTCATGCTCTTACAACACAATACTGTGATCGTCAGGATGGAACATCATATCTTAACAACATGCATTTAACAAGTTACAGTGTAGCTGCAGTGTAGCTTTTCAGTGGAGGATGTAAATAATGTTGTCATCATTCATCGATTCTCATTCATCAAACTTACCCTGAATTCTTTCTGTGATGAGTTTATATTATAGTCTTTACAAGAATTACAATGCATATTGTTGTCTGCATTATTCCCAACAATTAAAGGTTTTAGTGTGTCCTTTAGTTTTCTTGTTGTCGATATTTTCACCATATGGTAATAGCTCATTTGGGTGCATTTCATGGTATACATTTGAGCTCAAATGCAGGAATGGTAACAGACCAAGAACTCAGATTATTTGGTGTAAAGATGCTTAATACACAGTATCTTAGCAAGGACAGTGTTCTTCCCGAGGTTCATTTACTGATACATGGTTTGGCTTTAAGTGAAAGTCAATATAGATTATTTAAGATACTGGCAGGGTTTCAAATCAGTCAGTAAGAAGCGGCTGACCTGTGCTTTTCTAGTGTTAAGACTTATGTTCTAATTATTTATTAATTGTACAGTCTGCATTATTAGCAATGAGGGCTGGTAGTTATTGCTCAATAAATGAAGTGCTGAGGAGTCCAGATGAATGTGTGCTGGTTCAGCCTTAAGTCCCCAGGGTTTGATGAGGAAAGCACAGTTCAATGCATTTGAGAATCACCTAATGTCTTTCCAAACTCTTTTCAATGTGTTCAACAAATGCAAGCTGATGGCCCCATTGTTGAACATCATTATTGTGAAGATGACAAATGGACTTCATGCTCACAGCAAGATGACCACTTGTTATGAAAAATCATTGGCAACCAGATTTTGTGTGTGCGTGTGTGTGTGTGCGTGTGCAGTATGTTACTGAGTGCGACACAGAGGCAGGATTAAGCTAAGGCATAAAAGGGTGAAATGAAAAATGTAATAAAATGTATTAAAATCGAAGTTTCAGGGACTTTTGGTTATTTGTTCCATATGGCTTAATTATACAAAGAAATGTAATCATTATTTTAGGTTATTTGTTGGTATCTGGTTGATTAAGATAAATACCCTGCAGCCCTTTATACTGTACTAGTGTTATAAGACTGCATGAGCATGGCTCCCTGTCGCCTCATAGCAGCATTCCCCTAGCACTGGCATTCTTGATGTAAGGCAGAACACAAATACCACACTCTTTTTTACTACAGCTCCCAATTACAGCGTTTTGAACTGTATATTGCAACATTTTTTTATAGGTCTATTATGGTTCATAATATACTTTATAATAAAGTTTCCAACGGTTAGACATTCACATTTTAGCAGCCTCGGTTCAAAATAAAGTAATTAATGTAGTCTACTTTACAGAGTACCATACCAAATATTTGATAGGAGGGACAGTACTGATTGAATGTTCTTAGTTTGCAGGTTTGTTTGTTTGTTTGCTTGCATGGCAGGAAGAGTGGGGGCAGGTGTCTGTAGTGAAGACCTCAAAACCATGCCTGTTTAAAGCTAACATCCTTGTTTGGTCTGCTTAAAGGACAATTTATTCCACAAATCATTTACCCTTGAAAAGTCTTGTCAGCAAGACTGATTCTACTTTTTAAGTGTGCTGTTGTCTGCCGTGTATCCCAAATGTTGCTTTTGATTTTTTATCCAAAATGTCCTCCAAGAGAGTCCTTTTTGAATCGATGTTATCAGTGTTTTGGCTTCTGTTTAATTCTGAACTGCTTGGGTTTAATTGTGGTCTTCCACACTGTCTGTCTGAAGCTTTGTGTTTACACTAGATACTACCATCCTTATATTTTACAATATGTTTGATGTTTATTTTGTGATATGTGTTTTTAATGTGGAGTTCCAGTAATCAAAAGCTTCCTGTTGGATCGACATCTTCTACACTGTAAAATCACCCAAGACACTTTGAGAATGTGACATGCATGCTGCATCATACCAATACTACTGTGATTAAGATAATGAGAAGATATTTTGTCAAACATTTAAGTCAAATACCGAAAGCACTTCACACAATTGCAAAATTAAATTGTCAAATCTATTCACACATCTTGCAAAACATAATGCTAACATCAATATACATCAGTTGTATCAAGGTTTGCATTATATATTTCAGTCAAAACTTCAATTAACATAAGAACAGTAGCAGTAAAACTTTAAATCCTTTATTTTTTTTAGTTACCAGTTACCAGTTTTTGACCGTCATTTGATCATATACCTTTCATCAAGAGGAGAAAAACTCCTCAGTTGGGTTGAGGAAGGAGGAATAGGGAGGAAGGGGGAATAGGGAAGAAGAAAGATTAATGAGAAATGATTGTGTGTCAAATCACTTTTGCACCCGCAGTGCACAATGAAAACTGACATTGCCCCATACAATGACACATTTTGTGGGCTGGCCTCCTTCCCTGCTTCCCTGGTTGTCTATATGGGGCTGGACAAGCTGAGCATGAAGTGTTTCAGGAAATACTAGGAGATGCTCTGTATTATATGGGCTGATCACCGGACAGCAGGCAATGACCCCATCTTGGGCTATAGCAGCGCACATGGTGACGTTCGCTCCGCGACGGCCAGGTGTGTCCATGATGGCATGCTGTCCAGTTATGTTCCTGCCTTGCTGGCGCCTTTTGCACAAATTACAACCTGCCTCATCAATGAAGATATATTTTGCAGGCTGGATGCTAGTGTTCAGCTCCATAATTCTCTGTGAACAAAAGTCTGAAAGTTATAAAATGGGCTGTGCATTCTCAATATGGATTACAGTAAAAAAAAAATATATATATATATGGTATGATTTCACCCACTAAAAATTGAACCCCAGCACTACCCCCAAAATCCAGACACACTTTTAAAATCTTAATTACATTCTTCTATATCAGGCAGGATATAATCACCACGTATGTATATTTCTATGCAGTATGATACAGTATAGTGTATATTCATAATAAGTTGTTAGATCATTGGATGGGAATGTCATTCACTCTCCTTACCATCTATTTCAACTTACTTGCTGGTAACGCAATTCCTTTACCCTTTCACTATTTCTCTCAAAAGGGACTCGATAGACTTGCTTCATTCGAAGGCCATGTTTCTTGAGAATTCTGGCAATGGTCAACAAGCTCACATTCTGTACTCCTTCATTGATGTTGCTCTGGATGTCTCTCAGGCGAATGTAGTTTTTTGACCTGGACCATATCACAGTAATGAAGTAGGTTACATAATGTAAAATAGAAGATGTATGTATAATAGATGCGACCGTTGAAGGCGTCACGTTTGGCTGTACCATTTTCCCGGCGTCACTCCTTGTCATACCCCTGTTGATGACATGGTCAACAATTGTCGCCCACATTTTATATGAGACAGATATGTTGAGTTCTCACTAGTCTTGGCAATTGTCAATAAAAAGCTTTTCCTTTTATATAGGCCTCTTACACATGATTACCATGTGAAAAATATTTATTAAGTAGTGCTGATTGAGTTTTCAGGTGAGGACCATATGTTTAAATAAATGAGTGTTGATTGTTGGCAATTGCATACGATACCTGCGTTAGGAATTAAATTGTGTTCACAGAATCAGAGACTGTGTTCAAAGTTTTGCTATGTGTGTGTTTGCGAGTGAAATGTGTGATCAGTTTTGCAAATGTGCTAGCAGTTTAGATATTTATCGTACATGTTTTAGAATTCATGTCAAGGGTTTTGATTGATGTATTTTACTGTTTGACAAACTGTAAGACATGATAAAAAATGTCTTAAAAAATAATCTTGCATTATTAAATATTTATATGCTTTTTGTCTGTATGCAGCTGGAAAATGCATTAAATCTCAATGCTTCTGATCTTGAACGTAGGACTTTGACTGTCTCAAAGAATACCATGTAACATGAACAAAATATCAATTTTTAAAAAGTAGAGAAAGCCACATTGCTGATCTAATACTAAGGTGGATTATTTAATATTGAAGTTTTTATTTAGTTTATTTTGGTGTATATTATGTACAATAAATGCTGTTTTTTGGCTATAAGTACAATACTGTGTTTGAAATTATGATTCTAATGACTGCATCTTTTGCCACTTCTACAAGGCAAAAGATGCAGTCATTAGAATCTTTTTTTATTTTTATGAAACATTACATTCTGTTGCTAAGATTATTATTAGTATAATAATAATAATAATACAGTGGCAACTATATGGTAAATATATATTTCCATGTATTTTTGCATTCACAAGCTGTACACTATACATTTTGCTTGTGTTTCATATAATCTGCTAGCTGGATTTTAAAAGTTCAGGGCTGTTTTCCACAGTGTAGGGATGCTTTAAGCACACTACAGCTGAAATCTGCTGCAGAACTCCTGGATATAGATTTTAATAAAAAATTAAAACAAAAATCTATATTCAGTTTCTGTAAGGTGGTATATGATTTAGTTTATAATGCATTGTTATTGTGAATTTAATATGATTTCTACATTGATTTCTAGGGTTTTGAACTCTGGGGCTGCTAAGAATAGTAAAAAGCTTCTGTGACCACGGATTAATCATTGCAGTGTGTTTCTTATGAATAATAATAATAATAATCATCATCATCATCTAAAAAATGTAAGCTGTTGGTGTGCTGAGATCAAAGTGATGAATATGTTTTAGATCAAAGCGAATTATCATAGGTACTGTAGGTAGTAAGCTAGGGGAGTTTTACAAAGGTTTGCACTAAACAGAAATATTAGGTTCTGAATTGTTTTATTGCAAATTGGATGATCATAACACAGTCCCGTAGTTACTCTATGGGAGAATATTATGGAGTGGGATGTGCTTACACACTCGCTGCAGGGATTGTGTACACTGTAATTCTAAACCGACACACAGATAAATGTATTACTTTTCCTATCTTCCTTTATCAATGCAGCAGGGCAATTCTCCCTTTTACCCCTTGCTATATCTCTTGCTTACAAATAATATGTTTTACTCAACTTCATCACAGTCTTTCTTTATAGGACTTTTAGTTTGGAATTGTAGGTTGATCTGACACCAGGGAAATGTTTCATGTCTAACCTTTACTATCAATATGTATTCAGTTAATTGTAATAGTAGGTATTGCCAAATCAAACATCTATAATAATCCAAACATTATTTAGAAGCACATTATACTAATATATCAGGATGTCAAACAAACGTTAGTATGTGATTAGCTAATCAACATCACCTTTGTTCTGGGTATGAATAAAACATGTTTGTTATTGCAGTACTGTGCTATGCTGCAGGCAGGCAAACAAATGGAAACTTGTACTGTATACTACCCAGAACTGTTTCACTGTAAATATCAGTCTATATGGTCTTTAGCCATATCCTGCTGTTCTGCTAACAATCAACTAGTGCAAGTAGAAACGTCGCTGACTATTTAGAGCAACATATTGTACACGTGTCCGATTCATGGATGACCATTTTCCACAGTCTCACCACACGCAGTCGGGTTAATAAATGTGCGGACAGTGTAATGACTGCCACTTGGATGAGCATAGCAACATCCCAACAAGTCTCTTGGCAAAGTGACAGTCATTGATAAGGGTCCAACACTGAATGCTACTACTAAGTCAATATATTCAAATTACCAAAAAAAAAAAAAATCACTGTATTAAGCTACAAACAAATGGTCAACCTCATTATTTTTTCTAAATAATTCCCTTTTCAAACATCATAATGCTTTTCTCTGCTTATTTTAAACTGTGAACATACAGAGCCTGCATGATTTACAGCACAATGCTTGCAATACCTTATTTACATATCGAAGTATTCTACTGTATGTCTCTGTATCATAAAGTTAGATCAGCATTAATTTAGGGGATGTTCTCTAATTTAAAATTAGCAATTGTTACAGCTTTTCAACTCAGGATTTCTCTATGAATTATTTCACAAGTGCACATGGGAATTAATTGTTGGTAGATTTAATTAAATGACACATTATACTTTTTTTTTTTTAACTGTCAATTGGTATTTCCCCCAAAATTGTGTTACATTAATTCTCAGCAGGGTTTCAATTGCTTTATAACTAAATTTAACTGTATAACTTTGAAAATTCTCATTCGCTCTAATCTCTAGTGGCGAAAAGCACTTATTCTGTTACTATATGCATATGCATTCTATATGCATACCTTCAGCATATAACACTTCCAAAAAGTTCAGCAGGACAATTGTTTTTTTCTCAGGAGGGGGAATAAAACATTTTGTGCTAGTAGATGGTTGTCTCAAACAAATGTGGGCAAAATGATAACTTGACTGTGGACAGTCCATGGCTGGGGTTGTTACAGTTCAAATATGTTTAAAAGTTTAAATGAGTATCATAAATACTTACACATGGTCTTTCTTGAAACTTGGTTATCTACTCCCAACAGAATTGCTTCAGGTCTGGCTTTTTATTTTACAGCTTTGAATTGCTAGTGTTTGAGATAAGTTATCACTAAAGCACTCTGTCAAGTGCAACACATTATCTTAACACTGACACTATCAACAAGATTATGGTGACCGGTGTCTTTTTCTGGCTGAAGAAAACAAGAAAAACTTTGATTTAATTCAGTCCAGGATAGATCAACTGATACAACTCATTTCATTGGGTTCCTACTTCAAACATTACATTTAACATTTAACAAGGCAGTGGCATGACTGTAATGCAGGAGCTGAGCTGGAACTCATGGTTGCCAGTTACAGTCCATGCATTTGAGGTGTGCCATATACTAAAAGTATAATTTATGAGAGTAAAAGTATAATAGAACACTCAGTTGTCACTGTCCAGGGGTTATTCTTTGGTACAATAATGGTCTAACAGCTTGCTATTTATAGCACAACATATTTTGATTTGTACATTTGTCATTTACAGTATTGGAGTGGTTGTTATATTCCTTGAACAGCTCACAACACAGGGAGAAAGTTAAAATCAATACAATTGACAGAGCACCCTCTGCTGCTTTTCCAGACAAAATACTGTAGGTATATCCTAAAATATCACTTCAAATTGTGTATACTTGAACAGATTTACATTGATGCTATCACTTTCATTATGTAAAACACAAATGCAAATTAATTTGCACTTGTTCAGTAACATATTGAAATCAGTTCCATAGTTAATTTCAGTAATCTATGACATAACATAGATGGCTCTAGACTATTGTGAACACCAGCTATTACACTGACTGGCCAAACAAGTCTTAAGACTATGGGCAAGATTCTCTAAGTTATTTATTCAAAATGGTCATTAGAGCATTTTTTTCTGTGGAGGAAAAAAAACACCCATTGAAATTTGAAACAAATTAAAGAAAACTTCAGTCTACTTACAAGCCACTACATGCTGATGCTTATTTGTGGTTCAGTATCTTTATTGAGTTTGTTCTTCCTGTCACTCATGACAATTTGAAGTAAGTTATCTTTGTGCATTGTGCACTTTTAAAGCCATTTGTTTGCAATTGGAGTTTGTGTGCTTCATTGTTTTTTATTGTGAAATCGCAAATCTACCAGATATCTGCAGTTACGATGTGGGGTTTCTTTAGTGCTTTGTGAATGTATCACACTTTCACATCATGCTGATTTTTGGACTGTGAATTATATAGCATTATGAGGCAATCTGGTCTTTTATCTAATGGCATTTACTACCATTTTCTACTAATAATGAATCAATTTATAGTTCCAGTTGCACCGCTGAGTGTTTCCAAGTGTAATAAACTTCTGTGACAACAGAAAGCAGAAGAGATTATTGTTTTAAATGCAAGAGAAGCAAAAACAGCAGTTATTGTCACTGTAATTTATGATTTGAAAGGCATATTGCTTTCGGTTTCCTAGCAATATACTTACTCAAGAGGACAAGAGCCAAGAGCTTAATCTGTTTTTCCTCACTAAAAGACTCACCAACATCTACAGCAGTGACATATATATATATATATATATATATATATATATATATAGTCACAAAGCTGCACTTACTCATGTTCGTTTGCCCCTTTAAAAACACTGACCCAACACAGTATTGTATTTCAGCGCATATGCACACTTATTATTTTACAATAACAAAAAAATAAAAATAAACCAAGACAAAAACCTAACTCTTTGTTGGAATCCTAACTAAACATTTTTTAAGTGTCCCTTATTAAACGACTAAACCGTTTACCTGTCCAAAAAACTATTATTTCTTTTAAACACACACAGAACACTGTTAGACACACAAAAGGTTTTACACAGTACCTTTTTTTGTTTAACTCACAAACACATGACTTCACACAGCCCTGGCTGTAGGGTTTCCCACTCTTTTAAGCAGGGCTTCATTATACTAATGTGAGCCAGGTGTACCTCCTCCTGGGTCACTCCTGTGGCATTCTGGGAGATGTAGTCCTTTATCCCTTCCTGGACTACATGTTCTTCTCCGCCCCTAGTCTGCCACTATATATATATATATATATATATATATATATATATATATATATATATATATATATATATACACATATACACACACAGTATATATAATATATATATATATATATATATATATATATATATATATATATATATATATATATATATATATATATTGAAGACAATTAAAAAAATGATTAAATGCAATTAACAAATGAGTAAAAAGGTAACTAAAGTTAACTATAATTATTTGGGTTTTGAAGGACAATGCCTGTTAATTGAATAATCTGTGGAGCTGTTTGTAAGGCATCTTTTACATGTTAGTATGAAAAATTAACAACTGAAAATGGAGTACACTGCAGCAAGATGACAAGAGGTAGTAGCACTTGTGCTGTTTACAGAAGCCATCCTGACACGCTATGGGAAAACACTCCAATACACAAGTAGGTGCTAGAGCGAGCGAGAGCTGATGAGCATTGTTGAAGTGGGAATAATAACAGAAGTTTAACATTCAAGCATACTCTTTAGAAATGTTAGGTTATGAAAATAATAACATTTTCTATAATTCTAATACATGTACATCTGTAAGTGCTAATCGGTATTATAGAATTTAGTAGATTGTTTATAATCACTTAGCTAAGCACCTACACTAAAGTGCTCCAAAACTGCCACTTCATCATTTCCTAAAACAACCAGTTGCAGTATTTTATTTTCTAATTTTTTTTGGCTTAAAGGCTACAGCATGAGAAAGGAAACTTAGTTTTCAACAGGTATTAGAGGAAGCTACTATAGATATACAGTAACAGCTTACACTCTGCTGCCTATTTTAATGTTTATTTTGTGTCCCCTAAAACCTTATACCTAATATTAAATGTACCTCTATTTTAATAAAGCGGTGGGAAATACCAAAAAGGATTACTATAGAGTTGAAAGCGATGAGTCATCAAAATAACCCTGTCTGTGTTTCATGAAATACCCCTGAATCAATTCACAGTAGTTTTATAATAACATAATAATCGTAAACAGGCATAGTTGTATAATAGTAAATGCAAGCCAGGCATTCCCTCATTATTTCAGGCATCAAAAGTTAAGTTACAGTGCAGCTATATTTGGTATAATGATAATCAGCTGTGCGTGCTTCTGAAAGCACATTCAAACAAACTTTTTCAAGTGCAGTATGTTCGGTTATATAAATGGGTGAATCAATGTTATGTTTCTGGAGCTTCAAGCTTCAAGAGAGGAAAGGTACCTTTGACGGTTCCTATTAAAACAGCACATTACAGATACATGTAGGGTTGTCAACTTTTATTACTAATATATATATTATATATATATGGGCAAAAACGGGCAATAAGCGAGGGTGGCGTTATAGTGAGGGTCAAAAAAACACACACCCACCCACCCAACCTTCTATGTTTGCAATAAATTCAAACGTTTTATTTTGTTAGTTATACAATTACAGTATCTCCAGGCCATTTTAATAAAACATTAATCTTTTTTAAAACTACAGTACTAGTTCTTAACACAACAGTAGGTCTACTAGTGACGTTTTATCATCTTTTCCCATCCGTATGAAACATACATGGTTACTTTTGAGAAACAGAGAAACAGTTTATACTTAAAAAAAAAACAAAACACTCATTTAGTGTCACTTATTTTAGACTGCATCAAGCCTTTTTCAGGTTAAACAAATCAACCCGTTCCATCAAGGTGAGCCATTTGTTTTTATCCATTACAATGTCTCCAATTGTCCTTCGATTAACAGTATGCCTCACTTAAGTGAGAAAACATTTGCAATGTCTTGCTTTCTTATTTTCAGATGCATACATGCAGATTTTTTTCTTTTGCTCTGGTGTTAAATGTAAGGTTGACTCGCCATTTTGTACTTTCTGTTTTGCTTTGGGAGCGGGAGTGTTGATGACATGGTATGAACGTTCAGTTAACAATGAAATAGGAAAGCGAGTCAAAGGTTAACTGCATAACACTGTTTTAATTGGCCATGATTATTTCGCTGGTACTACAATGAGGGAAACTACAATGTTTATATTTTGTTTGCTTGGCTTGAGAAGTTGGCAGATGGCGGACAGCGGGGTGGCGATATAATGGGTAATTAGTCTATTCAAAAAGATATTTGCCTCTTACACTGATGTTGACTTTCGTATAACGTTATAATATACAATAATATATCTCTACTAGATACCTTCTTTCTAGTCTTAATTATCTCTCCATAATTGTGTATTCACACTAATACCCCACATCATTTCAGTATTCTGTCAGGCTAACTAAAGCTCCCTTCAAATATTGGTGCCCTATATATACAGTATATAGAGTGTTCCCTCGCTATAAGGCTCTCGGTTATAACACACCTTGGATTTAACACTCCTACAGCATGTCCCCCAATTCCCTATACTAGTGATTCATGCAATATTTTTACAGTAAATACAGTACCAGTGTTGTTCAAACTATAAACAACTTCTCAGTCTAACTTCCGTTTCTGTCTCTCCCTTTTGATAGTATCTGAACTGAAGAAAAGCTGCGTTGGCACTACAGACATCTTTCTCTGGGAGACGAAGCGCTTCAGCCCCGCTCCAGCAGCGAGCCCATTCACTCTTCCCCTCTCCCAACCCGCTTTCCTTCTCGCATTGGTTTGCTTGTCTTTCGCGTCGAACAGAACTCCCAACCGCCATTTAGCCATGCTATTTTTAGTTTAAAAACTGCTAATCAAAATGGATTCATGAGTGGGAACGTTACCTTTTTAAAAAAAAAATGGTAAAGAATAACGTTGATTACATGATGCTTTATGCATGGTTAATTCACTGAAACCTACATTTTTGCTTCACTATATATGCATAGTTATTTTATTTTAGTCAGATGTGTGTTGTGTCCCGTGGCGCCCCCCACCACCTCCCCCGTTTAACGCTTACATTGTGTGTCCCCTGAGATCCGCTTAGTTATAGCGAGGGAGCACTGTGTGTGTGTGTGATTACATATATATATATATATATATATATACACACACACACACAATATACATATATACACACACACATACATATAGTGACAAGCTGGCCATACCTTTGGGTTCGTGCCCCTTTAAAAATGTGACCCAAAGATAACAGCTTTGATTTTTAGCGCTTCTGCGCACTTTTATTCAAAACACAAAAACAAACAAACGAAAAAACCTAGCTCTCACTGAGCACTCACTACACACATGTAGGTCCCTGTCTAACGTGCAGGACAGCTAAGCTGTTTACCTGACATAACACCAAAACAAAACACTTTAAAACACATTTTTATAAAAACCAAACATAGCTTTTAAACAGACCTTTATGACTTGCCATTGCACTCTTCCCTCAACAGCAGCAGCCTAGAGCAGACTGACTGCTTCCCTTTTATACCCTGCACCTGGCTATAATTTTCAATAATTGCCAGGTGCAAGTGATTATAATTAAACAAAACAATAAAACAATTAAATTAAACAAAAGCAATAACCTTTGCTGGGAGGCTTTAACTGTGTCCCTGTCATGAAACAAAACATTTTTATATTGCAGGCCCCCCTGTCCTGCTACATCCTTTATTATATATATATATATATATATATATATATATATATATATATATATATATATATATATATATATATATATATATAAATGTAATTTAAAACATCACTTATAAATCTACCCCTTAGGCCATAAACCAAGTGAAATAAAGCATCATAAGTTCAACACAGAAACTCTCGTTCATTCTTCAAGAACAGACACATTTCATTAGCAGGGTTGAACTTCTTACTGTGACCATAATTGTTTTCTGTTTCATTGAAGACCAGGGCTCCAAGCCTCGGGTCAGATAAGACAAATAAACAAGCTTAGGTAAGATGGATTAAATAGTGGTAAGAAAGAAGACGTGAGAGCAGCCCACACACAATGGGAGTCTGTTTACCATGAATATCCTTAAGAAACCTGACCGATAAAGACAGAATATATTTCGATTTTTACAGTGTATTGTAGGCCTTGTTGGATCTAGACAACATGGGTTTGCCTTACACTTCAAGCTGTTTGTTGAAAGAAGAGATAATTAAAAAAAAAAGGTACAAGTCTATTAGGTACTTTGGATATCTGGTCATGGCTCTGCAGACTAGTGCTGAGATCTAAAAGTGACAATTTCACAGTACTTGTGATTTAATCAGATTAGCCTATTTACTGAATGTTTAGAAGAGGTTTTACCTGCAGGGAGACTATAATTAATGACACAGAGCGCTCTTGAATCGCTGAATCACACAAGGAAATTATATTCTAGGCCAGACAGGGTAATGGCTTGCTAATGTGCTTTTTAAAAAAATCAAACCATATTATTGGAAAAATGGAAGTTAACTCAAAGAATAACATTAAAATGTTGCTGTTCAAGAAACTTGGGAGATCTGGTATTAATGAACCTATATGTCTATATATAGCGATCAATATTGTTTTGTGTTACAATAACCTAATATTACAATGATACGTCATAATATACATTTGATGGGTTTTATAATTTAGCATTTGCTGGGCAGCAATCTTAATTGCACAACTTTAAAACATAACTTTAAAAATCAAATTTCCAACTTTTACCATCTAAAGTTGGTCATAGGAAATTCTTAAATACTTTTAGATTCTGTACAAGAAGATTTTTAATGGTAAATGCAGTGATAATAATAAGGTTCCGATTGGATAGCAGTTTCTTCCAATCCTGGTTTTGCAATGTGTTTAATAATAAGACACACCCGGGCTTGTTACATTTACACTGTTGTTAATCAAGCTCATAATAAAACCTGGAATAGGTGAAACATCATAGAAGTCTTATTTCCAACCCCAGAAATGACATTTGGTATTACTGTATTATCAGAGCCAATAGTAAAAATACCCTGAGTATAATGTTAAATTATATAATGAATAAAATAAATATAAACAGGAATAATTAAGAAAACTGGGTAATTAGTTTCGATCTGATCTGTCTCACGGTTTGTAGTTGTTTATTGGGCAATCAAAGAACAGAGAAATGGATGGATTACTGTTACATAAATATTTAAAAGCACATCTAAAGGGCAGTCAAGTGTGTATAATGTCTACATCGCTTTGAGCTGCTTTGAAATGCAATAACATTGTATATGGATTTGGAGAATCCAGTTCACTTTAGTATTGTATGCTCATATTCAAATTTATGTCAGCATTGTTTGTAGTAGAATGCACACTGCAAAATTCACTGTAGTGTAAAGAACACTATATTATAATATTTACTGCAGTATTCCCCAAACACATATCCAATAGGATGCCCTACATGTACAATCTGACACTTTTTCTGTGGGATCTCAAAGCAAGCTTTGTATGTAGGAACATGTATTAAAAAATGAAAGTGTGTCATTCAGATGGACGGATTTCCAAACAGACAGACACTTACATATATCCTTAGAATCTGAAATGATCAGTAACTTAATGTGTATAATGTTAAAAACAAGGTCTGAATGAGTAGTTTTACATGTGAAATGTGACATATGGATGGATGTATGATCGCCTCTAGTAGTTACTCTTCACAGAGGATTTCACCATAACTCAATATGGGAGAAACAGAATCCAGAACCACTCAGAATGATTGCAAACATAAACTAATAATGGTGTGATGTGACAGGGTACTCATGTCAGGTGTGTGGGTAAACACTGATATGCAAGACAGAGATCATTCTGCGCAGATTCTGTGCAGAATCTGATCAATTTAGCCAATGACCTTCCAAGAATGATCTCCATGAACACACCCATTGAGACATGGGAGTTGGAGTTGAAACGCCACTCAGGCACGCAGGATTTATTAACTCACAGAACACAAAGTAAACAAACGGGTCATGTGACGCTACCAGCGATGGTAACACACAGAGGACACATACAGGAGACTGTACAAAAGGCAAAATAAAACACAGTACAAAAACTACAAATAAAAGGTGCCACAGAGGGCGAGCGCTACCCTTACTGAATGAGGCGTCCCGCTCCAGGAACCTGCTACACTATGTAACCCTCGCTATACATTACTTGGGATCAGTATCCCCTAGACTAACCTACTTATGAGCCGGTATTCTTATGACGACTCCTGCTGCTTCATACGGCCTTGGCTGGGCATTGCCTTCATAAGTACCATGTTGCAGTTTAAGGGTTGCGTAGCTGCAGTTCCTGCAGAGCGGACGCTCTCCTCCTGAGTGTATGCAGCACCCCTCTCTGTAGCATGATGTTGCAGTCGCCCAGAACGATCCCCACCCGATGTTTTTATGCTGACGGACACTCAGTCGAGAACCCACCCACCTGCTGATCGAGGACAGGCACAGCCAATCACTCACTGCCCTTCCTCTCAACCAAGCCTAGCAGACATCAAGTCTCAATCGAGCGCCCGTCTGTAAACAATCACCAAAAAGCACACGAGACAAACCTGTTTCCACATACAAATTACACCAACACTAATTTCCCCATGTGAATGGCAATTGCCCAGCTACATGTGGTAAACTGCAATTTAAATATCATTTGGAGATACTGAATCCTTACGTTTCATGAAAATACAAACATGCTGTGTAATACCTAATGAATGCAATGACCCTGATCTAACTGGAGTGAATTGAGTAATATCTGGATTGTATAGCATCAGGCTTTTTTTAGATCACCTATTGTTCGATTTTGTTACTTAGCCAGTAGTCTAATAACATTAACGTAATTACTGAAACACACAGGTTTGCATCGTCAAAAATTCTCAGATTTGATTCCTTCTGAACCAAAAGCTTTCCAGTTAACCTTATTAACCTTATTTGTATCTGTTCTGTTGTTCACTGGAAGATAGAGGAACTTAATGTAATAACTATGTTTACAAAGAAGATGCTTTTAATGATCAGATTTAAAGGGTTACTTGTATAAAATGTATAAGAAGCGGTGGTAAACAAATTAATCTGTGCAGATATTCTAACATCGCTACACAGTTTTGGTTGTAAATGCCACAATAAATAAAATGACCCTGCCACAGTACATACTGTATATGCATTATTGGGTCATTGAAACTCTCTAATGTGCGAAGCCCTACATTTTCACATATAAGGGCATATTAGGATGTGTAGGGTCTTATATTGTGCAGTAGTTTAATATTCCTTGCAGTGCCAGAAGGGCTTACAAATGTGTCGTTTCCTGCTAGGTTAATGGTCAGTTTCCCCCTTCCCTCTCCTCTTTTGAATGAAAAGCCTATAAAACAAGCAATCAATGGAACATGGATCTGTTGTCAATTATATAAACCTTATGTCCTGCATTTAAACCCTCAGCATCAAGTCAGAGGTGTGTGGCAGTGCTCTGAGGCAGTTTTGAGTCTTGGTCAATGTGTTGTTTTTGCCAGTTGTTGTCTGATTTGCTAACTGAGCCAGACTGCATTAAAGTCACTCTCAAAATCACTCTCATCATGAAGTAACTCCACCATAAATCTTCAGGTGATTCTTCAGAGTTGTGAATTGTTCAATTTGAACAGCATTAAACCTCAGAGAATTGGAAGAGCTGAAGATATTGTAGTTTATTGAAGAAAATGATACAGGCCTTTTAAATAGTAGATATCTGTTTCTTGAGCTGACAGAAGACTGGAAAGCAAGTCCAGAATATAGCATGATGGGGTGTTTGTTAAAATGTGCCATTGTAACCCATTTTACACAGTTTTTATTATTATTATGTATTATTTATTTAAAGTGGGAAACACACAGACATTCCTGATCTCTTGTTTGTCAGCATCACAAGGAATGTTGTTGCTGTGCTCTGATAAACTCTGGCTAACAAAATCAGCAGTAGACTGTTCTGAAGTCCCAGCGCAGAATAGCCAGAAAAGTGAGAAATACATTTCCATGCATAGCTCTTATATAACACTGTTGTGTGATTTGTCAATTCTTATGGGGTTTTAAAAGTAATAAACATATACATATTGTTTTGTTTTATAAATACTAGATGGAATTCTTAATGTACATAGACTTGAGTATATTCACATATAGCAATGGCATAGTGCTGCTGGCATTTTGCATCTATTGATGCATAAAGTAAGGTCATTTTCCCCCATTATCATTGCTTCGTTGATTTATCAACAAGCTGAGCACATTCAGAGCTTGATGCAACATTAATCAGGTGATATAAATACTTACACCACGTAAAGAAAAATAAATAAATTGAGTCAGCTTTTTAAGTGTCATTTTTATTTATTATTTTTATATTCTTGCAAACTAGGGAAGAATTCAGGATTATACATATTTTGGATATTTTCTTTAGCCCCTAGTGGCTTTTAAAAAGTTAAAAATTACAAAACCAAAAAAAATAATAGTGTTTTTCACCAGCTCACAGATGTAATCAGGGATGAAGTTCACTACAAGCCTTTAGGTCAGAAGTAGGACTTTAAAATCAATTCCCTGCTGAACAGAAAGAATGCTCACAGAATTCTGTATATTTTATTATATGTTTTATTTTAATGGATTGCATTATATTGTGTTGTGTATGCCCTTGTTCTGGTCATGCACAAGTATTAAATAAAAATCAAACCAGTTAAATATTTCTTACATTTTCCTGAAAAATAAAATGAATTTGAACTTGACAATTTTCAATCCACAATTAAAAATGCAGTAAATTAACATCAGTCACCCATATAGTGCCTTCACAGGGTATTTTTGCTTGGGAGTGTATGAATGAATGTCCTTGATTATCTGTAAAATAAGAACTGTTACTGTTTTCACGGTCACTAAGAATAAGAGAAGATGTCATATTTTTTCCTGTTTACCTCAGAATCTTTTCCCTCAGTCATTAAAGAAGTAAGTCTTGTGTGGGTGTATACGAAAACTGTTTTCCTCTCTAACCTGGCATAACTAGAACAGGTTTATAATCCCTAGAATCTAAAACAGGTAATTCCAACAATCTATCCAGATTACTACAGTCCAGTCTAAAAGGTCAAACCCATCATTAGCCTTGATCTCTGTATGAATGAATGTCCTTATTTCAGGGTGCGACCGTTACTTATCAGCCATCAGTCTGTACTTCATCTCCTCAGTTTCTCATGTTGAAAGCGCAGCACTTATTTTAATTGAGTTTTAGGTATAATGGTCATCTTTACACAATACAATTAGACTGTTCTGTAGTACAAGGACATTGGTCTGCTTTCATTCTTAGCTTGGCACCTGTAACGCGTCTCCTGTGTTCTACCTAAGAAGGCTTCTGTTCATACAGACTTAATTCATTGGTATTATCAATGGTTGTAATACAGATGTATTTGCACCAATTACTTTACAATGGGGGTGAATCCTTCAGAGTCCAGTTAAGAACATTTTTACATAACAGGGCGTTTATATTCCTTTTTTCTTTACTAAAATCGTTAAGCTATTTTTTTGGATTGTAGTTAGAAAAAAAAAAAATGTCAACGTTTGCCCTTTGTAATAAAACAACAGCAATTATGTTTCTTAAATAAAGACTGTGAATCAGTAGTTTTACTGGTGAGTAAATGTGTGAAATTCAAGAATCATTGTTGCTTTCCACTTCAGACAAAACCCTAGCGCACTGGGGACCAGCCAAAAAGTTGTAATTTGTTTGATTTCTCCTCTGGTTTTTCTGAACAGAAATATACTGCTTATGGAAACAAATTAAAAAGCTGTAATAACCCCAAATGAGTGTATGCATCCCTTTAGTAATGAAACAGATTTTCTTCTATCTGGTTTGATCTTTTTTGTAACATACAGCTTACTGCGCTGTTACCGTCTTGGCAAGAGGCTCAATCACTCTACAAAAGCACATAAAAAAAAACTGCTTACGCACTTTCATTAGGCTGTAAAACTGTAACCCTTTCATTCTCACAGACAGCGTTTGTCATTACCAGAAAGCAATTAGATACAGTTTTCACCAACTGGCGAATGAACCACCAGCAGGAAATGCTGATTGATGTACAGTGCAGTCTCTAGAGAATGGCATTACCATGGGAATGGGGCTGTTTGTTGTTGCTGCATATTTGAAGGGGAAAATGTGATTATCAGGTGGGGTAAAGTATGTAAAGTATGTTTTGTTCAAACCATTTTGATGCATTGTGAGTTTTGAATGGGGGACACAGCTTTAAAAGGTCTTTCTAGGTGTTCAAACTTACAACTGCTTTCCCAGCGTAAGGCTCAATGCCCTTAAAAACACTGTGATCATACCCACAGAATGAATGGTAGCCATATATTGGTGCCACATTACCCCAACAAGGCTCAGTAAATGCTCCTCAATCCTACTTTGAGCAACCACCCTTGTCATTCAGTCCTGGGACTTTCCCAAACTACCAACACTTTGTGCTAAACATCAGTTTTCATCTTAGCCTTATTAAATTCAATCCCCTCACAGTAGCAATATCAACAGTAACAACAGTCCATTATCATTTAATAGAAACACATTTTAAAAGATGTAAACGGTTGGTGTTCACAAACTGACAGCAAAATGCAAGGTATAAAACTTGCTTTGGGAGGTTTGTGTCTGAGCACTTGCTTTTGGTGTTTGAAAAGGTCTGAGTGACTTAAAAAAAGAAGAAGCTGTGGGACGGATTCTGCAGAGCATTCAGCAATTCACCTCACACAAACTGAATGAATACAGAACAGGCCAGAGGCTGTTAAATTTACTGAAAGATAGCCCAGCACAAAAGGCATGGATTTGACTTGAAATGGCATCTTCTACAGATCATCAGAAATATTAAGGGGAATGTGGGTGATACTGTCTCTACAGTTTAGATGTCAATTTATCATTCTGCATGCATCCTTGCCTAGAACAGCAATTACATTGATGATGTTATCCCTGATACTACATGTTATTACAATTCAGACCCCATTATATGATATACTTACATTAATTAATCTCCAGCTGATATTGTTTAAAAGGACCAGACTCCCAAAACTATTTGAAATACAAATGTTTGTCAATGAGATAAAAAGAAAAGTTTGTTTACTTTTTCAGAATGTTTCATTTTAGTTTACGATTATTAATTAATTAAATTAGAGATGATATCCCCCTTACAGTATTCCACCGGGATACATGCATTTCTAATTAGATTAATGGTTTGATGATAATACTTATTACGATAATAACTTTGCACCACACTGCAACACATCAATTGGTTTGATCAGGGTTTACAAATAGCTGTATGGACTTTTCTGGAGTCCAGACATAAACAAGCCAGTGCTGTTTTTTATTTATTTTTATCTGTGTACACACAAACTGTCAGTAAACATTTTCTGCTCTACATTATTATAGTCATAGGTCAGATGACTTTGGTTATTTTATAGATTTTTTATTAAAGATTATTTGGTCTACCATTTCCAGGGTTATGGGTGGTAAGGATACATTTGGCAAAAAAAATGAATGGCTTTTGAAAGAAATATTCCTTGTTACAGAAACAGACAACAGTTTAGAACAGAATATCTTATTATTATTAAAAAGCAGACTGTAACTGACCTTTGAATAGGGCCCACTAATTCATATGGTATGCTGTGGTATGCATTAGTGGTTAAGCTTCAATGCATAATGTCTTAATTGAAATTAATTATTAATTGCTGTAATCAGCTCCAAAATACCCAGCATTTCCTGACCTTAAGATTTTTATTGGTACTTTTAATAATGACAATAAAAAGGTTGTATAAAACTAAATAACAGTGTGACATTTTAATCCTCATTATTATGACCCAATGAACCATCCTTGGATCTATCCTGAGGAGAAAATGATAAACACTTGGCTATAAGTACATTTAAAGATCCTTATTGAGTTATGTTAATTCACGATAAATAAAACACAGGATTTGCATGCTAATTTTGCAGTTTTCCAGTGGTTATACGAAGCATTTACCATAGTTTACCATGGTTTGCCATGTTATTAATATGTATCACCTTACCTCTCTTAACAGCTCTCACATATGCTTTACCATACTTTCACTATGATATGTTTACTATGGTAAATGTTTAAAAGGGTTAGCTAACAAAAATCACAGCATGTAAGGTTTATGTAATTATTTCAGTAGCTATAACCTTTTACTTAGTGTGACACGGATGGCTTTGTGTGGTGACATCAGGCCAGGAAATGAATGCAAAACCACAACAGCAGACTTGGGTGTGAAATGCACTGCGGTGCTTTTTAATAAATGAACAAAATAAAAAGGTTGAACAAACGAAAACACTTTTACAAAAACAAACAGCACATTGGCCAAAAACAAATACAGACAAGAAATAACTAAAACAAGTGTGGTGCTGGTGTTGAACCAGCACACGTAGCAATTGTTTCTTTGTATTTATTCTTGTACCTTCTCTTATTCCCGTTCTCCACTCCTGAACACTCCAACCTCGATCAGTCAGAGCTGCAGGTTTATATACATGTGACCATCTCCAAATTAGTAATTAATTAATCAATCTGGACACGGTCCCATTCTGAATGGGGTTAGCATGGATGGGGAAGTTTAACCCCGTCCATGCTGCAAAAACAACTATAACAAAACATTGTAGTTTAAACAAATTAAACAATATGTTTTTAAATAGCAATACAACAACTATAAAATACAAACCATAATATGCACAGGGGCGTCACATGTTGGTACCGGCATTCTCCTTAATACGGTTTAGCAGTTTATATAGGCTTACAATAGCTGGGTTTGGTGAGTCTTACTGGATGACTTTAGTAATGAATAATAAATCTCATAAGGAGCATTACCAAAGGTGAATCAAAATATGCAATGAGTAGGTCTAAATGCAAAAATAAATACACAAATTAATAATAATAATAATAATAATAATAATAATAATAATAATAATAATAATAATAATAATAATAATAATAGTTGCTCTAGGCACTCTTGAAGCATGCGACACTGCTTAGGAATATCCTCCTTAAGCTTAGCAGAAGGTCATTAGGAATGTTTAGCAGGGAAACTCAGGCTGTGAAAATTCCCTGAGATCTCCTTTTTATCCTTTGGCTGGTCTTACCATCAGAAAATCCATTTGTTCATTTAACTGTCCTCTTAACGCTGATTTAAGTCAGAGCAACTATCATTTCACATTGTGGTTCAGCTGCACACGCTAGTGATGGCATGTGAAACCTTGTCATTTCACTGCAGATAGTTATTGCTGTGCTTTATATTGCGATAAATATCAGGATAAATGTATTTACTTTTTATTGATGGTCTTCTCCCAAGCTCAAGCAACCTGTAGGGTGTGGTAACTTTATTTGTTTATAATGAATTATAATAATATTTTTTGAATTTGAATACATGGTGTATTGATCAATGAAATATTGTCCTTAACAAATGATATAGTCAATACATGATTACATTCATTGGTTATTCAGATACAGTAACATCACAATTATTGTAACCCATTCTTCTAGTCTTAGTCATTAGCCATTACCTTCAACCGGGAATGCCCTTTCAGATGGTTTCAGAGAAGACCCTTTTCAACCCAAATAATTCAAATAAGTGTACCTTCCTGTAAGCTTTTATAGTTACATTTCATTTGGCTCTGAACATACACAGTCTTAATCCTTTAGAATTCCATAGTCTAAAACACATGGTTTTGGTTTACATCTGTTTCACATTAGCTGACACAGCACTATCATATCCATAGCATAGACCTTGTTACCATAATTTATTTATTTATTTTATTTAATTTCATTTATATAACACCTTATGTCATAGACCCCAAGGTGCTTTACAAAAAACATAATACACGCAGCATAATAAAACATTAAAATAGCATAAAAAAGACTATAATAAAAAGACTATTTTAAATAAAAGTAATTACATTTCCAATCATGTATATATATATATATATATATATATATATATATATATATATATATATATATATATATATATATGTATGTGTGTGTATATATATATATAACAGTTAATAATGGATCAATAATAAAAAGACTATAATTAAAAGGCTTGTGTATATAAATAAGTTTTCAATCTTGACTTAAAAACAGCAAGACTCCGAGCTTCTCTAACAAAAAAAAGCAGCGATCCAAAATGTAGGAGCCTTATCAGAAAAGTCCCTTCCTCCCATACTATTTGTATTTACTCTTGGAATAACTAAGAGCTCTGCATCCTGAGATCTAAGATTCCGCTTAGGAATGTATGGGATCAACAGCTCTTGTAAATAACTGGGTGCCAATCCATTAAGGGCTTTATAAAATACAATTTTAAAATCAATTTGAAACTGCACAGGAAGCCAGTGTAAGGAGGCCAAGACAGGAGTAATATATTCACCTTTTCTGATTTTAGTTAGAATTCTTGCAGCAGCATTCTGAATATGCTGCAAGTGAGGTACCAAATACTTTGGAATCTCAGAAAAAAAGTGCATTAAAATAGTCGACTTCATCTCCCCGACAGAAACGTACTGAAACCTATCGGAAAGATAAGACCTAAACCAAGAATGGACACCGCCTGCCAAACCCACTAAACTCCCAAACCGATTTAAGAGAATGGAATGGTCCACGGTATCAAAGGCAGCGCTAAGATCAAGAAGAATTGAAATTGAAGGAAAGCCAGTCGGAGCTTATCAAAAGATAATTTACTACCCAAACAAGAGCTGTCTCAGTGTTATATGCAGATCGAAATCAGAGTCGTTGATAGGTAACAACTTTCTCTAAGACCTTGGCTAAAAAAATGGAAAATTGGAAAATGGCCTATAGTTGTTAATAACTGTAGGATCCAAATTACTTTTTAAAGCAGGGGTTTAACCACTGCAACCTTAAGTGCAGAGGGAACTTTCATAGATGAAAGTGATTAATTTCTAATTGTTAAAATGCTTCTATTAGCAACACTAAATACATATTTTAATAGTTTAGTAGAAATAGGAACAAGGGCACAAGTGGTTGGTCTCATGTGCCCAACTAACACTGTCAGCTCTTGCAAAGTAACCAACGAGAAAGCTTTCACTATAACTTTGTCAGGTCTAGTTAATTCAAAGTAGGAAGAAAGGTCCATAATAGAAGGAGTCTGTAAGATCTGATCTCTAATATAAGATACCTGTACCCCTTAGACTCCCACAATAGGAAACTTAAATACACCCTAACACCAGGCTAACATTGGACTCCTCCCAAATGCATATCTATACACAGAATACAATATGACTTGTTTATTTTAAACCTTACAAATCAATTTGACCAAGTCTGCTAAATTGTGTGTTAGTTTTGTGTTGAGACTGCCTGAATAATTAAGCTTTCCCTTGAGGGCAGTTTATATTTTTTGCACAACTGCCACCTCCTTCGGCACTTCTTCAATGGCTCACGGTGTATGTCATGTTTTCAGTGTTATGAAAATTCCTAATAAGGCTGCCATATTGAGGTAAAATGATGGTTTCTAGTTGATAAAAAACAAGCAAGTTTGTATTTGGTACACAACTGCATTCTATAACCCCTAAGTTCAAGCATGGATATCATACAAGGACAATTGTTGGCAGTAATTTTATAGATAAGCTTGCTCTGCATTGTCTAAGAGCCCATACAGATATATACAAAAGGCTAAATTTCTAATATGTGCTGAACTTCAATATACAGTACTGATTTCTGTAGATTCATCCATATAATGAATATCATACATGGGATATAATATTATAATGTGACCTTTTATATAAAATTAAGCTTATTTATTATTGCAAAATATGCAACATTTAATTTCATTAAAACAATGAAAGTCAGGAGGATGGCATATGTGTATGTATGTGTGTTTTTACGTACATTTGTATTGCCTTCAGTGAGGAGAAAGGTTAAAACATTTCTACAAACATGACCTTCATCATAATATAATCTGGGGGTGGATGTGACAAGCTTTTCATTGGAATTAAAGGAGAAATAGGGTGATCGCTCCCTACCTCGGCCACAGCCCATTAACAGCAGTTGCATTTGCTGAAATGCATTGCTATTGACGATCTGTTATACAACACAGCCATGAAAATGTTATTGGAGAGGCTGGTTGGAATAGATTTTACATAGGAAATGATTGTCTTCTAGTTAGATACCTTTACAAATAGAATTTGAAATCCTGGCATTATTCCTCGTTGTATTGTACAAAGTCATAATCATGCACTGCTAAGCACAATATTATGAAATAGTTCTAGATCATTCATTCCTGCTTTCCAACTGGTAATACTGTCCCTCTCTCTGTCAACAGGTGCTACAGATGTATCTTCCTTTCTGTGGGATTGCCATATCCAATGCCCAGCTTTTTGCAGCCTCCAGAAAAGAATATGACAGAAGCAGAGTAAGTGAGATACCAGCACCTTGGACAGCGGCTTTCTATTACACCCACATTGTAAAGCTCATCATCACTCACTGCTATTAATGGGGTTCAATATTGATCCCCTCGCGACCCACTCACTGTCACAGTGCTAAATGTTAAAGAGACATGTGCTTCTTTGATGGACTAAACAGGCTTTATCCTGACATATTTTAGTGTAAAAGCTATAGAGTGGGCAGCAGATATTGACCTAGTAAGGAGCCTGACATAGCCTACATCTAAATCACAGGTTGGTAGCTTCTCCTCAGCCAGGCTTCCACATATTTTATTTGGCTTGTCATTTTATTGGTCTTTGATGTGCAGAGCTAGTGAAGGGGAAGCTACTAGTGTGTTTAGCTGGAGCGCTGGGCTTCTGTTTACATTACAGCTTATACCGAGAGAGATAACCTGGGCAGTAGTGCATAGTGCAAGTCGTTCTGACAATAAAAAATGATAATACGCCTTCTACAACTGAGAACTGAATCTGAGTGACTCTTGATAAAAGTAATAATGACAGGGAGTTTGTAGTCCATTATCTGAGAGAAGTACATAAGAGAGGGGTTTCATAGACACAGACATAAACAGGAAAGCTGAGGATTGTATCAACTGAAACATCAAGTTTTTTTTTTTACTTTCCTTATTGTACGAATAGTAATTTTGTTAATATTTATAATTAATAAAATAAATCTTACTGATGCCCTGGATACCCTTGATCACTCTACCCCCACCCACTTGATAAGAAGCCAGATTTTCTTGCTCTATATTAAATACCTCCATTGGGCTCCTGAGTAGCACATCCAATAAAGGCGCTCTGCGTGGAGTGCAGGATGCGGCCTATTGCCTGGAGATCGCAGGTTCGAATGCAGGCTATGTCATTGCTGACCGTGACCGGGGGTTCCTAGGGGGCGGCGCACAATTGGCCGAGCGTCGCCTGGGTAGGGAGGGCTTAGGTTGGCAGGGCAATCCACGGTTCACCGCGCACGAGCGACCCCTGTGGCTGATAGGGCACCTGCGGGTCTGCAGTATAGGTCTGGTGGCTTCGCTGTGGATCTGCAGTGCGAAAAATGACGGATTGGCAGGAACATGTTTCGGAGGACGCGTGTTTCAGCCTCCGTTTCCCGAGTCGCCGGGGGGTTGCAGCGGTGTACCGGGATAAAAATAATACTTGGGCATTCCAAATTGGGGAGAAAACCAGGGTAAAAACCATTGGCGACGGCTAAATAAAAATAAAAAATACCTCCATTACTGAATTGTTCTTTTGAGCTGTCAAAATGGTATCCTCTAAGTAGCCGCTGATTGGCTGACGGCTTATACTTGTGTTATAGTTACACATAAACATAAAAGCAAGACTGCATGGATAGTTCTATCTTTTTTTACTTTTTAAATATCCTTTGAAGACCATCCATGTTTAACAAAACCATTTTATTTTATTATATAAACAGGCCTTGCTTGAAGTTGTCAATGACTTATTTGAAGAGCAGACGGATTTGGAGAAAATTGTCCGGAAGATCATGCACCGTGCGCAGACGTTGCTGAAATGTGACCGGTGTTCTGTGCAACTCCTTGAAGATATCGAGTCACCAGTATGCAGTAAAACTTCCTTAAAACTTATTAACATTAGAGGGAGGGGGACTAATAGCCTGTATACCAAAGTAACCCTATCGTCTAATGACTGTAGAAGCTTTTTTAAACACAGTTTGAATGGAACACTAAGCTTACTGATTTATTGAAAATGAAACACCAGAATTTCCATGTGTACACAGGACAGTTAATGTGAGTTGAGATAATGTGGGTGAATGTGTGGCAGAATAAAACCAAAGGGACAGGGTTAAGTCAATAAAAGTTTAAAAGTAGGGTGCATATTAACATGCAGAATTTCGTACAGATCCTAAATTGATACTAGAAAGTTTGAGGAAAGGGGAAAAAATATATAGTTTGATGACATTATAACAATAGCAGTAAGTAAGTAAGTTTTTTAAAGATGCATTTATTGTTAATTTTAACATACTGTATACATATTTTACTTGCTTTTTTACCAATTGTGTTTTTTTTTCACAAATTTTCCTTTAAGATTTAGTGATAGGTGCATTCCATTAAAATATTTAAATACTAGTATAACATATAAATGATATTACTGTACAGCATTACTTTATCTAAAGCAAGCCAGCTTCTGATTATTACAAGATATTTAATGCTAGTATATTCAATAAAAAAAAATGTGTATTATTTTTTAATGGCAGGTGGTGAAGTTTACCAAATCCTTTGAGCTTCTGTCTCCGAAATGCAGTGCTGACGCTGACAGCAGGTATGGCCCATGTCCACCTTGACACTTCAATGGATGGTTTTTTGTCAAGCTGATTCATTGCTTGCTTTGTCTGCTTCAAAGTAACCGATTCTCTTGTGAAACGTGAATTAGATTACATTAATTACCCAAAGCAGGGCTCATGTATTGCAAGGATCCCGGGAGCTTTTTTTTACTGATAGTCTGTGGAGACACAGTGGGAGGTCAAATAGCAGATACTCCTTCAGTACCAGATAGGAAGTGTCATGCTTCCAGAGCCCTGAGCATATCTGTACTCAGATAGTACAACAGTGCATGAAAACTGTTCTGTCAGACTGGCTAGGCCCTTATATTTGCACAGACTGTTTTGATCTAATGCGAGTTAATGTAAAGTTCTAGAACACCAACCCCAATTACATACAAGTTGGTTATTAGAATACCCCACAGGGACCCATATGAAAAAGTGCATGATGGATTGATAAGTACTGGAGCACACCACAAAGGTGGATTTCTGATAGGCTTGCTTCTGTTCTGTACTGCACACAACAGCAGCAATTAAAAAAACAAACAAAAAAAAAAAAAAACCTCTCAGTTGCACTAGTGTATTTTCAGGAGCATATGAATATATAATGTACTGCTCTACAAACCCATTTAATGTGTAGCAATCTTTCTTAATGTGTAAAGCAGAGTTTACCAGTTGAATTGTTCATAAGCATTTCCCATTGTTTTCTGCTTCAAAGCACAGTCTCTTTAGGGTTGTTACATTGTATTTGTAAAGTTATTAATCTTACAAATATATCTAAAGAAAAAAAAAAGATTTATGTGTTGTTTTTTTTAATTACACAGATGAAACCACAGCCAAAATTATTGCTAGTCATTTTTTTCTTTTTTTGTAGTACTACGTTTCCTTCTGCATTTTCATATTTGGCATATGGGAGGTGTGACAGGGTACACCACACCTCTGTGTGTATCGTATTATTTGTTGCATTATTTTTTAAAATGTATTGTTTATGTGTGTAAAACATGTTATTTTATTGTTAATTGTTTTGCAGCATGGATAGGTTTAAAATTTGTTTGGCCACCGTGCCGTTTTTGTTTTGTATACATGTTTCTGTTTTGTATAAACTTTTTATTTATTATTAAAACGTGCAGCAGCGCTTTCATTACCCCAGTCTGGTGTTGATATCCATTCATTTCCTGTCCTGACGTCACCACAAATAATCCTGGTCACAGGAGGTTAAAATCTCAAAGGGAACATTTGCTATCTTCTTATATTTAAATTCTCAGGGAAAACACACTGTAGATTACTTTCCTAGAAATCTGTTGCAGCTCAGAAATTGGATTGCTAATGGAGCTGATGCCGTCTGTGACTTTGAAGACTTCGCCTTTCTTTTTTTTTCAGAGCAGGGTTTAAGAATGAATTCTCTGATAAATAAGGCAGTTTTTTGTGGTATAGGGGCAGTAAGCCCACTACAATATCAACCCCCATGGTGCTACCATGTTGTATTGAATTTTTAGATAACAGTTGTAAAACTCTTTTATATTAGAAGTCACTGAACTCTTCTGCTAATGTTGCTGTTTTATAGATAAAAAGCATCTCTGTGCTCTCTCCATTGTTAAACAGGGAACCCAGTGGTGAAATGCAGTAAATTACCAATGTGTGTGTGTGTGTGTGTACACATTACTTTTATGTTGATATAAAGCACATTTCTCAAGACACTGACTTGTAAAACAGTTTGGTGTATACCATTTTTTACATTAAGACCAAACTGGATTTTCACTATGAAATAGTCATGATTTGGGTAGCAGTCCTTCTGGAAATACAAGTCTTATGATTAACAGGAGGTGATGCTTCAACTAAGATGTAAGGTATGTGTGGAGCAAGTGGCACAGAAACCCTACTTATGCCACATGCTGAGAGAACACGCCACTATTCAAAAACTACAGCTGATAAATGTTCACAAACACCTAGACCAAACTAAATGTGTTGCAAAGAGTGTTTATCACCTATTTATTATAACAGAACTGGTCTATATTTAAACCTACATGTTAATGTAGGCAATCTGCCTGTGCATCCAAAGCTTTCTACACACCAGCTAATAATAATTTTAAAATATCAGTAACTTGCACATAACCTTGATGTAAAAACCTGTGCGTTGACAACAAAGGTTTACTTTAGAATTTGAAGACGTGAATGAGACTCTTGTTAATTATTTAAAATGGTCATCCTAATGTATGCCTTTCTCCTTTGTTTGGAACACTCCGGTACCAAGTTTCAAAGACAGCTTGGAGAAGTCTTCCTACTCGGACTGGCTGATCAACAACAGCATAGCTGAGCTTGTTGCTTCCACCGGTCTTCCAGTTAACATCAGTGATGCATATCAGGACCCTCGCTTTGATGCAGAAGTGAGTTAGCTGTATATATATATATCTTATAACAGATCCCTAAGCAAAAGGTTTACCACTGTTCCATAGGTCGAAACAGACTGGCAGTGGTAAACCCCCTTGCAACCAGCTTCATATACCCGCTCACAATCAAGATCACTCACACAATCAGCTCCTCCCAATTGATCTGAGCGCTTTGTCTATTAGAACCGGCTCTCCCTTTTACTCAGCCCTTTTAGTGCTGCTCATGAAGGGACACTGTATAACCCCTTGTAGTGCTGCTCATAGAGGGACTGCACTGTATAACCCCTTTTAGTGCTGCTCATAGAGGGGCTGCACTGTATAACCCCTTTTAGTGCTGCTCATGAAGGGACTCCACTGTATAACCCCTTTTTTTCTTCCAGGCTGATCGGTTCTCTGGTTTTCATATACACTCTGTCCTTTGTGTGCCTATTTGGAACAGTAACCATCAAATAATTGGTAAGTTTCTATTGTATTTTTCCCAACAGATCTGTTACATTGTTGATGGCTGAGTGCAGTCGGTCCAAATTCTGACAGATTGATAAACATACCCATCTCTTAAAGTGAGAGACGTGATTTTGATTGTATGTGTACAATATAATTTGTCTCAAGTCTGATGAGGTTTTACAGAGATTATTTCAAGATATTCATACACAGTAGCTCTGATGTTGGATATTCCCAAATGAACTGAAGGTAGTCTGTGAGGAAACTAAAATTACTTTTCAGCTCCTTAACTCTTTGAGCACTTTGTAACTTTGCATAAAAAGACAACCCAAATAAAAGTAATTAATATTTCTAGTCTTATATGAAAATAAATGTACTGGTGACCTTGAAACTGATCTACAGCTATGGCCAAAAGTTCTGCACATCGGTTAATTATATAGGGTGATGTAAAACGTTTGTCCATAGCTGTATAGTGCTTCAATGTAGAGGTCATGACGAGCTGTCACTCCGTAGAGCTTGGGTGGAAGTTATCAGAGCCAGAAATTAAAGTCGTTCTAATTATATTATTGTACTACAGCAGCCAGACAAGCACAAAATGGTTACATTTAAAAATAAAAATTTAAAATGTAAAGAAAATTTAGGTGTTCAAAACAAACATGTTGAAGCTTCAGGGTGGCTGCATGGTGAGTCCGCAGTGTGAAAAAAAGAGGTCGGCTGACGGCACACGCTTCGGAGGACAGTGTGTGTTCGTCTTCGCCCTCCCGAGTCAGCGCAGGGGTGGCAGCGGTGAGCTGAGCTTAAAAAAAATAATTGGCCATTCTAAATTGGGAGAAAATAATACAAATAACTGGCAATGACTAAATTTATAAATAAATAAATAAATAAAATACCAGACAAATACCACCATCATAAATTAATCAGCATACTGGAAATGTACTGGCAATTGGCTTTACAGAGAATCATACACATGCAAAACAGTATTGTAGATTTTTTGCCCTTACTATTTGCTTTAGATTCAGTATAGCTGATAGGACACTGAGCGGTTTTGAATTCTGTTTCGCCAATATTCTGTTAGTAATCTTTCTCTATAACTCGTTTAAGACAGCATTCAATGCCTCTGTTGAATCCTAGAAAGTAATATTAAAACTCAGTACTGGAGCAGAATAATTCAGAACCACTATGAACCACTGCAAAAAGAATTCAGAACCACTCTGAACCACTGCTAGAAGAATTCAGAACCACTCTGAACCACTGCTAAAAGAAGTAGAGTAAAAGGTGAAAAGGGCATTTTAAGCTATTTGCTTTTTATTCTGATGCAAAAAAATAAGTGCTTATTTTCTCTTTGAAAATATGCTTTATTTAACATATACAATCGATAAACTATCTGTCTGATTCTAGTGGTTATGGGTTTATAACCCCAACCAGACTCATCACTCACATACACTGTGCTGGAATGGAGCAGGCAAAGGCAGACTTTTTATTTTATTTTTTAACAGAATTAGGTTCCATTTTCAGGAATGACTCGTGCAGATCAGCAAGCATGTAGTTCCTAACGCAACTAACCACAAACAACAACGTGCCTTGTCTACCTTGTCTTCAGTAGCAGTTCATTTTTGTTTTTGTTTTCTTTTTGTTGTGTGTATTTTTGGTTTATAGTTTTGTTTTGTTGTATCTTTAGCAATAAATGAAATTGACAAAAACAATGGCCTAGAATCGATTCTCAAAGCTCTTTACTCTAAAATGTCTCTATGGTTACAAAACTACCAGTATAAACAATATAGACATTTGATTTAGGTGCTTGTAAATAGACTTTTGTGTTAGAATTGTATTTGCCGTTTTTTAAATGACAAGTAAATATATTTGACTGACCCATGTGTACTGTACATACATCTAGATACAGCTACCAGAGAAATGAATAAATAAAGCATAGAAACTTCATGTATTCTAGTATTTAAATTCCTAAATAACCCGAAATGCATTTTGTTCCTAACACAGGAGTGGCTCAAGTTTTAAACAGACTTGATGGGAAACCTTTCGATGATGCTGATCAGCGGCTCTTTGAGGTATTTTTTCCCCCCATATTTTGCTTAGCACTGTGATTCTGATGCTGATTCTAGAATAAAAATGTACTGGGACTACTTGATTTAAGAATTGTAAATTAATGCTAAACGAATGCTACTATTCGTGAAATTTGCGTTACTGCTGTTTATGGTGCATTAATATAGCATTCTTAACTGTTAACATTGTTAAGCTTTATTACTTACTAACTAGAGGGTATTAACACATATTTTGCTTGATCAACTACTGTATATCCAACTGTTGTGGATTTATCATTGATTGTAAATTAACAAAGCCTGCCTTTTGTTACCATTTCATATTGTAATACAGTTACAATTGGTTAAGGTAATAACAGTTGGCAAAAAGTAAACAGTTTATACATAGATATTATTCTTTCTTAGAAGAAGAATAACACTAGAGAAAAGAGGGTTGTTGAAACGTTTGTGTCTTTAATAGTAGAAGCAATTTACAAATAGTACAACAATATGTAAAGAATTCTATTGGCATGATGTATTCGCCAAATCATTATGAGCACTTTTTAACTGCCATTCTAAGACAAATAAGGAAAAACATACAATCCCCTGGTTTGTTTATTTGTGGTTTGGTAACTTTATTGTATGTACTGCCCCTATAAATGGCCTTACAGTAAAGATAATTGTTTATAGCTAATAGTCAAATCCTTTCAAAGGAAAGCTGTCCCCCAGTGTAATATTTATGTATATGTGTTACTTATTGCTTTTATTTATTACCTGCATGTTAAACCAGCCTGTTTTGTAGCACTGAAGGACCAGACAAGTACACATTCCTGGACCCCAACAAAACACTTTTGCTGCTTCCCACAGGCATTCGTTATCTTCTGTGGCCTTGGCATCAACAACACAATAATGTACGATCAAGTGAAGAAATCCTGGGCAAAACAGTCAGTAGCATTGGATGTAAGGACAAAATATTTTTACATGACATTTCTCTTTTATTAGAAACCCACTGATATAGTACAAAGAGTGTGTAAGGGTAACAATAGGATATGCAGGCTCTCATCTCATAGTTGTGTGTTTGATTTAATCTGAGCTCAGTAGAAATGGTAAGCTATTTGAAGGCCTTTGCAAGGGTTCTGGGTCGGTCTCAGATCAGACCCTAATGGACTTTGGCCAAGTACTTCACAGTTATAGAGACTAGGTTGTATTCTCAACCTCTTGTGCAGGGTTGATTACTCCTGTGCTGTACCGCCTGTGGAGAACCTTCAGTTGTCAGTACTGTCAACCTAGCAGCTTTCATCAGCACCAAATTGATAACAAAAAAATATGAAGAAAAATGAATCTGTTCAAGAACTCATAAGCAATGCAAACCTATATGGAGTCCTCCTTATGCTATTTATTTTCTTTCTTTAAAAGCAATATTTTGTACAGGGGAAGCATTACAGGGAGAAGAAGCATGCAGATCAGAGCCCTTGACAGGTCTGAATAAACATGGGTTTACTTGATTAAATCAGAAATGCATAAGCTGTAAAAGATATGAGAAAAGCACATGAAGGGACACCAGCTCTAAACATGCGATGACAGCATCTCAGCCTCCTCAGTCACAAGCCTGGTACATCACCAATGAGTATCATATAGCATGGTGCCCACAGACAGCATTTATTGATTCATATACAGTACCTTGAGTAATATGCAAGGACATATTATGGTTCTTTGGTCCAGTTCTCATTCCAGTCGAGCATTGCTGGATCGAGTTGAAAAGGATGGTGAAAAGAAGCCTTCAAGTATTGAGCTGTTGAAACTGATCTGTTGATTGAACATTTTTCTCCCCCAGAATTGAGCAAAAAGGAGGTGATATTAAATTTTAATAAAGATCACTCAGTAAGATTTAAGACTTCTTTACTAAATGTAATGTTGAGTTTTATTTTTAACTCATGGTAATTGTGTATTTTCATTAAACGTTAATACAATATTTAATTAACTAGTAACAGTACATTATGATAATAATTGGGCACTGTAAATGTATTAATTTATTATAAAAAAAGAACAGTTCTTCAAATCGTGACGAAACTGATGCACTTTCTTGAGGTTCTCATAATCTGGCTCATGTTGACCTTGTTATGGACGATTTATGGCATGTGATTATTTAAGCATCTGTTCCAATACTGAGCTCTCTTAGATTTTATTATGAATGAGAAACAACATCTGCATCTTGATCAGGCAATTACAATAGTACAGGAATCAGCCTCAGGATATTTTTAACCATATTTCATGTTTCTGCTAATGTCTTTCCTGCTAATAAAACTACAAAGCAAAGAGTCTTATTAAAGCTATGATTCTGTCACAGGTCCTGTCCTACCATGCTACTTGCTCAAAGACTGAAGTTGATAAATTTAAGGTAAGGAACACACTTTTATATAAATGAAATGTATATTAATAATCAAAGTTACTCTTTATTTTCTATATTGGTGGATTAGCTTTACATTGAAACGTAGTTATATTAAATACACAGGTTAAACTAGCTGAATGTAATACAAATACGACCTAAACTGACCTAGAACTAGAACTACTAGATTCAAACAGTTTCTACTGATGGAGATGTAGACGTTTTTGAAATAAATAATTCATTTCAGCCATTCGTCTTGATGCATTAATACAGTAGCAAACATCCATATTTGCTAGTTTATCATTAGTTCCTAGTTGGTGATTTCTTATGTTAATACAACATATGTTTGGGGGCTCCTGAGTGGCGCATCCAGTAAAGGCGCTCCGTGTGGAGTGCAGGATGTGCCCTATAGTCTGGACGTCGTGAGTTCAAGTCTAGGCTATTCCTTTGCCGACCGAGAACAGGAATTTCCAGGGGGCGGCGCTCAATTGGCCGAGCGCCGCCCGGGGGAGGGAGGGTTAGGTCGGCCAGGGTGTCTTCGGCTCACCGCAGACCAGAGACACCAGTAGTCTGGCCGGGCACCTGCGGGCTTACCTGTAAGCTGCCCGAGAGCTGTGTTGTCCTCCGACGCTGTAGCTCTTGGGTGGCTGCATGGTGAGTCCGCAGTGTGAAAAAAGCGGTCGGCTGATGGCACACGCTTCGGAGGACAGCGTGTATTCGTCTTCGCCCCTCCCGAGTCAGCGCCGGGGTGGTAGAGGTGAGCCGAGCCTAATGGCCATTCCAAATTGGGAAAAAATAATAAAAAAATAATTGGCAACAACTAAATAAAAAAAAAAATAATAAAAAAAAATACAACATATGTTTTTGTGGAGGTTCTGGAGGGAATATAATGCATACAGTAAAAATCTGGTGTTCAGAGGATTAAAAAGGTCTGTTGAGGATTCCACTACTATAATGGAACACTGCACATAAGTGCAAATACAGTGTGTGCTGTAATGCCAACTCTTCACATTGACATTAATGTAAGTGTACGCTTAAAGTTTTATTTTTAGAAGAATGTCAATGTAATTCGATTGAATTGTAAAGATACCTTTGTGTCACTGTGCTGATAAGCACAGTTAAAAGTATGGTTGACCCCTACAGTAGGGCTCAGAACTTGGCACAGGTTTAATTAGAAACCTGTGATCACAGGGGATAACCGTTCTCCCCGAGTCCTGTGTGAACCTGCCTCCAGTGGGAGGGCAATCATTGTGACAGCACAGTGCTCATTGAGAATGCTTTCCTGGACCGCGTTTGAAAAACGAAGCTCAGGTTTGTGGGGAAACAGGAATAGTCCAGTTTCACAGGGTAGGAAAATAACAGCTGAGTGCTGTACGTCTGGTATTTCATCCTACCTAATCTCCTATTCTTAACACCTTTTAATTCTGTTTTATTATGCCTTACCAACACAGTAGTACTTTCCATATCTTCCCATTTTAGATTTTGCAATTTTAGATGTCTTGAAGCCAAAAGAGCTGCATTTGAACCTTTATTGACTTATGTGGTGATGTTATAATTTAAAAAAGGTTTTAACTACAGGGTTAGTAATAAAAACAATCATACAGTACTACTATTACACAATACATTTGTATTATGAATTTATCATTTATAAATGATAACTTCTAACTGTTAGTTGGCCATTAACCCTCAAAATTGTTAAGAACAAAAATTGATATTTTTCCTGATCAAATTTTTATTTGAGAAATTAGATATACATAATACATCAAAATATAACAAAAGAACATTCCCATTCTCCCTCCATGCCCCCCTCCCCATCTCCCCCCCCCCTCCCCCCTTTCCCAGGTGACAAAATATAGCCACATCCAGACATTCCCAAATCATGTGAAAAAAGGTGCCCATGGCACCCTGAAGACAAAGTGCACACAATGGAGTATCAGAAAGTTTCATTTGGAGATACTGGCAGTTCTAAGGAAAAAAGCAAAGCTGGTGTGTTTGAATTGATCCATTAACATTAATCCCACAGCAAGTTTACATGAGAAATATTTCTTAGTTCTGAGATTGTACATGATGAGAGGGTACTGTTTCATCATATCCCACCAACAAATATCACTGCGTTTCCATGGCAAATATTAGTATTTTTTTATGTTTTATATTTTAATTTACAAAAAAGTAGTGGTGAATAAATGATTACCTTTTCACTGCTTTGAATACCACTTGTTTAATGGGAAACAATTCCTATTCACTGCTCATTTGCCTCAGGTATTGCACTATATTTTACTTTATTCACAGTACAGGGGTTCAAAAAGAGCAGTAAAAAGGTAAACAAGAGGTATCCATCCCCATTTTATTACACCTGTAAACAACATCCCTGGAGACTATGAGATATTATAACAGCAATTCTTAATTTATTTGGGATTTCATTTTGAAATATCCCAATATTATTGCAAGTTTACAAAAAAAACAAACAAACAAACCAAAAAAAACATACAGCTTCCCTTCCCTCCTGTGTCCACTGAAATAGGTATATCATGCAATTTAGAGAAAATGATATATACAGTTTGTGGTTACCAATGCATGACAGTTCTATCATATTTTAATGGCTCAAGCTTCATCCATTCTGTGCTCTCTAAGTCCTTCTTTGATTATTCCTTTGTCTTGTTGTGTTAATGGTTTAGAATGACATTAAAAATGAATAATAATAAAGAAATGACAGCAGTATGGGGTGACATGCGTTTATCGAGCCAAGCCAAGGACTCTCACATGAGGAACTGAGCAGGCATTTAAGAAAAAAATGTAGTCCATTATTTTTCTTATTCTAAATATAGATATTCCTAGTCTCACTATCTTCCTATATGAGAGGAACTTCAGGGAATTAGCATTTTTTGGCAGTAATGGCGTGGGTTCATTTAAACTGGATGGTGTTGTTGCGATAACAGGCCTTTTCATTTTTTTTTTTTTTTTTTTTTTTAAGTAGATTTCGACTGTCTTTGTTTTTATGCATTTCAGGTTTTGTATTATTCGATTGATGATTAAAGTAGTTATTTAGATAGTTCTTTTTTCTGGTTTCTGGTGAAGAGGTCTCAATGGAGGTTATCAGGGATAACAGACTGGCTTTTAGCCAATCAGCTTGTGAGTTTTAACCATTGACATGATTATTCAGAATATTCTGCATACTGAATAATAATGGTATATTAGTGTACATGTAATTTACTGCATGCTGCAGTAAAATGCTATCCTACTTATTTTTAAATAAGCATTTATATTGTGTTCTATAGTAACTGAATTGGCAAGTCCACATTTTCCACAAGGTCAATCATTTTGTCACCTACATATCATTCATGTTTTTTGGTTTCCAATTGTTCATAGCAATATGTTTTATACTAAAGACCATTAAAACATGCTTCTAGGTAGGTTCCTCGCATGGGCTTTTTCATAATTCATCTCAACTTCTAATCCTGTGCTAGATACTGAATGATGTTGTGATGGGCTAAATTAAGAAAATATAATTCACTGACAAATATTTCAGCTAGAAGTCTTTGTGTTTAAAAATTAGAAGTCTGCTAATGAGATGCAGTGAGTCTGCTGGGTTTTTTTTTTTATTACAGGGTAAGCTCACACTGGCATTGAAAGTGAGACTAATAATCAAATTAGTATCATTCTTAATTTGTTTCCCCAACATTTAAAGTTTGATTTTCTCAAGACAACATCTGTGTGGGTTACTATTATGATAACTGATAAAAGGGCTGAACGGCTGAACGTGTTTCTTATTTATATGTTAATTATGTTTTAAACCAAGTTTAAGCTTGATTGCACATTATGGGTGGATAAAATTAATTAAAAATATGTTGTCGTTATAAATATGGTAAACTCATGAACAATTGTCTTCCAAAAAAAAATAAAAATAAAAAATAGCAGTCAATATTGCAGCACCCTGCAGTTGTTCCTTTGTGTTTGAAATGAACTGGTGCTGGCTTCATGTTTGAGCAAGATAATGAGCTCAGACATTTTCAACAATGGTGCATTGGTTATCTCAACCACACCATATATCTGGAAAAGCTGAAAGAAATGTGATAGACTGCTTGTATTCCAATAGAATGCAGTATATGTGGGACTATATGAAAAAGAAGAACAAAAAGGCTACTCTGCAATGTGTAAAATCCCCAGGGACATCCTACAAGAGGCTCAGAAACTGCAGCTGCTATCCATATACTGTAAGATATACAGTACAGAAAACTTTTCACAGGCATGTGAACATATTGGCTACATAGAGACAGAGATAGCACAGTATGGTTGTAGCGCTATTATTCTTGAAAAAACCCACTTGACTTGGGTGTCATTTCATGATAATTAAAGACAGGCTATGTTAAAGAGTAAGTAACGGGGCTCCGAAACATACAGTCCTACAACTGTTTAAATAACGTACCTGTCATTTTTCTTTTCGTTGTTAACATCCTGACAGCTTTTTACACTTATAACTTTTTTTCAAATCTCTTTTCAAAATGGCCGCTCAGCTTCAAAAATCCACCTTCTGTATGACATGTACTGTGAGTACAGCATATTCCTAGTCCTTTGAATTGTAATGCCCTGAATGAGAAGCTAGAAAAAAGTGCAAGTCCAATCCATTTTTAATGGCTTCTATACATTATTTATATGGTTGTGAAAACACTGCTAGTACAGCATATGCTTGCTGAGGCTCTGCTGTGAAAGAATAAGGAATTACAATCACGTTTCAGAGCGTTTGATTTTTTTTGCTACAATAATATCTCCCCTGTGAGCACTGCAAACACATTACTGACAGCGTGTGGAGATCTTCAAAGTGCAGAACAGTAATTGCAGGTAATCCCTCAGCAACTGAAAATGAGGAACATTTAATCCTGTTTACCCAGATGCTTTTTTTTAGATAAAAAAAAAAAAATTGTTTTTGAGATAGTTATATAAAAAATGTGCTTGCATATGAACTAATAGTGTATATAGTGCCCTGTTGAATTCCAGTGGCATAAAAAAACACTTATTTTGAAGTGTTACAACTATACAATAACATTGTAGCATATTTGTTTTCGATTGAAATGTATTTGCTTTCGATTGTAAGTCGCCCTGGATAAGGGCGTTTGCTAAGAAATAAATAATAATAATAATTATAACACTTGCATTATTCTTGTATGGTCCCAATATCTCATCACCTAATCACCAATTCAGTATACACTTGTTCTAAAGAAAATACCTGTTCAAGCCAGTCTTATATTAGCTAAAATTAGCTTTGCCAAACCATAATGGAGGAAAATATTCTTCTATTTGAATATCAGAATATAAACTGGAAGCATTGTAATTTATTCTATTAAAGCAAAGCCTTGACTGTGGTACTGTATGATGTAATAAAGTTTGACTGAGATGTTTTAAAGCGGGATTTTGTCAATTAAGCTCTTGCAGCCAATAATACTGCAAAATCATTAGATAGCTTGGGGTACCATATATCAATTCAAACACGATCAGAAAGAAAGTGTTTCCATGTGGTACTTAATATGAGAACATCCAGGGGCGATATTGGGAAGGAACTAAATATTGTTTAGTTCATCTTCTAATATAAATTGGGCTATTTTAGTTGTGACAGAATACCAGCCAAATGTTGCTCATGAAGTAGTAGCAGGGAAGAGAAACCATCATGAATTGGTGATGCCTTCCCGTTCAGTTGAAGTACGGCATTGGATTATTAGGTATAACATGACACATGGGGTAGATTTATCAAGGTCTTTCCACCAATATGCAATTGAAAGTCTTCACTCCAAAGTTAAATGAGTTTTTTTTTTCCCTTACTCCTAATTCATTTAATTGAAAATATAATGCATTGTTTAAAATCGATTATTTAAAAAATATATTGTTTATACTGAAAAAAGCAAAAAATGCTACTGTTATTACAATTACTAGATTTATTTGGAATTATACTATAATATAAGCTGTCATTGTATGTTTACTGCTTGTACTGATCCATATTTATGCCAGACAAGATTTTATTTTTAATTGTCTATGTATAACTAGTGTGCCTTTAGACAAAGTACATCAATGTACTTTTCTTTATGAGCCCATGGTTTCAATTGAAATCCAATAGTGAGGCCGTTCAATCCCTTTATACCATTGTCTAATTTCTTTGCTTGGAAGGAACTTTTGCTTGAATCCTTTTTATTAAATTCCAACCAGAGGTATATGTAACGTGGTAGTTACCTTTCAAGACCCTTTTAGATATATCACTCTTCTTGAGTATTGAGCAGCTTCATTCCCAAGGGAGAAAAAGGATGTTGACACATTTTTCATGTGAAAGGAATTTGTGTTATAATGTTCAGAACCCACAGGCACTGCAAGACACCCTGGCAGTTGTGTGATGTTAGTTGATATGTATACTTAGTGACATAAGCAAGACTGGAACGAAAGGAAGTTTTGTCTCAGCCATCACTTTGGGGGCATTTACTTGACACCCATGCAGCTCATGTGTGAAATGCCTGCATATCTGACTAGCAGCACATGGCTGCTGCTGCTCTCACAGCTGCACCTCTTGAACTTTCAAAAGTGGAACGTGAAATCCTTGAACCTTACCTGCTTTGCATTTCTGTTAGCTACATCGGTGTGACATTTGCACTTTTTAAAGAAACACATGCTACATCGAATATTTCATTTCATTTTAAAGCATGATATTTGGTACTACGCTAGAAAATGTGTTACACTTCCACTTTCCAGGTTTTTTGTCTTCTGGATCAAAGCATGTTACTGGCATGTCAGTCAATAGGGATTACAGCAGTGGGAACCATTTAGGACTCAAGGTGAAATATCTAAGGATGTGGAGTACTCTGTGAAAGCTTGGCTTGCAAACACATTTCTTTATTGTAGTGTAGATATCATGTTTTAAAGTAAAAGATATGTTTACGAGGCTGTGTGGTCCAGTGGTTAAAGAAAAGGGCTTGTAACCAGAAGGTCCCTGGTTCAAATCCCACCTCAGCCACTGACTCATTGTGTGACCCTGAGCAAGTTACTTAACCTCCTTGTGCTCCGTCTTTCGGGTGAGACGTAGTTGTAAGTGTCTCTGCAGCTGATGCATAGTTCACACACCCTAGTCTTTGTAAGTTGCCTTGGATAAAGGCGTCTGCTAAATAAACAAGATTTCCATTACACAAGGGTAGATGTTAAAACTGCATGCTGATTTGAACTCGGCGCTTGCCAAGATAAGCACCAACTAAGACGTAGCTTTACAGAAAACTAATGTGATCCATCTGTGTCTCCATCCATTTGCGCTTCCTTCCATATGATGATATAGATATCCTTCTGTCTGGTGTTGATGGCTGAAGTGTAATGCTGGCTCCAGGGATCAGCTTATTGCCTCCCTAGCGCATCAGCACACACAACGGCTGCGATGCTGGCTCCGGGGATCAACCACAGTGCAGTCTCCCCAGCGCATCAGCATGACAACCGTCTGGATTGAGCTAAGTAGAGTACATCTCTGGGGTCTTCAAGTGGGCACCTTCCATCCTTGGTGTTTCGTCGACTAGCTCACGACACCTCAAGAGGGCTCGACGGTGATTCTGGCGTCCCAACATCACCCCCCTCCGTCCCCCACTCAACTCAGCCCAGCTTACTTACCCGTACATCAGCATTTCTTTCTTTCTATTGTGGTTGAGATCCCCAGCCAGAATCTTTCCATCTCAACCACAGCCAGTTGCTGGTCCTCTCTGCTGCTTCAGATAAGTTGTTCACTGTGCGACGCAACTTGGCCACTGAATCCGACGTCTCTGAGAAACAGGGTTGTAGAGTCTGCCACAAATCCTCGACAACACACCTCCACTGGGTAAACCCGGACTCTCCATCCTCACTGTTCCGCTTCAGTGGCTAGTTGAGCATACCGCAGTTTCTTCCTCTGATACGCCTCATCTACAGCATCCTCCCATGGCACTGTTAACTCTACCAGGTGAACAAGGCGTGTTGATCCAGACCACAAGACAATATCTGGTCAAAGGTTAGTGGTGGCAATCTCAGGTGGAAAAATAAGCCATTGACCAACATCTGCCAGCATTTTCCAGTCTCTAGCAGCTGCCAGTTGTCCTGGGCGAGGATTGGTTTTAACACCTTTTCTTGGTGGTTGCTCTCCTGGGCTGAGGAATGTTGTCTTTTGTGTGTAATGCTTTGATGGAACAGGTGGCAACTTATTGGTCATGGTACGCTTGTCTTCCAATGCTAAGGCCAAACATCTCAGCACCTGGTCATGACGCCAAGTAAACCGTCCTTGGCTAAGAGCCACCTTACATCCTGTCAAAATGTGCCTTAATGTAGCAGGTGAAGAACACAAAGGACAAGAGGGATCCTCTCCTACCCAGAGGTTTAGGTTCTGTGGTGATGGGAGAACATCATATGTTGACCTGATGAGGAAACTGATCCATAGGTCTTGCCAGCCAATCTTGCGTTGTTCCACACTCTCCCATCTCATCCATTCTCCCTGCTTGGCCTGGGAAATGGCCTTTATGCACCTCATCCTCTCCTCCTGCTTTTGTACCTCGTTGACTACCAGCTTCCTCCGTTGAGCTGGGGCTGCCTTGTGCCATGTAGGAGGAGCTGAACTGATACCAAGACCCCCTCTTCCATGCTGAACTTGCCCCATGATATCACCAGTTCGAAGGGCAGCCTTTGCATCCTCCACAGCTTTCTTTGCCGCCCACTTTCTTCCAGTTTTCAACACAGGTGCTGCCTCCCTTACACATTTGTCGCGTGACTCTACTAATGTAATTTCCAGTCTGACCTTGGCGCACTTAAACTCCTCGATTAGAGTGGAGACTGGTAGCTGCAGTATTCCTTTACCATAAAGTCCCACTCTGCTGAGGCAGCGTGGAACTCCCAACCATTTCCTGATGTATGAACTGATTAAAGCTTCCAGCTTCTCTACTGTTGTCAAAGAAACCTCGTACACAGTCAGTGGCCACAGCAACCTTGGCAGTAGACCAAACTGAAAGCACCAGAGTTTTAGTTTACCTGGTAAAGCGCTGCTGTCTATGCTCTTCAACCCTTCCACTGCTTGTTGTCTAACTTCTCCCACACGAACTGTGTCCTTTAGATCCCCGTCGTACCATCGCCCAAGACTCTTCACTGGCTTCTCAGACACTGTTGGTATTGCCTCACCATTAATGAAGAACGTTTTATCTACTACTTTACCTTTAATTATAGAGAATTATAGAGATGTTCCTTGATTTAGTGGGCTTGAAATGCATTCGTGCCCATTTAATGTTATTGGTTAATTTGCCCAATAACCAATTTGTGCAGGCTACTGTTGTAGTCATGGTTGTCATGTCATCCATGTATGCTCGAATTGGTGGTAGTCGCATTCCAGAAGCCAAGCACTCTCCTCCCACTACCCATTTTGATGCCCTAATGATTACTTCCATTGCCATGGTAAAAGCCATTATTCCAACTTCTAGGCATTGCCATGTAGTGCTGAATTCTGAAGTCGAAAAACTAAATTGCAAATCGCCAAAGTAGTCTTTCACTAAATTTGTTATTGTCATCGGTACACTGAAAAAATTAAATGCTGCCCAAAGAAGTTCATGTGGCACTGAACCATATGCATTAGCCAAATCCAGGAATGTCACATGGAGCTCCTTCCTCTCCTTTTTAGCTGATTGAATTTGTTGCCAGATCACATTGATGTGTTCTAAGCATCCTGGGAAACCTGGAATGCCCGCTTTGTGTCAATGAAGCAGTTCTTTAATAGGTAAGTTGACAATCTCTGAACAGTAATGCTGAAGAAAATGCGATCACATACTGCATTAATAAGTTATAAAACAGTTTGTTTAATATTATAGGCACTTTTTTAGTGGTTGCCTATGACGATAGTTGCAGTTGGATTTGTAGCTGGACTGGGGTGTTACGCTTCAACCTTTGTAGCTTCGAATTATTCTTAATCTTACTGTGATTGGCTGCAAAGACAACAGGGCTAGCCAGAGATTGGATAATGTTTGTGGGGTTGGTTTTTCTTGTGTACAGTTTTCTAGTAACTGAAGACATTGTATTCTGGGAGATGTAGTTGTTAGTGGAAGTTTTAGGGGAGGCAGACAAGCTGTGCAACAAAATTGCTATGCGTATTTGTACACATTAAATGTACATTTTGTGGGTATTTGTGATTTTTTTAAATGCATAAAAACAGCAGGTATGCAGCTTATCTGGACCACTGCCTGGACATCATATCCCTGCTGGTGTTTCCAAATGAAAAAGAATGGTTGTAAGAGGTAGAGAGGAGCTTTTTTTTTTATTACCACAAGTTTAATCCTGCAATTAATATGTGTGCAATTTGCTGCATTCATCAGTCAACCTAGAATATGCAAATACAATCTGTGAGTGTTTGTGAATATATTGCATATTGTACAGAGCACAAGAGACCGTACAATAAGTCATATAGGGAAATGTTACAGCGTATTCTTTAATGCTTGTAAAATGCGCTGTGGATTAACAATTGTAAAACTGTAACTACTGATTACACAGCTGGTTCCCAGTCATATTCTTTTCCCAGTTGGTAATTGATACAAAAACAAAGCCATCAGCCAGGACTTGGCAAACAGTAGAAAATACATAGGCCATTAGATGAAGTACCTAAAATGATTGTTTAAGCATCTGTAATGGTGTTCTAGGCAATCATTTTATATGTTGACAACTCCTTGAAGAACCGAATGTACGTAGAACACTGTATTAATGGTGGTGTGCTGATTAGATAAGAGCAAGGTAGAGATGGCCAAATAAAATAATACATTGCAGCTAATTTTGATTTCTGAGTTATTAAAAGCTGAAAGAATTGTTAGACTTGCACATTTTGTTTTCAGAAAAAAGCAATGCTATAATAAAACAGTTAAATGACTGCTACATTTTGTGAATAACTTTTTAAACATATCATTTGTGATGGCATATATATATATATATATATATATATATATATATATATATATATATATATATATATATATATATATATATATTGTAACACGGCAGGGAGGGGGTTAAAATCTTCCCTGCCAAAAACATGTGCGAATGCACGTTTTGTTTAAATTAATTGTTTTATTTATTTAATTATCACCCGCACCTGGTAGTTATTATCAATTAGTACCAGGTGCAGGGGTATTTAAGATGTGCAGTCAGTCTGCACGGGGCTGCTGAGTAGAAGGAGGCAGAAGGTGCGCTCTGCTTCTGAGCAGTCAATGTGCTGTGGTAAACTTGTGTGGTTGCCAGTGTTTTTATGACAGGTAAATGGCTTAGCCATCCTGCGAGCTAGTCAGGGACCTGCATAAAATGTTTAGTTAGTGCTCAAAACGGAGCTAGGTGTTTTGTTTTGTTTGTTTATTTATTTTTGTGTATATTAAAATTAGCGCGTAAGCGCTTGAAAATCCATTTCTTGTGTCCTGGGTCCTGCTTTTAAAGGGGCAACGAACCAGAGTGAGTGTCGCTCTGTTACTATATATATATATATATATATATATATATATATATATATATATAATATATATATATTATTCCAGCTTGGTTGCAAGTGTTATTCTAAGAAGTGAGAACAGAATATGAAATTCCCCACTAGCAAAACCTAAGGAGCTTTAAAAATTGCATTTTTGTGCCGATGACCAGGAAAGTTTGTGCTGACAGCAATTCTTACTTGAACTCCCTCGATATAGATAATACATCACTCTGCAGAGACATGCAGGAGATGTGCTGGCTAAGGGGCATTCAATTTGAGTTTGAACCACTGTCACATGATATGTGACTGCTGATCACTTTGTGAAACACCTGATTGCTGACATATCCAATTAATGGACATTTCTTCTGTGAGTCCGTACAGCAATGAAAGTTTCTAGGCTAATATGCATGTCTTTCTTTTTATCAAGAGTTAAGTTGACTAAAAATGATCAAATGGTGCTTTGGGTTTGTAACCTTCTATAAGAGCATAATAGATGCAGTGAGCTCAGTAGCTCATAAAATTCAATCTACATGTAATACACTATGTTTGTTTATTAAGGATATCTGTAAAGGTTAAATATATAGCTGTAAAAGTTTCCAGTAGGATATAAACATATAAAGGCACAATGTGCATGGACACAAATTCATACCTTAACAGAATATGCTCTGTAACCATACAAAAGCATGATCAGTAGAAGCCATCATTATGAACATGGAAGGCTGGTAGAGGGAGAGGTGTTTGGCAAGCTAAAGACAATAACAAAGCTGATAGTCAAGTGGCACTTTAATCTGGAGTTGAATATGACAAGTGATGATGCTTACAGACTTCCAATGGGGTTAGTCCTCAGTAGGTTAAATAGAGGATACACTATGAACCTTCATTGACTACTGAATGACTGTCCTCATGAGTGAAATACCCACAGCACTCTCTGGATGTTTATATAGCAAGGATACTTATCGAAAAGATAGTATGTTTGTTTAAACCTTAGATCGAGCTCTATATCTGCTTGGAAGGTGTGGTAATTCGGGACAGTGTGATTTGTGTTACACAGTCATTCTGTCATTGGATCTGAATAAATACACGATAGGTTCCAAAACGAGATCCCATAAAACAGAAAAAAATCACTCAGCACCACCCAAAGTTAAAAAGTTATGCGCCCCTAGATCTCTCAATGTTTGTTGTATAAACAGAGGATACTCCATGAGCATGCATAGAGTACTGTAGTTATTCTACAAATGAGGCACATATAAAAAACCTGATTTGGACCAAAAATGTCACGTGTTTATATGTTTTTTTGAATGTAGCGACTTTTATTCTACCATTTTCCACCTACAAATGTGTTTTCTCATGCACATGGTAGCTTTAAATATTTGAAATGACAAAAACAGTGGACATACTGCAGCAACTTTGACTGTTTGCATGCCTAATTGTAAACATAATCTATCTACCTAATGTTAAAAATACTCACTCTGCAAAAATGCCTTTAATTTCACCCCAGCCTGAGTCAATCCCCCCACCCACCCCCCGCGCACACACTTTATGCCCCCTGGGCATTGACTCGAGAGAATCCGGTATATATAAACAGTGGGTAAAATATAACAAGGTGCTTTACAAAGTTATATCACAATGGCCTACTGGGATTGGAGCTTTGATCTCCCAGGGAGAGTGTGAAAGCTAAAGTCAATCATGTGGCATTTTCTTTCAGAAAACTAGATGAAGCAGTCCAAGCAAAACCTTATCTTTGAATTATTTCAATGCTGAGAATTCTTTCTATCTCTCTCTCAGGCTGCAAACATCCCACTCGTTTGTGAACTTGGCATCGATAAATTGTCTTTTGATGACTTTTCTCTGGATGTTGACGCCATGATCACAGCTGCCCTCCGTATGTTTATGGAGCTGGGCATGGTGCAGAAATTCAAAATCGATTACGAGGTAAACATGGACCCTGCCAACATAAACTACCATCCCGAAGGCATTATGCCAGTATCTAGAACCGGAATGCAATCTACCTTTCTTTCCCATTCCAGACGCTGTGTAGGTGGTTGTTGACAGTCAGGAAGAATTACCGGATGGTGTTGTACCACAACTGGCGTCATGCGTTCAATGTTTGTCAGTGCATGTTTTCAATGTTAACAGTAAGTACCACACACCTGACTATGCTGCCTTTCTCATTTGTTACCACCTGGAAGGATGATTGAAGGTTTCAGAGATCACTGTAGTAATATTCATGGTTTTAATACCATTAATTTCATTTTATCTCTAACAATCCCCTCCTCATCCCTTCATTGTTCCATAAAAAATCAAGCATCTAAGTGTTTGTAGTTTATGTCTAAAGTCAGTAACGTTTATAAGGTTCACACCTCACTTGGGGAAGGTCAGATTCTGTATTACTTTTATTCTCCATCTACTAGCTCAACAGGATCTGAAGCTAATTAGAAAGGACTTTTCTGACAGACAGATACATATTTTACTGTTTTATTGCTCTAAAGGCTCAAAAGCTAATAGTAGCACACTGTTAAAAATGCTTAACTGCCTTGAACTAGCCCTGTGAGGATTTCAAATATAAGTACAGAAAAGCATACAGAACCTTTTGGCTTTGATGTTTTTTTTTCTTCCTCAATGGATTGTTTTATTTTTAGTTTGAAGGAGTTCCAAGAATAAACCAGAAAATAAACTTATCAAGCTTGTGATGTTTGTTGATGATGAAGGGGTGGCTGAATTTGCCAAAACTTGATGATGTAATGTTGGAACACCCCCTAAACACCTGTATCAGGAGTCAAAGAGCAGCCTTTTCCTCTTATAGATGTTACGAATCAAGGCAAAACCCAGAACTCAATAATTAGATGTGCAGAAAATGGTTCTGTTAGTCAACAGGTTAACTGTCATTATTTGTTCTTATGGTTTTTGCAATACACATTGACTATGATTTGTTTTCTTGCTTTGTCTGCACGTAAACAATTCTGACATGTTTCAGTATGAGCTTGACATTTAGCCTTTATTTCTTTTTCATTCTAAATGTATAGAACATTTTTTGTAGCCAAAGCAGAAGGGCCTGTTATGTTATTGCTTTTCTGAGGTATTGCTACAAGACAATATTAGATTATGCATTTTATGGCTGCCTCAAGGGGGCGCACTAAAACTGTTTTGTTACAACAACAAAACCAGAAACACTCACTTTTATTTTGGAATTTCTGGAGGATCCATTGTAGATACATTCAGAACCACTTTCCAACAACTTTTAAAACGTTTTCAAATATCATGTTAATCATCAGCTATTACAAGATGTTTATTAACACTTCTGTAATAGTTCTTTGTCTATTTGTGAAAAAAAGTATTCTCATTGTGATATGTGTTTATACTTTAATTCTCAGACGGCAGGTTTTCAGAAAACTCTGACAGAGGTTGAAATGTTAGCTCTGATTGTAGGCTGCTTGTGCCATGACCTGGACCACCGGGGAACGAATAATGCGTTTCAAACAAAGTACGTTTTTAACATAGTAACTGCTGTTGGTCTCTTTTTAAAGACTTCTGTAGACATTGATACCAGTTAATTCCATCAAGAATCTTCTAGTTGTGTTGTACAATGTCTTTATTGAGCTGTTTATCTGTAGATGCTCTAAGCTCCAAGTTGTTATTAGCATGATTTTTTACTGAAAAAAAAACACCACTTCCAAAAATAAATAAGAAACACCTTGAGTCTACAGTATGTGCAGGCCAGTTGAATGGATGAATATTTTCTTACTGAATCGGTAATTATATTAGGTAAGATTTTCTGAATAGAATCATGCTAATGGCACATTTTGTGAATCTGTCTGTCTTTCTGTTTATTAATGAACACATTAGTTAAAGTATGAATCATTTAAAATGAGTCAAAGTATAAACAATGTAAAGGATGACCAATTTGCTGAATAACTTTCCTGGAACAGAGAACTTTACCTAACATGTAATATGCACAGTGATAGAGAGAAATGTCACAGAGAGCATGAAAACCAGGTCAGTTAATTGTTTGGCGTTAAACTGGATTTCCTATCTCCCTCTTCTAGGACAGGTTCAGCTTTGTCGCAGTTGTATGGTACATCGGCTACTCTGGAGCATCATCATTTTAATCATGCCGTCATGATTCTTCAAAGTGAGGTACTGTACGTGTTTTACCCTTTTTTATATTCATTTTCTTTGCTTTTTCAGCTGGGTGTAAAGACCATCTTCCATTGCTTGTACAATGTAAAGCAAAACCTGCTGCCAAAACCAAAGCACCGTTTAGATTTTGTAAACTAAAGTATTTTGTTTATGATTGTTTTTCATCATGTCACTTAAAAAAATAAAATAAAATCAATATTTGATCAATTTCCTATTTTTTTTTTTTTTAATTACATTTTTTAATATCCCATTCGAATATCAAGTCACCACTATGTTCCACTTATCAATCAGGCTGACTGAAGATCAATGAGCAACCTCAGTTCCTGTTATCAAGTCAAGCACCCCTTTTCACCTGCCGAACTTAAGCAAGGGAGCAAGCTACTGAACCTTGGAGTCAAGGGCCCAGCCTGGGAGGTATCTGCCTGGACTCATGACTCACCTGACCAGTGGGGTCGTTTAGCATGGTGAAGTTAACAAACTCCAGCCAGTTTCCTCCACAACCCATAGGCCAACGCAGCACTACAGCCAGGATCAGCACCTTGGCATGATCGTATGACTCACCCTGCCCTTCCACGCTGAATGAGTCACTGGGGAACTCTACATGGTATTCTTTTTTGAAACATTGACAGATTCTAAGTTTCAGATTATTGTAGACTGTGTAAAACAGCTGAGACACAAAGCCATAAAACGTACTTGTCTATATCTTTATTTTCCTTTTGAGATGGTCCAGTTTGTGAATTTTAAGTTCATGACGTTATTTGTTTCTAAAACACTGCAGTGAAGTACCATCTGAATTTGGCTGGCTTGTTATGGTAGAATGGTTGCTATGGAAACAGTGTTTTCCTTCCAACTAGAGCATCAGTATGTAACATAGCACTCCGAGACCACAATCCATACCGCATACAACAATTATTGAAACTTTCATAATGATTTATATTTCTCATTCCTTAATAGTGAATTGGCTATTAATTTTTAATCTGCTGAAGTTACATGTGTGGAGATCAAGTGCTATTCTTAACGTAAAATTAGAGTAGTGTGTAATCTGGCAGTAAATTAATGATTATGAAATTCATGACCCTGTTGTAGATGTGACTTCTGTTCCAATCATGTATACAAAATGATAACTATATACTATAAAAATCAGTTTTACAGTAAAATCAATAATGTCAATTATTTTATTGTACTCTTAAGTCTATTTAAAAATGTTCCTAATACAGATAACTTTGATCTATTCTGAGTATTTTTAGCCGGACAGAGAAAGTGATGGCAAATGATATACTTTCAAAGTAATTTGCTTTTAGCTCATAAGTCCCATTTTCACTGAAGCACGTATCCCCGGGTGCAAGGGTGCAATCCCTGTTCCTTTGTAATTTCACTACTGAATTCAATCAATGGTTTTTGCAGATCTTCTTGCATTACTATACAAGGAGATCCATTGGAAAGACGTTGGCTATCACCACATTTTTTTTTTTAGTGTGCCCACTTATTTTACCACCGTCTTTCTTCCAAATTTAGAATATCCAATTATGTTCACAGCAGAAATCCCCTCAGTGCAGGTGAAGTAAAGGTCACTGGGTGTCCTCCGATCCCAGGACCAAGCCAATTGCCTCTCTACACACAGGAGCTACTTGCCTCTGGAGGACAAAGCCAGCCCTGCAGGTGTCTGCTTTGATTTCACAGGGTGCTGGTCAACAGGGTCTGCTGTAACACAGTAAGGATTTTGCTTCCCTAACCTGCAGGAGCGCCAGAGCCAATGATCTCGGGTAAAATCTCAAGTGAAGATCGGCAACCTTGCACAGCCAGGACATGAACCAGAGATCCCCTGCATGATATCCACCATCACTATTTTCCAAAGCTTCCAAAAAGTCTTGAGACATATTTTGGATTGTTGACTTTAATGTACCTGGTAGTACAATTTTTGACAGCAAAAAACTATGAAAAATATACTTTCAAATTCTGAAACGCCACAGTGACACGCAAAGGGATGTCGTGCTAGCTTCCTTGCTGAACAGTATATGTGAGGGCTAGCCATTTCCATAGAAAACTGCATTGTAATATATGTATAATCTGTTTAAAACCCCTTAGTTGCAAAAAAGGTGTTTCTAAATATGAAAAGTGTAATCAGCAGTAAAGCACAACAACGCTCCAGATGTATTTTTCCTAGTTAGCTGTTGAGGAAAACTGTGCTCACTGAGGTATTGACTGCAATTGATCAATGATAAAAGTTGGATCATCAGAGCAGTTTTTGATTCTAACACATTTTGAAAGGGGTTTCCAAGTTCATTTCATTTCAGTTTCTGGATTTTATTGGATTCCCTTCGTGATACATTTGCTATACCCCAGTGAAGGTTAAATTAAATAAACTTTAATATCAAAGTCACATTTGCATAAGCAGACATGTTTGTGCTGTGCTGTGCAGAAAATAGGAGAATTCCCTTGGTGAGTGGTTTAAATGAGATATGTGTGAGATAATTACAGTCAAGGAGGGATTGGTACATAGGTCATATTAAAGACATGCTTAAAGTTAGCGATATTGTAAATGCTTTCATTTACAGTAGTGCTTCCATTTACGAACAATGCTACACACAAAACATTGCCTCTGGTGTGTCAGTCATAGGGATTATTACTAGTCTGAGTGGTTGTGTCTCTTAAGCGGAATTTCAGATATTTTAGGTGTGCTGTAGAATGAACTCGCATTATGTACACTGCCATTAGTTAAGTTATTGGTATCTCTTCTAATACTTTTAAATCCCACTACCATCTCTAGAAGGCTTGAATTTCATTTTGCTCAAATGTCCACCAATTATCTAATAAGCATCCAATTTAGAAGCTGGTACTGGTTAATATAGGATTAATATTGATTTACTGGCATTTATACCTTCAAACCTTTTTGTAATAAGGATTTGGTAAAAAAAAAAAAAATCTGTTATTCTAGACTTTTTGCTCTACTTGTACAGTAGTGTGAAGGGATATTACTTTAGCAAGGGATTTAGGACAAGTTATGAGATAATTAGATTGAGCGTTGTAAAGCTTTGTAATAATTTGTAGTAATAATTAAAAAAAAAAAAAAATGTGTTTATGCTACCAGAAAAATAAAAACAAAGATGCAAAGTGGACATTCAAAAGTGTACATTTGTACAACATGTTTTGCATTATAGCCATGTCATTTTACTCATCCCCACATCTCTGTGTATGCTGTAAAAAGTACTGACAAACCTCAAAGTGCTTTCTCAGCAGTATACAGACATTACTGAGGTGCTGGGATTCTTAGGGCTCACAACTCTAATATACTTAACCAGAGGAGTTTAACTCTTTCAAAGAGCTCGGGCTACCCAGTGAATCAAGTTTAAACTAAAACACTTGTTCTAAACAAAGTCAGTTCTTTCTTGAGCTTCTCGTTTCTCTCAAACGCTGATATTTAAGCAGGTCTCATATTACTGTACTTTAGTTTTTCTCCCATATTTAAAATGTACAATTATGTTCCTTCACCGCAGCATCTCCACACAAAAGCTCAGGAGAATTGAAGGCCAGTGCTAGCTCTATGGGTATCCATTTGAGCTTAGTGGACACCTGGCCAGTAGGGTTCGCTGTAGAGTGGTGAGGAGAAACAGTCCCTGACAGTTTTGACACCCCAATCCAGAGACAAGGCAAAGCTCCTTGCTGGGTTCCCAGCGAAGATCAGCAACTTGGCACAGTTAATATTTTAAACCAGATGTAAACATGAGCTTGGAGAGCCTTTTGTTTTTATGGTTTCCTTAATCTTAATAAACCTTTCAAGGCTGTGCATAGGCTACAGCAGAAAATGAACAAACACAGAGAGTCACTCTCTCTACACAAATAGAGGGGTAACTCTGCCTTTTATATATTTAATCATCCCAGGCTCCAGGAACAGGCTCTTCATTGACTGATTCCAAAGTGCACTCTCCAGCACAGCTGCAGGTAACTGCTGCCTCTCTCAGCAGCACACACACACCCCAGAAACACAGCCTGCAGCACTGAGCAAGTACAACACTGCCAGTGCAAGACATTGTGGCCACAACCAAATCAGACACCACTGTTATAATCACAAGTTGACATACAACAGACACATCCTGATCATTGTACCTTTTTTCATTTTTTTTCTTTCTTTACAGGCATATATGTGGTTTTTTTGTTTTTTTTTATAATGACGTACTGCATACAGGAGAGTTTTCAAAACCTTTCTTAAAAGAATTGGACATGAAAACTAGGAACGAACAACTTCCTTCTGCAGCCTTCATTGTATTTATTTATTTAAAAACAAATGTTGTGACACAATTACACATTATTAATATTTCAAATTAAACATGTCTGTCATGCAGATACAGTGTGGGAAAGGTCAGAACTGGTAGCATTGTGTGATGAAGAGAAAGAAGATTTCTAATCATATATCTTTTAAACTGCTTACCTCCAGCAATGTTAAGTTTGTTAGTGCTAAATCGTCTTTTTTATTTCAACTTAATTTTAATGTTCTGTTTTGCTTAATGAAGTTATGTTACCTACATAAATATACAAACTGTGATTAGCTTTTCTTTTTAGTTCCAGAGCTCTATTATTGGAGATTTTCTAAACTTTGAAATTCCCTCTATTCACTTGCAACATGTACTATTCTGCTTTTTCATTGTAATGTTGTGTAATGTTTTTAAAATGCGTCTGTGTTGTTTTGTCTCTACAGGGTCACAACATTTTTGCCAACTTGTCCTCCAGGGAGTATAGTGACCTTATGCAGCTTCTGAAACAGTCTATACTGGCAACTGACCTTACCCTCTACTTTGAGTAAGTGCAAGTTATTTATTTATTTGATATTTATTTGAACCTTTTCCAGGGTGAAATCAATGTATAAAAATACTGATAACACAGCAGTTGTGGCTAATGCTTTATCATACTTATCTGCTAGCATGCTTGTTTATGTGTTAACACCCTTTCACTCAAATTTAATAGAATTTGTTGGCCATTTACCATGGTATACCACAGTAATGGGGACAATTTTATAAAAACAGACTGTATGTACAACCCACATGCAATCTACAAACAGCCTACATAGCAGTCTGTGTCACAGGTTATATAATGTAACCTACTTTCTGGTGATTAAACTAACAGGTTCATTTGTACACCCTGAAGCCAGTCCTGTTTTGGCTGAGTAGAAAGAGTTAACCAACACATTTTTCTGTTCAGTACTGTAAAGTCCATATTGATTAAAGCACATAAGGACCTTTTTATTTTATTGTGTTACATGTTCCCATGTGTTGCTAAGGTGTGTGTATTTTTTTAATTATTTATTTATTTTTTTTACATTTTGACCACTTTTTTTTAACTTTTAAATTGCATTCCCTGCCTCAAGATGACTTCCCGTGTACCTGCATGGACCTCTCAGAACTACATTTCCCATCATCCTCCTCCTCACATATGTAAGTGAGATGGATTTACCAGTGAGCAGGAGGATGATGGGAAATGTAGTTCTGAGAGGTCCATGCTGGTACACGGGAAGCCATCTTGAGACAGGGAATGCAATTTAAAAGTTTAAAAAAGTGGTCAAAATGTAAAAAAAATAAAAAATAAAATTAAAACAATACACACACCTTACGTAAACAGTTGTAGCAACACATGGGAACATGTAACACAGTAAAATAAAAAAGGTCTTATGTGCCCTTTAATGCACACTCAACTTAGGAACAATAATGAGTCGTTTCTTTAAAAACCACGTATAAATCAATATCCTGCCTAAACACCCAATTTCAGTTAAGCAAATGTAATATTGCACTTTCTGTTGTGTAGCTTTATTATAGCCATTTTCTTTTTATGCTACGGTAACTTTATAGTAAGCCAATAATTTTTATATTTAATTGTAGAATTCTTACCTAAGGTTATCCAACATACTCATATACACTACATTACAATACTCAGTCAATACAAATGCACATATGTTCAAAGATTTTTTTTCAATTAAAATGTTATTATTAAAGATGAGACACATAACATTAGAAGGTCAAAATCCTTATTTTGAAACTCAAATGTGCTGGTTGACTTGTTTATTAAAATATACATTAAAGGGTAATAGTTTTTGTATATAATTATGCATTTTTGGTATATGAAAAATTGTCTGTTTAAAAATTGTTTAAACATTTGTTGATAAACTTTACAAAATGTTATTTTCTAGTGCCCTCTTGTGGAAGCTGTGTGCAATTGAAAATGTCATTCCCTAGAAGTGTGACTGCAAAGTCCATGAAAAATGACTACAGTACACTGACTCTCTTGTGTAAAGTTTACGCTATTTTGATTTAAATGGAAAACTACAAAATGTTCATGTTTAAGATATGAATAAAGAGCCCAATCTGAGCCCAATCTGTATATTGCTAGTTGTAGAACATTATTGTTTTGCAGTGGCGCAAATCTGGCCCATAATGTAGCCAAGGGCGTGTATTGTTGCTCTGCAGATCTGGATACTTTACTGAACATATACTGAACTATAATTATAAACATGCACACTCAATTCTCATTATAATGCTGTCCGTTTTTGTTATAAAATTTTGTTTTTTTTCAGGAAGAGAAGTGAATTTTTTGAACTGGTTGATAAAGGAGAATACAACTGGAACTTTAAGAATCATCGAGAAATGTTCAGGTAAGTCTAGCGTCCTGTATTACTGAAGTGCACCTGTACATCTGTGTATCACCTTGCCATTATAATGTAGAGATTCATCAAGTACATGTAGGGCCATATTTACTAAGTTTTTTTTCCAGTTCAAAGTTTGCTACAGTTTTTTTTTTTTTTTTTTGTGGTGATAAACTACAAACTACAAGCCCTTTAAAACACCCTAACCTGTTCATTTCTAGCTATGAGGCATTACAATTTATTAAGGATCCCCTTTATATTTGTGTTACTGTGGTAAAAATAAAAGATGAAAACACCTGGATGCTGTAGTTTGAATTAAAAAGAATAGCAGATACTGTTTGCTAATAAGGTGTTATGCTTTTCTCCAGGTCTATGTTGATGACTGCATGTGATCTGGGAGCTGTGACAAAACCTTGGGAGATATCAAGGAAGGCAAGTAAATGTAGCTTATTTGACTAGCAGCTCATTTTGTGCTTGGGTCTGAGGATTCAGCAGACTGGATATTCACAAAATCCACTAAGCAGCAAAACAAAACTACTAGATTCCGAAATCTATCTTTGGCCCATTAAATCGGTGTACACTGGCAACTTGTCTAGAAATTCAAATAAAGACTGAAGTGTTTTGAACACCTGTTGCTTCTGTACAGTACTGTACTGTGCACATTGTAGCTCTAGCTTCACCTTGCATTCACTCTATCTCTGTGATTATTATGGGATACACTGGGCTGCAATTGCCCCAGTTGCAGAGGGAGTAACCCAGATGATAAGCATGTATTTTATTGTTGTATTCATGTATTTCAGGTGGCTGAGCTTGTAACCAGTGAATTCTTCGAACAAGGAGACAGAGAAAGATCAGAACTGAAACTCACTCCGTCGGTAAACCATACACATACCTTAAACTTCACCATATTTACTGTTTGTTTTTTTTATCTTTTAATAATTGTATAAAATCCATCATATATTTTCTTTTACAGAATTTTACATTGATCTACTGAGTCAGGAAGTGAGGTTTTTTTTTTACAAAAGGATTTAGGTTAACTGTAAGTGTCAGAAAAAAACCAAACATTTAATATAGTAATGAGGTAATGAGGTGTCAGTAGCATCAAACATATGTAGAAGTTCTATGCTTCGAATTAGTAAGTCTAAGTACTACTACAGCTTTCTGGGGCAGTACAGTAAAATGTAGTCAAAACATAAAAAATGGTGTTGTTGGCAATTAATGTATTTTCAGCACAGTGAAGCTTTTTTTAGAATTGTAACTAAACAACAATTTGTAACTACTGGACTATTTACACGTTGTTTACATTGTAAAGTTAATATTAAAATCCATTTTGTCCATGCCATGTAGACCAGTGCAATTTATGGGGTTGATCCAAGCTTTCATCACATGTTAAAATTATTTTTGCTTACATGGTGGTTCTCCAATTTTAACACAATGGATGATACAAGTGATAATGAAGCCCTTTTTAAAATGTTTTAAAGCCAGCTGGAAATGTAGAAGTTATATTATTCTTAAATAAGTAACGTTTCTCAATTGGGGTTTACTGTGATTCCAGCTACATCAAATATGGGGTAATTGTGGAAAGAATATGAATACCATTTTGTAACCAGAAATAGTGATACAAGTAGTCAGGATCAACAAAATTCAGATAAATAATGATTGAATTTTTTGGTTTAACAAGGGATGAATAAAATACCCCTAATTTCTTCTAAACAGTAAGCAACAGCAACAGTAATGTATTCCCTAGCTAGGTAAACGACATCATGTGATGCTGTACTATGAATATCAGCAATGACATTGTTTTCAATCTCTAGGGACGCATATTTAAAATGTAGAAGGGCAGTAAAGCATGAAATTGTGTTTGTGTTGCAGGCCATTTTTGATCGGAACAGGAAAGATGAACTGCCAGGCCTCCAGCTGGAGTGGATTGATGGAATTTGTGCTCCACTCTATGAGGTAATCCCCACAGACATTTCATTGTGACCTGCAATAGACGGGAGAATACTGCCACAGTAAGACAACAAACAGGAAATGTTCCACTGCTGTACCTCAGCTGCCATTATACAGTATCTCACTGTGTGCTAGAATAGTACAGAACCACTGCCTTTTACCTGAATGTTTCTTATACTGCACAATGGTCCCTTTAACTCCTCTGTAACTAGTTCAAACTCTCATTCATGTGTGATATATTTTGTTGTTCTGGACACGTGGTTAAGGGGTGAAGGGATTATAACAACGCTGTGCACCCTTTTGATCATCAAGTTTAATATAAAACATAAAAGTATACAGCAGATAGCTCTATTAATTAGACATGACGTGTATCCACTTTGATTAACCCACATTATGTAGGTGTGCACTTGAGATGTCTTACAGTGCCTGTGCTGTTGAATCAGGAGAAGGAGTTTTTAATAGCTGACTGACCACCAGAACCGAACAGGATTCTATGCCTTACTATAGAATGCGTAATAGGTTGTGAAGTGTGAGCCCTTTCATGCTTAAAATCCACAATCGGCTGAGGCCTGCTACCCATATGAAATGACAAAATAACAATAACAACAATATCAGTAATAATAATAATATTAATAAACAATTCTCTACTTGATTCTTTTCTTTTATCTGTAAAGGGTGCTACATAAACCATAAGTCAATTACATTGCCATTCCATTTTAAAGAACTGACAGCTAAAGGCTGGCAGTGGCTGAATAATTGGCAATTTAAAATTACTGAGGTATTTCGTGGTGCTTTGACTTTTTTTTGAAATGTGGTGTAAATTACTTTGTTGGTAATTTGGTTTTCTATTAAGAAACCTGCATGCCCGATTTCAAGCAGTGTCTGTGGTTTGATTCACCAGAACTTCACAGTGGGTTTTGTTTCTATCTGCGGGAGGAAGGAAGTCCTTGTAATCTAGTTTCCCTGGTTCTGTGTGCTGTGCAGAATACTAATGCAATATTACATAACGACTGCCAGGCGTCACCTCTTCAAAGCCCTCTAGATAACATTTCTCTTATCTTGCTGAGTGTTCATGGCCCTGCTGGAATGCTGATCTAGGATAAGAGGATCAAAAGATGTAAATATATATATATATATATATATATATATATATATATATATATATATATATATATATATATATATATATATATATATATATATATATATATATATTTTAAAGCCATTAAGGTTTTTTCATTGTCAACTGAAAGGCACGTTTCAGAGATTCTTGGTGAATCTGAACACACAGCTACAAAGGTATCAAATTAGAATTGCTAAGGTAACCCTTCAAGAAATAGTTTTTTATTTTGCCATAGATATCCTATGTGCAAAATCAGTATACAGAAAAAGGAATGCTCAGAGGAACTCCCGTTAACTGTGAGGAAAGACTGTATCGGAAGTGAATTAATAGCCAGGATTTGATGTATTAGACCCAGTTTATTATAGAAAGCAGCCCACACTATAAATTCAAAATCACAGTTGCTACTAATTGCCAAAGGATTGGATGGGCATCAAGGCTGAACAACCCTCTCATCCCCCAAGGTGTGATCCTTCCAGGGTAGAGTTTAGCCTCAATAGTCAAGCAGTGTGCTGAATATTCATTCTAGATAAATAAGAACCTTGCTGTCCATTCAAAGTGATTAAATAAATTCTATACATTAAGAAAAACGTTAACAGTCTACATGTTTTGAGTTTGTGCCTCTTGACTAATTTGTGTAACCTGGCCATCAATTCAAAACACTTTCACCTTGCATATCCGCAACACTTTGAAATGGAAAGCCAATGCTGTGAAGAGAGGACTGATAAAGATACACAACCTGGATTTTTTCTTCAGTCCCCACAGTAAGCTGTGCCAGTATCTATGCCTCTTCCGTCCCCACATTCACTTTAATTATTTCTTGTCATCCTTGTCCCTAAACCCTGGAACTGCTTTCAGAATGTCTGATTGAGTTTTTGTGTGCACCATTTATTTTGAGCAATATTACTTCAGCGAGCAGCTGTCTTATCATCAGTGTGTTGAATCAAATAGGGAACCTTTAAAAACACCTTCAGGGACCTCTTTAAATGCTGCATTTCACAGTCAGCTGCATCACAACAACCCTGCTGATTTCACAATACTCACAGTGCTCATAATGTGTTACTATGTCCTTGACAGGTTAAAGTGATTTTAGCAGTTTTATAAATCTTACCTGCACTTCCATTTACTACACGGGTCTAAACTGGGCAGTGTTGAAAGAAACACATGTTTTAGCAAACATGTATTTTATTTTTAAAACAAGATATACACTGCTTTAAAAGACATATCTAATTGCAAACCATGCTTTTAGACTGTCTAGCACACCCTGGGATATTTTACCCAGAGGGTGAAATTGTACCAACCACTTCACTGGCTGCTTTCCTGTCAATAATCAATCAATAACCAATCAGCTGCTTCCCCTGTTCACTGTCATGCTTTGAGCCAATATAATGCTTTGACCCAGAAGACACTGCTGGGGTGAAATAGCCAAGGCAGTAAAGCAGGAGCAGACTTACTGGAACATTCTTTAACCTGGTGTTTTTAAATGAAAATATGTGAGACCTATGTTTACTAAATACTTGTCCTTAATCTGTTACCTTGAATGATGGTACAGTAAGTGTATGATGCCAATACTTCTGTCTGCGACTGTACCTTGTAGTATTTACCATACACTACAAGGCATATTGACCTTTTTTGTACCTTCATGCATACCGGTATGTCTATTTAGAACATGTTAACATGTTTAGAAGGGGTAGGTAGGAGTCAAAGCCTGCATTCACAGAGGAGCAGTGGATCTCAGTAAGAGTCTTGCTTGGCTAACAGTAGAGCTCTGTGTAAAATGTTTCTTTATACCCCGGTGTTTTGTTATTAGCCTGATGTTCACTAAACCTTAACATCCAAGCCCTAAAACAAAGCATACAGCTCCAGCGTTAGGGCAGATAACGATTTGTAAATGATGTTGTTCAACTCATGGGAGTTATATTAAACTCAGTTACATCGTGTATGCAATGTATTCGGAGTTCTGCCTTTGGGTATTATTGACGTACTTAGAAGCATTCTGCAGATATAAAAAAGAAAATTAAACCAGTCAGCAAGAAAACAAAACAACATGCAGACTTTATCACCAAAGCTGTTGTTTCATTTGGATTTATTGTCCATATTCTTTCTCAGCTCTGTGCATGAGGAAAGCTCTCTGGCTTAAGAGCAGGGCTGTGAATGTGTAGTTGTATGCAATACCAGCCAGAGATTGATTTTATCTCCAAGAACAAAAGTGCAAATGTGTGGCATAGTTACTGGAATTTTGATTTGAAGTGTTTCTCTTTGTTCCAAGCTGGGTTTAAGCGACAATAAGTCCTATTGCCAACCTTTTATGAGCAATTCACACACCCGGAAGTATAAACACATCGTCTTTAGTTATTCGTATAGCCAAATTTACAAAATACTACAAAAGTATATTCATCTGAGATCTAACGCTAGACCCAGTTACCAGTTTGTATTAATACCTTTGTGTTCCTTGTGTAACATGTGTTGTATCTATCAGGTTGGGGTGATGATTTTTACTTCTGGTGTCAGCAGCAGTGGTATTTAGGAATGCGCATTAAATTAATGCAGCCAACATGACAACAAACTGTATTGCTTCAGATTGCTAAATGAAAAAAAAAAAGAATTACACAATTAAAAAAAATGGCAGTAGTTGTTAAATTATTATATATATATATATATATATATATATATATATATATATATATATATATATATATAAATAAGATGCTGCAGAGTGCAAATGTTGACAGAGGTTTTTTAAATGGTCATTTTGTTTTTGTCTGTTTTCTCCAGACTTTGGTGAAGGTAAACCCCAAGCTTCAGCCAATGCTGGACCTCATCCGAGGAAACAGAGTAAAGTGGGAAGAGCTAAACAGGGAGAGACAGCGCAGTCAACCAAGTAATACCAGCAGCAGCAGCAGCATCAGCAGCAGCAGTAGCAGTTCAAGTACAGGTACAAGTACAAGTAGCAGCACATCCTGCAACCTGTCCCCAAATAACACAAGCTAGTTCCTGGCAGTTCATTGAAGGGCTCTTTCCTGCCATTGGCTTTTTCAAAAGTCATCCTGAGGGAAACTGAACTCAGCTGTGCTTCCAGAGTATGGCACTCTGTTCTTAGCTTTCGATGCAGAGGTGGATTTTGCTTAAGCGCACAGTATTCACCAGTCGAGAAGACGAAGTGGAGGTTTCTGCTATGCAGTTACGGTTTGTGTTACTGTATGGATCGCTGGACAGCATTAATATGCACAATCAGGTTTTTGTTTTGTTTAGCTTGCAGCTGTGTGCAAAACCTACAGCCCATCCAGTGCTGTTAATCGCAAATCTAATTAGCCAGCATCTTAATGAAGAAAGTGGTTGGACATAGATCTTCACCACTCTTATCACTTAGTGAAGCAGTCTTGGTAGAGATGCAATTAAAATAGGAAAACAAGAAAGAAAATAACCAGTATCAAAACTTGTTATTGTTCCCGCCTGTCAGGCGTGTGTCAGTCTGTTACCTGTGTGCTTTTCCTTATACTGCTTAAAATATCTGTTGCAGGAATGTTTTTGGATTATGTCTATTTTGTACTGTACATATTTATATATATTTTTTAACAAAAGGAAGATGTTAAGGCCCTGTCATACCTATGTTAAATAAACAGTGTACTTTTATTGGTTTGTGAAAACAAACAAGGCTAAGGGGCTATCCTGGGGTTTGTAGCAATGCGTGCAATGCAAATACAAAGCACAGTAACCTGTGCCTTGTAGATAAACGATGTATAAAAAGTGCATGAAAATCCTTTGAGTAAGTCATTAGGCATTTTATCAAGCAAATCTGCATTCCCAAAATGTAGTTTATGTTGCATGTTCAGTCTCAGACAAATGTGTTGGCACACTATTATACCACAATTCAAGCTAACAGATTAAGGACAAGCATTTAGTAAACTTTGTAACAAAACAAAAAGCAAAATACACAATTTATTGTGTGTCCTCCTATTGTTTTTATTACGGCTTTTATGATAATTCTTAACCAGTATGTTACATCTTGTTGGTGACATCTAGGCCCATTCTGTTCATATTTCCTTCAGCTTTTTTTCAGATCAGTCCAAAGCATTTCTATTGAATTGAGATCTGGTTATTGTGAAAGGCCATTCCAGAACTGTTATCTTAGTTTTCTTCAAGAATTCTAGTTGACTTAGGCTTTGGGTTGTTGTCGTGCCAAGCAACCTATGAGCAGATGGTATCATTGTACTTGAATGTTTTGATACATGGCTGTATTAATTTGATCTTCAATCACATGACTGTCTCCAGTCCCTGACCTACCTCCATGTTTAACTATAGGCACAAGGTTTTCTTCATTGAATGCTTTCCCTTTTTTCTCTAAAGATACTATGGTCCATTTTTGGGGAAAAGTTGAAGTTGGGGTTGGGGTTAGGGTTGAGGTTGAAGAATGCTTGATTCCTGTTCATATTTCTTGGCAAATTTTAGATGGTTTGTTTTCCTTGAAGTGGCTTGCAGTGAGGTTTACATGCATATAACTCTTCTGTGTTCAGGTGGCTTTGTACAGTTCTTTCGTGCACTATTATGCCTGATGCTTCTAGATCTTTCTTGAAGTCCTTGGCTGTTAATGTTAGATGATTCTCCTACCTGCTGTATCCGGATGTCCACTTCTTTCAAGTGTTTCAGTTGAATGTATTCTGTTGTTCTTTGTGATTGTTGCTCTGATTGTGAATGTTGGTATTCCATTTTTCTTTGATACCGTTCTGTAGCTGTTTACTTTGTTTTGGTTTCCTACGAGTGCTCAAACGTGAATCCAGTTCCTTTGTCTTGACCATCATCTACTGTGTTGCCAAAATGATGTTCTTCAAAAGATGTTGGAAATAATTACCCATTTTTCAGGCTATTGATTTTTATAATACAGCTTAATTACTGTGCAATGGTTTTCAATCAAATATATTTCTTAATTAGTTCTGTAACATTTGGACAGATTTTAATGTAAAGGTGCCACTAGTTTTGCCATGAACAGATATTTGGAATTGCTTAAGTGCTTTTATTTTTCTATACAGATTGTTTGTTAAACTGCCAGCAATGTGTGTATTTTGGTCCTTTGCTCTTTGTCATATTAATTTGTGGCTAATGTTCATGAAATGCTTGTATTTAACATGTTTTCTTGAATTATATTAAGTGTAGGGAGACAATACCTTTGTCTGCAACTGTATATACAAATCTCTTGAGTTACAACAAATTAGTTATATCAGATTTAACGTCTGGAAGTGCCATTTAAATCTGGATAAAAACATACTGTTTTTCAGAAAAGTACACACTATTACACATTTTACTAAATTAAAAAGGGTAGAGGATATATATATATATATATATATATATATATATATATATATATATATATATAGCTCTTCTTTTACCTGTATGTTTTAATACAAATCGTAGGGGTGTACCATTGAAGCTTTTGGTTAAGTGGGGATATAGACACTTACTCCGCTTCCTTCACAGCATGGCATGGAATCATATCATAGTATCAAAGGGTTGCCATTAAAATGCCAAGATTTAGTGTTGAAGAGTAAGTGTTGCATGAAAAGATCACTTACTCTGGAACAAGTTACATGTGATCGGTAATAAGAAAACACAACAAACAAAAAGACTTGTGCCAACAGGTTTCCCCAGTAATGTTAAACTTGAAAATGGAGTTCCTTATTTTACCATTTTGACAGATACTTGGGTTGTATTTAAAACAAATATCCTGTTTACCTTGAATGTAATTGCATGGGTTTTATTGGTGCATCTTCAAATTGCGTGGATTAATTGAAAAGCTCATTGTTTATCTTTTACATATGGTTTCAAATGTATGACTGCTGTATACTGTAATATAATGTTCCTTGACTTTGAACTGTTGTTTGTTTTCTAGCCATTTTATTTTTCCAGAAAGTCATTTCAGTTTGTTATTTACGTTATACATTTAAATTTCACAGACATAATGGAGACATAATTATTTAAAGGCATGTTATTTGGAAATGTACTATGTTTTGCTTAGTTTACTGAAATAAACCTTTGCTTCAAAAATATAATAGTCTGTGATTTTATACAGTGAGCTTTTACTCTTTGAGTCTTTGCTGATGGGTTGAAGGACATATTTGTCTAGTATGTTACAATACTGACTCCTAGTGGTAAGTAGAGAGAAAACCATGCATATATCCCAGAAAAAACAAGAGTTTTGTTTAAATCAACAGTTAATATATTTCTAAAAAGAAAAACAGATACCTTGATCTGGTTTACAGTGTATCTTGCATTGTCAGGTGTTAATAAATGAAGCCTTTGATTTTAACGATAGCATTTGATGCAGAATAGAACATTTGTTTTTTGCTTTAAAAATAATACACGACTAAACACAGAAACAGAATGACTAAATTTGTCTAAATGTTTGGTCATGGATTTGGGCAAAAACAATAAATATAACTAACAGACTGCGTCGGGAAATATTATGTTTTTTGTTTATTTTTTAATTAATTTAAGTCACAGAATTAATCATTAGAAACCACTAATATATGTTCATTAATAAAGTGCTTGAATGTACATAAAGAAACAAGTCTCAAACACTAAATGCATTTAACAAGTGAATACATTAATTTACTATTTGGAGTGTGCATTTTCAACTTATAAGTATTCCTAATTATTTGTAATACCATGATATAAATGGTTTGGACTGAGATACCAGATGCAGTTTTTTTTCCTCCCCTAAGAAATGTCTGAGTTGTTAAAGTAGGGATGTGAAACCTACACAGAGCTGAAGAAAGAAAATTAACTAGACAAAGACCTTTTGCACAAGAGTCACGATTATCATGGGCAGGACTGATGTTCACCTCAGTATGATTTTAAAATGTACTTTCTTTAATTTAGCGTATAAGAAAAAAAGAGGACAATTTGTTTCGTAACCTGGAGAAACGATTTGTTTGTCTAATCAACACATGGCCTGCACACTGAATGCAGTATCCCTCACAGAAGGATTCCATCATCCAATTAATCTCGCTGTTTCTTAATTGACCAGATTCATTATTTCCACCTCACCAGTTGTTGGAAGGTCAGCCTTCGCGTCTCTGAAGCAATAATGAACTAATTCAGAATATTCTGTTTAATTAAAGATGTGTGTTGCAGAGAGTCTTGTAAATTAGTTCAGCACTCAGCTAATTCAGTTTCAGTAAACAGAAACTTCATTCATTTCCTTTCCTCAGCCGAATGACAGAGGGAATTACACAACAAAAACAAACAGCGTAGTTTACAAAACTTTTAAACAATTTTACAAAGCAGCAAATTCATTATTATAAACTGCTTTTCAAGACAATCTCACAATAAATTGTAACAAGTGAAACAAGATTAACAATAAAAAGAAAAGAACAATAAATCCTATCCATACTGCCAGAATGAAATCCTACACAAATCTAAAAACACACCTGCAAAAATTATAATTTGATTGACAGGAATATCCTTGCAACCATCACCAAAAGTAGACATTGGACAGAGGAGGTCACTCCCATATTCATGTCAACTTTAATTTAAAGGCAGCTAAAAGTATTTAAGCCAGGTACATTTAAACCTCTTTGCAGTCTGTGCTATGCTCTTGAATTAACCTACTCGTTTTTGTCAATCAAATTAAATATGGAGGCAGCACCGAGTGCCCTGAAAAGGAAGGTCAAGAAGCAAAAGCAAGCATATCAAAAAAGCTGTGATACATGCTTATGACAACTGTTTTAATCTCTAAAATACCTAAACCATTTGTTAAGGAAATGGTTTTGACTTGTACCCGACACTGGTCTGCAGCAGTGCTGAGGTTAGAAGAGGAAAGCAAGCAAGGAAGTGTGTGGGAGTAGGGTCCAGAGGGCATGCTTCACATGGTATATGTTTTCAAGTTCCAGCTCAGAATGATTCCCTTGGGGGTACATTATTGTAATCAAGTGACAATAAAATATTGAAGATAAGCATACAATTCATGGCAAGAGAAAAACAACAAACTCAGGACCAAGGAAATGGCTGAGCTGCTACAGAGTGTGAGTGTCTATGTGTGCTGCAGTAAGTGTGTGGAATACATCTACTGGGATACTTGCATAATACCTTGGTTAATTACCTTGGAACTACTATAGGCAAAATACTATCAAGAGTAAAATATATGTCACATTCTAAAAGGAATAGTTTGCTTTACTATAAACAAGACACACTGTGTACAGTATTTTTGAAACACATACTTAAGCATAGTTTGTAAATCCATCTCATCACAAATTAGATAAAGTATCACCCTGTGTTATCCATACCAAACAGGCCCCATTTACAACTTCAAGTCCATTCTATTGATTAAACCATGTATGGTTCTTTGAACTGCTGTCTTACAGCCAAGGCACTCCAATATCCAAGTCCAATATCTTAAACCAGGAGAACTGATTTAAAAAAAGTAATTAGCATTGCAGTTTCTTCTTGTACAACCAATCCTATATCACATGATTTATTAATTCTCTTATGCATGTCTTAATGCCACAGTGGGATTACATGGTTATATGTCTACTACAGATAAAATCATTGGAGGTTGTGCCTCTATGCTGTTTTGTAGAACCATGCCAATCCCAAATTGCAGTCTTAAACGGTGATTAGAAAATGGATTGGCAATTTCCTTTAACCTGACTGGTCAATATGAGGTCACTAATCTCTGGTAAAGAACCTTGAATGTCATTGTTCAAACTATGTTTAAATCAATGCGCTGGCAAATATGTACAGTAAACACAGTAAAATGTATGTAATTTACGGTACTTTTTTTCTGCTTGATGAAAGAATATCTCCATTCTAGTACATGCCCTCTGAATGTTCTGTCAATGTAGCCTGAGTCTGCTTCCTTGCTGTCCTGCACGTTCAGTCTATCAATTTAAATGTAATAGTGTAAAAAAAAAAAAAAAAAAAAAAGGAGACTCGTGTTTGCTGTCTCAAGCAATTCAGTAAGCACAACAGCAATAGCAACTAGTCTCCGGTTTGAATGACAAGTTGTAGAAATCAAACAACTGGATGCAGATGGATTTATTTCAGCATATCATAAACACAGACACTGTGCTCTCTTCTTTAACAAAGCCAGGAGGCTTTGAATAAACATTATAAACACACAAGTTATTGAACATGCAGCCTAATTGATCAGAACGAACACATGCAGACTACTAGATATTGCAATTGCTAAAATGTTACCCATATTTTTATTCTTGCATGTTTTACATTTTTTAGGAGGTAGATAAAAACAAACAGTTCTGAAACCATGTTTGCTTTTGTGTACGAGGTACCTGAACCGAAGAACAGCTACATATACTAGATTATATTTTGTATTGAGTTGTTTAGGCTACTGAAAATACCCACAAGGTGACATTGTCCACTGCTGGGGTTCTGCTTGAAGGGAACTTGACCACATATGGAATTCTGAGTAACCACATTACTCATGTATTGTTTGAGGAAAACGTTTGTTTGCATTCAGCAACAAAAACTAGTGTTACATAAAATCACAATTTTTTCTTTTTTTTTAACACAGCCATTTTCTAATAGCAATATAACCCTCATAAGAGGGCATTACCATCTGGTAATGCCTTTCTAATTATATTAAATGCCCTCACCTTAACAGCACAAGGTAGGTCTTACCAGGCGGGTAAAGCCCTCTTCTGAGGGTTCTATTGCTTAATTAAACATGTTATACTGCACACATTGTGCTGCACACAATCTATATTCTTAACTTCGTATTCATACAATATTTTCTTTAGAAAATGTGTAGGTTAGAAGTATACTTGTAAATGCTCAGACTTAAAATAATACAACGTTGGAACAGTTTTACCTCCCAAAAAAGGGTAAACCCATGCCAAAGTATACCCAAAGCAATCAAGCTTCCTCAAGGAAGTGCAATGGTAGTGGAACGAACAAAAACAAACTTGTCAGGTTTGGGAATTAAAAGGCCCCAAATGTGGAGCAGATGTGACTTTCTCCATCAGCGATCTATCAGCTCTCACAAGAAGTGAAACTCCTGTCTGTAGTGGGAAGTTCCACAGACACTTCCGCACATTTGGACACATTTCACACATTTAGCCTTCCTAAATCTTGGAAGAATTTAGTGATTTAGCGTTAAACCTTTCATAACAGAGTGGACACTAGACACAGTTAAATATTGTTTATATATACACATTTGCTTTAAACTCTGGGAGGTTTTGATGAAACAGACGAGATATTTCAACAGAACATCCAATGCCTAAGAAAATATTCTGTTGTTCCGAAATGAACATTATTTGTAGGGAATGTATATGACTTATGAAAATTGTGTGAATATGTAGTTATTGCAGCTGAAAATATGTATTGCAATACAATACATCAAACACCTATTTCATTATTCAGGGTTGAAGATCACGACGCCCATGTAAGGATACGTACAAAGTGATTTGCGGCTGCAATACACCCATATTGCCGCCAAAAACTGAGTTTAGCGGTCACTATAAATGTGGTGTATGTAAAGAATGGTTTTCACCTGGTGTTCTACACCCGATATCAAATTAGCACTTTGCCATCATTAATTAAATTGTATTCAAATGTATTCAAATAAAGAAAAGAGCATGGAATTGGGCGGGGATCTGGAATACTAAGCGGCTGCAAATATTATACTGATGTAAGGATTTCATCTGGCACTTACTGATCCTCTAGAAATGTTGTATCTCCTCTGGCAAGGTGCAAACCATTGTAGAAGCGAGAAATTATGAGCTGTATAAAAGCACACACCTTCAGAGACCTGTCATTGGCCTCAGAGTGGCTGCGGTGGTACACTTCCTGATGCGGCGACGCTTGGCTCTAATTGAAGCAAGATGGAGAAGGCCCTGCATATTCAAACTCAGGGTGGCTTTATTTGGGATGGATTGTCCTCTCCGCTTGCCTCTCCAGCGGTGTCAGCTATGATGGGGATGGCGACCCTCCTCCTGTTCCTCCTGCATGCCTGTGCTGCGTAGCGAGTTTCACTTTTGTTCGCCACCGCAGGTCCTGCCACCTTTTCATCACCTGCGTGACTGTCCTGGTAACACCGACAGCATTGACTTTCTCCACTGGAGGACCATATTGGCCTCTTTGGTAACATAACTGAGGTTGGCCGAGTGTTTCCAAAGAACTCCATTTCATGCTCTCTATATTCCTAACGCACCTCCCCCCTGGGCCGCTAAATAGCCCGATGCACATGCGGCGCTCATTGCAAACCTCATTGTCATGATTGCAGCAGCTCATTATTTGTGCCTGTTGAGTAATTTGCATTGCTCTTAAGCTTATTTTGTCCGCAAAATAATTGCCTGGCCGCTGGGCAATTTGGATTTTGCAGCCACAATTGTTTGCACTGCGCCTATCCTTACATCAGCCCCCATATATCCATAAATCATTATGCAAATCCCTGGAGATAAACAATTACCATAGCAAAATTTTATATTTGATTATTTAAATGTACCCAATTATCACAATTTGGCTGTTCGATTCTGTCACCCTGCTGGAAAAGATCATCATTATGCTTGTGGAGCATTTTTTTTTTTTTTTTTTTTTACACACACAATCTGGCCTGGTTTTTCTGGACATAGCATTAAAAGCATTAAAAAGACTCAATATCATTTTTTTTTGGTATTTTTCACAAAGTGGATTCACTATCTGAAATACCAATAATCCACCTCCTATTATATTCTTATCAAGTTTTCATTTAAGACATTACAACCCAACAGACTGTTTAAGTCTGTTTATTGTGCCGATATTATTGGCAAAACTTGTGAGGAATACTTCATCTCTAAAACCAGAACAGGACAAAGAAAATCATCGGTTTTTAAAACGTCAGACTTCAAAGTGTCACCAGAGAATTACACATTTATTTTTTTAAGCTATGTTAATTGGGTTGGCAACAGTTCAGTAAAAAAAAAGGGAAGTTAATATTTATGCCAGTCTTAATTTCCTGGACTGTGCTTAAACTGAAACGGAAACATACACAGAAATAACCAAGAGCTTAATCATACCTGCTATTGCTAGAGCAGTACGGGAACTTATGAAAAAGGAGACTGTTAGGACAAAATCAGAAAAAGAAGGTACTAAATTTATTAACAGTGTAAACAGTACAACACATCATATGTAAGTTTTACTTTATCCAATCTGCTTACAGCATTTACATTGTTTGTTAGTTCCAGGGTACAGTATATACAGTGACAGAAATGGCTTTAAAAATTCAACTGCATATACAGTACCTAGGATAACATACTGCATGTAGCATTACATATTTTATATCTATATATATATATATATATATATATATATATATATATATATCTATATATATATATCTCTCTATCTATCTATAGATATATATATACAGTGCCTTGCGAAAGTATTCGGCCCCCTTGAACTTTGCGACCTTTTGCCACATTTCAGGCTTCAGACATAAAGATATGAAACTGTAATTTTTTGTGAAGAATCAACAACAAGTGGGACACAATCATGAAGTGGAACGAAATTTATTGGATATTTCAAACTTTTTTAACAAATAAAAAACTGAAAAATTGGGCGTGCAAAATTATTCAGCCCCCTTAAGTTAATACTTTGTAGCGCCACCTTTTGCTGCGATTACAGCTGTAAGTCGCTTGGGGTATGTCTCTATCAGTTTTGCACATCGAGAGACTGAAATTTTTGCCCATTCCTCCTTGCAAAACAGCTCGAGCTCAGTGAGGTTGGATGGAGAGCATTTGTGAACAGCAGTTTTCAGTTCTTTCCACAGATTCTCAATTGGATTCAGGTCTGGACTTTGACTTGGCCATTCTAACACCTGGATATGTTTATTTGTGAACCATTCCATTGTAGATTTTGCTTTATGTTTTGGATCATTGTCTTGTTGGAAGACAAATCTCCGTCCCAGTCTCAGGTCTTTTGCAGACTCCATCAGGTTTTCTTCCAGAATGGTCCTGTATTTGGCTCCATCCATCTTCCCATCAATTTTAACCATCTTCCCTGTCCCTGCTGAAGAAAAGCAGGCCCAAACCATGATGCTGCCACCACCATGTTTGACAGTGGGGATGGTGTGTTCAGGGTGATGAGCTGTGTTGCTTTTACGCCAAACATAACGTTTTGCATTGTTGCCAAAAAGTTCGATTTTGGTTTCATCTGACCAGAGCACCTTCTTCCACATGTTTGGTGTGTCTCCCAGGTGGCTTGTGGCAAACTGTAAACAACACTTTTTATGGATATCTTTAAGAAATGGCTTTCTTCTTGCCACTCTTCCATAAAGGCCAGATTTGTGCAGTATACGACTGATTGTTGTCCTATGGACAGAGTCTCCCACCTCAGCTGTAGATCTCTGCAGTTCATCCAGAGTGATCATGGGCCTCTTGGCTGCATCTCTGATCAGTCTTCTCCTTGTATGAGCTGAAAGTTTAGAAGGACGGCCAGGTCTTGGTAGATTTGCAGTGGTCTGATACTCCTTCCATTTCAATATTATCGCTTGCACAGTGCTCCTTGGGATGTTTAAAGCTTGGGAAATCTTTTTGTATCCAAATCCGGCTTTAAACTTCTCCACAACAGTATCTCGGACCTGCCTGGTGTGTTCCTTGTTCTTCATGATGCTCTCTGCGCTTTAAACGGACTTCTGAGACTATCACAGTGCAGGTGCATTTATACGGAGACTTGATTACACACAGGTGGATTCTATTTATCATCATTAGTCATTTAGGTCAACATTGGATCATTCAGAGATCCTCACTGAACTTCTGGAGAGAGTTTGCTGCACTGAAAGTAAAGGGGCTGAATAATTTTGCACGCCCAATTTTTCAGTTTTTTATTTGTTAAAAAAGTTTGAAATATCCAATAAATTTCGTTCCACTTCATGATTGTGTCCCACTTGTTGTTGATTCTTCACAAAAAATTACAGTTTCATATCTTTGAAGCCTGAAATGTGGCAAAAGGTCGCAAAGTTCAAGGGGGCCGAATACTTTCGCAAGGCACTGTATATATATATATATATATATATATATATATATATATATATATATATATATATATATATATATATATATATATATATATATATATAAAGAAAATAACACTTCACAAGAATGTCATTGCTGTGCGAATGCTACCTCCTCAATAGAATTAAATCAATGTAGCAGTATTCATTTGAAAGAGACTAGAATACAGCCTTAAATTAAATATTTACTATAGAAGTATGTTTTAAGGTCACATTATAAAAAAATGGATGCAAAGTAAGATTTCGTGAGCAGTTTTGTTATTTATTAGGAATTGATATACATGGGAAAAAAATTGAATGTGGCTATAGTACATTTCTGCAAGTACACCCTATACTAGCTCCAGTAAAGATTAAACCACTATATAAAATAGTCAATATTACATTTTTGGGCGTCACTTGCAGGCAAATTTCCCATCTTACAGATCTTTATTGTTTATAACCAGCACTTGTTCATGATTAATAATACATTCATTCAAAACTATTGCTAGAAAAAGTATACTGAACTTCATAAAGTTTGACCTACATGTTTAGTTTTGTAAGTTCAGGTATTGGTTACATTACCAGTCACAAATATTAAAATTAGTACAAGATGTACATACAGTACTATTTTTTTATTTATTATTAGACAAGATTAATTTCTATTTATTTTTGAGTGAATACAATTTAGTAACATGATAACATTATACTGCCTCTGAAATGCTGCAGCTATTAAAATAAACATCGTGATTCTAGGGTACTCACTCATCTGTCAACATGTTTACAAAAACCCATACATATTAATTATATGAAAACAAAATGCAATTTGGCTGTAATTGGTTTTCCAGGTAATTTGTAGGAGAAGGTGTTCCTCTCTAAATAAACAGAGCTGGTGTGAATGCAGTGGACTTTCACACAAAAAAAACTGCTTCTTCTAATTAAAAAAATAATAATCATCATTTTAAATGCAGGTTCCTTATAAAACAATAAGGTTCTTTACAGAAAATGAAAAATAATAATAAAATAAAAAACCCCAAAACAAAAAAAATAAATAAAAAAAACAAAAGGCAAGTCTAGCCTTAATTCGAAATCTGAATGCAAACTTATACAGTGATAGAATGGAAGCTACTGCTAATAGTACATTAGACTAAAATCATACCCTAGTCTTTTTCTACAATTGTTCTTTGCACTGTACTGTAGTTCGGATCTGCAGTACATGTTGTGTAGACAGGTATTTGTCACAGCAAAAATACGTTTGAGTTTATTTAAAAAAAAAGAAACAAAAAAACACATTAAATTTTTTTTTTTTTTTTTTTTAATCGTGCAATGGAAGATGGGGAGGGGGAATCAATTGAGTAGAGTGTACTTTAAATATTTTTTTTATATCCCTTGACTTTGCACATGTTTCCAGACAGAGAAACACTAGAGACTCACATGCACTATTGGATTTTTTATTTTCATAACCTTGGTAAGAGCCACTGCTGTTTAGGTCAATTGAATATTCTTTGTACACAAAGATTTATATTCCTTTTCCCATTATAGCCCTATTTACATACACTGCTGTCAAAGGAAACAGGGAAGTATTTAAACAAAGCAATTAGCAATTAACCCGAATTTCAGATGGTATGGAGAAAAAACAAAAAAAACAAAACCACCACGATCAAGTGGAGAATATATGCATTTGTTTTATGTAAAACAATAAATAAATGCATTTTTAATTTTAGGAGAACATGTACTTATTTGTGAACAGTCTTCCAATCATAGCAACTAGGCTAGTTTGAAATACCATCGCAAAAGAAAAAGTGACAATAAATTAAAAATATGGTTATAACTGACCAATGTAAGGCACAGTGCTTTTCCAATAAGCACTTACTGGCTAGTGTGTTGCACATCCTTAACTGCTCCACCCATTAAGCATGAATAAGCTTTGCCCATCACTGCAGACTACTGGTATTTAAATTAGTACACCGAAGTAGAAAGGGAGAGTAACTAATGGAGTAAAGGCACAAATACGTAAAAGGGCGTTAGCGAATGGTTCTGCATCTGCTATTGCTTTCAGAAAATTCTTTAGACAAACATAACTTCTCAAAACAAGGTTACAAACTAAATGTACACTTGAACTTCATAAAGAAGCACCTATTAATGGCAATACAAATAAATATTTAGGAGCAATATTCAAATTGCTTACGTGCATTGTATTCTACAGTATCTATTTATTAGTTCCAATTTAAGACACACTGCCAGGAAATTTTGTGACAAATGATTGCATGTGACGCGCACCATAGGGAGCAAGTCAATATTATAATATCACGTATTTTATTAGCTTGAGTAACAAAAACAACAACAATGAAACATGACAGCGAGGATGATTTTTAGATAGAACATGAGAATATTGTTGCAGCAGCGTAAGTGCAACTATATACATTACCATGCATAGTAATAGAAATTGGTATATAAAACACAAAGCCTACAAACACAGGAATGGAATAATGCTTTGATTAAGCATTCTATCAATGTCTTTGCTCAAAGCTACACACACTATGAACAGAAGGATCAGTACTCCAAATCCTGTTTACTGAGTGTAATAAAGCTTTTTTTTTTTTTTTTTTTTAAGTAATGCCATTTTCAACTTTGTCTCTGGTAGTAAAAAGAAGGAAGAAACTGATGCTTCTTATAGGAGGTTTCCATTTCCAAAAATGTTGTTGGGGTCCACGTATTCTTTTACAGACCTCAGCATTCCCAGGCCGACATCCGAGATGGTCTCCTGCAGCCAGTGCTTCCGCAGTTTGCCCACTGGAAAAAAACAACAGAGAATGCTTGAGTGTTCACCAGGCAGCTGGGAGACGATCAATCTTGCAAGTGTGAGTGAGTAAACACTGTGTGATAAATGCTTTCATTCAAAAAGGAGAAATGTTTTGCATTCTGTGATTTATGGAGCCCAACAGACTATTAAACTCATTAGGCTCAGTGTGTTCCCAAAGGAAGCCTGCGCCGCACACTGTCTAGTTTCTGAGCAAGTTGGGAAATCTAGATGACTTTGGCGCAGATGATGGGCAGTTTTTATAGGCACCAGTGTGATAGCTACATGGATCTGATCAAAACCGGCCTCCACAATGACTAATTCTTGAACACTGTATTTTTACAGCATTAAGCCCTATTATGAGGGCCTGGATTCAGAACATGCTAGTCATCCAGGAAGAAATTACTTCTGCAGATTTCTAGGCCACCGAGTAGCCCGATCAAGATCATCTAACCCATACTCGGTGGAATTGCTTTGCATACAGACTCCCCTGGTCTCCATACAGAGCAGACATGTCTTCAAACGTGCATTGTAATTTATTACAGCAATGTATGCAAGCAAGTCTATTAGCTATATATACATATGTTTTATTCATAATAATGTTATATGTTTTATAACAGTGGTCATGCAACTTGGAAACAAGACTTATGTCTCAGAGGTTTTTGCCTGCTAAGTTTCCCCTTTTTGGAAATCAATGCATTGTTACATTACCGTTATATTACAAATGTGAATTATTCTCATGCTAAAAGCCTAGTGAATAAGAAAAAATAAATAAATAAAAAATAAACCCTCAACAAACTCCAGAAATTCCATAGCGACAATGAACGTTTGTAGAACTCAATTTCCCACCACCTATTAAAGGCTAATTTGTTCTTCAAAAATAAGATGATGATGATGAATATTAAATTCCCCATTTTCAATAAATGTTGAATAACAATACCAAACCCCTTTGGGGCATAACAAGGTTTCTATAGAAACCTCAGAGACTGTCTCAACCAATAAGATTTTGCATATCCTCCATTATCCTACAGGCAGATGCCCTCTCTTTAAATACAATATGAAGGCCTGAGGCAAGTAGCCTAAGCGATTGAGACCCAAATGTAACCTAAAAAACACATTTTAAAAAATGTCTTCATTTACAAATATTTGTTTGGTTAATAATAGCATTAATATCCTCCACAGGGATCATTATCGGTAGATAATTTGTCATAACGTCTTAATACCTAACTGTCATTGTTCTCAATTAACTACCATGTAATGAAAGCTGTGTCAGACATTGATGCTTAAAATAACGAAGCATACAACAGTGAGCAACTAGAGCCCAATACCAGTATTTTACCTTGAAAGCCAACTCAACAGGACACCTTTAAGCCAGGTATACATCCTAAAGGACTTTCCAGCACACATTACTACAGATTTGCCAGCAACTACTGGTCAGTTTCCAGCAAGGGCCTCTTTATCACACTGATTGTGCTTTTCCAATAAGCAGCAAAAGATTAGGCATGACAAGCGAGTAGCAGGAGTGAGCAGCATCGGTTTCACCTTACAGCACGATTAATCAAAATTATAATTTTTTTGTTCAATCAAAACCGTAAAGCCGTGAAATCAACAAGATCCGTTTCACTCCTAAACAGCACACAGGACAGGTCCCTCTATGCAGTATCACTGGCATCAGAGTCCCTTGGCTTATTGCCTCCCTGATTGCCAAGGCTGAGGGAGATAAAGAAAAAAGAAACTGAAATATTAGGATGTAAATCAGTTAGTGAGCTTAGGGAGATAAAGTTTCACCCTTAACTGCACTTGTTAATACAGCCTTAGTTAAAAGTGGCTTGTGGTTACAAATGTAAAATCAGCCAGAAAAGATCAGCATCACCTGACAAAATGGAACACACTGGAGCCACTGCAAGGAGCAAGACTGCCAGACCGTCTCTTCCACTCTCCGTGCACTTGGCTCCAGAAGGAATTATTTTGACATCACAGAGCAACCACTGAATGAACAGCCCTTGAATATTTAACCAACTCGCTTGTGTGGCTCCAAAGAAAGAAGCCACCCCCCCCCCCCCCCCCAGCCAAAGAACAAAACAAAACAGAAGGTCCTCGGAGTGCATCATTAGCTCTGTCACAGTGATAATTTACACATCTATCTTGTCAAATTTCCTCAGTTTATGGTGTTATTGTAATAAATCGAATAGTGATTTTATCAGGCAAATGAAAAATGTAAAGCCGTGTACAAACTATGTTGGGGATTCTGAAAACATGTAACAAACTTTCACAAAGCATGAAAAGGAAACCAAAGTATTCACTCAGGTTCACTTTTTTTGTTTGATTTTGGAGTAAGTATTCAGAGTTTTATTTAAAAGCCTCATCACAAAAGAGGCAAAGAATACCATTAGCCCTTACAATTATGTGCGGAAAAAAAACACACACACTCACACACACTTACAAAAGGTGACCTCGTGCAAGCTTAATATTACTGTTAGAAAGCATCCATTTTAAAAGGGCAGACAGCGAGTACTGTACAATAAGGCAAATTTGCAAGAATGATTGATTTATTTTGGGGTAATCAATGTTCTGTAACCTTTTCCATTTGTCCTTCATGACCTAAAAAACCCTTACAATTACATTTTCTTCCACAAAGATTTTCAAAAATAGAAGAATTTAAAAAATATAAAAGCTACTACCCCCCCTCCCCCCAAAAAAAACCCACAACAACATTTTTAAAAATGCAGACAGTAAGATACTATAGTAAACTATGTACATGTAATTGATTTAACCTCCCATTTATTTTACTAGATTCATACTGTGATCAGTGAGAAGTACACTCTATACACAGAAGGATTGCTGTAAACACTAGGTTAAAATGTATATTTCCTTTCCTGCACTCCCACCCCGCAGTCCCAGACTACATCTGTTTTCTTTGATACACAAAAAACTAGCTCCATTTGTCACAGCGTGATTGTGGGCAGACAAACCAGTCTGTCTGTATCCAGATAGCAAACCCAACTGTTATTAATCACAATTACAAGCTAGGCACTACAAGAGAAACAGCATCAATATTCTCCTTTCTCTCAATGACAGTTAAATGCTCAGCTGAGAATATCACTGCGAGGCCATTGGGTCAGTAAATAAAACTGATAACAAATGGATCATTTACAGAAGCAAGCAGATTTTTCTTTTATTACCAATCTTTTAATTTTGAAGTTTCCCTCCTTTAATAAAAATTGGGATTAAATATCCTAACTAATTCATTACATGGGGGCATTTTGACACAAGTGATTAATAGCATGGAGTGATGTATAAAAAAACAATAAGTTGGGTGGAAACACAGATAAGGTAACCATATTGTTTAAACCAGATAGGGTACTGTTTTTAGTCTAGCCCCCCCCCCCTCAAAAAAAATTAGTTATTTTATGAACCTTAAAAAACAAACAAATAAAAAAAAATATTGTAACTCATTGCTGTGGAAGCTAGGGAATATTGTAAAAAGTAATTAGGCTCCCAGTCGGTCACTCAATTTACCTACTATATTAATACATATGGGATTATACAGATTTGAATTGTTATTTGTTCATTAGTTGTAGTTTGTAGGATACCTAAAAGACAACATGATGTCAGCTCATTAAAAAGCATATTTTGGCCACTAATAACTGTAGTAAACTATGACAGTAGTCATTGCAGCTGCTAAACTATAGCAAACAAGTGAGTAGCAGCCTCTACAATCTGATCCGGAGACAGAAGGCTCATGCAATATGTAATGTATTGATTATTAGAAAGGCTGGTACAAAAATGATGATGATGTTCACCGCAGGGAGAAGTATCTTCTGACTCTGGACAGCTATTTCACCATCACCAGGGCTATGTATCCCCAGCTGGGTATAATGATTAAAAAAAAAAAAAAAAAAAAAAAAAGAATCACTATTTAAGACCATAGATATTGACTTAGCCCAGAGGGTAGTTGCATTTCCAGCTGTGTTACAGACTAAAGATTTAAAAGGGAAAAGCTACTGCAGCAATCTGTAGCTGGATAGGACCAATATACTGTACAAGAACTGCAGTTACCTCCGTGATGATGTGAAAGGCTTCCTCCATTGGCAAGAATTTCTTCTCGAGCAGCATGCTGAAGAAACAAATGAACACAACAAGGTTTGTACTTAGAAACGTCCTTTTAAAAAGGGCACTGCCCAATTTATCAAAATGGCAACAAATGTATATACCCGCACTGTTTAGATCACCAAGTTAAACTATACTATTTTATTTAAAGATTTCTTTTACAAATCTCTTTGTGGTCTCATCATATTTACTATATTAAATACAACTAAGTGCAAGATTACCTCAATTTGATCATAAACATGGATGGGATCACTGAGTCCTCTGTAATTAAAGGCAAAGTAGAAGTAAACACAAGCACCTGCATCATAGGTCTGTGTCACCCTAGATAATGAGAGAACAGAGGTGTTAGCGTTCATGTGCAAATACACAGCACAGCAACTTACATTCAAACACAAATTATCAGGGCAGATCATTAAGGGATGTACCAAATGGTGGTTTATTCACAAACACTTACTATCCTAGATCTTGAAAAATGACAGCTAGAATATTTTTTGACCACCTCTTAACATTGCTTCAGCTTCACAAAGCGTCATAGTTTTAGAACTCTGTCAAGCACATATTACATGGGTTTCTGAAAATCACTGGTGCAATTTACAGCATTTTAAGATGTGTGTTAAATTAATTCAGATTCATATTCCCTGCTTTGAGGGAAAGTGCAGTCTGATTTTAATGCATGGTTCTCCCATACAGTTTCAGGCACTAGATTTTTTAAAAGCACAAGTCTCCTGGATAGCTAAACATAGTTTTTAATAAAAGTATTTAGAAAATGCAAGAAGGGGTCAGGTTTTTCATTACTTACCTCTGACCTCAATTCTAGTAATGTTTTCACAAATATGGCTTCAGCCTGCCTGGCCTGTCACTTTTAATCTCATCACATTATCATGCTATTTAATAGCCATCAGCCCATGTAGTTTCATTTGATTAAACAGCCCTGTACATTATATACACCAGCATTTATTATCAGAGTATATTATATACTGTATACACACAAGCAATTTTTGTAAAATTACATTAAAAAAATAAAAGAGATGCTTAAAAATGAATCCTTAGAAAATCCAATATTGGGAATTAAGCTATTCAAATAATACTTTACCAATACATTTAAATGAATGCATTCCTTTATGAATGATGTGATACATTTTTACCTTCACCAACTTCTATGGAATAAACAGACTGATCTGAAGCATTTTTGTGATAGTAAAAAATAGCAGTTCAGTACAATTAACACACTTTCAGATCGCAGCAGAGAGGCCCACCTACGCAGTTCTGTTTCTTTCAAAGTGAAAGTAATCTAAAACACAGTCATCTCTGTAGGGCTGATATAAACGTTCCTGTTCAAAAACATCTATTCTTGCGACGCCTTCTCAGGGCACCATGCCTTCCACTCACTCCCCACGTCAGTCAGCACCGTGACTTTTTAGAGGTTAAATGCTTAAATCAATCTTGTCACAGAAGACTGCCTGCTGGGTGCAGGGGAAATGAATGCCAGAAGAATAATCAAGTGCCACTGTAATCTCTCTGCAAGAGCAAAGGGACTGCACTGTTACTTGTCAATGTCTTTGGTTAGGTCAAAGAGGAAGGTCAAAAATGCTCACAATTTAACCGATAGCACCTTCCTCCCAGGCTCCTATTAAAAGGAGGCTGGCATCTGACAAAGTTAACTGGGCATTTGTACGGGAAGTTAACATTCAGTTTTCTCCACAGTGGGTCTGCAGTAGAAAATGCAGGGGCAAATGAAGGGGACAAATGAGACAATCCGAGCGGCTAGATGGGGAATGGGCCCTAATCCTAACCCTAATTCCCAGGACACCGACACCCCCAACAAGCTACTTCAAGGAATAACTGGGTGGTCTGGGTGGTTAGGCAGCAGGGGCAGATTGCCTACTCATGTTTTACCTTGCCGTGATATATATTTATTAAGTGGCCTTTTTGGATTGGGAGGCCAATTAACATACACAGTAAAAATGTACCTGCATGTGGAGAGTGGAGGAAACTGGACTCCTTTTTCTTTGCATTCTCTTATTATTCGCTCTTTTACATTGCTGCACAAGTCCAGTACCCTAGAAAATAAAATAACAGTTTGTTTTACATTTCAGGAGATTCAATACCCAAGAGAAGAAAACACAACTGTTTATTTCACATTTTAGAGACACACAGTACCCCACAGAGATAATGAGACCCTTTCCCAGAAACCTTATGGCCTGGATTAGAAAGGAAGACAGTTTACAGAACAGCAGATCATTACTGCTGCAATAGCCTTGCTGTGATGGGATTTCACCAGCTACTAATAACTGCCACTCCTCATGAAAGCCAGTGGCCCATTGCACTCCCACAGCAGAATGGCCTCCCTCGCATATGTTCACGTGAAGGTTTCTGAGCACATCAGCTCAGACACATACATTATATCTATACATAACAACCCAATCCTCTAAGAATATCAAAGAGCAGTGTGTCCAAGTGTGACAGTCTTGGCTTACTTTAACAAGGTGCCTCAAGTCCTGTATTTATTCAAAGCATGCTGTTAGCGCATTTCACATTTATAAATCGTACAATTATCTGCAATTACAATGTCTGCGTTAAATGAATTCCTCATTAAAAGATTGTTCTAATTCTGCCTCGCATGTCATTTATTTATTTTTAATTCCAGCTGTCATTGTTATATCAATGCAGGAGTGAAAGCAGACAGCTGCTGGTTATCACCAGTGAAACTCATCACAATATTATTCCTTTCAACAGTCCCTGTAGCAGTCCCTCATTCGGACTAGCTGTCTTATCAAGAGTGTTCAGTATGCAATACATCATTACGGTATATGTGAAAAACATCCTACTGACAGAACATGTTCCAAATCCTACTTACTAAGAGCACAGCACTGTAAAGCCTATGCAGCTATTTTAGCCCTGTCTAATATATAATGTAACTGTCATTGGTATCATGTGTCTGGGTGCAACAGCCGTTGCTCAGGCATCACAACAGTGGCTAGAACTACCAATATGCACTATGTGAGGTACAAACAGTAGACTGTTTCTCACAATCTTAAGATCTCCCTCTGTTTAAGGCCAGTTCTCCATAAATCATTCTCCCCTGTCTTCTTGGTGGTCGTAATTGAGGGATTCTACTTTATTATGGCAATAATACAAAACATTCATTTGTTTTACCTGTCCCAGGGTACAGAGGTTTCAAATGATTCTCCTATAACATAGTAATCCATCCCCAGGTCCTATCAAAAAAGGGAGAGAGACAGGTTATAACAGGCAAACTAAACAGTACATGTTGTGAGAGCATAAAGACATCTTAAGTGTCAACTGTGTAAACATTCAATACAGCTCCTGTACCTTTGATGCCAGAATGCTTTAAAAACATCCTGAACATTACTAATTCAAAGCTCTCAACCCAGTTTTACTATAAAGATTCTAGATAGCTTAAAAAATCAGGGCACTTCACATTATTTTTCAGACAGCTAAAATCCATAATTTACACAATTCATGGACCCTTTAGATCTCTGTCTTCTAGCTATTCTTGTCAATTGCATACTGTACTGTCATTTAGTATTATACAATCAGATTTATATATAGCTGTTTACAAGACACCTCAGGTAACACACTGCTACCAGCATATCTACAAAGATCTATTATTATTTTTTTTTTTAAATACTCTTATTAAAAAAGTGTACTTTTATTTTACACAGTACAGCAGTACAATGTTACGGACATAAATACTGCAAACTGCCTCAAATACACTGTTGAATACATGCATACGTGAAGAAAAAAAGGCAAATTGGATGAAGTATCTGAATCTAAATTTCTGGCCAATAACTTGAAGTGACTGGGATTTCCAGGAGATGTACAGGTTATGGAGCTTGTAGATAGCCTCAGAGGCAGAGAAGTGGGGTGCTCTTTCAAGTCAGATGTATTTGGGACTCTTTGTTTGACCTAAGCTGTTGTATGGCTTGACCAAATTTCTTTATGGCTGTTCAATTTTGTGCACTGATGCGCACAGATCCTTTCAGCTCCAAAGAAATGCTCCGCTTTAAAAGGCTCCTGGGCTTTTTACTTTTCTTAAATCTACGACAAGATACAATTGAGATGGGAGAGTGACCTACCCGAAGGTATGCAATGACGAATGTCAGCATGTAACCCCTCTGCCCATTATCCTCTCCAGCTGCCAGGCCTCTGAAATTGGAGAACATGGTTAATATTTAACAATCTTTTCATTCCCCTTGCCTTCTCCATACCACAGCTGTCTTAGTGTCAAACTAGAACAACCAATAACACAAAGTAGATCAATAGCAAAGCCGTCAATAAATTAATATAAATCACTGCTGTTATAAATCATAGACCAATAACAAGAGCACATAATTGCATTTGCATATGGTTTACTGGACACAATTACAAAGGATGCACAATGTATTTGGTTTTTAAATGAAATCTTGAAATTTCTCTCGCCTGGGTCACTGTGGCAAAGGAGATTCCTTGCTAATCTTATTGCTTTTAAACTTAAACATCATGACAGGTGGTTATATCTTTAAATCTTTGAATTGTTAGCCTGTGCTGTGTTTTATAGGCAATCCCCAACTTCATACAAAACACAGTTCAATCAAACTATTTGATTGTGCTTTGACTACAGAACTAGAAGGCACATCCACCATCTTTATATTCAACAAAGCAACCTGCGGTAAAAAACATTTTTCTGTTCTTCTGTTTAACATGACAAATATATTTTGCTTTTAAGGCACAAGCTTAGCAGTGTTCACAATTATTTATGGTTGACTATAAAGCCACACACATAAACAGATTTCCTAAACATTTTGTTCTGTATAACTATAATTACTAATGAGTTTAAATCTCACAGGCATCAATCTAGAGATCAGAAAGACCCCAGTTGTGTAATTTTTTTTTTTTTTTTTTTAATTATCAGAGAAAATGTTTTCCATTCAAGGGTAAATGGAAGAAAAATCATCAATGCCACCAAGAGAATCAACAGAGATAAGAGTTTACAAATGCTTTCATGACATTGCTGGACCTTTTCACGATTATAAATTAACATAACATACAAGGCACAACTCAACAAAGATTAAAAAGGTAGGGCTTTAAGCAAAGGAGGTTTTGCAAAAAAATACATAAGACATGAAGATTTAACAATAATAATACATTTACATACGTATAGAGAAACAGTGAGCAATGCCGTAAGGTGACAAACCTGGCTAGTTTTTACTTTTGAAACGCAGAAAGAACTGCTTTATATGCATGAAAGAAAAGGTTGTTCTTCTACATTTTAAAATAGCCAACTGCTTTCAAAACAAGGAAACCCAAAAAGCACAACGATATACGCATTAAAGCCTCGCAAGACCCCATTAGAGAAGCGCTCCTGCACAGCTTAATACTCTCATACAAAGCCCGAGGGCTGCCCCCTACACCCGCCACACAGTCGAGCGGTTGTTTGAAGTTCACCAGGTTCTGCGTTTCTTCAGATAATTTATAGCAGCACCCTGCCATCAAGCTGGGAAATGAAATCTACAGCTGCATTTAAATCATCAAGTCTCTAAATGGTCAAAGTCTCTAAAGATTATACTTTAAAAAAAAAAAAAAAAATGGGCAGGAAACAGACAGGGAAGGGGATTTGATGTTGGTTAAATATGATGACCTAAATTTAAATAATTCCATAAATCACACATATATGGTTATGAAGAATTACTTTAGCTAACATCTATGCTGTAGGCCATTTTTTTTCTTCTTATATAATTCTTTTTTTTTTTTATCATTGAAGCATACACGTAGAAATGAATTTTCTTTTACAGCTCACAATAATTTCAACAGTTTAATGTTAAGGTTTTTCTTATAGTTTGTTTTATATTTCTTATACATTTCAACTTTTACAACACGGCAGACAAATTCAAGCATAAACGTGTCGACTAGAAGTCATTATCAATGTCTTTTAAAAAGAAGACATTGAAAAATAATGTTTTAGTATTTCTATATTCAGCACTATTGAGTGTTTTCCAGTTATAGAGAACACCATAGACAGGTACACAGGTCAAGGAAAGAAAGCTCCATTCTAAAACTGCAGACTGCTCTACAATTATAAGAAAACCATTTTTCAGAGACACACACTATTTAAATAGTAGTTTTTTTGTTAATGTAATTAGTGCTGAAAGAGTTCCGAAGATTTCTTTTAGTTCCTCAAAAATCTTCAGAATTGTTGTGCACTTATGCTTTTAAGCAATACACAATGTATTATCTACCAATAGGAAAGAGCCGTCTCCAGCACATTCTAGGCAAAATTAAACCCATTCATAAGCTACAGAAGTGCCCTAAAACATTTCACATCTTACACATTTAACCAGTGTAATTATTCCAGCAACAGTGCCAGCCCACAAATAATTCTAACTAGAAAGGTGAGTTTGGTGTGAAAATAAAAGTAAAATGGATATGTGAAAAAGAGATGCATTATTAAAGTTAAATCAATGTATCAATGAAACAGTGTATTTTTTCTGGAGAACACCTGATTGGAAGCATTTTAACTCGATCTCTCTCTCTCTCTCTCTATATATATATCTTTAATTTGTGTTTTTTTACAAACAGGATAGTTATATATAAGTAATTGCTCATTAGGGTTTGAAGGGGCGATTTAGTGTGTATGACAGATGACTTATTTATTTCTACTATGGTTTCTATCGATCTGCTCAGTAATGAATCAAAATAGACAGACAAAAAACACCCCTCCATTACTCATCCTGTTCACAGAGTGAGATGTTTTCTGTTTCTTTCTAACAGTACAAAACAACTGGCGATAAGGGGAGGGCTACAGGTAATTTATCAAACTTTTGTTTACAGCCAGTTTCCTTTTTAAAAGCATAATGGTTTAGGCTTTTTTTTTTTTTTAATTTATTTATATTTTTTTATATAAAGTAATTCAATTAAAACCTTTATTAATTTTCAATTTGCAGGCTTTTAAAACAGTTAAACAAAGTCAATAAGAACACCCAAAATGCAGATGCACAAGGTATTAAACAGTGCTGTAACATTTGTTATCATTTTATTCCTATTGTGTAATCATTATCACTAAAGGTATGGTTTAGATTTATACATGTATGAATGTTCAAGGTTATTATATATGAAGACTTAAATTTTACGACTGCATGAAAGTTATTTAAAAATGTAATTAAAATATTTACAAAAAAAAGTCAAGAACACAACTGAAAAATAGAATACATGTGTACAGTAAATATATGTACTAATATTGTATATTGTACTGATTACAGTGAACAGCACACACACAGGGGCAAAATAATATATATCTATATCTATATCTATATCTATATCTATATATATATATATATATATATATATATAGTATTATTATTTTACCGGCTTTATTTTAAATGTACAATATTCAAGAGCCCAATAATGAAAATGATGCCAGTTGAGAGGGAAATGAGTGCACAGAGTAATGCTCACCCAAACTTGGCAGCAATATCATAGACTTGCTTCTCATGCTGAAGAACTTTCTCTCTGTCCCCTTCAAACAATAGGGTAGCCACACACAACTGGTTAGGATCGAACCCTTTGAACTGAGTGGAAAAACACACATGCATTACTATGTGATTATTGAATTACACAGAATACTTTAGATCAAACCCCCCTTTTTATGTAGGCACCAAAAGCATGATCTAAAATCTGTAAATTTAAATCAGTGAATTAGCAGGATTAGACTTTTTAAAATGTCTTCCACTGCTATACAAACCTTCACGAGACAGAGCCCTGCTAAACTGTTTTAAATGACAGACAACATAAACGTCGACATACCTTTGTAATATAGAATTTTTTCAAACCATCCAAAAACGAAGTAAAAATTGAAGATACTTGGGGCTTCAGAGCATGTCCTACAGAGAAGATTGAAACAAGGAGACTGTCACTCACTGCCATACTGTTTGGCCAATAAGCCAACACAACAGTAAAAGCCATATAGTACAAGAACTTTAGCTAGCAAAAATGTGCAGATAAAGTGAAACACCAGGTATATAATTAACTAGACACTGGTGTTTGTGAACAGACAACAGACAGTATCATCCCTTTAGAAACCTAACGAGCTAAACACCCTAAATACACAGCCGTCAATTAGAGGGGGTAGTGTAGACTGGGGTGATGGCTCAACCGTCCATGTACAGTAGCTCCTTAAACAATCAGATAAATCGACTGACTTCACATACTTCTCTGGAAAGGGTAACTGTTTAATGGAAATACAGTTAACAACGAATCAGGAGGAAACTCACTAAACAAACCCGGATTTCTACTATGAAAGATAAAAGGATACGATCAATGGATTTTTGAATAGGCAGACAGGGGAGCAATTAGGAAATCTCAATGTGCCGTACTAAATATGCCTCTTCTCGCTTTACTTCTAACATCATTAGAGCTAAATCCTTTCTTTTCATCTTGAGGACATCAATATATCTATAGCTGTATTCATTTTACAAATTCAGGCCCCTCATATTCAGCTTAGTCTCAGGCGTTTCAAAATGTTGAAATGCCTGACCGGCTCATTGAGAAGACTGAGATAATTAGGGAGCCAAGACAAACATTAAAAGCCCATGCAGTGGAAGTTATTATATGGCTCTGTATTTTAGCTGTTAGCAAAAACCCAGGAGACACTTCATCCTGCCTGCTTAGCGCCAACATGTGCAAACATTGTAGAAATCCCGAAAATACACTGCAAGTAACCAAGTAATGAGGTCCCAAGGGAAGCATACAGTTTCTAAGGGTGTCTGCTTGAGGTGAAACTCTAATATTCACTTTAAGAATGTGTTAGAAAAACTGCATGAAACAAAAGATAATTCAAAAAGTAACTTTTTTCTCGTTAAGTTAAAACCTAAGAGTATGTATGTTTTATAAGAAAACGTGACCAAGCACAATGTAAATAGGCTAATGTGTAAGTTTGGGTGAAAGGGTTTGTGAAACAATCGATCTGGAAAACCAATTGAGGGGGTCAACACATGAACACATCTGAAATATACGGGAAACACTGTTATCACTTGTAGTCTACCACCCAGCAGGGTGTTTAAATTTAAAAAAGGGTCTCCCATTCTGTTTAAAACTGTTAATTTAAAGTAAGGTCAGAAATTGATCTGTTAAAGACTAAGGGCCAGATTAATCAAGTTTTTAAACCAAAGTCCAATATGCACCATTTTTTGTCAGGCCACTAAAAAAAAAAAAAAAGTCCCCTGTCACAATGGAGGTGTGCAGTGAGGTCTTCCATCCTAATGAGGAATTTACCAGTGAGATCCCAGTGCAACCCCAATGCAATGATTAACAGCCTGGAAATCCCATGATGTGGGTCTTTCAGCGAGTTCTAGATTAATTACATACAGCACAATACTGACAGATCTGTACTGCACGTCCACTTCAGGCCATGCACTGTTATGATGCAGGTTTTCAAATTTAAATGGATTGAATGTTTACTGTATAGATTATACATAGTAGAGGTTTTCAATAACAACATACAGACATGTTTTTACCAATGTTTACATACTATGAGTGGCAATTTCATTCTAGATTAAAGTACTTAGAGTTTATTATAATGTCTTAGTAAAATGTATTTTTACTAACAGACAAGCATTATTCATGAAATCCTTGATCACATTTGTAAAAAATACTAATGATTTAAAATAGATTCTTATTATTATTATTGTCAACAACATAAAGAAAAGGTACTCGATTCATTAAACACACACACACACACACAACTTAAAATGCAAAAAAAAAAAAACATAAGTCTTACCAAACTGAAATTGTTCATTGTCCATTAATCGAATAGAGGCTGGAGCACATCTCTGTTTAAATAAAATATGATATTCAATTATAACAAACAGTCTGTCATTAAACACACTAAAGCTTTCATATTTTTCAAAAGGAAGTAAAGTATTCTAATTTCCTTATTATTATTATTATTATTATTATTATTATTATTATTATTATTATTATTATTATTATTATTAATTTCTTAGCAGACACCCTTATCCAGGGCGACTTACAATTGTTACAAGATATCACATTATTTTTTACACATTATTTTTACATACAATTATCCATTTATACAGTTAGGTTTTTACTGGAGCAATCTAGGTAAAGTACCTCGCTCAAGGGTACAGCAGCAGTGTCCCCCACCTGGGATTGAACCCACAACCCTCCGGTCAAGAGTCCGAGTCCGAGCCCTAACCACTACTCCACACTGCTGAGTTTTGCACCACATTTCATTGTCCTTCAGTAAACACTCTTAGGGTATATGATAAGATACACAGATCTGATCAATGATCTGACTAACAAAATATCAATATATAGAAGACTGCTAATTTAGTTTGAAACACAAATGTCAAAATCAGTCATATGTAATGTTTTCATAGAGTTGCAGAAGAATCTCAGTTTCCCATTTAGATTTTTGGTTTATTATTAATAGAATGGTTTATTAGAATTAAGAATGTAAAATCACAAAAGATACATTTAAAACAGAAGGATCCCATAGCATTTTTAACAAGCTTTAGATTAGAGAAGATTACCCTCTAATAAACCTGTGCAAAACATAGTGATTTATTATGGATTAATGCAGGCAATTCTGAACCTTAAGAAGCTACCTTTTAACAAGGACTAAGTCCCATGCATTTTGAAAATAAATTATGCTTAGGGGGGCACAGGGGGACCCCTCTCCAGAGAGTTCTTCATGTTTTTTGGAAGCATTCAGAGAACCATCCCAATAAAACACAGGAAAATGATCAATAACTTAATTGTACACTGGCAAGAACAAGCAAGGCTGGCGCTTAATTTATCCTTCTTGCAGTAATGACTAAATTCCACCGAGACTGGGTTGTCCAAGACCACACAAATCTCAACAGCTTAATGGTCAATAATGGTTTCATCTGTGATTCGGCTTCACCGGTTACAGCAGTTTTAGTAAAAATTGGCTGAACGTCTTCATGAAGTTGGAGACTGCATTGAGTCCTATCAATTACAACGATCAAACTGATCTGCCAATTTTATTACAAGGCGTGAACCGCCAGCAAGTAATACATTGATCTATGGCACAACATTTTCTTATCCAGTCTCACGGCCTTACGTAATGCTTGAATCGTTACATCTTAAAATCACACAGGACCATAACTCTGCCTATAGTTTGGTGCAAACCACATTATCCAATGGCTGCATTATAGGTTTTCATATACTGTCACTGCTGGGGCTATCCTTGCTCTGTGGATAAACAGAGATGGAACACGTATCCCAGTATTCTCGTAGTTACACGAATGCATTCAATTAATAGAATACAGTTATCCTTTGCTCTTGCAAGGATGTGCTGGACCTCATCATGGTAAGAGTTATCCCCATGTGCTCTGCACACCAGATACTGTAGTAATTAGAGAGTTAAAACCAAACTCAATCTGCCTATTTATTCACACATTTTAAATAAATAAATGTAAATGCAGTCTGGGTGTGTGTTTCTGTGTCCATGTGTTTCACCGTTACTTAGATTTCAAAGTAAACCCCTGAGCCACTGAGACGCAAGATGTTTTACATTTTCAGAGAGCAGTAATGGTATTTGTTAAGGAACTGAAGTCATGTAGGGTTTCCTGGTGCCCTTATTAAAGTTAAAAGAGTAGAAGTAGCAAATTACAATTCCGTTGCCTTTAGCCCTGGGCTAGCAGATGCTCAGATGTCATGGCACATGGTTACTTTAACATAAACCCCAGACCGTAAAGGAAATACTAGAACTGGATCATGACGTTTTAATTGTCACACACAAGCATATTAAAAAGACAGCTCTACTGCTACTTACCTGCTTGGCTACTTCCCTTAAACAGGCCACTCCCTGGTCGAAGTTGGGAAAGACCACAGAGCCATACTTCTGATATTCTGGAATCGGTCTTATTTTTATTGTGACCTCGGTAACAACACCCAGCGTTCCTACATGAAACAAATTGCAATAGTTCAGACAAACAATAGGGGGATTTGAAATCATTTCTCGGTCAATAAAGATTTCCCCAGACCATTTTCTATCAAATCAAACACATTTTAATTCTGTCATGTTATGCGTTAACAAATAGATATTACCAAATTGTATGCTTTGGTGCATTAGCAATAATATTTAATACACGTCTCTACCCTACTGAGCAGATTTCACTCTACTCTAGGGGTAATAATGCTTGGGATTTACTGACAGAAAAAACAAAAGGAAGTAAATAGAAGGCAGCAGATACACATTAGAGGTAATTTATTAGCTCAGTGAGCGATCCTGCTGCCCCTTGAACTGCAGCAGCAGTGAAGCGCTCTCTCTCTGTGGCTTCAGGCCTCAGATCAAATGGTCAGTCACTGCTGCGATTTCCAGGGCACTGTGCCATTTAATTGTCTTTATACTATTAATAAAAAATATCAGTTCATCCATTAGCTGAACTACAGTACACCCATTTTATTAAACAAGCCAGGTTTAAACATGTATTTGTCTTTGTAACATTTTGCCATTTTAAAATCAAACAAAGAGTGCACCATCGCAGGCGATCAAGCTATTTCCACACAGAAAAGCCTGAGTAACAAGGTTAAATTTAATATCTCCCAATTAAAATTCCATTACTCACAATACACTAAATGCAACTTAACTTGCAGATAAACTGTCTGTCGTTCATGTAAAAAAAAAAAGGCAGAAAAATTATAATGCTTTTACTCAGAAGAGCCAGCTTCACATTGTTTCACATTTCAGTATGTTTGTTTATCATACCTTTTCCCAAGGGAGCTAAATATCGATAGAGATGGTCAATGGCATGGCAATACTAGAACAGCGAAATGGATTATGGTATTTTTTAAATTACTGCTAAAGTCTGTGCCAGGGGCCACTCTAACTGTAATGCCTAGATATTACTCATAGGAGGCTGTGTGGTCCAGTGGTTAAAGAAACGGGCTTATAACCAGGAGGTCCCTGGTTCAAATCCCACCTCCACCACTGACTCATTGTGTGACCCTGAGCAAGTCACTTAACCTCCTTGTGCTCCGTCTTTCGGGTGAGACGTAGTTGTAAGTGACTCTGCAGCTGATGCATAGTTCACACACCCTAGTCTATGTAAGTCGCCTTGGATAAAGGCGTCTGCTAAATAAATAAATAACAATAATATTTTATAACTCTGCTTAGATTTTTGTAATCAACACAGGGGACTTTTGTTGCTTTGCTAATGTATAGTGTGATACTAAAAGGAGGGGATCAACACACAACTCACACAAAACACAAAATCTGGATATGGTTTTAGGTAAGCTGTTGCATGTAGACTTGTCTTTGATAATGAGATTCACAGTAAAACAGCACAACTAAATACTTTTAATTTTAACGTAGGCCCAGTTACACAGCATGCCCCAAGTGCAACACGGTGTGTAAATAACATTGAAAAGGCAGGTCGCCAAGATCTTCATGCACAGCACAGCTTTATAAAAAAAATGGCTTGCACTTTCATAACTGAACAGACCACTCAATCAGCCATCATTACAGTGAAAGTTTCACCAAATTCAGAGGGCGCAGTCCTGAAGATATGGTTTTCATTAGCCTAACTACGGAGGACAGACACACACATTAGCAGGCCACAATGACCTAGATTCTTAAACAGATTTTCTGCTAGTGTGTCTTCTTTCACAGCCACCTATCATTTAAAAAAAAAAATGTTGTTACATTCCCTGCATTCAATATTATTTACCAAAAACTGAGTGAGATAAACCTTCACTGCCATCACAAACTCCAACAGTGAAACTCATTACTGATTACAACTACAATAATTACACATAAACAACTGGAAAGCCACAGCCATTAGCAGTTGCTGCGGGTGCTGTGTGTTAATGAGCCATTAATATGACACTCCACGCTGCTCTCTAGTGGCCTAACTGCTGAATGTAATCCCTCATTACTCTTGAGATCCCATGCCCCTGCCTCAGGGTCTGTAGTTCAATAATATTTTGTTAACAAAAAATAAATAAAATGTCCAACAACAAATGATGCATTGTTTCTGCTTCAGTGGGTAATTGCTCTCTTCTCCAGAACCGTTTTGTTTTAATAGCCAACATGCCCAAAGTACTAGGAAGTTGTTGACTGAAGATTACAAAACAGAATTACACTGGACTATTTCCCATTCTCTATTTCTGAACGTTGAACAGTCCTTCAGTATTTACCCCTGTGTTACAGCATTTGTGAACTTTTTTTTTTTTTCATTCACTATGTGGTCTGAAAAGACCTGGAGTAAAAAACATTCTGGACTTTCACTCTGTGTGCCAGGACAAGTGTGAAGAAATCAACTGGGTGAAAAATTACATTTCTGTTGGTGTAATTACACGCAATTGTATTTTCATAATAGAAAACTGTAATATTTTCCTGAATTAACATTGAGGTTGACCAAATCAAATGCATATCATTTTCTACATAATTAAAGAAGGTATAAAAATAGCAGGTTGCAGACGTTTCCTGCACATCACTGTAACCATCCTTTTTTTTCCCCCCGCTTGCTTTAATTTTCTTTTTGACCAACTGAGGGGCAAAGCGGCTTCAAAGTGGTGAAAAACTTGAAATGACCTCAGCTATCCTGAGGCCAACAGGGTGCAAAGAAGGGTAAACGATGGAAAAATATTATAAACAGCCACAAGGGAATCTATCTTACACAAAAACTGTACATAATTGAGGAGCACTACAGTTCCAAACAGCCGTAAGAAAAGGAATGCCTATTTAATAAAAAAAAAGCATTTCTGTTGTTTTCACTCATAACATTATCCACAATGAAAGATGCAGTAGCACAGAAAACGTGTTTTTAAAAAGAAAACAAACAAAAAAAAAACAGGGAATTCAATCAATCTGCATTGTAAACGTTTACCTTTCAAGTTTGTGCAAACTACACAAGTCAATTGTTTATGGTTACTTTATCTGACCAATTTAAATTGAAAATGGGATTATTCATGTCTAAAAATCCAATAACAGCCAGAGACACAGCAATCAGAAAACTCAATACTGGGGATTTTATCAGTCAGCAAAACCCTTACCAAGAATGCTGTGCTTTGTCACCGGGGGGTAAAATGTAATAGATTATTAATCTGATTTATATTCACCTTGCTTTAATAAAAGCGGCTTTAATTTGCTATGGAAAATTAAACACATAAAAAGCAGTGCAGTAAAAAATGGGTTTTGACAGCAACATAGTTCAAAAGCATTTCTACTGCGTTACCATCAGATCTTTTTAATTAGAGGAAGTTAAGGATCTAGATACTGTACACACAGCTTTGTTGTAATAGTTGCATTTTGAAGCCATACATTAAAACTGTAAAACAGTAATACAATATGTTGCAAGTGTTTCACAATTCCTGATGACCTGCAGATGCATTTCGGACCACTGAAGCCGGTATCTTCAGTAACTTGTGCACCCTGTTGCAGCACTTTAAAAACACACAGAGAATCAATCAAGTTTACAAAAGACAACAAATTCTTTTGAGCAGAGCTAATGAATATGTATATATTTGCCTAGAATGGAAGATTCATGTTCTGTGAGCATAAATACAACCCAGATTATATTTTGATGTGTTATTTCATAGAACTTCAATGGCTTTGAGTCTGGAAATCATAATGTACTGTAAATGTTTTCAAAACGGGAAGAATTGCATTACTGAAGCAAAAACAAAAGTCTGTATTATGGTAAATACAATTTCGTAGCATTTCCTTTTGTGTGGCTGTGGCAAAGTGGCTTGCAGTGTACAGGTGCAGGAGTGATGCGCTGATTAACCCTTTGCTGCCCTATGTCGGACCAGGACCGACATTACAATTTTTCCTTTCCGTCACTTTTTTTCGCCTGTAAAAAAAAAAAAAAAAAAAAAAAAACGAAGGCGGATCTGGGCAATACACAGTCCCTTCACTACAGACATAAACAAACAAGACAGCTGTTTCCACATCTAGCGCTCAAAGAAAATAATGACTTGGATAGCATTATTGAGGAGTTTGGTGATAAAATGAGTGACCAGGAGATGATTTATCAGTATGCACTACTATGAAGAGGTATGTGATAAATACAGTGAACAAGGAGTGGGGCAGGGCTGGAGATGCATTACAGAGTGTCCTGTTGATATGCAGTGCCTTTTAAACCTGTTTTACTGCGACTAAAATTACTTTTAAACAGCACATGAAAAACAAACAGCTTGTGTGAAAATAAATTGGACCTGATGCGCCTGACAGGCACTGAATAAATGGACCGCAAAGGGTTAAATGAAAAGGCAGACAACGGTAATCCAAGTGCAAGCAGTTTGATTTATAATCCAGGTCAGGTGACCGTAAATAATATTTCCGAGCCAATACCCAGCAATGGGTATTGCACTGTTTTAAATAACAAAATTGCAGTTCCAAAACAATAAGCACAGTCAATAGTACAAACACAATACACAAACACGGTCACCAGTCCTGGGTGAGTGCTGTAGTGCTCGCGGTGCTATAATACAATTTATTGTTGTAACAAGTGAAGTGCTGTCTGGGTTGGTGCTGGCCTCTGTCGACAGCTCCGGATGTGTTTAGCCGTCTACTAAATTACAAGCAACAATTGGAGACAAAACAAAACAAACACTCACGATACGATTTCACAAAACACAGGTCCTTCCAGGTTGTTCTTTAACCAAAACGAAGGAACAGATTACGTCGCTTCATCCCCTTTTTATTTATTATTTTTATTATTTATTTCTTAGCAGACGCCCTTATCCAGGGCGACTTACAATTGTTACAAGATATCACATTATACATTATTTCACATTATACAGTTGGGTTTTTACTGGAGCAATCTAGGTAAAGTACCTTGCTCAAGGGTACAGCAGCAGTGTCCCCCACTAGGGATTGAACCCACAACCCTCTGGTCAAGAGTCCAGAGCCCTAACCACTACTCCACAGTTTTTATACTGTCACACATGACCCCTTGGTAAACGATTGCAGCCACTCCTCCAATCCGCGGCTGCCACATCATTTCCCTTCAGGGTCGATGAGTTAGTGCACCGAAGCTCCGCCACCTTTCCAGATGACTGACTTCCTTTTAACCCTGGGAATGAATTGTCAGACCAAACAGTCCAGGGTACTCTGTTCCGGTTACTTAGCGCCCCCACAGGTCAGGAGGGCGATTTACCACCAAAGACCAAAGATCATTCGGTTTCTGTCACAGTGGCACATTATTATTATTATTATTATTTATTTCTTAGCTGACGCCCTTATTCAGGGCGACTTACAATTGTTACAAGATATCACATTATTTTTACATACAATTACCCATTTATACAGTTGGGTTTTTTTTTTTTTTACTGGAGCAATCTAGGTAAAGTACCTTGCTCAAGGGTACAGCAGCAGTGTCCCCACCGGGATTTGAACCCACGACCCTCCGGTCAAGAGTCCAGAGCCCTAACCACTACTCCACACTGCTGACATAATACCAATATCCAAGCACCCAAGATTCTTATTGCAAGAATCATTGAATTTAATAGCAACATCAATACAATCCTATAAAACATTCAAGACATGCTGCTGTTGTTTTTTCAGTGCACTTTCGTAGCAAATACTGAAATCTTGAGAGATTATAAGCATGCTTCTTAAATGTCAGAGTGTTGAGCGAGGGGGTTTTCAATCAAAGAGATTACCACAGGGACTAGCTTGCTTTGTGTCCCATAGCAAGCTCCAATCCTCAAACAGACTTCTCGACTGACAAGGAATACAAACATTGCAAAGCACAGTTTGTCTGAAATCTCCAGGTTACAGAGAGGGAGAACAGCTAATGATTAGGTGTTTCCTCTCCCCCCCCCATATCACTACTAGTATTTTCCTCGCATCCTGAAGACTAATAAAAATTGATTTAAGGTCAGCTAACAAAGTTACTATTTTGTTTTTTAACTGCATTGTATTTAATGCCAACATATACAAAAATAGACAATTGAAAGCTGTGTTCAAATATTTAGTCAAAGTGTTTTAGGATCTACAACATTTTATATTGAGCAGGCTAATGGCTGCAGGCAGATGTTTAACATTACCATGGCAGTAGAAGCTCTACTGAGTCCAGAATCCCCTAATTAAGCTGGGAGGAGCTGGCATATGGTAGTATTCTCTGTTGGGTCTGAAAAGGGCAAAACTGCACAAAGAAGGGCAGGCGTGTAACTGGTACACAAACTGCACATTTCCCTCATTACAGAAGGAAAAGGTCTATAATGATCAGCATTCCACATGCCTGTCAGAAGGATTGTAAAAACTTTTGGCTAATTCAGTGTATCTTTATTAAAATTTGGTACAACCTACTGAGGATTTATCATAGCTTCAAGTTTTCATAGCATAGTTTTTGGGAAGTTCTGGGGGATATTTACTTTTCCACTTCTTTCAAAAGATCAGTTTCAACAGAGGCCTGGCTTGACTGGATTCCAAACAAAAAGATCTGGTCTTTGTTAAAATAAATAAATAAAACAAAACTTTCATTTCATGCTACTTAAGCAAATAATATTAAAAAAGTGTATACACTTTATATGGTCTGTTCAGTGGTATAAAAATAAAATGACATAAGAAATACCTTCTGATCCCATAATAAAGTGATAGATATCAGGGCCTGTAGACATCCGTGGTCCTTGACAGCTTTTCTCTATCACACCTCTAGGTGTCACCATTCTTATGTGAACAACCTGCCCAACAGAAAAATAAAAATAAAAAAATGCTAAGATTAAAAAGAAGTACTGTGAACAGGCCCCATTCATGTATTTACAAATGCTCAACAAATACCTTTTTTTACAACATGGTGGACTATTCCATAACTAACAACATTTCTTCAATAGCCATGAAATTAGAACACTGTTTTAAGAGCCGCTCGCAGGAGGTGGTGAGGATATTTTGCTACTTATGTATTAAAACTAAAGTTCATGTTTTCAGTACTTTTTTATTACCCTTTTCAGTGTTTATATCTTGATTAAGAATTAGATAGATACAATTTGGTGTTTCTCAGGACTTTTACTTAGGATAAACACAGCAAACAAAGGAACACTTTGTATTTGTATGCGTTAAGATTTAGGTTTTAATGGTAGGTTATGTAATAATTTATTTTAATAATATTTGAGGACTGTATGTGTATTGTATTTTGTATTGCATAAAGATTGTCACTTGATTGTGTGTGCTTGCTTTCCAGGACCCCCTGGTTAACGAGATGGGTTTTTATCCATAATACCACTAGCTTAGATGAACTAGTAATGAACACATGTAATCAACACAAGCAGGGCCAAAACTGGTTGAGAGCCTATGCAGTGTGTTAGCTTCACTAATACAGGGGCTTCAGTTTAAATAAACACCCCTAATTAAACTTACCAGGTCTTCAATGTTTCCGTAGATGTTCTTCTTCATGCCAGAGGCTCTGGTGGCCACCCAGCCCCCGAGTGTGCTGAACTCCATTGAGTCTGGCTCGTGGCCTGTGCAGTAACCACTCTCGTTGAGCTGGGGATGGAAAATCAGGAGCATAAAAAGCCCAGATACTTCAAAAAGACCAACCAATTCCCCAGTTATTAGATGAACAAATGTGCAGAACTGTACAGATGTTATTATTCAACAGCTTTGCGATATTTCCCACAATATGGTATTAACACCTTATGAATAGGGGTGAGACGATTCATCGTGTATTGATGCATTGCGATACTTTACAACACCTGCGTGTATCGCGATACAAGCTTGAAATGAGTAGCTAATACGCCACATTTATTAAACTGTAAAGCCCCGGTCACGCCTGGAACGGTAACGATAACCGTAACCATAACTTGTTTATGGAGCGGTCAAAGCAGAATGTAAAAGGGCTATATTGTACAGCAAACGCCAATCAACTTTTTAGTACACACCCACTTTTATTTCCAGCAAGATGAGGGACAGTGATGAGGAACATTAAGAAAAACTGTTGTATTAGATCAGAGGTTTTCAACCGTGGGTATGTGTACCCCTGGGGGTACTTCATAAGGGTCATTGTAAGAGAAAATAATGATCTTGAATTTTTATTAACAGTATTATACATTCTCTAAACCACGATGTATACTTATTTAATCTTTGTTTAGCAGCTCAAATTTAAAAAAAAAAAAAAACAAAAAAAACACAGAATCTATCACATCCACATTTTCCACCTTTACGTATGCACAATTTCGAATGCGTGGATTTCCACTCTGATATATAGCGATGAAGCAGGCATCTGGCGATTGTGCCTATTGAGAGCGCTCTGTGCTGCTCATGATCCTTGCTGTTTTCAACTTGTCGTTTCAGTGAAACACAATGTTTCTGCGTTTAGAAGTATAAATGCTCTGGTATGTGTTTCTGGGGTTTAGATACATTTCTTACAGCACCAGAAAACCAAAGGAAAACACAAGAGTCAGAAAGTGCAAAGCGACAGAAAGTTATACAGAGTCCCTTTGGATCATTTTTATGCTGGCTTTAATAAAAAAAAGTGTATTATTGTGAGTAATTAATTATAGTTTTATCTTGAGGTTAATGTTTTTGATACTATAAAACATTTTAAAACGGCACACAATTATGCTGAGATGGGAAGTAAATAGTAACATAATAAACATTTACAGTGCAGACTACTTTGTATTATTTATAATGACTTTGCCCAATACAACGTGAATATGAGTGTTTACAAAGATTCCTAAATACTACCTTTTAATTATTTGCATCCAAAGAAATGCAATTAAGTTTCAAGAATGAAGCCTACTGTTTGGGGTCCTGACTCAGCAATTTGTCAGCCCCAGTGTAAAATTGTATATTAAATAAATGGGGATGAAAGAAATGTGTTAACCAGATTATTCTGACTTTTATTGCAACTGTGGTACCATTCAGTGAGCGAAAATTATAAAGGGTACAATATAGGATCATACACCGTGCTTGTGCTCTAATTATACATTAATGGCTGTTTATCAAATAATTATATATATATATATATATATATATATATATATATATATATATATTCCTTGATGTATACTAGAACCAGTTTTCTGACGTGATGTTCTGCGGTGGAACAGTGGAGGGCAGTCTTCTCTGTAGTAAATCATTGCAATGCATTTACTGTTTATCATGTTTAAAATAATATATAAAATAATACCAGGTAGATGATGATGTCACATTTAATACAGCCCTGATTGGCCAGGAACATTTATCATTATCATTGTCATTTGTGAGAGAGGATATAAGAGGAAGGATATAAGGAGGATCTAAGAATTCTGAAGTGTATCTGACTTGACTGTTTTTTGCGGAAAGAACGTGCGTTTCCTGTAAAGCTATTTATTATAGATGACAAAACATATCTCATTTTTACATTTGTTCACCTTTCAATGCGCCCTAATAATGTTTATTTGGTTGAATAATCCTTAAACTTTGGTTGAATATGTTACTTTCTTTAAAGAAATGTGTTAATCCTGATGAAAATGATTTATTTAATCCTGATTTTATCATTATTTAATACAATATAGAATAGTACACAAAATAAAATTATTTACTCAACCTTAACTTGAAAAATACAAATACTTAGTGATAAAATGTATGGTATAATAATAATAATAATAATAATAATAATAATAATAATAGTCAACCAACAGTTATGTTTGCCACAATAAAACATTGTTACCCAACAAATGTGGTTATTTCAAAACAAATCTACAATAAAAAGAGAGCACACAAGGAAGTAAATTATAATTGAATTATCATTTTCAGAATGTTCTACAAGGATGTAAATTGCAATGGATTTTGTAATTCACATTCCCTTTGTTCATGAGTGTACAGTTTATGAATAAGGTGTGTGCACTTGTGTCTCATCACCATCAACAAATGGTGATTCCTAAGATCAAGGGATTCAGACTATATCAATATGGAGTCATCATGTTTCTTGTGCGTCTCCTGTTAAAACGGTACAAGAGCAGTAGCCCATATTGTGCTCCTCCATTTATACCCTACAACAATTCCCAAATGACTACATTATATATATATATATATATATATATATATATATATATATATATATATATATATATATATATAAAATTGTGATAAGACTGCTGTCTCCTGTAACCACAGTAACAAGGCAACATTTCTACACTGCAATGCCAAAATATTAGGAGGATAGAATAGAGGTTTACCTTTAGAAAACACTTTTCAAACATATTGCTTTCCAGCCTTGACAGTTTAATTTCATAACCTGAACATGCTTCATCAACATTCACAAATATTTTGTTTTAAAGGAGTAAAATAAAAGCCAAATTAAAATACAGAACATACTTAAAAAAAGAAAAAAAAATCTTGCCACAGCACTTACTCTTGAGAAGGTGTGTATATTATATATATATATATATATATATATATATATATATATATATATATATATATATATATATATATACACATATACATATATATATATATATATATACACATATATATATACACTGTATATATACATATATATATACACACACACACACACACACACACACACACAGTCAAACTTGCTCATGTGACCACCTTTATTTAGCGACCACCTGGTCTAAGTGACCACTTTAAATTCCTCCCAATTATATCTGTGCTTTTATTTAACTGTATTAAGCGACCAGCTACCACAATTCTCTTACCCAGCAACGGACTCAAACCTGTATTAAGCACCCTTATACAGAGTTACTGTTATAAGAAAAATATGGTTTTAAATGGTATGTCCTAAATTCAACGGAATTTTTTTTACCCGTATTCAATAAAACAGCCCTCTCTTGTAAAGGAAGAGAGAAAGCGTGGATAAACAAAAGGTCCTCCCTAGATGACAGAATTAAAGTTATTAAACTTGTAAAGACAGTAAGTGCCAGTAAAAACTGCTGAAAAATTTGGCACTAGAAATACGCAGATACAGCTTATTTTGAAACGGAAAGAACTAGAGCTTTAAGTTTTAGGTTTTTATTTTTGTTCACGTGACCGTGTTTTGAGCCGAATCAATATCTTAATTAAGCTGTCAATTACTAGACAAAGGTCGCTTTTTTTACCTTGATGTCCTGATTGACTTGATGGTTCTGTTTCACCTTCTTCATTATTCGAACACTAGAGCAAGGAATGACATTAATCACTTCCCCGAGATGCTAGTTTAACTTGCATTTCGTTCTCGCACTTGCCTGGGAACTAGGTAGCTTCCAATGTGTCCGTTTCGTGTTGTGTTGTTCTTTTCCGCTAATTTAACAGAATGTTCTGGTAATTTGGATGTGGCGGCTTAAGACTTAATGGCAAACTGTTAAAAGGAAAATAAACACCGAAAAAGATCTTATGCTGGCGTTGGTTTCAGGATGCAATGAATCAACACGTACCTGAAAGGCAGACACAGGCATTGAAATCTGAAAGGATTTAAAACATTTTGTGTGACCTGAGACAGGCAAGCATTCATTACTTTCACAAAATAATTTGTTTTGTAAATGCATGATCTAAATGAATGTTATTAAATTACATATGGTACTTCCTTTTCTTCATATTACATCTTACAGTGTGTGTAAGACATACATAATTACAGGAAAGCATGTCAGAGACAAATAGAAAATGTATATATATATATATATATATATATATATACACACATATATATATATACACACACACACATATATATATATATGTGTATATATATATATATATATATATATATATATACACATACACACACACACACACACACTGAGTGTACAAAACATTAGGAACACCTGCTCTTTCCATGAAATAGACTGACGAGGTGAATCCAGGTGAAAGCTATGATCCCTTATTGATGTAACCTGTTAAATCCACTTCAATCAGTGTAGATGAGACAGGTTAAAGAAGGATTTTTAAGCATTGACACAATTGAGACATGGATTGTGTATGTGTGCCATTCAGAGGGTAAATGGGCAAGACAAAAGATTTACAGTTAGTGCCTTTGAACGGGGTATGATAGTAGGTGCCAGGCGCGCCGGTCTGAGTGTGTCAAGAACTGCAACGCTGCTGGGTTTTTCACGCTCAACAGTTTCCCGTGTGTATCAAGGATGGTCTACCACCCAAAGGACATCCAGCCAACGGCAGGCCTGTGGTCGAAAACAGCTCATTGATGAAAGAGGCCAAAGGAGGCTGACATGAATTGTGCAGAGCAACAGACGGGCTACAGTTAGTCAACTGACAGTCCAGTACAGCATTGGTGACGAAAGACCCATAAAATAATGCACAACTCGTCGTACCTTGACACGAATGGGGTATGGCAGCCGACGACCTAATAGAGTTCCACTTCTTTCAGCAAAACACAAGAAACTGGGGTTGCAGTGGGCTAAGGAACGAAAACACTGGACACTGGAGGATTGGAAAAACATTGCCTGGTCTGATGAATCCCGGTTCCTGCTGTTTCACGCTGATGAGAGGACTAGGGTATGGAGAAAAGTAAATGAATCCATCATGCCACGTGTCAACATTGCAGGCTGGTGGTGGTGGTGTGATGGTGTGGGGTGTGTTTTCATGGCACACATTGGGCCCCGTGATAAAAGTGGAGCAACGTTTGAATGCCACAGGATATTTGAACATCATTGCCAATCAGGTGAATCCCTTCATGGCAGCAGTGTATCCATCTGCTAATGGATTTTTTCAGCAGGATAATGCCCCATGCCACAAGGCTAAGATTGTCCAGGAATGGTTCCACAAACATGACAGTGAATTCAGCTTACTGCAGTGGCCTGCCCAGTCACCAGATCTCAATCCAATAGAGCATCTGTGGGATGAGATGGAACGAGCTATTCGGAGTAGAGATCCACTACCAGCCAACTTGACACAACTGTGGGAAGCACTGGGGTCAACATGGGCCAGCATCCCTGTGGAACGCTTTCAACACCTTGTAGAGTCCATGCCCCGACGAATTAAGGCTGTTCTGAGGGCAAAAGGGGGTGCAACTCAATATTAGGAAGGTGTTCCTACTGTTTTGTACACTCAGTGTATATAATCAATGTCTACCATACTATCTTTTAAAGACGAAATGAATCTCATTCAAGTTCATTCACTACATATAATATCCTATTCAGTAATATAACCATTGCTGTTTTCAGCAATGCAACTTGCTAACAAGACGTAAGAACATATTTATTAGGAATCAAAACAATAATTTAAAGCAGTTTGTTTAATTCATATACTGTAGCTTTACTGGGAGCTCAATTAGACACATGGGTTACAGAGTCAGGTCTAATGAAGTACCTGATAAAACCTAGAATGTCTCAGACTGTTATATAAAAGGCAGTCGTACAGTACTTCCAGTCATGCAGCAAAATAGCATGAGCAAAAAACCCAGTTTTTTCCATTAAAACAATCACATTGCATTTACATTGGGTATAATATTGGCATGAAAGTAAGAATAATGTGTCCAAAAAGTAGCCTATGGAGAATGAAAACAATGCATTCCAAAAAGGTGCCAATGAATATGTCATAAAAAACACACAAGCAGGCCAACTAAACTCTTCCATTATCCATCCTCTTTAACTGAAAATGAGACATGCAGGAAGCCTACAGACCAGAATCAAAACAGCCCAGCCATGGTTTATAATTTTCTCAAGGAAGGATGAGTTTTAATGTTAAGCCATCTGGTAGATGAAATGGAGCTTTCTATATACAATACCGACATCTATTTGAGATGCAGAACACACATTCCTGTACATCAAACAGGCTGTAGTTTTCCATTTTTCTGAATTAGTTTGATGGAGCCATCTGTTCTGCACCTGAGTTTCAATCAATGCCCTTCAACATTCTGCCAAGTGAGGTAATGCACCCACATTTTCCCCGGGACTACCGTTACATTATCACCACTTGCTTCCCTCACTACCAGTTTTCACCTCTTTGTATTCAATAGAAGCCGACTCAATATTTATACTCAATAAATATTCCTTTATGTTTGCAATTTTAGAATTCAGGAATTCTTCAGTGAATACAAAATCAGAATTGAGATACACAAAGGGACAGAAATACTACATATACATTATATACATATATATATATATATATATATATATATATATATATATATATATATATATATATATATGTATATATATATATATGGTGGCTGAAGGCCTTCAAATCCTCAATTAAAAAAAAAAAAAAAAAATTATATATATATATTTTTTATTGAGGATCTGACGGCCTTCAGCCACCATCCGTCCCACGATTGCCTCGGCCTTAAGAAACCAACCGTATGCTTGAAGACCAAAATGGGTCAGTGTAGTCGAATACATGAAAATAAAAAACAAAAACTATTCGAATAGCATATCAGATATTTGAGTATGCGAAAAGCCTTATATATTAGCTAATAGTAGAAGCAAACACGTCTTTCTTTTTAGATGCTGACACTTGACAAGTCAGTCTTAAACCCTAAGTCAGACATAAATCCAAGGAACCTAATAAATTATGAAATGCTTGTAACAGCAACATTCTACAGTAAACGTATTCTGTTTGAAATTGTTGCCAATTGTGTTGCCTTGTTTTTAGCTAATGTGAACAGATCCCTGTAGACTGCACACAGCAGATGTTGCTAAGCAGTCGTGAAACAGCTTCCGGGTCTGGGAGCATGGCACCAGCGACCTTTTAATGTGTAAACTGAAATAAAATATTATATATCAAGTGCTAAAAGAAGGAAGCCAAACGTAGGTAACATTGAAATTAGAAAGGCAATTTAACTTTATGATGAATATAAAAAACATAACAAATGCTAAGTAGAACAACGCAGTGACTCATAAGAAAGGAGTTTTTTTTTTTTTTTATTGACTGCAGTTCAATGTAAAACATCTACTGTTGACTTTCTGTGAGTGGATGGAGTAACGTCAACATTTGCACTGACCATTAAAAGTACAACCAGGTATGTTCCTTGTTTTGAATTATTTTACAGGTTATTGAATAAACTAAGTAACTTGACTTCAGTACTTAATGGCTAGTTGTAATTGGTAGTAATGTTAAACTATTGTAATGTTGGAATGCATTTTCTATTATTTTGGCCAGGTCCCAATGTCTGCACTATTCAGATTATGTTATGAATGTTATTATTTGTTTGAATTTGACAGATGTAGAATATTTAGATTGCTATATGAGATGTGTTATTTTATTCTGAATACTACAAAAATGATTATTTGGGACTTTGTTTTGTACTGTGCAGCATTATGCTACTGTTGCTTTAATTGGAGGAGATGCCCGCTGTGACGTTGCTGTCCAGCTGCGTCTTGTAAAAGTTTCATTGAGTTCTGTATTTTAATTCAGTAAACAAAAAGGAAACCCTGTGCCTAATAGAGTATTAACAAATAAATATCATCTTGGACGTTGTTTGTACACTTCGTGAACCTGGCTGGCTCCTCTGAAGAGTGACCTTAAACTTTACCGGCTTACACATATGCTGTCTCCTTGTACTACACAGTCACATTTGCCTTTTATTCTTGGAAGCGTAAGAGCAGGACTGGTAGCGTTCGGGGAATCAAATACAAGAATATTTTGGAACCTGTGTATTTGAATAGGAAACTATTCGAAATTCCCATCCCTAGCTTCTGCGGAGTTTACATTCCTCATCGCAGTATTATATTTGAGGTGGGACAACATTTACACATTCTTATTGCAGTTAACAACAATGTAATTAACAAAACTATTCCATAAATCCCACCTCTTAAGCACTTCCCATCGTTATATATGGTCTATAATCTATTTGCAAGCCACGTTTGCTATAATATGTGTTCCTTTCAAAACTGCACATTTGAGACCTATGTAGCTATTGGAGGTGCAAAGCAGGTACGATTTATGGAATAACTGTGTTAGACACAATCGCTTCAAGTGAAAAGCAGCTTGCAGTGTTAATGTTATAAATGTGACTTACAAGCCGCTCCAGATCCTGTCCAACAATGCCTGCTTCCACATGTGCGGTTAGATTCTTCTCATCAATCCACAATATTCGATTCTGTAACAAAGTATTACAAAAGACGATCAGATGAATAATGTATATACATAGTGTACATTATATAAATATACTATTTAAAAGCTTTTAATTACTGTATATGAAAACCACTAAAAATATATCAAACACATACATTTTTTTAATTGATGATGAAAAATAAAATGTCAAATTGCAAATAAAAGTGTATGTGATTTTTATATCCTGGTATACCGCCATTGTTATTTTATCTCACTTAATTTAATTAGAAACAGTCAAGTCCTCTGACTTCTGGGCTGAACTATAAATCCTGCCAACCTAACATTACCATTTAGATCAGTGTCGTGATTCAAACAGTTGCATATCAGTCACAGAGACTCAGAACCTGTCTGTGCTGGTCCGCTGTAGAAATCTGTAAAGCTGTCCAATCTGAATGAATTCCAGTTTCTAAATGCATTCCAATTACTCCAGCCTTGCATTCATTTAAATGTAGGAGTTTTAATATCAGAACATCAAAATGAGCCACATCAAACACCTCACTATGGAAACTAAAATCTTGCCATGAAAGGAATGACCCACCCAACCACAATAATTAATATAAATAAATATAACTGAACTAGGTGTAATCCTGCTTTTCACCACTGTGCTCACCACATTTTAAACTGAATGTACTCTGCTTGAGTAAAAGGAAACAAGAAAACAAATTGTTTCTCAGTGTAAAGTATATGGTTATAGAGAGGTCACTGCACTGGTGTTAATGCCGCTAACTCTGTGATGCAGAGGGTTGTGAGTTTAGGACCACAACGTGAATTCATGCTATTGATAGTATAGCATTGCAAAATCCTGCAACTTCTAAAGCAATCATTTAGTTCAGATTGTTGAATACATTGTAATTGAAATGGGAGTCTGAAATAATAGTGTGCTGTGCTTTAGGGCTCATTAGGTTCCAGGTAGGCAGTGCTGAAGAGTTCCCAAGAGGCAGCATAAAGCAGGCAAGAGCGAAGCAGAGAACGTCTCTTAATGCCCTGCCAATTCACTTCAACCCCAACATCCACACAGCACCCACTGCATCATTACCCTTCTACTCTCCACATGCTCTCTCCATTTAGCCTGAGATCTCAGACACTGGCAATCCCTGCCAATATGAAATGCCCACGCTGGCTGTTTGGTGAAGTGGAAAAAAAAAGCAGCTGGCAAAATAATTACTTACTTTAAAAAAAAAAAAAAGTATGAGCAAGCCTTCTCAGTATCTTTTAAGACTTCAGTAACAGTTAGGGTTTTATAAACATGATACGACATACGCATTTCTGTACAATGTGCACCAGTCTGTGGACGTGAATGGAAAGAATGGTTTGTTATTGTGTATAAGGTATACAGATTGTATAACCTTCACACAATTCCACATATACACAGACTAAACCCCATTCAAAACCTAGTGAATACAAACAAAGATAATATGGTGTGATTAAGTTGGTCCTGCTATTTCTAAAGAAAGGCAGATGCTGGTCTGCTGGGTTGAGTTTTATGTATTTAAGCTTTAGTTCCTGGAGTTTTATCACCTACCATTTGTGAAGTATCCAAGGAGAGGATGGTCCTCTTCTCATCTGAAGGGCACTCCACAGCATTGGAAACACTGGTCCCCCCTGGAAACAAGGACATGTTACCTTTCTATCCCTTCTCTCACTGGTTAATATCAACACTCTGAACAGTCCTGCTCAGCTGTGCCAGTTGCAAGTTGTTCTCCCCCAGCACACTGATGCTCTGAGGCAGTGCAGACAAAATAAGGAGAAGAACTTGCATTAAACTGTATTAAAATGTAAACCTGATAGCAGCTGTAACTGCTATAACAAGAGAGTTTCTTTACAGATATTTCAATGTTTCTGTATTCTACAATTGTAAAGAACCTTGGTATCTGTGTTGGGAAGAGAATTTAAATGTTATACAGCAGGGCTGTCCATATATGGCTCATTGAACTCTTTAGAAGTATACCATAAGGTTTTTTTATGAGTTTGAAAGGACAACCTGTAGTTTTAGGTAGAGACAAGGACGGTCAAAATGTAGCGTACTGATGTTGTATTTTAATGAGCAGAAAACCACTGAAGCAGTACCTCAGTGCAGTCGCTACATTTATTCCAGCAAATCTCTCTTTAAAAGCAGTTCTGTATTGCCTTTCTAAAACTGCATCTCCAACCCAAACTTCACCCAAAAGGGAACAGATTTTTCCTTCACTTAAACAAATAGTCTGCCAAGAGTCATTAGAAATTTCTGTATTGCTGACTAATTAGATTTCTGAAACGATATGAAAGAACACTACGCTCTGGTAGATCAGTGATTATGACAAATTGATTTATCATTGATAATCTACTGTACTAAGCAGAAGAATCTTTAAAACTGCAGAAAACCGCATTCAAATGTGAAGAAAAAAAAGTAAGGACAGCACAGCAGCACTTATGGGTGGCAACCGGATCTTTATTAGTCCTGACAAATGTCTCGAATACTGTATAGCAAATCTCTAAATGGACACAATGTCTGAATGTATGTCTGTATGTACATATGTCTGCATGTCTGTATGTCATCCAGCTTGCTAACCAAAGGGGAGATTTGGGAGTACCTTGCAAAAAGAAGAAATGAAAAAACTAGGGGTACAGGAATAAAGCCAAAAAATACCCCTAAGTATTATGTCTGTACAGGTTGTGAACAAAAAAAATGGAAATACCAATGTGAAGTCACTTAATAGGGCGTTGGGCCACTATGGTATCCCACTGTGGAGTTCTCGGCGGACCGTTTTTGATGAAACTGGCTGCTCGCGCCCCAGGTTGAAAGTTGCAGTCAATTGATATGCAGTTGCTCGCCTGTTTTGCTTTGCACTTCGAATTAATGCACGGATATCACGATCCTGGAGTATGTGCTTCCGCCCACTGTTGCCCTTTGCTGATGATGTCTTTCCCTTGGAGTTCCATGCCGACATCACCTTAGACACTGTTGCTCGTGAAACATCAGCAAGTTGAGCTGTCCTGGTCACTGAAGCTCCTGCCAAACGCGCCCCAACAATCACCCCTCTTTCAAAGTCACTGAGGTCTCCTTTTGCAGCCATGCTAGCCATAATTATAGGTAACCAGGCCTGTCCAGCATTTTTATACATGACCCTAAGCATGCAGAGATTTTATTTGCTTAATTAACGCATGAGCCACACCAATGTGGAAGCCCTTGCTTTCAATATACTTGGTGTCCCTCATTTACCTAGGTTTTTCCATTTTTTGGTTCACTACCTGTACTTATGTAATCCCTTATTATTCATCTATGCAATACTTACCACCAAAAGGCATAACACAAATATTATGTTTGCAAGCCAGTTCCACTATTTTCTGCACATCGTTGTGGCAATCTGCAGGAGAAAGGAAATACAAAATATTCAAATGCAGACTGGATGTTAAAAAATAAAAAATACCAAATTTAGTTACCTGTACCCATCTACTGTACATTTTTTACTTGATGTGAAAACACCTAAGAATGTCAGTAATAATATCTACAAGTATCTACAAGGCCGCATTACAAGGAGCTTTTAGATTTTTCAGGGATGTTAACTGTGTAACAAATTATATCAAGAGGTAGGCAGAATACATGGATTTCCATTTTCCAATTTAAAAGTAGAGGAGCACTTGGATTATCACTATGATTTGCTGCTCAGTTGGGACATTGCTAATCAAGTTTCAGTAACCAGTCAACTCATTTGCATGATAAAATAGGCACAGCCATGACATTTGCTAATCAATCTGAAGAACATAATTTACATTCTGTACTTAGTTACTTGAAACAATCAAAAACTAGATGTCAGATCCCTAGGTGCCTCTTATTAGGCAACGGCACATGTAGCAAATCATACATATTAATATTACTCACTCTCACTGTAGTGACTTTAACCCCTTCATTACGGCAAACTTTATTCATTTTTTTTTTTTAAACTCACTTGGCCACACCACCAAATCTGGGACTCGTTCAAATTTTCCTTCTCGAAGTGCAAATACTTCATGTAAGCAGTGTCCTATGGAAAAATGTAGAGGAAAAACAGTGTTTAAAAACAGTCACTCTTAAAAGCAAAACTAAGAGAGGAAATACAAACTTCCTTACCATGAGCTCTAAAGATTCTGTCTTCGATTTCACAAGAGAATGGTATGGCAGTACCTTTAAGGTCCTGGACAAATCCTTCATTGAGAATAGGTGGTGGGACTTCACTGGGGTCAAGAGCAGACTATTCCATAAAGAAGACAAAGGTAAATAGATGGAGTAAGGTTTCAATCTTTACAAAATTCAAAAAGCTGCTGTTATCAGACTAAAACTTTAAATAAAAAAAGCTGATTTGCTAGTAACTATAGTACTGCACTATTTGCCATAAATAAATCAATAAATGTGTACCCTGGCTGGTGTTTTGTGCTCCAGGCTTGCTCCAAAGGTTTTTTCAAACCATTCTCTTAAGGCAGGTAAGACCATGCCACTGAGCCGGTACCTAAAACAGGGAAAGGACGCATTACTGAAACTAGAGGCTAAGTGGAATGGACTCTTTAATCTCAACCTGATGCATCTATCTTTACAAATATTTAAAATCGCTGGAGCTGGCAGGGCAGCTTCTGCCAGGCTAGTCAAATTAAACCATGTGTTGACATTTATTGATGTAGGCCTTTATTTAATGATAAACAGCTGTTTCTATTCCTAGCGTAACATGATAGAGCACCAACATTTTTCAGTATCTATCTTTCATTTAATGCGTGTCTGACAAAGTGCATTTTCTTCCAAATAAACTGACACTAATACATGTTTGGGTTTCAATATCGCAGGCTAGAGGAGTGCAAAAACTAGGTACCACACACCTGAATAGTTTTACTGTGCTCCCTTTATTTATTTTATATCATTTTATCACACAGTACTCAGAAAATAAACTTAGATTAACAATGATAAAACCACCTCACGATTTAACACTGATATTGACAAAGAATGGAGGGCGTAGAGACTGAACTGCCTACTCTCCCTTCATTTTTCTTGCCTCTTGTTAGCACTAGCAATATTTTCGATTATATTATCATTTCTTCTGTCAAAGCGTTTGGTTCTTTGTTTGTTTTTAATTGTTATCTGCAGTGTCATACTTGATAAACCAGTTTTGTTTTTTGTTTGTTTTCCGGGAAAGTGTATAACAACAAACAAAAAAAAAAAAACCCAAAAAACCAACAACAACATGCAAAGAACCTAAAGATTTTCAATACAAGAAAATGGATCCTTCTCCTGTTACTGGTAAGATATAAGAAAATTGATTGTAAAATCTCAGTTAGCACTCCTTTTAGAGGAAGGAGAGCAGGTTTAATTATAAATAATCCTACTGCTGTAAAATTAACAATTGTTAAAAGCGTTTTAAGTCAGATTTTCATTTTGATGACCTTGAGATAAATCGACTCTTTAGATTGATTTTGTGCAAAACATAATATATACCACAAGATGGCAATAGTGCTACACCGAGTTTGAGGAAGCTGGTACAGGCTAATAGAGAGCAGTACGTGACAGCAGCAAGGATTTAACACACTTTTTAAAAACATATTGGAACAAAATATATTTCAACATTAACTAACACTAGTACAGTAGATGGCATGCCAAACAAAAGGCAGGCCTGTGTGTAAGGGCTTGGCTACTGAAAAATAGACTAATGACAAAACACAAAACAATTTCATTCTAGTTTGCAAACTACTAGTTAGTTAATCTTTTCACTTGTTTTGGTTTTATACAAGACACTTAAATCTAATACTTAAGTACAATCTGAATGTGTATATTTCTAGATGTGATGCTTGGAACAATAGGAGTTGGGAACCTTTCTCTGGTAACGCTACTTCTTTTTTTAAATTGGACCCACCTGGTCTCAGAAAGTTTTACATAAAAAACACACTGTACAGTATTTTAAAATGAACATGAAACAAACCAAGCAGCAAGATGCAAGTAATGTGTATTAAAAAGCAAACGTTACCTTTTGCCTGTAAATTCAGCTTGACCTTTCTTATTAAACGTGAATTTGGAATCATTATATCCCCAGCCATTCCATTTCAGAATATCCTGCCTGTAATGAAAACATTTCTAATTCACATAAGATTCAAATATAGCAGTTTTTTATTTCATTTGTACATTTCCCTATTTCACAGACCAAACGCCTAATGCATGGGTTCCCAAACTTCTACATATAGTACAGATGCATATATGGACAACCTACCACGAGAGGTCTCACTGTGGCAAAAAATATAAAAATCAGTCAATGACCCAATGAGGGAACGGCCTATTGTTACACCAGGTGTACATTTCTCAATTAAATATTTGTTTTCTATTCGTCAAGAAAACGTATGCAAGGCCTGAAAGCCAGTAACTTGAGCCTTTTGCATCACAATATAAAAGCACAACAAAGGTATTATTTGTAAGCCCTGGTCCAAAATCAACTACATGAATGTTTACTTAAAATGTTTGAAAAGCAATACATTATCTTCCTACTGTGGCCACGACAACTGAAAGTTTAAAGATAATAAAAATAAATAAAAGCCATCTACCCCAAATAAAACAATGTTTCACAATGGACAACCCAGTGGAAAAAGAGAACAGCTACTGGTGTGGATAAGTGGGACAACTTTATTGTGTACTGATGTTTATTAAAGTTCCTTTTAAAAGAAATTCTTGTGATCCCGGTCAACTGGCAGAGAGCTGCTTCTTGTTGTCTGTCAGCAGCATCCGTTTACAATGGGTAGTTCTATGGGATGATCCCAGACCAAAATCAGAGCTCTGTGGTCTGCAATCCAAACAGGATCTGTGAAACCAGCCATAAATATTACCCAAAACCCCCAATTCTTCAACAAATGATCAGCTTTACAATGGTGAGTTATGTCATATTGCTATACTAACAGTCGTATGTCTTAGTTTTAATTCTTAGAATTTTAGTCTGCTATTCAGTTTCTAAAAAACAGGGTAATGGCCTGTCTTAAGTAGGCTTAGTTTTAAAGTTACAAGTTCTAGACTAAGTGGATTTGAATCCGTTTTCTGCTTTGGTTTAATATGTACACAGTAGTCTGTTCTGATTTTAACTTGCCTACACAGTAGCAATGGGACATTGAGAATTGTAGCTCAAATCTGAATCACATAAATCAAATATTAATAATAAGAACTTGTTTTAAATATATTTTATTTTTATTTAAAAAATAAAAATGGAACCCATTTATTAGGGATGGGAATTTTAAATGTTTAAAACATATAAACTCTAACGAAGTGGTTAAACGTTGAATAATATGCTAGACGTATAACCGGTCACGTGACAAATTTCACAAAAACACATTTTTTAATGTATTCATTTTAGTAATTGATCACCATATACAGCAGCCTGTCGCGTTTCCAACTTCTGTGATTTTACGATTTTAAAAGGAAGGTTTTTTTTTCAATATTAATTCAGTGAACTAATAAGTGTAAACAAATTATGTACAGGCTTTAATTTAGCAGTACACTTTCATGCAAATCATTTGTTAAAAAATGTCCTTGATATCTATGTAATCTGTCAACAGAAGGGGATATTAAAAAAAAAAAAAAAAAAAAAAAAAAAAAAAACAATAAATGGATTTCCCGTTTGTGGCTCTGATCCCTGAACAGTAGAGTTACTATAACAATGTATTGGTATCTGTGCATTTGATAGATTCTGTAACATATGTGTTTGTTTTTTTTTTTTTAATTATTATAATTGGTTTGGTTTTGTTCTTTGAATATAATATAATGTAAAAAAAAGAAAAGAAAAAAATTAGTTTAGTTTATTCACTTTGTGCCCACAGGGCTGGGTACATCTCAATACCACAGTACAAATACAAAGAGATATTTACTAAGAAAAATAATAAAACAAATGCTTTAGAAGACCCAAATTCCCATTGGTATTTTTTTTTTTTTTTTTAAGATTCTATTGATTTTTTAGTATTACAAGCAGGACAGGTGCTATAAGATCGTTACCATTTTTAAAAATGTGCACGAATGAATCTACCGATTAACTCTACAGGTTAATCAACTAATGCCCATAAATTAACTGATCAAAAATTTTAATCGAGTGACAGCACTAATTTCAATATATACTTTGGTGTGTACGTGTGTTTTTTTCAGTCTTTGCAATGTTAAAACATTATTTGCTTAATTAGAACATAAGAACATACAGTGGCTCTCAAAAGTATTCACCCCCCCTTGGACTTTTCCACATTTTATTGTGTTACAACATGGAATCAAAATGGATTTAATTAGGAGTTTTTGCCACTGATCAACACAAAAAAAAGTCCATGTCAAAGTGAAAAATAAAATCTACAAGAACATTTCCAAGGCATTGAATATCTCCCAGAGCACAGTAAAGTCCATTAAGAAATGGAGAGAATATGGCACAACTGTGAATCTGTCTAGAACAGAGTATCTGGGCGAGAAGGGCACTAGTCAGGGAGGCCACCAAGAGGCCTATGGCAATTCTAAAGGAGTTAGTCTTCCACGGCTGAGCTGGGAGACACTGCGCATACGGCAACAATAACCCGGGTGCTTCACAAAACTGGCCTTTATGGGAGAGTGGCAAAAAGAAAGCCATTGTTGAAAAAAAACTCACATTAAATCTCAGCTAGAGTTTGCCAGAAGGCATGTGGGAGACTCTGAGACCAAGTGGAAGAAGATTCTATGGTCTGATGAGACAAAAATAGAGCTTTTTGGCCTCAACGCTAAGAGCTATGTTTAGCGCAAGCCTAACACCGCACATCATCCTGAGAACACCATCCCTACCGTGAAGCATGGTGGTGGCAGCATCATGCTTTGGGGATGCTTCTCTGCGTCAGGGCCTGGAAAGCTTGTGAAGATAGAGGGCAAAATGGATGTAGCACAGTACAGAGAAATCCTGGAGGAAAACCTGCTGAAGTCTGCAAGAGACCTGGTTCTTGGGAAAGATTCATCTTCCAGCAGGACAATGAGTCTGCAGTGTGTAAAGAAGCAAGCGGCTGACGGCACACGCTTTGGAGGACAGCGTGTGTTCGTCTTTGCCCCTCCCGAGTCAGCGCACGGGTGGTAAGAACATAAGAAAGTTTACAAACGAGAGGAGGCCATTCGGCCCATCTTGCTCGTTTGGTTGTTAGTAGCTTATTGATCCCAGAATCTCATCAAGTAGCTTCTTGAAGGATCCCAGGGTGTCGGCTTCAACAACATTACTGGGGAGTTGGTTCCAGACCCTCACAATTCTCTGTGTAAAAAAGTGCCTCCTATTTTCTGTTCTGAATGCCCCTTTATCTAATCTCCATTTGTGACCCCTGGGCCTTTTTTTATAGCTTCCCCACATTGTCTAGATGAAGACATTTCTGAGTCAACATAAACTCCTAGGTCTTTTTCATAGATTCAGTCTTCAATTTCAGTATCTCCCATATGATATTTATAATGCACATGTGTATTGCCTACGTGCAGTACCTTACACTTTTCTCTATTAAATGTCATTTGCCACATGTCTGCCCAGTTCTGAATGCTGTCTAGATCATTTTGAATGACCTTTGCTGCTGCAACAGTGTTTGCCACTCCTCCTATTTTTGTGTCGTCTGCAAATTTAACAAGTGTGCTTACTATACCAGAATCTAAATCATGAATGTAGATTAGGAATAGCAGAGGACCTAATACTGATTCCTGTGGTACACCACTGGTTACCTCGCTCCATTTTGAGGTAGAGGTGGGCTGAGCCTAAAAATAATTGGACATTGCTAAATTGGGGAGAAAACAATAAAAACAACTGGCGACAACTAAATTTAAAAAAACAAAAAAAAAGTATACCAAAACTATTGTCTGCATAAGCTGTTTCCGTCAATGAGTAAATTCAGAACCAACACCTATGGAGTCAAAGCGAGTGGCAGTCCTTCTAACCCGGCAAGTGTGGGCTGCCATCCTGGTTGAATTTCAGGGAACGCAAGATTAAGTCGTTCCCCTAAAGCTCAAACAATTGCAAATTTCTTGCTACTGTACAGTCAGGGAGTTAAATTCGGTTTGGTTTCTTAAAAGTTACAAAACTTTTCAATCTCGTTAAAAATGTAATCCAGTAAATCAGGGGTTCATTTATAAACAAAAAGGTACTGGATTTTATAATGAAGGTACATTGTAACCTAATGTACTGACCTTGATAAATACAGAAACAAAAATATGAGTGCAACTATAACAAAACCGAATACCAAGGCTAAAATATACACTTGACAAGCATATTTAAGGAACAGTGCTTTCCAATACCAAAGTAAGTGCGGTTTCCCCATCTTTGTGTTCTTGTTTAAAAACTATTTCTTCTTGCTTTACTGCACTGTTAAGGTTCTAAACTTCAAAGCTCCTCTGCTCACAAAAAGTACTGTACAGTAGATGGAGAGCACTGTACTAGGGTCGCTGTTCTCTCCAAGCTACTGAAGGTGGTCAATGGCTGAGGTTCAATGTCAACCACACAATCACAGTGACAAATGCATGGCAAGGATATTTTAGTGTCTGTACACAGGGAAACCAACAGCGTGGCTTGCTGTAAACAATGGCTGTGATTGTTCTGATTGTTCTTTCATTTAAGGAACTTTAACTTGACTGGCTATCGCTTTCACCGAACCTGGGTTCATAAGCAGTCTTTTGAACAAGAATGAATTGATTCATTAAAAAACATAATGAGCAGGTCTGACTAAAAAAAAAAAAAGTGTTGGTCATTGCTGTAATTTCTAACAAGGTGGTGCACAAAGATTTTTCAAAACTTTTTCAAATGTACAACATAAACAAACTCAGCATACCAGCCCACGTTTTCTAGTTCTTCCAGTAAACATGTAAATAAATGTAATTTTTGTAAATTATAATAATTAGCATACTTGTCAGACACTAGATGTCACTATACCAATAATGTCGTAAGAAAACAAGAATCAGGCCACTGATCACCTTATCCTATCAGCTTTGAGTTTGTACTGTTAAACTTTACTTTAGATACAATTAATTACAATGTAAATTACCGCTTAGCACTGTGATTTAAAAAATAAATAAATAAATAAATAAATAATGTTTTTCATGAAAAATGCACATTGGAGCAAGACCAGAACTTTAAAACTTGTTTTGTTTGTTTTTCGTCTAACCTGTGTCCTTTTTCCACCTTCTTAATGCCATGTATACAGGTCAACAAATAGTTAACAGTTATTTTACCGGTACCGCAAGTTTCTCAATCACGATTACACAATAGCTAGATAATGTAATCATAAAATACTAAACATACATTTTCAAAGTATTACACAAATACACCCAAAGAACGCCATAGCGTGCCAGAACCAAAGAACCAAGTTCCACAGAACGTTCAGACGTGTTATTTAACGCAATAAATCGTGATCCAAAGAAAAAAAGAACGTACTAGTTCTATATCATTTTATTCCGTAAATTGTACTTTACTAACTTGCAAGAAGCATTTGCAGGTTCAAGCACAACGTCAGTACAAACACAGATAAATACAGTCAACTTTTTAGAGCGATAATGTTATTTCTCTAGGCTATTGTAGTTATCTGGCACCACCGCACCCACTTTTTATAAGATTATGAATGTCTACATTGTGCATGACACACAGGCTGTGCTAACCCTACTGTAAAGAAAAGAATGGCGCCAAGTTAATAAACATCTAACAGTCAACAACGCAATGGACTCGATATATATATATATATATATATATATATATATATATATATATATATATATATATATATAGGGATACTCTAAACTTTAATCTACAATCTTGTACTTCATATGCAATCCGGGGTCATTTGTAAACCAACTGTCAGTTAGTATCCTACTAGCTCGACATCCCTTTTTAACACCACCCACCTTCTTTTAGGGATGGTCCCGGTTTTCTCGAGACTCCGATCCGCCGCTTCTGCTTTGCATTCGTTTGCTGAGACACGGAGCTGCTCCCTGTTTGCAGGTTTTTGTAAATGACCCGAAATTATTCTCAATCTTTCCTTTGCATTTTGCTGCAGCTCGGAGATGTTACTGCTGGACGCCATGCTGCTTCCGTGTTGTGTGTAATGAAAACGCTAGGGGGTCAGGGGTCAACGGTGATGATTAGGATATGAGGTATGTACCTCACCCCAGCATGCATTGCAAAGAAACAACAGTTTTCTGTAATTTACAAGGTAAACTCGCCTGTTAACGTCAATTACATTCGTTACATTCATGCAAACATTAGAGTAGCTTAATGTAGTGTGACTGTGAAAGTAAAGACAGACTGTCGTGGGTTTTGTCGCTTCCCCTAGTATTGGTTATGTGAGTAGTTTTTCAAATATTTATTTCATACTGTATATGTGTGTCAAGGGCTATGTTTTCAAATACGCACTGAGCTATTTTCAGATAAAGAACTAAAGTCTAGTAGTGGTGTTTTGGTATTAGTATGATGTGTTGATGGAAATAAAGGACAATTTAGTTAAAAAAAAAATATTACTGGTGTAGGGCCAGAAAGTGGTACGTCGTCAGAATGTGGTACGTGTACCAAAACTTGACCCGTGTAACGCCAGAAAATGGTATGGTGTCAGTGATGTGACTGGCTACTGCACAAATCACTACAAACAAGACAAACTGTAGTTTACCCACAAAATCGTATGTTTACAATTTTACATAACCCAATTTGTTGCTCATCATAAATTTCCTGAATTGTGAAAAAATATATATCTTAAAAATAACTTTAAGGGCTAAACTCAGTACATCGTACCCCTTTAAGATAGGCATTGCCTTGTTTTCTAAGCTGAAATAATTTGTACGTGCACGGGCAAGCACAGTACATGGTATACCACTTTTAAAGCATACCACAAAGTAACACCACACCTGTATGCACACTCCGTTGAGCACTTCTGGCATTCCTTGATGCATATGACCAGTCTAATCATTTTGACTACACCAGTGAGATACCTGGCTCATTAAAGCTTTTTAATTGAGGGATATTAGGATGGGTAGAATGAGAAATTGGTTCTACATCCCCATACATTCCATAATCATTCTGTCAAATAATTGTTGGAGGGTTGCTTATTTAATTAAGGTAAAACATGTTTTGTTTTTTTCTTTTTCCTTACTGTCTAGAAATTGTGTCAAAAACATGTGGCAATTTGTATGTCTTTTATTTTAGTTTTTTGCAACTTTCATACCACCTTCTGCAGATATTAGCAGGGCTGTGCCTGTTTTAGAAGGAGGGGGGAACTGCAGAAAAATGCAGTTAATAGTCAACATGGAATCCCGTTTAATTATAAAATGTATTGTGTAAAACTGTATCTTTGAGTATCTCCATGTGCATGTGCATTCTGTTCAACCATAGGCTTTACAGCATCTGTAAACCTCAACTCTCAACTATACTGGACTATATGTCACTCAATTGTACCAGTACTTGCATCAGCTTGTACTTGCACTGAACTGCTCCATACCTTGCTGCATTCAACTGCTGCTCCTAACTATAACTGTACCTTGTATTTCATTTTACTCGTATAGGTAACCATACTCATGTTTTTGTTTTTTTTTTCTCTTATTGGGAAGTCGTTCTCATCCATTTATTATACTTACTAAATGTTCTTACTGGATTTTACTCATATAAGCAAATATTTACTATAAGTTATAACTGCTTTTAGTCAAACTTGCTCTTACTTATACCTTACTGTATTCTTTATTTTGCTCTTACTTGAATTTGATCTTATTGTACTTTCATTACTGCTCGTATCTCTAGTATGATATTCTGTAATGTGATATTTTATAATGCAATACTTTGTACTGTGATATCATTATTTATTTATTTATTTCTTAGCAGACGCCCTTATCCAGGACGACTTACAATTATTACAAGATATCACATTACTTTTACATACAATTACCCATTTTACAGTTGGGTTTTTACTGGAGCAATTTAGGTAAAGTACCTTGCTCAAGGGTACAGCAGCAGTGTCCCCACTTGGGATTGAACCCACAACCCTCCGGTCAAGAGTCCACAGCCCTAACCACTACTCCACACTGCATTTGTAAAAATTGTAAGTCGCCCTGGATAAAGGAGTCTGCTAAGAAATTAATTAATTGATTAATTGATAATAATAATAATAATAATAATAATAATAATAATAATAATAATAATAAACTGACTGTTCTGTGCCACATAGTTTGGCGCAAGTTTACCACGATAAAGTCATTTTGCACTTTACCCATGATTTTCCCATGGTTATACTATGCACTTACCACAGTTTGCCATGTTTTAAAAAATGCTTTACCATACCTCTGTGTGCTTTACAATGCTTGCCACTGTACTTCGTTACATTTTGCTGTGCTTTTACTATAGGGAACTTTTAAAAGGAATATTTTTGTTAAACAATCATTTATTACAAGACCTCTTGTCAATAGGACATTAGGTGAAAAATGAATGAAAATGAAATATATTAGGAACGAGATTTTAGAATACCCTTATAAAAGCGTTCCATAGTAAAAACACAGAAAAGTGTAATTAAGCATAGTGAATGAATGAGAAAGCCCAGAGAGGTATGGTAAAGCATATTAAAAACATGGAAAATCAGGGTAGCTATAGTAAATGCACAGTATAAACCCGGAAATCTGCAAGATTGTTGTGGTAAACTTATATAAGGGAACACCAGAAAGATGGTATTTTTGCACCATTCCTGATAAAGATAGTATTTCTGCAGCCTTCCTAAAATTCTTCAGTATTTTATCCGTGTTATCTCCCCCATCGGTTGTTTCGCACTCAACATAATCAAATACAGTTTTACCACTCATTTGTGATGGGTTTATGGAAAGTTACAATATCTACATTTCACTTTGGTAAAATACTTTCCAAACGACATCACTCTGGGGTTGTGGAGGTCCAAACGTTTAAATAAAAGCTGTAAAGTGACTTTTTGGATACATATTAGGAACACAGACATTAATATTATAATCTGTAGAGATCAGCCTTTTTTTCTTAAAAATGTATAAATAATATTTTCCAGATAGGGTAGACAATTTAATAATCTTTATTGACCAGTGTTTTTATTATTTTATTTTAGAAGACTTGCTAGAAAAAAGAATACAGAATTACTGAATTAAATTTTTTGTGTATTACCTAACTTATAGTTAAAGCCCAGAAACAGATTTACATAAAACAATTACATGGAAATGTTGACAAGACATCCATGACTTAAATTGACTGTTTCTTTTTTTGTTTTGTTTTTAATTCGGTATAACCAGTGTTGTTAGTCTCGTCAACCAGTCTCACCTGCTAAAACACAGCAGTACCAGTTCTTCTTGTAGCCCTAAGCAGGATAAACTAGTGCTAGTCATTGTTGGAATTTACAGCAGTGGATGTTGAATTAAATAGTTCTAGTAAGTACAGAGAAAAGTCAGCAAAGCATGAAAAATGAATTGTAACACTTCAAAAGTATTTGAATTTAAATGTGATAGCCACATACATTTAAGCTGTATCATTGCTTACTCTTGGATTATAACTGACTGTAACATATATTTATTTTACACCACACCACAGGTTCAAAGCAATTCAATATACATCAAAGGTTTCTGAGAATGACTAAACTATGCCTGGAAAAGCATGTTTAATATTGCATGAAAACATATACCTTAATTTGGTTGTGATGATCTTTTGTTCTCATCTGCCTTTCCCACTATAAATATGGATTTCTCTGTAACCTTTTACACTGTTACAAATTTCATCCAATGTATCTAAATGCTGATCAAGTTTACAGCCACAGTATCATAATATATTACCCTTAAACCTGATCATGGTGCTTTTGACCAATTAGCTTGGAATACAAATAACATCAATTTTTAAAAAGGTTTTAAAAAATGTACAAAACGCATATGAGAACATAACGAACATAAGAAAAGTTACGAATGAGAGGAGGCCATTGCACCCATCCATGCTGGTCTGGTTACTTTACATGTAGGTAGTTCATTCCAGGATCGGATACAGAAGGATCAAAATGAATCAGTCAGAAACAAACAGCAGATTAAAATGATACATGTGCAACTGGCTAATAAAGTAATCAATGTACTGTATGCATTTCATTTTCACAACCTTTAGAGATACCATTTATTTTCCTATAGACAGAACGTAAACTCCCAAAACAAAGTTCTGTAATGCACTGACTGCAAACAATTAGAATCTAAGTGTATTACAGAACTTTACTTTGAAAGCCACTGTGCACCCTCAGTTTCGTCCAAGGCATCACTGTTGTCACGAATCTTTGCAGTGCAGCACCCTGAAATGCAAGAAATAAAAGGAGTAGCTTTCATTTGAAATACTTTCTGCAATAAATTAGAAGAAACCTCAGCAACACCAAAGGTTTATTTCAGCCATCCATTCCAACACCAGTGTCATTTTGACACATTACACGTTTCTTCTCCAGCCTTTAATTAACTCCTATTTCTTTAAGAGAAGAAAATCACATGTTAATGTTACAAATCTACAACTAAGCAACTAAGAAGTTTATTTGAACTTGGATGGCATCTACCACTAAGGGGTACTGGGATAACCACTGAATAGTTGATGCATCCAGTTACATCCACAGTGCTGTAAAATGCCATAAAAAATAAAATCTGCTGTGTCTTTTGAAAGCATGTAGATTGATCAAATCAGCACTTTATTTAGTTGCTTACAATAGGTCTAGTTGTGTCTTCTCCCCAGATCAAATGCTACAGTATATAATAATAATAATAATAATAATAATAATAATAATAATAATAATAATAATAATAATAATAATAATAATAATACAGAAAACAACACATATAATAATACAGAAAGAAAACACATATCAGTTTTATAAATGAAGTTTTAAAAGTGTATGGTGCAATGGAAAAGTTATCAAAAGTGTTCCGTATCTACATTTGTTCTGAACTGTGTGTACCAGGCTTTTGGTATCACCATGTGGGAGAGTCAATACAGTATGTTAAACAGCTGACGTGTCTAAACGTTAACAAGTTAGGAACAACTTTCATTCAACAGACAACTCCAAAATCAAGACTTTTTTTGCTTTCTGATTTTTGCTTTGATGTAGTTTCTTGAAAGCAGTGACCCATTTATTTATTAAGGAAGGTACGCATTTGTTCTTCATCTATTTTTCTGTTTTATGTCTGAATTACGATGAAAGTGACACCTGTATTGCTTTTGCTGTTGATACGACGTGTATTAGGATAATAACACATGCTAGAATCATTATGGAACAAAAACTACATGGCAACATAAATATTAGGCCGCTTGTAGCCTAGATTAAACTGTTGAAAATAAAATGCATTAGGAGATCTATCATGCACATTTTATAAAATTTATTGACTGCTGAAAGTTGAAATTTTTTTTTTCTTGGTTCACGTATAAGAAAATAATAATAAGTACACGAAGTCATAAATGGTACTCATGTAAAGATGTTGAGTTGTGTTGCTAATACTGAGACAAAAATAAGTACAGTACATACCTGACTGGAGTAAGTGCACACTACGCCTCCAGCTGCCGCTTTCATAGTCTGCCGACAGACAGACTGTGAAATATAAGATTAAATGTAAGGAATTGGTATACAGCAACAGGCATCTTGACAACCGAAACTCGCAACGTGAATTTTTTTCTTTTCTTTTTATTTATTTATTTATTTTTTGGGATTTTTGAATGGTGTTGTCGGCCCTCTTAGATGAGCAGCTGCTGATCTGCCTTTACAACGGAGCACCTCCGCGTAGGTTTACCTCTCTCTGTATAACAGAAGTCTGCATCTGGAAGAATGTCGACGTGGAGCTGCCAATCGTGCACGCGTGTCGTGCCCGCGCCGTACTAAAGAACTTAAGTTTTAAGTCGAATTCAGACCGTATTTTAGAGACTGAATTGTAGCTACAGTAGGTGGAGGCCGCTTGCGGATTTTAGGAGGAACATATCATTGTAAAACCCCCTGCTTATTAAGAGAAACTTGTGACACAATGTTAAAAATAATACGTTAGGAAGTTTGCTTACACATTGGTGAAAGGCTGATTTTATTGGAATGACTTAACGCATTGCACATGGTCCACACACTACTATATACCATAATTAGATGGTTAACAGGAGAACCGACTATGCGAAGTGTGAAATATGACTGTGACCTACATCATCTGAAGCAACAGCAACTTTTGACCTTGCAGGGCTGCATCATTGTTATTTTTGAATAATCTACATTTTTTTATTAAACAGAATAAAATTAAGTTATTTACACATATGTAGACATTTTCTATTATGTTACAGCATTTACACTAAATTTGTTTTCAGTGTGAACTTTAGCCAGTACTTGAAACGCCCACAAGCTTCCACACTGCTGTTGTTTCTTTCCCTATTATACCTTTAATATGACGTTTAATCATCATGTCTTGAATTGAAAAGGCTTTCAGTGTACACCTTATTATTGAACAATAAATGTGTTGACCATATCTCTCCATGCTCCTCAAGGTCTGTCAGTCATAGAGTTTGTACATAATGAAACAAATGATATTGTATTCTATTATGCTTACTAAAAAAAAGTAACTCTTAACAGGGGGCATGTGCATATATGGTTCTTCCCTATATTGTTAAAAGTTGTCACTAAAACATCTTATAGGGTGCTCCATTGTCATTTCCTGAGCGTGTAAAGTGAATTCACTAATTCAGTGTTTTAAGTATTTTATGATATATTAGTGTGTAGGTGAAAAGTCAGGAAAGTAAACAAAAAATTTCATTTTTGTAACCTATTCAATATCTCAGTGCCCTATGGTCATGACCAAACTTTAACTTGGTAACATCTTATAATACTTATTTAACATTCATGTTTAGTGAAGCACAACCAGTCCTCAATATGTTGTTAATCACTGTTATGGAGCTCTATGTACAACATCAAAAGGCACCCTTCATTTTGACCTTGAGTCATGTGACTTTTTTGTTTCCCAATGACAAAGACCCAATGCGTTGAGATATTGGCTTCATACTTTGTATACAACTGTATTTCATCATGGGTATTATGAAAAAAAAAAGTAAATAGTTATTTGTGATGTGGATGGCTGCAGGGGTGACGTCAGACCAGGGAAATGATATACAATATATACAACATATTTTAAACACCCAGTTGCCCAGTTTTGAGTACGTCTGTCCCACAGATTACTTTTTTTTTCATTATGCAAATATGTTCTGTATAATCTGCTTTGTATAATCTACATTGCGTATCTACATTTTCACTACTGAATAACTGTTTCAGTCATAATGACCTTGATATAGTAAGGTAATAAACGTACAGTAATTGTGAGAGACTAACAACTTCAAGGATTTCAACTTCAAAAACATTAACTAAACTTTAACTAGCTTTTATCTGTAGCGTCTCAAATTTCACGTGCATTGGCATGTGACTCTCGCTGTCGCGCTATCTCTCTCTCTCTCTCACGCAATCTTGTTTCATAATTCATGTGTTTTCATAATAATGTGTTGAGCATATATTGTATTTCAACGTGGTGAGAATGAAAAGACGATAATGGAACCATCCCGATTTATGACGGGAGCATTATACATTGTTGTCAGTAAAAGGTAAAGGTTGGAAATACAGTGTAACCACTGGCTTTGCCTGTAGCAGACCTTACCCGCTACTGCACGTTGTAGATTTTCTTTGTCAACAACATATTTTCAAATCGTCAATTTAACATTTCATAACAAAGAATGGCGGGTGCCAGGACCTTATTTTACCAGTATTACCCAAACAACCCACTGTGTGTATTATTTAATTAGCTGCACTAAATTGTCAATTTGTATAATTCAGCGGGGGACGATCCTTCCGCAGTAACTCTGAACGCCCTTGACTGGCTGCGGCAGTTCAAGTGGGCTGGGTCTGGGTGGTGCTGGGGCTTTCCATATATTTTTCATTGACGAGAGAATATACCAAAACTCCAACGTGATACATTGCGTACGTTTTGGGCTGCTGGAACATTATATTTATTTTAAGTTATTTATTTTTATTTGTGATTTTATCAATAAAGAAAAGGATTAAAAAGACTCAAAATAATGGAGATCGAATTGCCGAAAACGTACCAGAGTCAACAGGTAAGTGCATTGCCATTGACTTCATAGCCTACTGCTGCACTAGTTTGAACTGGTCTTAACAGTATGTGCCGTCATTATTTTAATAATAATAATAGGCAGTCAATGCAATTTAAAAGCATCAGCATCCACAGAAGAAGAATAGCCCAACACATTGTGGATGTCATTACATTGTATTGATTATTATTAAAAGTTTAAAATGTATTTATGTATTTATTCGTATTAAAATACACAAATATATTACAGGTTTGAAGTGTATCAAGTTCTAATGACAATCCTTTTTTTGTAATTGTATTAATGACTTTTTGTTAACCCGGGTTTGAGATATTTTTTTATTTTTTCCTTGACAATCCAATTAAGTACGGTACATTATTGGCGACTGTGCACTTCAAATTGTAAGCGTTTATGGCGTTGTTTCCGATCCTGCGCCACTCACCGACTCACACATTGTAGAATTTTCTGCAAAGTCATTGGGGTTGGTAGGGGGGTTTATAAGCTACGGAGATACCGAGAGACCGTTTCTTATATGACTGTATTTCACGAAAACACGGACATTCTAAAGATTGTTTCATTTTCATCTGTCCAGTAAAAAATATAACCATTCCTCCCTCCCCCCAGCCCTCTGTGCGCTTGTTCAATACTGTATTTACAATATGCCTCGATGTTGGTTGTCAGTTCTCCCTTGAGCCAGTCCGGTCCCCCCATAGCGTGTGATCTCTGTGTAGATACGAGTATCAGCGGGTTAGTCTCTCCAGTCTGCAATGGATAGATTGCACAATCGCAGGCAACACATAATCAACATTATATATATATATATATATATATATATATGCTGTGAAGCTGCAATACTGTGTGAAGGAAAGGTAACATATTAGATATTTGGTTAAACTGTATAACTGACTATAGGGCACCAATGAAAAGGACACCAATGAGGACAAGGAGGTTTGGGTTAGTTTTCATTGCTGCAGTCATTTCCTGCACAGTATTTACAAACCAGTGTAGCTGTTGCTGCCCTGGAAGGTTGATTGCTAGGGTGCATGGCCTTCAGAGGCTGTGAATATTATCAGCCTTATGCATTTCTTATATTAATCCCCCCCCCCCCCCCCCCCAAAAAAAAAAAAAAATACAGGAATTTATTTCATGAGTTTGTATAGTTTATAAGGATTTGTAAATAGATAGCTACTCTTTCCCTTACTCTGTTGCCTTAAAAGTAAAATTATTGAAATGTTGATTTTTTAATTTTTTTATTGCACTACTCTAATATGGGCCATGACTACAGCCCACTGGATACAATATGCATTTTTAATTATTATTTGATTCCAATCTAGTTAACAACTGAGACACTTATAAGTATTCTCCACTGCAGAAACAGGCCGGACCAATGCTGAGCCTTGTAGAATTTCCTGTGAGGTTTGGGGTAGAGTCGCAACCCTCACAGTGTGGAGTGTGGGCAGCAGTGTGGCGTAGTAGTTAGGGCTCAGAACTCTTGACTGGAGGGTCGTGGGTTCAGTCCCAGGTGGGGGACACTGCTGCTGTACCCTTGAGCAAGGTACTTTACCTAGATTGCTCCAGTAAAAACCATGGGTAATTAATTGTATGTAAAAGTAATGTGTAAAAAAAAAAAATGTAATTGTATGTAAAAATAACGTGATATCTTGTAACAATTGTAAGTCGCCCTGGATAAGGGCGTCTGCTAAGAAATAAATAAATGTTTCATGTATAGAACGTTGAGGAAACAAAATCTGTAGTACAAATCACTGTGAACCTCGATTGCACCGCCCCCTTTGCAACAGCCTTGTTCGGTCCGGCGCCATTTTAGATATCTTGTGAAGCTAAGGTTTCATGAACTGGTTCTGGTGTGCTGCAGTGTGTAACTTAAGCACTGAGCCAATCAGAGCCAATCAGTAATGCTGAGCGAGGGTGGAGAGGGATCCAATTCATTACTGTCTAATCTCCCAGTCCTTTGTTTAATGTTTGACCATCTTAGCTTGTATTTTCTAGGACCTATACATTTATCCTGCAGTTCGTAAATCAAAGAAATGAGAGGTATGCTTTTAAAATGTCTTGGGATGCATTGTATGAGGCAGTTTTAAAGGCTTTCACTTCTTCCTATTTGTTGTTGGATGTTAAATTCAGCGTTGTGATGGATTTCATAAAAAATACTGACTTGCTCATGCTATCATCATGTTTTCAATGCCTAGCCACAAAACATCACACACCCTCAACACACCAAATAACATTATGTAATATGCATTCCCAGTGTTCATTTGAGGAGTGACATAATATAAGCATATTTGCATTTTTGACATTTCAATTCCAGTTAAATGGATACAATTTAGTAAACATGGTTATGTGGTTAACACTACTGTAATGTATCCAATCTTGTAAATATGTTTAACTATTAAATGATAAAAATGATAGAGGTGGTTTAATGTAAAGGCATCCTAACATACAAAGAACAACTTATTTATGCCTCATAGGCTATATCTATCAAGTGTTATGATAAACACAGGATTGGAAGTTGGAGAGGGACAGTGAGTAAACTAGCTTTTGACCTCTGGAGCCTTGGGTTGGAATCTGGTTTACAAGGGGAATAAAAAAGCGTTGTGGTCTCAACTTAGGTCTCAGCTAAGCCTTCAGATGGCAGAATTTCACATCTGAAAACCAGCCATGGATTGGTGATGATTGGTGGGGTTAAATTGAGAATTATTAGAAGAGCAATGTGGAGAAGCTTGCCCTCTCTGTGGATAAATTAAAAACAAGATCGGAAAAAGAAATAAGGATAAAATAAAACAACTCACAAAACAAAAAGTGATGTATTGAAGTAAAGAAAGTCAAGAAAACAGTCCTAGTAAAGGCTTTGTTTAAATTCATCAATTTAAATGATGCATTTTTCTTTAAAATAAATAAACAAGTACTTATTTTTACAGTAAAAAATTAGACTTTTCCTCATAATCTGCACTATAAAGTTATATAAAAACATGAAAAACTGCACCGTGGAATGATTTAACCATGTTTTAAAATGTCTTACTCTAAATTAGTTTCTATACAGTTATCATTGCCTCCATTATCATTGTTTGAAATACAACACGTTTACAATGTATTGAGGAGGCCAAACAACATGGGCTTTAATGGGGAATTACTCTGGTTAAAACTGACTTAATTGAAAAAAATCAAAGTTTAAAAGAACACCATAACTAACCTTGCATTGGATTTTATAGGGTCTTACGTTTCTGAACACACATTTGTCCACACCAGATCTAATTCATGCATTTTTTGCAGGATTTAGTTCATTTGTAGACTAAAAAATGTCCTATGGTGTGACATTATCTTTAAAAAAAATGGATATATAATGATGGTTGGGAAACTAAAAAAATGTAACTCTCAAATCTATATGTATAACTGTTGTTACCTTGGCCAAAACACTTTTTGAAAGTCTTATAAATGAGGTAATCAGTTTTGCCATAGCTGACGCCTGTCAGTTGATTTTCTTAATCAAAAACTTCCTAACTAAAATAAAACGATTTGAATAGCTTTGTATTATTCCGTTTTCCTTGACATTGTGCAAATTTACCGTATAAAGCATTATTCATGATATTTTTCATACCAATTTTAAACATCACACCATAGGACTGTGATATCACATCATGGGACGCTACACTTAAGTTTGAATGATAAGATAATGATTTGCGATGCGACAAATCAAGAAATACAAGATAGACAATGGGAAACATTTTGAAACAATATACACCTTTTTAATTTGTTTTTTGTTTTTCAAAAGGAACACATGTTGAACATAAAAGTAAATATGGATGGCAACAGCCAAACCCTTTTAGGGACACATCATTTTTTAATTTTTTTTTTTTTTAAGGCCATTTTCAAGTATGGAAAACAAATATGGCATTCTACTTTATAGCTCAAGAGATTATTTTTATTAAATGTAGTCTATTCATTACAAAGGAATTTTATTAGAAACATGCTACAAGGAAAGAGGCGCAAGTAGAAGACGTGTTCGTTGGCAACTAAATAATCTCAAACTATAATTCAAGAGAAACAGGATTATTTAACCAATGGGTGTAACCTGTGTTTTAATGTCAGCAGCCACATTTATGTAACATTTATAAAGCTCATGTAAGTTTGTCACTCACTTAAAATGTCGTCATTTAACTGTATGCCAAGATATTTTTGTGAAAGAATAGACAAATCCCTTCTCTTGACAGATATACAATAACACTGATAGATATACAATAACACCCACCAGCCATACAAAAACATAGGGAGAGTTTGTAGGTTTATCTGCCTTTCAACAGCTGTGCCTTTATTCTAACTGCCTTGCCTTCATTTCTTTATGTGTTAAGAGCTACTTGTTACATCATTTTCATTGACTTTTTTTTTTTATAATCCTCAACTTCATATCCCTACATCAATCCCTACAATCTTTTACAATAGTATATATATATATATATATATATATATATATATATATATATATATATATATATATATATATATCATCTGTCACTTTGTGGTTTGAACATGTAAGGTTTCGATGGTTGTAACCCAGGAGTTTCAAAGTTCATTTACTTTACAAAAGAAAGAGGAGTGAATTTTAAAGTTGAATGCAGTCAGTTGGTTAAAGCAGCTGTTATCTGATATGCACACTGTTACCCAGGAGCCCCATAGATTGTATTCCAAGAACTGGTTAGCTAATTATTTACAGGTCTAGAGCCAGATAAATCTGGATTAAATAGTTGACTTGATTACAATTACTGTGTTTTCAAGTTTTCATCTGGATTTTCAACTAAAATACAATTCCCATTAATATATATATATTTTTAATGATCTGAATAATCATTGTGGCAAAGCACTCAACAAAAAAGTTCTTAAACTAATTGTAAGTAGCTCAGTTTATCTCTGAATCTGTAAACTGAACACTTATGTTATCAAAAAATAAAACTGATAGTTAGAAGCAAAAGCTATGCAGCTCTAATGATAGTAAACTCAAACAGACCTTCAAAACACTGAAATCATGTTGTCAAAGTGGGTGGTTCAACCAGACATGACTTTCCCCAAGAAATGTTACCATAATTACTGCCTGTCTAAAGCAGAAAGGGTTGATGGAAGCAGTAACTATATTATTATATATGATGCAGGGTGATACAATCTTGCAGGAAGGGAAGTTTTTATAAATATGATGACTCCACTCTCATCAGATAGTAAAAAGCAGCAACAGTGGGGGGGGGGTGGGGTGGGGTGGGGTGGGGTGGGGTGGGGGGGGGTGGACGGACAAAAACCTTTAAAATGAGACAAGCAGTGCATTTGTGTACTGCAATCTGTTAACAGCATGCAACATATAAAACAAATGTACTTTTATAAGCACTACTGGAAGTATTTTGATTAACACAATCAGTGCATTCTTCACATTAGCAAGGCGACATGCAAACATGCCTACAAATTTATCTACAGTTAAGAGTGACAGTTGTGAGTTGTGCTGTTCTTTTTGGTTGCTTCAGCTGAAATTCTCATTCTCATTCTCATGCATTTAACCAGTTGTTTTCCTGGTTAATTGACATGCTTTGACTGCTGCTGAAATGATTAAAGGCAGGCAAACTGAGAGTGTTAAGTAACCCTGAATGGTATTAAATAATCCGGTTGTAAAATACATGCTCATGTTTGCTTTCTATTTCTTCTTTTTACTGATAGAATTCTGGGAGTGTTGAAGTTTACCCTGAAAGAATGTTCTTGTTAAACAGCTCAGTAGAGGCACTGCAGAACAGGTCCTTAAGGGATAAAACCAGTCCATAGCAATAGTGATATGATTTCAGCAGCGATTTATAAATAAAGAGATACAAACGCTATACAATTGTAGCCTACAGTTGTATTAAGTGAGGTTTTTTATTTTTTAGAGAGTTATAAATGCATGGAATAGCCTACCAGGTAAATATCTGAAACACAAGTTAAAAAATAAATTCTGCCCTATTAAATCAGATCCTCTTACAGTAATAGGGGCAATTGGTGTGTTAGAAAGGAATGGACCTTGGGCCATTTTATTTAGACTAACTAACTTAATACAGTAAACTATCAGGAAATTCATTCCACTTTGGGTATTCCCCAACTTTAAGGAAATCTTCCAGTGGATCGTTTCCAGGGAAGTGAGGCAAGATCTTAATCGATAGAGGAAGTGAATTTGTCTTTCTTCAAAAAAAAAAAAGAAAAATCACATGTCTGAAGAACTTTCCTTGTGATTCGATGTGTGGGTTTTTTTTTTTTTTGCAACAAGGCAGGACAATTATGAAATATTATCTATTGTAAACAAAGTTCTTGGAAAAGGATTTATAAAGCTGATGGTATCTGTGATGGTCCGTTTATCAAGAACCATATTAAATCCCAAAGGCTTTTTGCTTATGATCAAAGGACTCTGATTACTTTCAGTTGTTATTTTAGTTAACTTCTAAGGAGCACAGCAATATGAATGAGACAGGTTGTTCCGTTGTGTGTCCCTTCACCTGGGTAGCCTCTTGGAATGTCCCTCGAGTTAAGTAGTGGCCTTCACTTAGCAGGCTAGTGTTCTTTTTAGTAGCAGGCTCATAGCTGCATTTCCAGTGCCCAACCCCATTTATGGTAACCGTCTTTCATGAGCTGTTCCATTATGTCACCAATGACATATCATCGGTGCCTGAGCACAGGTTAGGTTACTACAGTTGCACATGTTTACTTTTCAATGTGGGCTCAACAATAATTAATTTGGCTACGTAAACAGCTATATTTAATTATCCCACACAGATGTAATGGAGGTGGCATTCACACTTTTAATTTTCATAATAATGATAGCTGTATTTTTATTTTTTTTATTTTTTTTTACATACATGGAGTGGAGGGGACTATGTGCCACTGACTTACTTGTTTCATTTGCCCTTGTCTATTTAAGGTGGTCTGACACTGGTCCACAAAAGACCTGAGGGTTACCTCAGGTCTAGATTCAGGTCCAGTTCCATGTTGGGATGATTTCTGGGCCACATTCTGAGGGGACGTTTCCTCTGTTTGTAGATGATACATAAACCACACGTGACAAGAGAAAAGGAGTTGAGTGCCTGCAAAAAGTTGTTCTCATGGATTGGGAATGTTGCATCTTGTGTAATGCTTTTCTTACAGGTATAACATCAATTAGTATTGATCAGAATTGCTCTTAAATAATTTAGGTTGGTCTATCCTAAGACCTTTTCTTTTTCCCTTAGCTAGTTGGTAAAATAAACATGTGGGTGGTTTTGAACCTTGAGTGTATTTTTGCAATCTTCAGATTTGGATGCCAATTCTTTTGAATTGATATGAAATATGTAACTATTTGTCAATCACCCTAATACACCCTAAAAACGTGTAGATTCAATCTGATGGCTGTTGCGCAACTAATACCAGATTACATTCAAAATGTGAACTTGCACACAGTTTAGATTGGGTGTGGCTTTCATCATCTCTACATAATGCATGGCTTAGTATTTGGCAGTTTGATTAACATTTCCTGTAAATACTGCATCGTTGTTGCCTTTTTAGGAAGTTTAAAAAAAAAAATTAAAAAAAAAACACCCACTCTAATGGGATATTCAGTTAAATGAAAAAAACAAGTTTGATGGAGACCGGATGGGCAGCTTTTAAGACTTTCCTTGCACCATTGTGCAGTACCAGTAACAATTCATGATAATGTGGTACAACCACATATCAGTGTGCTGTTAAGAGTGCAAACCAATGCTTCTTACTTACTAGCAATTATCACAGGTCCCCCTTTTATTGTGTCCCATGTTTTGTTTTGTTTTTTATATTGTCTGCATATTCCAAATTGAATTGTAAAAAATAAGTAAAGACCCAAAGAGTCTTCAAGAGAAGAAAAAGGGGGTGGGTGGTCATATTGCAAGTGCTAAGAACATTTTAAAACTTCCTTTAAAAATCAGAAGTTTTAATTTATAACATCTTACAGAAGAGATGTAGCTGGTTTGGATGCTAGCTATCTTAACTAAATATATTTTAGCCTTACAAAAAATAATGCATTCACGCAGATCATCTACTACTGTGCATTAAGCAAGATGATCAAAGGCAAGGAAACAAGCCAAGTTAGATAATAAATTATATATATATAGGGTCAAACCTGTATTTGGTTCCCCATCTCTCTGACCGTCATATTCAAGAACACTCAATAACTTGGCATTACAATTTGGGTTTACTTACTGTTAAGCTTCTGTTCAAAGTAAGGGTTATTTTGTAACCCTTACTAAACACAAACCAAACCGCAGTTCAGTGTTGATAACAGGTAAAGACAACAGGTACTGTAAATGTGTGCACATCCCATTTCTTCCTTGTTTGAAAAGAATAAGTAACATGGATTTTTAAAAGACTTGAAACACAGTACATTTAAAAAAATGTACATACTGTAAGTATTGTGTTCTTAAAAAAAAAAAAAAACATAAAAAACAGGAAACAATAGTTGCTGTTAGGTAATCAGTTGTACATTATGTTCTGTATTTTCTGATGGATTTTTTAGTTTTGAATGTTTTTTTGTATTTTAATTTACAATTTAACATTTTGAAATGCACTGTATTTGTGGTTGTGTCTGTTTTTTTAATGACATATATATGAGGCTTCTGTGAGCTGTGAAAACACCATCCTACATGGAGAAAAAGGAGAAATGCATCTATTACCCATGGCTGTTCTATGTTACAATCACCTTGTAACATGAGAGGTTGTGAAATTAACCAACAGGCTCTTCTTATGGAAACTGGGTGTATCGCCACCCCTGGTATTCCGATAACTCTCATGCAGAAGTTTGTCTTTGCTGGCTTACTCATGTATTTCTTTTTGGCCACACAGAAGTTTCAGTTACAGACTTTTTTTTTTCTCTGACTGTTGTCTTCTTTCCTGGGTGGTGTTGCAGGACATGGATTTGATTGACATCCTGTGGAGGCAGGACATAGATCTTGGCGCAGGGCGTGAAGTTTTCGATTACAGCCACAGACAGAAGGAGTACGAGCTTGAGAAACAGAAGAAACTTGATAAAGAGAGGCAGGAGCAGCTCCAGAAAGAGGAAGAGAAAGCCCTGCTTGCTCAGCTACAGCTGGATGAAGAGACAGGGGAGTTTGTTCCCCGGCTAGCACAACACATTAAACCTGAAGCTTCCCCAGTGCCCAGAGAGGCCTCACAGGTACACTGGTGTTAGTGGTATCCGGGGGGGTACTGGGACAGATTCCACTTTAATATGAATGGGAGCCTAGGCAACTGAGTGTACTTAATATATTATACTCAATATATGGCTCATTAACAATGTGTAGGTTTATGTCAAAGGCATTCAGGGCTGTCTAAAATGCTCTATTTTTGCATTTTATTGTATTTCTTGCCAGCAGTTCCAAGCCAGAAATATTTGTATTAACTGGAGATTTTTTTTTCCCCTTTTAAATGCAGAGCAATTCTTAACTATGTAAAAAAAAAAACAATGCAGACTAAATTGTACCTTAGATGAATATATATTTCTGTTCATTATGAGCCTTTTTAGAACAGTTTGTGTATAGGTCTGGATTCTAAGGCTCTGTTACACAGCTGATAGCAAGTAAGCAATTCTATTGTAAGGTGTTTTGTTTCCAAGCTGTTGTGTTTTTCCTTTCAGCATGTTGTTATCTCAGAAGACGACGGAGAGGCTCTGTCGTTTGATGAATGCATGCAGCTCCTGGCAGAGTCGTTCCCGCTGGTAGAAGATATTGCGGTAAATCAAGAATACCTTTAACATAAACAATACAAACAGATTTTGCTTTACAGGTAATTGGCATGGTTAGCACAATACCAGCGCCTACATTTTGTTTATAAATTGCACTTCTGTCTCGTAAGCATACCAACAGCAAAATACATTAGTTTTGTTATACAATCAATGTGGTGCCATACACTCAGTGACTTTGATTCTTTTTGCTTATTGTTTTAGGTTTCCCCAGTTGCACTTGAGCCTTCAGTTCTAGTCCCAACTGGAAGCAGCCCGGTCCTAATGGCTCCTCACCAGCCTCAGCAAGCTCAGACTTCTCTCCTCACGTCTCCACTGCCCGATCACAAATCTGCACAGGACATTGAGCAAGCCTGGCAGGAGCTGCTTTCTATCCCCGAGCTGCAGGTAACTACAATAACCAAATTCATAAGCTGCAATTCTGAGAGTAACAAACACCCAAAGAATTCACGCGAGGTAATAAGCCAGCTATTCAGAGAACAAACGCACCTTTGTTCCACAGATATTAAATGGACAGGCAGGCAGCTGATGCACTCGGGTAATTCTTGAGCGATTGAGTTACCGTAGTTCACATGTTTTGAATATATAAAAAAAAAGGATACATCAGAGCACTCAATGCCAGGCTTTGGTAGAAAGGGTATTCTTGACGGCATTTATTTTAATGTAAAGGCAGATGTTAAATTGTTTTGCACTCACAGAATCCCCAATAATTTAGGTATCAGGGATTTACAGCAATTATACCCTGCATTTTCTTTTCCAATAAGTGTACTATTTATTATTCTACCACTGTTATATTAAAAGTGCAATACTAATAACAACAACAAATACAACAAGGCTTCCATCAAGGCTAAAAACAAAAGTAAATATAAGTTTAAAAAGCATGTAATTAGTACGAACAGATTAAGAACTAGTATAGCCATTCAGATAATTTGTGCTTACATACTAAAAAAAAAAAAGTGCTTATTTATTGTGATTCAGTATGTTTCTAAATGCTGATTGACTTCTCTCTTAAGATTGGAAAATATGCATTTTATTTATATTGGTTTTCCTTTTCTACAGCAATGCCTAAACATGCCAGATCTGACAGAGTTGAGCAGCTACACAATCCCCGACAAGCCTCCAGAGATTCAGAATGTAAATTATAACTTTTACATGTCAAATTCAGCAGAAGCCATGGCAAACGCATCTGATCCAGGCTGCCCTGGAGGATTTCTCAACTCATTTGAAAGCACCTTTACTAATGTTGTTCCACCCGAGAACCTAAATCAGATGACTATAAACACCTCTGATCTGAACGCACCCTTCAGCTCCGGCAGCATTTGTGAAATGTTTTACCCTACTTTTATAAACACAAACATTAACAACATTCCACCAACAGATAATGTTAACACACCGCTACCTGACCTACTGAGTGAGCCACCTCTAAAACCAATGGATATCTCTGACTTTACAGTGGCTGAAGGTTTCGAGAGTAACCCACCTCAGAATATACCAGAATTGCCAGATTCTGACTCAGGCCTTTCAATGGATGCAAGTCCTGTTGCATCCTCACCAGAAAACTCAATGGAGTCTTCCATCTATGGAGATGCACCTTTTGGAAACAGTGACTCCGACATGGAAGACATGGACAGCAGTCCTGGAAGTGTCCAGCCTGAGTTTGCAGAGATGTTTCCATTGTCCTACCATGGGGATGGTTATCAGGCATCACCTTATACTGCACAGACAAACCAAACTTTCAATCTGGAGTCAAAAACACCAAAGAAGGAACTGCCGACAAGCCCTGGCCACATCAAACCGCCCTTCACCAAAGACAAGAGTAGAAGCCGCTTGGAGTCTCGTCTCTCGAGAGATGAGCAGCGTGCAAAGGCGCTTCGGATCCCTTTCCCCATAGACAACATTATAAACCTTCCTGTGGATGACTTCAATGAAATCATGTCCAAGCACCAGCTCAACGAAGCCCAGCTGGCTCTGATTCGGGATATACGCAGACGAGGCAAAAACAAGGTCGCGGCTCAGAACTGTCGCAAGCGGAAAATGGAGAACATTGTGGGTTTGGAGTACGACCTCGACAGTTTGAAAGACGAGAAGGAGAAGCAGCTGAAAGAGAAGGAGGAGAATGACAGAAGCCTACTTCAGCTAAAGCAGCAGCTCAATGACCTGTATCTTGAAGTCTTCAGCATGTTGCGTGATGAGGACGGGAAGCCCTATTCCCCTAGTGAATATTCGCTTCAGCAGACCACCGATGGCAGCGTATTTCTCATTCCAAAGAGCAAAAAGACAGAACCCAAGAATAAAGTGAAATCGTAATATTTCTTGCTTACATGGACATTTTTTTTGTACTGCATTACCATAATCTCTCTTCTGGTTTTGCTTAAAGTAAACAAATCCTATGCAAATTATAGTATCCTTTAGCCATTGCACTTCTAAAAGAGAAGTATATTTCTGCTGCATTAAAATATAGTTTATGCATACTGTATATAACTATACTGATTTGTAATGAATCTACCATAGACTTATTTTGTACTACTAATGCTATGTCTTTTTTCAAAAGTATTTTCCTTATGGTTTGTAAATAATTTCTATTCTATCTTATTTGCTATTGAAATATTTAATAGATTTTTTAAGTATCTAATTTTAGTATGCTAATGATCCTGTGTTGCAAATCATTGTGTGATTTAAAACCAGATATTTTATAAATGATTTAAAGATTATCAAACTGATCGATTTGTCATTTTTTTTCTTACTGCTAAATTAAACTGCTTTAATTTTGTTGTGCTTTATAAAAAAAAAATTAAAAAAAGGTAAATAAACTGTCCATTTAGTATAAATATCAGAATTGTTCTTTGTTTGTATGGATTATTCTTGTAAGCATTTATCTTAAAACTCATAAAAAGCTGAAAATTCCCCCTGCCTATTTTCACTTCTTATTTGCCATCAAAGCAATGGCAGCTTGGGAACTCCTACTGAAAATAAGCTACTATAGTTTATTAGCGATTGAATATAAAATAACTGATGTATGGGATATGTTAAGCCATTCTAATGTGCTGCTTTTTCTAACTTTCTAATAAAGGACAAAGGTCTCTAGGATAGGAATTTGCAAAGATAATAGTACTTACTATGGAAGTTGTTTCCTCATTAATGTAACTACCAAAGGGTATATTTGCAGAAATGACCTTGTCTACTGCAATATTCATGGTTTCCATGGGTATCGAATCCTGCATGAAGCCACTTGCGCAATTGACACATTTAAAAAGTGTCGCAAGTCAGAAATGGAGAAGTGGATCTAGATAGACAAGTTAATGTATGCATGCTAGTTCCAGTAAAGTTCAAACCACTCCCATAGTAAATATTTCATTTTTGGCCATCATTTTGTCCTTTTGGCAATGTACTGTGACTGAAAGAGCTCACAGGAACCCAGATCTCACACATACATGATGCTCAAAGGTTTTTGGAATGAATGCGTTCCAGAATTTTTGTAGAATTGTTTCAATTACCACCCTAGTTTTATTAGTAAGCCAGGAAATCATCAACCAACTGCAATTCCAACAAGAATGACCCAAATTGAATTATTTACAACTTTTTGTTAATGGGAGCAGATTCCAGTATTTCTTGCTGTCCATGGCTTTACCTCAGAATACATACATTACTCAGTGTTTCCCAGACATATTAAACAAACATTCAAGTTTATAAAAATCTAAGCATCTACTGTAAGATAGCTTACAGCTTGAGAAGAAGTTTAAACAAACAAACATAGTTGCCGTACTGTCACAATTGTAAAAGCACACGTCCTTAATAAAATAAACTGGCTCTCTGGCAAAATGAAGTTAAATGTCAAATTAGGAAACAAAATAATAGAAATACTGTTTGTATAGAGCCAGGATGGAGCAAAAAACTTGACTGAACTGTGGAATAACCACTTGGTTCCAGAACTTTTATTTTTTTCCTGATAAAGAACACGTTTCAGTTGGTAACAATAACCTTAAATGTGGACGCATACATGAAATATGGTTTTCAGGAATTTTTTTTTAATGTAATGTGCTAGTGTGTTTAAATAAAATGAAAATCAAACCTTATGCCTTTATTAACCTTGGCAGCACACTGCATATGAACACCGTAACAGCTGAAGAGTATTCATCTTGAAGAAGGGATCTATGAAAAAGACCTAGGAGTTTAAGCTGACTCAGAAATGTCTTCATCTAGACAATGTGGGGAAGCTATAAAAAAGGCCAACGATGCTTGGATATATTGTGAGAAGTGTTGAATTTAAATCAAGGTAATGTTAAAACTTTACAACGCATTAGTAAGACCTCACCTAGAATATTGTGTTCAGTTCTAGTCACCTCGTTACAAAAAGGATATTGCTGCTCTAGAAAGAGTGCAAAGAAGAGCAATCAGAATTATCCCGGGTTTAAAAGGCATTTCGTATGCAGACAGGTTAAAAGAATTTAATCTATTCAGTCTTGAACAAAGAAGACTACGCGGTGATCTGATTCAAAATCCTAAAAGGTATAGACAATGTCGACCCAGGGGACTTTTTTGACCTGAAAAAAGAAACAAGGACCAGAGGTCACAAATGGAGATTAGATAAACGGGCATTCAGAACAGAAAATAGGAGGCACTTTTTTACACAGAGAATTGAGAGGGTATGGAACCAACTCCCCAGTAATGTTGTTGAAGCTGACACCCTGGGGATCCTTCAAGAAGCTGCTTGATGAGATTCGGGGATCAATAAGCTACTAACAACCAAACAAGCAAGATGTGCTGAATGGCCTCCTCGTGTGTAAACTTTCTTATGTTCTTCTTCTTATGTTCTTATCTCATGCAATATAATACAGTTATTACTGCTATTTGAAGTTTGTCAAAAGGTAGTTTTTGTTGTGTATGAAAACAAAATTCTGGTCACGATTTTAATCCATTTCACTTTTAGGTGAAGGCTAGAATATATATATACTGTACATACATATTTATTTTTGCTATGGATAAAGAATTAAAATTAAAACAGGAATACAAGTTCAACAAGGAATTGTTTATTAAAACTTATGTTGGTACCTTATCAAGTGCAAAATTACAAAAGAAATTCTTGAGTGCCTGTATGAATTTCACATATCACTGTAGTATATTGCAGGATCCCACGGTGCTATTGATCTTGAAATGTATTAATAAAGTATCAAAGTCCTATATGTCCTTCATCTATAAAACAGCTACAGAACAGTATAGCTCTGTAATGACCAAGGCTTTGGGGCAGGGGGGTATTTTTTTAAAAACTTTACAAAATTGTAAATTCCAGTTATAATATCCAATCTCCCAACCTAGTTTTCAATTGCATATTTATGTACTGTATATGTTTCAGTTGCTGGTAGAAAGTGAAAGCAATCACCATTAAATCAATTCCACTGGGCATATCCAAGGATATAGATATTACCCCAAGTAACCCATAATAAAAGTATGCATAAGTATGCCTTGTACATGAATTCACCACTGACACTTTATTTTAGAAGAATGTATGACAATGTAGGTTCTAATTTACTGATCTAAAAGAGCTACCAAGCTGTCATGCAAGTGATTCTGTAGAATAGTATGTCAGTGTTCCAATGTTAAATCAGTGATGTCATAATTTCTTGATCTTCAAATTGTGCAAACTCAAAAAACTGATAAGCATTAAACAAGAAAAGCAAGGCATGTGGTTCAGCTATGGATCCAATTTCAGATTTACCCTGTTAAAAATGCACCTCAGCCTTACCCATCCAGAACCTTCGATGTTAACTTGTCATATTTGATTTTCACCGATAATGATGAAAGATGGCTTCATATCCGACCTGTAAATCAAGCAAAGTGGTTACTCTTACCTTTCCTTATGTTATTGCTCCATCTTCTTTAATTCAAGTACTCTTTGAAAAGCAAACCTTATACTCACTTCCCCTTCCTTTCAGGTCTAAAGTCTAGACCTATTGTGTATTTTTCACTGTCACCTGAAGTAGCTATGACTCATGGAGATTCCAAAAGTTGAAGAACTCTTCCTAGACTTTCTTTCATACCGTCGTCTGGTCGTTGAAGTTATACCTAGTCTTGAGAAAGATGCTCACTATCAAAGTTATCACATGATTTCTTTGAAGATGTAGCTGTTGTTGCTGCCTTGTCTTTGAGTAACATTATACTGACTTGTCCACACTGCTTGGGCTGAAGAAGTCCTGTCTTAATTCATCTGTTTGGAGACACACTTTTTCTGTTTTAAATTAATCCTGCATTTTATTTCTGCCCACATTCGAAACCAAGAACTAGCTGAAGCTACTTGTCCTCAGGTTAGAAAATAATTCATTTTCATAGCATTAAGCATTCCAGAGAATTTTATTTGTCAGATCTAGCCTTAATAAAATGTTTATAGAAAACAGTTTTGTAATAAACAGATAGCACAATCATTTTAACTGGTTGCTTTCTAAAACCAATGATACACTACACTTCACCATCTAATTTTGCTAGACATATTTAAACGATGATCAGTTAAATTGTCACTGTACCTGGTATTCAGAATAAATTACATTCTTTACAAAAAAAAAAACAAGACATGGATTTAAAATATTATGCAATAATGTTGCAAAATAAATTAGAAATAGTTTACCGATCCTAACTTCGGTGACCTGCCGCTCACAAGGTGAAGTGCTTTCTCCCACTTCCTTTTAATACAGGCACACAGATAACGCATACACAAGCAAATAGCAAGAGACATCACCACAGAATAGATAACTAACATTCTTAAGTTAAGACATCTTAGACTCGATTGAAAAACTGACTACAAAAGTTTAGTTAAAAAAGGTTCCTTGTTTTTATTCCTGATACCACTACCACAGTTTACATGGGCATATACTTGCAAAAAAACAAAACAAAATAAAATAAAATAAAATCTAGCAACAAATAAGACCTCAGGAATGTACATCTAATAGACACTATTTCATTAGTAGCTACACTTTTGCAGTCTGTAGCTAGTGGATACAGTCCTCAACAAGAATTGTTCTCCTGTTTAAGCTGCAGTAACTTTGCTGTTCCTCTAATGCACTTGGACGACTGCCTCATAGTAACCTGCAGCTTTCCTGACAACTCCTTGCTCATCTCCTCTCCTGCTAAGAACTGTAGCCTGTTGAATGGATACAGGATAAGAAAATTATTACACTAAGTTAACAATAGGTATTCTACACAACAGTGCAATATTAAATGTAACTTACCAATTCTACAAAAAATTAATATCTCCTCGTACCGTATCCACCAGAGCCACCTCCAGAGCCATAGTTGCCTAAAAAAAAAAAAAAAGTTAAAATCTGTAAATGAAACAGTTGCAGCTTAAATAATAGAAGTCAATCCAACATTCAGGTATTGTATGTACCACCGTAAGGTCCACCCGAGCTCCTTCCAAAGTTGCCCCCTTTCATGGGTCCGTAATTCGACTGCTGCCCGCTGTAGTTTCCAAAGTCATTGTAATTTCCACCACCGCCGCCATAGTTTCCTAAACAAAATTTGCAAAATACAGGCAATTCCCCTTAGCAAGGTTGGGTGTAAGATGCCAACTTATAACATTTATATTAACAGGTATACGAAGTGCAGTCAGCAAAACTATATTAAAATATACTGATCGTGACAAAATTATGAGCAAAAATATGATCTGATGAAACAGTGCCTAATTTTCAGGAATTGCGCAACTTTTATAAATCTTACCTCCTTCACTGTAATTGTCGTATCCACCAAATCCACCACCTTGGTTGCCATATCCACCACCGCCACCTCCATACCCTCCCCGACCACCTCCATAGCCAGAGCCACCTCCATAGTTTCCTTCCAGGAAGAATTGTATTATTTAATCACTGACTTACATTAAAAAAACCCAGATAAACCAAGTCCAGCATATTAAACCCTAAAGTCTGTTAATCATGTTATATTAAGTTTATATATACACACACACATTATATATATATATATATATATATATATATATATATATATTAGGGCTGTCACTTGATTAAAGTTTTTTATCGGTTAATTTATGGGCATTAGTTGATTAACTGGTGGATTAATCTCTGCATATTTTTTAATAAAGGTAATGATCTATAGCAGCTGTCCTGCATAGTAATAGTTAAAAAAATCTATATAAATCTTTAAAAAAAAAAAAAAAAACCCCAATTGGAATTTGGTCTTTTTAAAAGCTTTATTATTTTACTAAATGTAACAAATGTTCACAGAACATCAATCCATAAAACGGTTTAACAGAAAAATATAATGCACAAGAACTGAGAATGGATTTTCTGTCTTTCAAGCAAACATAAGTAACACTTATGGGCTCCTTATGAACAACCTTTTTTAAAACATTATATTCAAAGAGCAAAACAAAACCAAGAATAATAATAAACAAATAAAAAAACAGCTTACGTATCTTACAGAATCTATCAAATGCACAGATTCCAATACATAATACGTTGTTATATTAACTCTACTGTTCAGGGATCGGTGCCCCCAAAAAAAAGTGTACTGGTAAATTAGAGCCTACACAATTTATTCACACTTATGCATTCTCTGAAATATTGAAAAAAAAAAAATTTTTAAATCCTGTTATACGTATTCACAGGGATGCAAGAGCTAAATAAATGTCAGTCGCCATCTAGAGCATTCTGTTTATTGATCTTCCAATACGTACTTTGTAGTAATAGGATGACCAATTCAACTGGTTAAAGTAACGAGGGGTGACTGCAAACTACTCATGCTCTCCTTGTAAGAAAAACCTTGCTTGCAAATGAAACACCTTTCTTTTCCAATGATTTTACCTTCCGAGTCTAATTTATCCCAAAACAAGATTTGCATTTTCCCTTTAACTGTTCGTAACCCTCCGTTTTCTGTTCTCTCCAACTACAGTATCTGCACGTGATACTGTTTGTGATGGCTTGCATAATTTTCCACGTGTTACTTTGGATTTGAACCCTATAATGCCCAGACAAAAAAAAAATGTGTATCTGCAATTAACTCTTTAGTTGATTAATTGGTCTGATAGAAAAATAAACTGTACACTGTGATTGACCCCCTTTCAATACCAAGGAAACAAGAGTTTTACACATTAGGGCTGCTACGATTAAATCAAAAAACGATTTTTCAATCGATTCCCTTCCTCAGTATATACATCGATATAAATACTGGATAATAGATTAAATAATTACATGTTTGTAATGCACATAGTTAATAACATTATTTAAGTTTATCAACGAAAATACACAAACGTCCTGCCGTGCTTGTGTTAACTAGCATCTGATTTGCTTGTCCCACCCTACCAGCGAATCAATTTTGAAAATGCTTTGTAAGTACGCCCCTCTGTGCGTTCAATGTAAAAAAAAAAGCATGGCATCTTGAATCCAGAGGAGGATAACAGGCTTGTATCTCTGGCAAACAGCCTGTAAATAAATTGTGCACAAAATGTATGTGGGCGGTACAATCATCGATATTTACTCGAACAATTCGATTTTGTGTGCCCAATTAATTGATTCCTATTTGGAGGCTTAACTGACAGCCCTATTACACATTACTGAGTTTTACATTCCACATTAGAATTAATGTGATCATCAGACATGTTATTATACTGCATAATAAATAAATGAATTAACATACCATCTCCACCAAACCCGTTGTATCCACCATCACCACCATAACCACCACTACCACTTCCATAGCCTCCTACAACACAATGTTGTTACTGTTTTTATTTGTTCTATATATATACACACACACCTTACATAACAACACACTTATCACCACACTCCTTCAGATTAAAGTGGATGCATTCACCCTCATTCTTACCGCTGCCAGAAAAGTTTCCACCCCGGCCATAGTTGCCTCCACCTCCAAAATTTCCACCTCTACCCATAAAATTGCCAGATCCCCCATCTCGGCCTACAAAAACAGAGCATTTAAAAATATATAGGCATATTAAGAAACTGCCTTTAAAAAAAGCTTACTGCACCCTGCTATATGGAGAAGTCTGGATTTTTTAAATATCATCCTTTAAGATCCTCCTGATGAGTTTAACAGTAAATTTAATTCATGTTTTTTCCTATACCAAATAACCAATTCATAAACAAGTTTATGTTTCATGCACTTTAAAGACATTTAACATGAAGCATTGTAACGTGTTTTCAAAGTCAACCATAACTGCAGTTCATTGATTATTTGTGTGTCGATTGTTTAATATACAGTATTTACTCGAATTTAAGTCATACTTTTGTGGCCAAAATAAAAGTTCAAATTTGGGGGGAGCGACTTGGATTCCAGTTTTTTCGTTAGGGTACCAATTTACATTTGCGCAGGTCATTTATTCTGGTGCGCTTTAAGAACACCAACTGTACACAGTACTGCCCACTACAGACATTACTCTCGGTACAGTATGGTGTCCGTATTTGGGGGAGCAACTTGAATTCAGAGGTGACTTAAATTCGAGTAAACACGGTATATATTTTTTTTTAGCATCACTAAATACATTTATTTTGCCAAATGCATGGTTACATCTCCTTTTACGTTCCACAGCATTTTCATTACAAATTAAACAGAACCACCACAGATGTATTCAGATTCATGAGCATGTTTGGACTTAAAAACATGGTAAATGTTTCTAAATTTCAACTTACTTCTCCGATTACCAGTAGACTGCATCTCTTGTTTTGAGAGTGCTTTCCTGACTTCGCAGTTGTGTGAATTTATTGTGTGGTATTTCTGAGCTGAAAAACAAAAGTAATTTGGTGAAACAAGCTGTCATTAACCACAAGTTGTGCTCTTAAAGAGTTTTACCGCATTATGCAATTCTAGTTTATGACCACCTCACACTGCTAGGAACTGTACATTCAATACAAAAGTGGTGCCAGTGATGCAATATTCCAATTGTAGGTATTTTAAACATGCATATACACTGTTCAATATACACACCAACAATTTTATCAACGGTGTCATGATCATCAAAGGTGACAAATCCAAATCCTCTTTTTTTCCCCGTCTGACGTTCTTCCATAACTTCAACACTTTCAATCTTTCCATATTTTTCAAAGTAGTCCCTCAAGTGACATTCTTCTGTGTCTTCCTTGATCCCACCAACAAATATTTTTTTCACTGTTAAATGGGCACCAGGCCTTGCAGAATCCTGTGAAAAGGAAGGGCACAGAGGAAGTAGCCTAGCATTGACTACTATTCCTTTGTGTTATGTACTGTACTATGGATCAGTAATAACACTAGTTAAAGGCATGGGGGTTTTACCTCTCTAGACACTGCTCTTTTTGGTTCTACAACACGCCCGTCAACCTTGTGTGGGCGGGCCTCCATGGCAGCATCCACCTCTGTTGCACACGAGTAAGTTACAAACCCGAACCCTCTGGATCGTTTATTTAATGGATCTCGCATTACCTACAATACAGGATTACAAAAAAGGAATTAGAAGACTGAAAATTAAATCAAACATGTTGTCTGATTTTTACCTTGCTCCAATAAAGAACATTCATATTTTATTTTAACCCCCACCAATGTCAAAGGTTTAGCAGTGCTTTACGCAACGTTGTTTTGCTGGTTAAAGGTTTTTAAATGCACTGCTGTACATTTTTTCCCCCCACACAGACTATTGTGTACTTTGCACACCTGTGGATGATCATACAGTAATTTTACAGACAGCTTACCACACAATCTGTAAGCTTTCCCCATTGTTCAAAGTGCTCTCTCAGGCTCTCATCAGTGGTTTCAAAACTCAAACCACCAATGAACAGTTTTCTCAGCTGTTCAGGTTCCTTGATATCATGGTCCTGTCCAAACAATGAAAGAAAAAATCAAGTCAGTGTATAATCTTAATAAACAGTACTGCAGTAGACCGTTTAACATGAGCACGTCACTACTCGTATAACACAGTAACAACAGTAATAATAATGATAAAATATGATGACGTCGTTTAAAGGATTCACTTTTCCAGCTCGTGGGTTGAGTCTCAGGACAGTAGACAAGTTCTGCACATTGCTATCTTCTGTTCCAATCAACGCTTGTTGTGTACAGTTCAAACAGCGTGAATTTCTTGCATGTTGTTTTTAAAACAATTGTTGATACAATATTGATGTAATGGCGTGTGACTACGATTTCAAAATAATTCATCTTACATATTAAATTAATAAACTGGAGTTGCTCTGGTGCCCAGTAAACGACACAGGCAGTCTAGCGCTATCACTACGCGTTTTTTTTCTTCTTCTGGTACGGTTGTCATAAGGCTGTACGGATCTCTATTCCACCAACGATTCTCCACACAGTTCAAAATAACAAGCTCTGTACATTAAATACATGCCAAGTCAAAATTAGTCATAATGATCCACAAGCACAGCCTAGAAGTTTCTGCCAAGAGGAAACCCTACGCCATTTTATCTCTTCCCATCCGCCATTCCTCCATATTGTATATTATACCTAGACACAAACAAGCAATGCAACAACTCATTATTGACTTTAAAGCTTGAAAACACCCATTTAAATCTGAAAGTATTAACGCACATTATATATATATATATATATATATATATATATATATATATATATATATATATAGTTAGTATGTAACTTACAGACATTTACTTTAGCAAATCATGTTTTAAAATCAAAGTCTTGATATAAGCTAAGCATTTTCAGAACGCAGCCTTTATGTTTTTGTTTTCTAGTACACAAAACTAGGGTTAAAAAACAATACCGAATAAAACAGTAGTTACTGCAGAATACCGTAATTACTATCATTAAAGTCCATCTACGAATGCAACACCTCGAATGATCCTAACTAAACATGGCAGAACCCAAGAACAGCTCGCATCAAAAGAAATATGTACATTCTAAAATAAATACAAATACAGAAAAAAACTTTGCATTTAACTTTTCTTATATTCGTTGCATTTAATCCTTATAGTAAACATTAATATTTGTATGCAATATTATCACCTCCATTTTGCCTTGAATCTCGTTTCTCCTCGCTTCAGAACGGAAAAAGGAAGTGGGACGTCACACGTGACATTAGAAAAACAAACCCAAACAAGGAAGACGCCACAGCTCCGAAGTACCCATACCTTATTTGTTAACGTGCGTGTAAATATTACTCGAAACAAATATTTCCAAACATTCCGATTTTTTTGCACATTAGCTTATTATACTGTGTTTCACCCCCCCATGAACTACATTACAGTAAGTTTTAAACACATGACTCCACTAAAGTATATTGCCACTTTTTTTTTTTTTTTTTTTTTTTACATATGTAGGCCTATTCTTTTCGTACACTACACTTGCTTTGAGCCCTGTGTCTTAATTGGCATTGAAACAAAACAAACACAGAGATTACACTGTATACACTAACATACTTTTCAACATTTGGAAACTGTTCAGCGGGACGCTCGTCTCGTGTCGCTTGTCTAAATACGTGACTTCCAGTCACTTATTTAGTGTTATACGAAACATAGCATATACAATGCATATTATTATTATTATTATTATTATTATTAATAATAATAATAATAATAATAATAATAATAATAATAATAATAATAATAATAGTATACTAATAATATAAACATAACTTAAATGAACTGTTGTGCTGTGATAGTACGGTAGGACCAGGATTTGACATAGGTGTGGCGAGGTTAATAAGAAGGAAAAAAAAACAAAAACAAAAAAAAAAAAACTTTGTGCTAACCTGCGAGGACAACAATGCTTACTCGTTAAAATAAAATGGAAGAGGAGGCGATAAAATAATTGGGAATATTATGAAAACTTTTTAAGAGAGCCTTGGGTTCATTTGTGTTCAAATTGATCTGTAGTGTATTCTCAAACAAGCAAAATATTAAAAAATAACAGAAGATGATTATTTATATTTGTTTCTTTTTTTTTTTTTTGAAAGACGGAATCGGAAAAACTGGTGATAATTTGGTAATTTGGTACAGTCAGCATCCAAAGCACAATTTGTTGACGTGAAATAGAACTGTGAGAAAGATTGCCATCTACTGGTCCGGTGGATTACAATGTATTATGCCAAATCCTTTATTTCTCTCGTTTTTAGGTTTCCTTTTTAAGTAGCATTATTTTGCCGAATTTATGTTTTGACATCACGCACATTAGAACACTGTTTGAGAATTGAATGCATTTCTTTCTTTGGCAAAGGACATAGTATTTTGACTACTGTTCTGCAAAACACATTTATTCCTGTGTGCCTGAAAGATCGTGCTGTATTTCTTTTTGCCGGTAGTGTTAGACTGTAGAATGTCGGGTGCCATTTCGGATAGAATTATAAGTGGATGCAGTTTAAAACGGAAACAAGTTTATGTAATAAAAAGGTTAGCGAGCTTTAGACAAAACCAAAACCACACAGCAAATGCCCTTTTACAGCAATGGTATTGATAGTCAATATGAAAATGAGCCTCTAGGAAGCAGATGTGTATATGGACTAGGCAATGCGGTATCTAACACCAGAGGTAGAGCCTTTGAGAATAATAGCAAACCCACAAGTATTTCTGAATTTATGACTATTTTATGAGGTGGAATGATGTCTGTTATTGCCATTACAGTGTGCCAATCAAATAATTAAAAAGGTTTCCTTCCAAGCATGGTAAATGCAGAAGACAAGATGTTCTGAATGTACAAATGTACTTTTTAATATGTGTATTTTATATAAATAAAGCAGGCACTGGCCTCACAACGAATATGTAAAATGAAAAAAAAAACAAAAAAAAAACACTTGACGGCCCTACGTTTACTGTATTTATATCACAGTAGTTCATTTTATTGTGGATCCAACATCAAATTGTTCTACAGATTGCACAGTTTTGATAATATATATATATATATATATATATATATATATATATATATATATATATATTATAATCAAGATGACCAGTGATATCTCATGTACCAAGCTTGCTGTTCCAGTACATAAAATTTGAAATGAAAGTGATAATGAGATTGAGAGGATGTAATATTATTTCTGCATCAATGCACTCTTTTAATTAAGATACAGCACAAGTTGCAGGCATCAGTAGAGTCTGTTCATGTGCAAAAGATTGAAACTGATTTTGGATAACTTAAAAGTGACTACAAATACAGTATATATATATATATATATATATATATATATATATATATATATATATATATATATATACACACACACACACACACACACACACACACACACACACACACACACACACACACACACAGCTGTGCAAAGTCTTAGACATGTTGCATTTTTCTACTCTGATGCATTATGAGAATCAACAATTTACTCAAAGCTTCCACTAGTGTTCTCTCTCTCTCTCTCTCTCTCTCTCTCTCTCTCTCTCTCTCTCTCTCTCTCTCTCTCTCTCTGTGTGTGTGTGTGTGTGTGTGTGTGTGTGTGTGTGTATTAGTGTCATAGATTCCCATATTTTTTTAATGTATTCCTTATGTTTAAAAATGTGTCACAGCTGGTTGATTAAATGTTGAAAAGAGTGTTATGGAAGTAGTGTATATTCATGCCTTGCATTGTATATACACCACAAACAGTATAAACAATGCACCTCTAGAACTTTCACAGTGTATTTGATAACATTTGGCTTTCCTGCCTATACTGGTAAGTACTGGTAATAACTTCCTGTGTTCTTTAGACACGTAACAGATAACCTAATGACTTACACATACATCATCACATTTACTTCCACACATCGTTTTGTTTTTAACCTGTATTTCCTGCCACTTTTGTCAAATCCTTTCCTGTTAAACTGAATAAATGCAAACATACCAAGATCTGAGAACTGCTTAATTTACAGTTCCTGTTTCCTTATTAAAAGATTTAAGGAGTATCAGCTATTATTTTCATGTCTGTTGTATGACAGGTTCATTATATCCTGTGTTTAGAATGAGTGTAATTTGTAGTTTATGTCAGAATTCTGGTACTTATTGTCTTGGAATACTTGGTTAAAAGTTATTTATTACCTTCCACTAAAGGCTTGGTCTTACCAACTTTGAATGGGTAGGTGGGTTGTGTTTTAAACATGATTAATTTATATTCTAATAATACACAGGAACACAATCAGGTACAAAGCTATCTGCGCTGTAGCACGACAATACAAACTGTGTACATTTTTCACCTAAAGTTTGTGTGTAAGCCAATGCATTTGTGTGCTTTATTTTGGTAAATGATAATGTATCTAATAAACACACCACAGAGCCTACATTCCATATTAAAATAAAACAAACAGGTTACTGAGAAATATAATGTTGGTCTATAAATTGTGTCTCATCCTACACAATTTTCTCTAAATCATGTAGTTGGCAGGCCAGTTTATGAGGTAATCAGTCCCAAACAGCCACAAGTGACATCTTCCTTCCTTTAAAAACCTGGTTGCTCAGCAGTACTTAAGCCAATAATGAATGGAGTTGCACATCTGTCTCAAACCTCTAATTATGTTTTACCATCTATATGTGACAGCATACCCTGTCAGTTTGATTTTTGTGTAAGCCTCATTAATGCACATATTAAGTTCTGGACACTACCCCAAATTTAAAGGGTATACTTTAGAAGATAAAATGCTTACTTTAAATACTTTTAGTTCACTTTTTACATTTTGCCCCAAAATGTTTTAAAAGCTAAGCACATTCAACGTATTAATGTAGCCTACTGTGATTATTAACGAAAAAAAACAAAAAAAATGACTGTGATTGAATGCTCTCATATGCATTTATGAATAAAATGATGGCCAATGTTGGTTTAAACTTTATGCAGTGTATTTTATCTCCAGCAGGTGGGGGTGTGTACCTATTTTATTCAAGATTCAAGTCGTTTTTTACATACAGTACCGAATGTAGGCATTGTATAAAATAGTCTTCTGTAAGCACTAATTAATTAAGCATTTTCTTAACACTTCATGTGAATTGCTGGTAATACGGTATTTGTTTTTGAATCTTTGAAAAAAAAGTGCAGTGGTTTAGAATAAAATGTTATTTAGTTATTTGATCACCAAGGTTCATATTTATTTTTGATCATTTAGGATACACAATTCTTTGTGAACGAAGCAAGGCCAATCTTATTCAGCTGATGTTTTTACGTATATGTAAATCTACTTGGTGAGATATTGCAAGCATAATTTTTACTTAGCATCCAATCAAAATACAATTATGAGTAGTGATATTAATACCCCACTTTATTATTATTATTATTATTATTATTATTATTATTATTATTATTATTATGTCATTATTTTTCATTTAAGAGCTAGGAGTTCCTTTTTAAACATTGAACATATTTTCTATAAAAAAAAAAAGCTTAACATAACCCAAGGCTTCAAATAAATGTAATTATATATATATATATATATATATATATATATATATATATATATATATATATATATATACATATATATATATATATTTTTTTTTTTTATATATTTTTTTTTAATTATTAGTTAAAAAAATATATAATATTGGCATCTTAAAGGTAAAAAGAAAAGTGGGTCATTATTCTTAAATAGGGTTCTAGAATCATTTAGTTTATATTGAACTCATATGGAACTTTCTGTTGTTCAGTGTATGTATAGTTATTTACAAAACATATAGGTTCTATAGAAATGTATAGAAACAAAGTTCCAAATGATGATCATACAATATCCAATTGCTTAGAGTTCAATGCCCTTTTAAATCTAGCATCAGATTTGAAAGCAAGTAGGCATTAACTTTAGTAGGCACCTGTAGTGCATGAAAACTTCAGTTTCAATCCAATAATGTATTGACTTGCATTTCACTGACAATTGCCTGCATATTATGTACATACTAGATACAAGAAGCAATGCTTGTTCTTTTTTTAATGTATTTTTTTATTACTTATTTAGTAATTGGTTGTTAAATTTACAGTATGTGAATCATTATAAATAAAACATATTTGTTTGTTAGCCTGCAAGTACAAACAAATACAACCATTTATTCTTTAGGATACAATTGTTTTCGTTTAATTTTATTCCACTAGGTGGTGCTGTTACCCATGGAAAATTATGCGTTTAATACAACTGATTAACAATGCAACCATTTTGAGTCATTTGATTATGGTAAAATCAGAACCTTGCACAGCGGGGATTGGTCAACGCTGAATTCTAAATGCTAAAATAATAATGATACAAAAAGGTATATTTTATGTAATGTCAAATTATGGATCAAATCCAAATGACAACTTAAGCAAAATCGTAGTTTGTTAAAACTGCAGTAATTGGAAACACGTAATGCAATGTACTCCCAATAGGTAAAACAGGGTTCATTAATGTATGTGCGTGACAACCTTCATGAATGGAAAGTTGAATATTCACAGCAATTGTTGATGTATTTTTTGTATACAGCTACGAAATTATTATTAATAATAATAATAATAATAATAATAATAATAATATGTTATCCTCCAGCAATGTGCTACATTATTTAATCACCAAGAAAAAAAAAAAAAAAAACTAGCATTGCTGTAAAGATGGAAATTGGCTTTGTCCTGGGAAAACATTTCACTGCGGTTCTACAAAGAGGGAAGCCTGCAATAAACCACGTGCAAAACTGGGGATGCTGAACGGACCTACGTAAGTGGAAACTGTGAGGAAATGGAGAATGAGAACAGGGAAACCAGAAAGCCAATTTAGCTTCTCTCCGCAACCCTTTGCATGCAAGTAAAAAACAGAGACAGTACATCAGTGTTAGCCAGAACCTGGCTCTCAGGAATTAGGCAGAGAACAATTCCCAGCATCTGTTTCCTCTACTATCACATAGAGGATATTGGCAGTAAATCCCACCAAATAAAAATAGAAGCAGAGCTTTCTCAAAACAAATAGAGGGATGGGGGACTTAAACAAAAAAAAAAGCACGTGGAATATTTCCCAATTTAAATCAATTACAGATAGAAACATATTTAGTTAATTTGGATTTATTTTTAAATTGATGGGCAGTTGATAATGCCATATTTGCCGTAGTGCCCTATTTAATCAAGTTCTTCCAGAAAGTTCTTCATTTTATCAGCACAAAGGGAGTTGTTGTTTGACAGTAATAACGTCCCAGCATTTAATATGCAATTACTGCATTCCTGATAAAAAACCAAAAAAAAAAAAAAACAACGATGCAGTACTTAGGTGAATATATTTAGCCTAATATTCATCACATTTGCTCCATCATAATTTGACATATTTGTTGAGGCACTAAAATAGAAAAATAAATAAATGAAGGGAACCAGAATTGTGTGGTACAATTTTTTTTATATATATGTGTGTGTGTGTGTGTGTGTGTGCGCGCGTGCGTGCGTGTGTGTGTGTGTGTGTGCGCGCGTGCGTGCGTGTGTGTGTGTGTATGTGAAGTAAACTTGTGGAATGCAGTAGACACCAGGCAGACAGGCTTTAAGAGGTACACAATCTTCAGTACCATACTTGTTCTTTGTAAAGGCAATTTTATACCATCAAATGGCAGGCAGCAACATTTAAAGCACTGAACATGACCCTTTAACACCCTTTTTTAACCTCTGAACAAAAAAATATATATATAAGGTCAAAAGGTGTTTACATTAGTAGACATTAGACTGGATTGGAGTATTGATTTCTGAATGAAAAAACAGAGAGCTAACTGTTATACAACCTTATATACAGCATCACTGTGGTACGCTGCAAAAGATATCCAAATCTTTTCTTACCCTGCAGATTAACGGTAACAGAAATGTTTAAAAAGCACATATTTCATAATTCGATTTTATAATTGAACAATTCTCTATTAATCAATTTGTATTTATTTAAAAACACACCTCTTTAGAAGAATCACAGTTTATACAAATATTTAGTTTCTTGTGTTAATAATATCTTTCTTTTTGGATAAGGGAACGGATAAGGGAAAGATGATTGTATAAAACTACTGGGGATGCAGCGTTCTACCTGCTCAACTATCTGAGCTTCTGCCTGTTGTCTGTTGCCCAACATTGGAAAAGGGAAAATATCAGACTTGCTTCCTTCATACCTGTTAACAGGCAACTCCAAAAGTGCTGTTTTCACATTTTTCTTCCCTCGCTTTTGGCTTCCACAGCCAGCCTACAGACAAAGGGATAGAGAGATAATAAAATCCTGGTGGAGAGGAGCACAGATGTTTCCTGGTTGCAGGGCTGGGAATCTCCTGGGACTGTGCTCTGGGCTCCTCTGAAGTGGGGCTGCACCTGCCTGCAGCTTCTGCCATGATGGATCGACTGAGGAGGAACTGACTCAGCACAGTTACCCAGAGAACCTCTCCACCTGGAATTAGTGAGTAGAGACTCAGATTGAAACCCAATGTCATCACACCAAAAATACGTTTCATATGCTTCCAGACGCTGTTTATTTTTCGTGAGATTTAAAATAAACAAACAGACACTTCCAAGCCAGTGCTTCTACCTGTAATTGCTCTCAACACAGTGTGTGAAAAATGAGATCACTTACTGATACGTCCTGTGGTTAGTGTAATATGTTTTGGCACCCCTTATGACTCTTGTACTGTAATAAACAGGCTAGTTATTAGCCCTGTGGAGTGTAAAGTAGAGATCAGGTTTAATTACGACTCTGACTTTCTCTGTTAGGTACTCTTGTGGTTACAAGCTTACTTTTGGATAATGTTTTTTTTCAGCAAATGCTTTTTCAGCTTCTTTTTTTCTTTAATTATTTAACAATACTGACAATTCTCTCTCATATATATATATATATATATATATATATATATATATATATATATATATATATATATATATATATACTGTATATATATATATATATATTATAACAACATTATTGCAATTGTTATTGTAGTACACCTATAACATGGTAAATGGTAAGTTATTCTATTCAGTTGCAAAAGTAACTATTTTGGATGCTTACAGCAGCACATAATACATAGATACTATACAGCAGGCTTGTTTATGTAGTGGTTTATTTTATGTCTCCACTCATCATAATCAACCAGCAGAGGGAAAGTTTGCAAACCAAACCGGTGTAATTCAGTTGGCAGGAATCCCAAGAGATCACTGGAGCTCATACACGCGTTTCATACTTGTAAACCACAATTACTTTTTAAACCAGTTCATTTATGGGGTACTAGGGACCCTATAACCCACATTAAATCTGGCCTGTTATTACCTTTTAAGTATTTGTAAACCATTTGTGCAAAGGTTGTTTCTCCAGTCTAGAACTTGCTCTATAATGGCTTATTAACATATTTTCCATAAAGAATAAAGCATAACTGTTAATAATGTATGAATAAATCCTAGCAACATCATTTAAAAAACATTTTTCTCACAGAAAACTTTCTAGTGTTTATACTTTTATATTGTGTTTCCTCCTTGTTTCTTCCACATGGCCTGGGGCGCTGGAACTAGGGGTGCTGGGGGTGCAGTATCACCCCTGGCTTTGCATGGCTTCCATCATATATAGGGGTTACAGTTTTGTTCAATGGCTTTCAGCACCCCCCACTATAAACATTGCTCCAGCACCTCTGCACACGGCTTTGCTTTCTGTGTCACTTTGTTCTTTATTAATTGGTAACTAGCTCTGTAGCTTACAAACATGTCCACAAATGTTATTCATGTTTTGTTAATGGTCTGTTAACAGAGGGTAGAGAGGATACTCTATGAATGCTCATAGAATACTGTAGTTACTCTTCCATGAGGATATCTGAATTACCCACAAGCCCCTGAGTATTATGCCGATGCTATTATAGTACATACATAACACAAAACATACATAAACGTGTTACATAAAAAGGCAATACATTTCATTTTAGCATTTTTTTTTGTGTGTGTGTTAATCTGGTTCCTAAATGTAGTTTATCTACAGTATCGCCATTCTCTACATCTGCATTTGACTTTAAACAGAGTGGATATACCTTCTACACATTAAAACCACACTATTACAAGTTTTAAATAAGTGCATCACCATATTCACCATTATTCATCCCAGCAAAAGTAATTCCTATTAAGAATAAAAGAATCATTGCATATGAATGGCATGGTATCTTCTTTATACTGAAATCTTTATACTTGACTAGACATGTTTGAAAAGGCGTGCTTAAGTTTCTGTTAATACCTTTTTTAAAATAATGTTATTTAATTTATGTCTAGGGTAGCCATAAAAAGAGGAAATACAGATGATTTTTAGATACACTGCTGTCTTTTTGATTAATAATGAAATATACTTATTAGACATTTTTTTTCAATGAAAATGAAGGATATAAAGCTAAATTAACATTAATACCCCCCCTGGGTGCAATAAAACCATACATTCACCTGTTATAATTTTGTGAAGCTTTTGATAGTTTAGGCAGGCAACTTAAATGTCCTTCAGCAGGAAAATTAAAAAAAATGTACAATTTAAAAGATCCTTCCCTGAGGAAGCCACCTGTTTATGAAATTATGGGGGAGCAGTACTGGAGCCAAAGATGGAATAAAGCCAGCCAGACTCTATTTGTTATGTAAACTCTACTCTAATTTTAAACTGAGATTTTTAATTACAGTACAGTGTACATTGTATTGCTTTAAATGTGCATTTGTGATTGTTATCATCTTCAAGTTCTTTATAAAGGCTCCACTGCTACACTGTGACATCAAGATCAATGTGTATATATTTATTGTATGAACAAATGAGGTAATGTGAAATAGAACTTGCCTGTAGTCCTGTAGGTCTTCCAAAATATATTAGAAAGCTAATGCTTGACTTGTAACAGTTGTATTTATTGTATTATATACTAGAAGAATTACAGTATGTTTAAATACATAATTACTATTCATTATATATATATATATATATATATATATATATATATATATATATATATATATATATATATATATATATATATATTCTATGGACAGTAATAGTTACTAAACAACTGTTGATTATTTCCAGATGTTTTTTAATATGGCAAATACACCCTATACAATATTGGATAAGATCAATATCTTACTTTAATAATATTACAATAATCAGCTGTGATTCCATATTTTGTTCTTGTATTTTTTATTCCGGATATGATAAAATAAACCTCTTTGTGTCTAAATAGATAAATAGATGCAGTTCTATGCATGATCATGAGAGGGAGCTAGGCACACAGATGTGAGGTCAAGGATTATATATATTTTTTTATTCAGTATGTATGCTGTATCCCACAATAACCCAGAAATGTATATACTTGTTGCGTTTATATACTATGTACAATAATACAATTATGCTAGGTCGGTGCATTCATAAACCAAACTCTTTGTGTTTTCAAAGAAGCTTCACTAACTGTGGCCCTGGTAACAAGATCTACTGTACATAAAGCAAAGGCTTCTCTAATATACCAGCCTACAACCAATTGACTATATTCATATCTGTCACATTTAAGAGGTTTATTTGCAGAATATCTTTGGAAAGGATCAGTAGTTTTGCAGCATGCAACAGATGTTATTTCCCTAAACCAAAAATAAATAAATAAATGAAATGAGTAAGTAAATGATATCCCAGATGTGCAAAATGCCAATTGTCACTTAGCCATGGAAATGGGATGCGGTTTCTGCAGAACTGTGCAAAGCATGTTTTATAATCAAAACCACTAGAGTGGATGAACATTTTAATTACTGTACTAAACTAAACAAGAATTGTAAAGATTTTTAACAATTTCTTTTAGGGCATTTAAATCCATTAAAAGCACAGGCTGTAATTAATAAAAACAAATGTTGTTAATGAATCTTTAAAAGTAAATACTAAATGAAAACTGTTATAACTTCCATTTAACAGCATTATAACACATTCTAATAAACCCCACACAAGGACACAGTAATAATGGATGTGAAATTGTAGGTTAGAATGAAACAAACCCTCACTGTTGATTTAAACAATGAGACCCTCTGGGCATTCCTGCTGCAACACACAAACGTTTTCATTTATGAATCAAATAGTTTAGTAGATTATAGATGAACAAACAATGAAGGTACCATTACAATCTAAGTACATGCTTGTTCATAATCACTTTGTAGCCACTGTTTACTTTCACATTATGGATGCAGACAGATTCTGAGACACGGGGAAGAGTGAATCCGATTCCCCATGGTGTGTGCATTGTTTGTTTAATGGATACATTAAGTAATTAATCGTTCTTTAGTTTTGTGTATTGGATTTTTGAGAGCCAGGAGAAAACTGATATGTATTAATGAATTCTAAATCTTAATTAAGTTTGAGTTTTTAACTTTTTTTGTGGATAGTGATGTGAAAGCAGGGAAATAAAAGATCCATGACCTTATTCAATACCTGTCAGCAGATTAATTTACCAGTACCTTTATATTTGTTTAATATGATAAAACCCCATATGCGGTACATAACTGGTATATCTTCATTGTACTTTTTTGTTGGATTTGTTTTTTTATGTCCAGAAATATCCTCCTTATCCTACCAACCTTGTCTGCATTAAGGTTACCTGTGGTACTTTTGTGAACAGATGCTCAAAATTTGTGAAAATGAATGGTTAGCTGCAAGGGCACAATATTTAATCATCTACAAAAAAAAAAAAAAAGTATTTTATTGTGAGGGGTTGGGGGTTGGTTTAAAATGCAGTCATAAATCTTGCTGTGAAATAATTGTTTACTGTTAAAATTAATGTAACTTGTATTCCGCAGCAGCTAATAAATTAGAGACTTTCTCATTAGCATCTGAATTGATTTCCTCTAATTCCAGTGCAGAGCACACAGACATGTGATTAGATTAGTTTAAGACAGCAGCTTTACTTTATATATATTTTTAAATGTTCACACATGATTAATACAATATGCTACCAATTTAAGAGAATTGGCAAGAATTGCTGAAGCAGATTACAGGTTCTCTTTTTTAACTGCATAAACTACATGCAGAATGAACAAATAGCATTACACATGTTTCTAGGTACTGTAAAACTGGTTTATTTACATGCATGCACATTAAATGTAGGAGACTTTTTCTTACTGAGAATGGTATTATGTTATACAATGTAACGTCCAGTCCAATGTATTTATTATTTCTGATAAAATCAAAGGGTGGTATTATTGTATTTACCTCAAGTGAACATAGAAATATGAGTGATTGCAGATGTTCCCTTACTTTGACATTATTAAAGGGTGTGCTTGATTACCTCTCCTGTCAGGCAGTGGAAATGAAGGGCCCTTGGAAGATGTCAGAACATTCCAAAATGGTGGATGTTGTTTTTTATATTACCAAATTCTTTTTTTTTTGAGCCTGGCATATCTGATGTGATGTCACAAATAATATAGAAACAAGAATCACATTGTTACACTGACCATGGCTTTAGCAGATAAAGCTGCATAAGGATGTAAAAAATACAGAGATGGCATGAAGTCTTATGACTTTGGGTATGTTTTGTAGCCTACAGAGTGCTGAACAGAACAAGCCATGGGGAATGCAATTGCCTGTAGGTGACACGATTGAAGCCCATATGAGCATATCTCATGGTTAATGTATAGTGTGCTGTTTATACAGTAGTTTACACACCCTGCTTTTGGTTTGATTTAGTACATTCTTGTTCCATTGCAGACCATCACGGTAGATTTACTCATTAGATGAACAAAGTAATTCTTCTTGTCGAAACCCATAAAATGTTGAAGGATTCAAACATTAAATTAAATAATAATACATACAATTACAGAAGTTCCAGAAGGTGTATATGGTACATTGGGCAGTTTGTTTATTTCAAACGAACACTTTAAGTAAAATTTATCATTTCAATTTAGACTACAAGCAGAATTCTGAAAAAAAAGATCTACAAAGAAAATTCTGCCTACTTATCTGTTTAACGTACACAAGCAGTTTCAGTAATAAAACTATCCTTACACCTTGCCCCATCTGCGTAGATTGCCGAGTGATGTCATTCCTGACCCTCCACTAAGAAGCCTCTAAATGATACAGTATGTTCCTCTCATTCCCTTCCTGACTAGGACATTAGGAAGGAGCCCAGGACCAAAGCTCATAGTGTGATGACAGATTTAGAAGTTGCCATGAAGGGCAGTCGACAGAAGCAGGCTATGGCAGATGCTTATGACACACACCGCTCTTTTCTATCGTGGAGTGATGACATCCTTAGTTTAATTAAGTTCAGTTTATTTCCTCATATTGGTGTTGGGGGTTTGCATTGCCTAATGAGTGGAAGCTGTAAATCTGATGTTCTAGTGCTATATCACTACTGAAACAATAGGGGAAGCATTTGAAATAGCTTGAAGGGTGACAGACTCATTTTGAATGAAATGGTACCTTTATCACTCTAGGCTCTCTTTAGTAGGGACGTGCCCAGCATGGAAATGTACAAGATATGTGAGACAATCAAGACGAAACCCAGACACCCTGCTGGTTTCTTTTTTATTTCCCACCAGACCAGGGCTCCTACAGCCTTGAGTAAACAGTTGTTTTTTTAGTGTCAGTCTCCCCTTTCTACTCTCCGCCATGAAAGCTGATTTGTTAAGTGATGATGTCAGATGGGGATTACTTTTTAAAAGTGTTTGGTTTGCCTGTGGGAGTGGAATAAGGAATCATTTTCTCTGGAATCCTTCAGACTTTAGTCACTTAATTCAAATCCAAGTCAGTTTCAGTGCTGAAAGGTGAAAGTCAAATTTTAAAGTGAAAGTCTTTCCAGAACAGCATTAAGGTCACAGAAGTAGGAATGCATTTAATAGTGGCCTATACAATTTTGTTGAATATGAAAAATGTTATATTAGAGTGTCCAGCCTATTATTCAAACACTTTCAGCTCTCAATACAACTTATAGGCATTAACTGTTACTCTGCAGAATACACATGGAATCTTAGATACTATTCATATACTGTAAAACAAGAACATTTTACAAGCATTTATTAAAAATCTGCAAAATGAATGTGCCGTGAAATATATTATTCATAAAATATATATACCATACATTAAAGAAAAAAATGGGTACGCAATGGGTATGCAACAGCAGTTCTACGGTACATTATTTCTGGTCACATGCACGCTCTCAGTTGCCATGGTGCTGGTCCCAAAGATTACAGAATCGTTAATTGTTTTTTAATACAGTACTGTACTACTTGGTTGTGTTAAATTACTGGTAAATCATGCTTCTCCACTGGGTAAAGTTTAAAAACAACCCAGGAACTCCTGATCCAAATGCAGAAGAAAAGGCTTCTGAAGGAAGACCAGTAGCATCTGCCAATATATTTCAATGTATTTGCTAATTAAAAGAGGACATTATAATGTGTATGACCCTTCAACATGAGCCAAAATAGCCAGGTACTGGCCAAGCAGGCCAAAAGCCAAACATTTGTTGCTGCAAAAATGTACCTTGAGGCACAGCTCTGTAACTATAACCTTATACAAGTTTACCAGTTACTAATGTATATTTTATCAGTCATTTTAAGTTAACCACACTTTTCTCATGCTTTAACTACAGTTACAGCCATGACCAGTTATTCACCTGTCCCAGATTACTGATTGACCATCAACTCAAAATTACGGAATGTGCAATCACGGTTTTTCTGACCAGCTGCACTTTATTATACTTTCCACTAGATGGCAGACAAAATGAAAAAAAAACACATTTTTTAAAACTGCAGGGGGCGTGGTGGATTTCCATTCAATTCTTTTGATGATGCAATATGTAGACAGGAAGTGAGGATTGTTTTTGTTGTTGTTTTTTTTTTAAAAACACATTCAACTGTATGCATTTTGCCTGGTCACTTTGCAATGTAAATGATCATACAGATTTGGATATTGCCCCTTGTATCCAATAGTGTTTGTAAATCCCAGTGATTCTCTGACCGTTGCCTGTGTTTTGCCTTGCTTTCACTTTATTATGCTTTTAAATGTTTTACTTGTATAAGGCTATTCTCAGTACAAGTCTGAGTTATGCTCTGAATTTGAACTTATTTGGTGGTTAAACTTCTAACTGATCATGTTTCCACGGTAACCGCTGTAAATGCAATCCCCTGCAGATTGGTTTCCTTCTATCTCAATTGTTACTTCTACATTACATAACCTGGTACAGTACTTTGTTAAAGCATTGCAAAGGCAATTATTAGGTGGCAGCTGCATTATATATTGCTACAATTAAGCAACACTATCCTGCTAATCTTACACCGTGTTGTTAAGTAACCTTAAAACCCATAATACAGTAATAGTTGTAATTCTATATGATCCTGTTCCACACTTATTAACAAAGTAGCCTTACGTATTCAAACATACACATCTCACTACGAAAGGAGTGCAGGCTTACAATGTGCTTAAAATGGGTGACAAAATACCTTTTATAAGGGATTCCAATAATTCTTATTTGAATTTGTCTGTGTAAAATCTATTATTATGCATTAAATATATACAATTACTTGTTGTGTATAATGTTAAAATAATCAATTATTTTAGCCTATACTGTATGTATTTTAAATATTGTGACCCAAGGGGATATATATTATATAAACCTCAATATTAAATAGTTCCAGAAGTCCTGTTTTCCGATCACAGTTATCACAGCTCACTGTAATCTACAGAATGGTCTTACAGCAAATGGAAGAAAGCATTTTGTCTTAACCTACTGCTCCTTTCACCGTTTTTAATGCTTAACCTTGACAAGGCTATATGCTATAAAACCATTGCTTATCTTATCTTGACATAGCCACTGTTCAGAGAGCCAGAAGTTGTTTCATTATTGTTGTTCCTCATTGAGCCATTCTTTCTAGGAAATTAGAAAAACAGCAAGCAAACATATGTCTGTATTAAAATAAATAAATACATATAAAAGCCATATACCAGTGGGAAACTTTACAACACATTAATTCCACATTTGTTTGGCATGTTGCAGTTACATTAATTACATAAAATGAAGCATTTTATCAAGTCTTTGTTTGAAGCTGTGCATTCAAGAGATATAGTACCATACTATGTTACCATTATATCATGCAAGGAACCAAGCATACAATTAGCATTTCACAAAGACAAAACATAAAGAAAACTAGAATGATTAATGATTTTTAGTGAATGTATTGGGGGATGGGGGCTTATATCCGGTGATACACACAACATGTTCTCCTCCTTTTTAAAAGGCTTTTATATATATAACTTTTACAGCATTTAGTATCTAGTTTAGAAATAATCTTATGGTACTACTTTTTCTTTTTAATATGTTTTTCATTCTACTAGTTATTATTTTTCACACATTATGCCTTTTAATTATTTTTTTATTTGTGTATAATATAATAAACAGTTCTTACTACTACTACTACTACTACTACTACTACTACTACTACTAATACTCGTAGGCCATAGCAATAATGGTATAAGTCATGTAACTAAGGTACTATAATAAACATGACATGCAGCTTTGTACTTGTAGTGTGATTAAAGTGATTGTAATTAACTATTATAACTGTTAATGTCATCGGCACTTGTAATAACATGTTTATAGATACTATTGGACAAAGTAGTATTAGTCAAAAGTGTGACCCAAAAATGTATGAAGCATCTAATAATATACATTATAACATTCTTATAACATGCTGTTGCATAAAATGTTGATATTTTTAAAAGATACAAGAGTTCAGAGTTTCAGTTGTACAGATGATAATGGTACTAGAGTTGGAGAGACATATGATCCTTCACTGCAGTAAAGACATATTTACAGTAATACGATGATATAATAGATGTTACTGTGGCAGATATTCACATATGTGTACCTCAGTGAAGGAGTTGCACCTGACCTGCAATACAATATGAGATTATCCCGAAGAAATGTATTCTACAACTCTGAATTTTTATTGGATAAGCTTAGAGCTTTAACTCAATGACATTTGTCATTGGCCTTCCCCTGCAGAGCCACTGTTCAGCTTTGTTACACAATTCTATAAGTAACATAATTGATTCTCATAAAAGTGAGCACTAATCATCTTAAATGAAAGTGTTCTGTGAAGGAGGCATGGCACTTGTTTAGTTCAGAATGTAGACGGTACACCCTGCGGTTCAGCTGTCTGTGCACTATCACTCTCCTTGAAGGTGAGATGATTTAGAAGCCCAGGAGAAACTTCATTTTTCTTGATCACCATGTGCAACCGGGAGCCTTAATGGCAGGCATAATTAATTCTGCTGATGTTAATCATCGGGGCTGGGCCCCACAATTATCAGCCCTGTGCAGATGGGGCACAGCGCAGACATGAAAAATTAGGAAAATGAATCTGTAATGGGGTGGCAGATCTAATCTGCATCATGAAAACAAAGTTAAAAAAGAGGGAAGAGTGAGAGAATTTGAGCTGAAGCCTCCGTGCCAATGCGCAGTGACAGAGCTGAAAAATGTTGCCGATGCCCAAAGTGATTGGTAATTACTAGGCCATTGAATTTTTTTTATTGTCAATTTATCATTGCGCCAGAGGTTACATTTAACATCTTCTTCCACAGCTATCTTGCTAAGAGGAAGGGAGGCTTGGGTATCACATGGTGCTGGGAGTCAGTGAAAGGTTAATCAGGTTCTCCTCGTGTTTGTGTGGGCTCTGCAATCAGCTCCTATTCATTGCTGCACACGCTGGAACGGAATTACAGATAGCAGAGTAATTGCAAACCTGCTTTAAAGGAACCACATCCCTTTTGGCAAGAACGTTATTACCCTGATCTTTAGAGTAATACAATGTTAATGTTCAATTATGCTTCTTTTTTTAAGTGTGTATATATATATATATATATATATATATATATATATATATATATATATATATATATATATATATGTGGTCTTAATGGAACAATACCATAGAACAATACCATATATCTCAGACTTTACAATCCACTTGATCACCTCTTATTTGCAGTGTTAAAATAATCAAAAATCATGACTTTGTTAAACACAGAATCATATAGATTTTAGAAAATTTAACTTCTGTCTCCTGGTACCTGTTCTGCAGGTTGATCTACAGTTCACAAGGCTGTAAAAAGTACTTCATTTACAGTGTTGTATTAGAAATATGGCAATATCCTAAATTAAAGTAAAAATATCAAGCAAAAAGAACAAGAAAAGGGGAACCAGTCGTAATGTTGCCAGTGCTAATAAGAGGTAAGAACATTTTAAAGCCTTGATTACCACTCCTTTCATTTTAAGTTACTGTTATATTTAAGTACACTCTTGGAAATTAGATTAGATAGTGGCAGGCTTAAACCTTAAATACATTTAAAGGTCATTCAAAGGTTATGTAATATTAAAACTGAATAGCCACACTAGTGACTAATCTATTGCTTTGATATATGTTGGGATGGAGGTACAGCATCTGTAAAATATAGTGATGTGTCTTGTTTTGATTGCTTTGTATTAGTTGAACTCTCCATGAGGATATTCGACAAGAGATTAATGAATTTCGTATTAAGGTCGCTCTTTTCTTCTGAACCTGAACACTTTAAAAACATCCACTGTATTATGTAGTTGGTGGTCTCATTACTGGTTGGGTTTCAATTTGGTCAATAGGGAGAAAAAGATAAATACTGTTGAATAATCATAAGTCATAAGTTTTGCAATAAAAAGACTTCTTATTACTCAAATGGTAACCAATACATTCAAAGCATTGACTCATTTTTTTATTTGCAGCTTAATCATGAAAAGCAGATTAATAAAAATAAAAAAGTTAAATTCTTTCACATTTTCGTCCTTCAGCTACATTTTATGTGTTAGTCAAGATTATAAACGAGCTGGTGGAAGCTCACCATTAATGTTGGTCCCGTAGTAAGGATTGTAGCATGATGCAAAGCCAAATGTTAACACAATGGTGGTCGAAAATAAAGAGACCCCCTTTTGGAGTTCACTTGGCTTTTGTATTACAGTATTGGTTAGTATCTCTTATTTCAAATGAAAAGCAATTACCTTGGCTGAGATGACAGGTATTTATAACAAGGTTAGTAATCAATCTGAATTCCTAACTTTAAATGGCTGTTATCTAATAATGATAATAATAATGAACAAGTTATGGGTGGTCTTTTGGGAAATTGAGCAATAAACGGTATATGCTAATGTTATTTTGTGAAAAACTGTATTTAATATTCAATCTTTGCCTCTACTATGGAATCTCCTCTTTTGCATGCTGGTCTAATGCCCAAATATTTCATTGATTAGCAAGATCATAATTTCTGGCAATTATATGGTAATTCACTTGACAGCAGCTACTGCCTTGTCTAAATAAAATTGCATTTCAGGTTATTAGTGTGCCACTGGGGCTGCAAAGGGCTGAATAGCAAATGGTTTTATTTCTTGCCCATTTCCCTCTCAGGATTAGCATTTTAATTATCGTCAGAGAGAAGGAAAAAAGAACAGCTACCCAGTGCTTGGAATATACAATGCCTTTGAATCGAGAGACTTTATGAATGCATTCAAAACACAATTCATAGAACAATAACCCTGCTGCTTGTCCTCTCCCACACATTGCATTTGTGTTACACCTATTGTATTTGTCTTCCCTAATATTACAAAACTAAATGCATCCCCAAATTTAAAATCCGAATGGCCTTTGGAGAAGTCACTGGAGAAGAATCAATGCATGCATTAATTACTGCAATTCATTACCCAAATAAACATGGGACTCAACCTTTGCTGGATACAAATTTAGGGACGTAAGCGGCTGGATGGAGACAAAGGCTGGTGATCCCTGTTGCATTAATCTGCAGATCAAAGTCTGCTCCGTGCAGAGTCTCCTCTGGGGATACCCTGACGGGGATCAATCCCGGCATGCAGCCAGTGAATTATTGCTGCCGAATACAAAGGTGGTCACGTGATGCAACTATCACCTAGAAGCAGCAAATCTTGTCTCCTGGTAGTTGTTAATGGGATCATGCTTTTCTAATGTAGCTCCTATTTTAAATTTTAACTGAAAAAGCCTTCTGTACATTCTGTATTGCAGCAACTGACTCCCATACTGTTTTGGGGCTTCTGGTTGGATAGCCCATATCTGGAAAGGAGAGTTACATGTAAAAGACTAGCTGTTCTATATTAATTGTATTATTGGTTATAATAAATTACATTTTGTTATGGCATACCGGGTTATTTTATAGATCAAAAAAGTGAAATATGTTTTGTATTTCGATGAACTTTGATGAAGGCATATTACATCTTCTACAACTGTATAAACTGAACATCACATTTTTAAACTACTGTTGAAAACAACTACCCCTTCCTAACTGATTATACTCCCATATACAGTTGTTAATCAAAGGACTGAAGAAGGAACTAGCTTACCTTATTGGTGAAACCACATTGTAACTCTAAATATTGTTCTGATTCATGGATGAAATTACAGTTACTTCTCATTTGTTTGACTATCAGCTATCAAGAGTTAGTGAACTTCTATCGTGTTTTTCACTTGGCTGTTAATTACTTTCATCATTTCTTGTCAATATGCCGGTTAATGTTTGCACAAAAAAAAACACATCTAATTTAGTCTTCCTGTTTTAGTGATTATTTTGCTCCATCAGTGTTGTTGTTTTCCTTTTGTGGCTAAACTTGCTTTCTTAAACACACATGCACACACACATGTATACGCACAAACACACACAAACACACACACACACACACACACACACACACACACACACAATATTTTATGAGCCCCATGGGTTTTGCTTTCATGCCTTCATCTTGCCGCAGGTGTTTCTGAGAATGGGGGGAGCTGTGGAGTGTGCACTGTTGATTTTGTGGTTGACATTGCATTTGTGCTTGTAGCTGCTGCATGGCTCTGCTCATTCTTAAGGTAGTTGCTTACCCTCATCCCTGTACCTCTTCCATCAGGTATAAGATATTTCATGTTTTCTATCCTTCAAGGGATGGAACATTTTAAAAAAATAGAATAATACAGTGCCCCATGTGACTCTTCTTGGTTATGCAAAACAGCACAAAGAGTTGTATTTTAATGATTTAAACAACAGTGGTTTTAAATCTGCACTTAGATCAATGAAATATACATAAAATATTTGTTCAGTGCTCTGTCTGTTTCCCCAATATGTTTCAACTGTACTGGAAAAATTGATCTTTATGGAAAAGTGAAGTATGGCTACTGTGTTTTATTTCTTATGACAATAAGATGCAGTCATTATTGAGTAAAGTTTTAGCATGTATTATTTATGCTAATACAACAATATTTTTCATTTTTAAGGATGGCGTGAAGGTCAGAGACATTGCCACACATATCAAGGATTTTCTATACACCTTATTCCCCTAATATAAACAAAGCCCCTGCAGAAATGCGTAGAATAGCACTACTTTTTTTCAAAAGTGCGGCCAGTTTTTTTTGGATCCTGTCCACGGTGAGATTGATGATGAAGATGACATCAAAGAGCACATGAGATCCTTAGTCGAAGTGAAAAACTTTTCCTACCCTGTTGGTAACTTCAGTAATCTGCATGCCAGTGCAAACAGTTAGTTATTTATAGTGCTATCTTTTAATTGGATGCTATCCAAAACGGTAACTAATTAAAAATCAATTCAGGGCCATTAGTAATTGAGAAGAGTGTGCCAAGGTTGCATATTTCAAAAGAGCCAGCCTTAATGAGCTCAGCTTTTGGTCCAAAAGTGAAGTAAACAGATTGGAGATAATGTAGGGGACCCTCTTCAGCTGAACTCAACAATTGATGCTACATGTAAAGATGCTGAACTTGTAGGCCTCTCTAATTGATCCACTTACCCTTTACCAAGAAAGCAGAAAAATAAATGTGGGTATTTATTGTGCATTAGTGGTTCAATAGATAACTATTAATGCTGGATTTGTAACCATGAATCTGATAGCTTTACATAGGGACATATGTCTAGTTTACTCTGCAAAGAATTAGATATTTATATGATTAATGTTAGTTAACACAGAAAACACCAGGGAATAACCCTGGACTATGCTTAAGATACTTTATTATGGATTACGGACACCCTTACCGATATATGGCCAATTACCAGCTTCCTCACTGCTTCACACAGTGTAATATATAACAGCCCCCTCTTGATATAATATAGTTTGGTATTAGGTGTGGAAAATTAATAAATATAAAATATGATTCATTACCACTATTGCTGTATAACAAAATCAATTGTTGAGATCACAGAAATTGTTGTTTTTAAATGTTTTATTTTTAAAGGACCACTTGGTTGCTGGTAAAATGTTAGTACACTGTAGGTCACAATAATTGGATGCACTGGTCCAGTGACTATATCCCAGCCAGCACCACTTTTCTTGCAATGCATAGCTGTGGATGGCACAGGCTCTTACTTCAATGAAGACACTAAGACACTTTAACTGCTACAGCCTCAGTTAAGTATGTCTATGGCAAGCAACAAAAGAGCATGTCCTGAACAAGGTCAAAAGTACCCTAACACAGAAAATATTGAAATGTAAAAAAAAACAAAAACAAACAGAGAGTGATAATTATAACAAGTGGCAAGTGTAACAAGAACAACCGAGAATCATAGCAAACATCACAAAACGGCGCAGGAATCTTTAGTGTACAACCTGCAAAAGTGGATGAATTGCACAACCAGATGCTGGACTGTATATTTATTCTGAGCCTGATGCTATGCTCCAAAGGGGATTTTGAGCCTTGAGAAAATGTTAAATTAAGAGGATTGATGAAAGATAACCCAAATAAACTGTGCAGGCTATTAGTTGTGCACAATTTCACATATTTAACATTGCTGCAGATATGAAATTGTGCATATTTCACTTGAACTGTCATCGTATAATTTGTATGATGTATAACTGTTTATTCATGCAATCTTTCTTCAATAAAAAAGTGCTTGTTGTTGTACATTTAAATGTTGAAAAAGCCACAAGACATTAATAATAATAATAATAATAATAATAATAATAATAATAATAATAATAATAATAATAATAATAATAATAATAATAACAACTTACTCAGGTTATACATTTGAATGATATTATTAACAGCAATATTATGTTCTTTTCAATAAAGATCTCATTTTATAAGACTTCATGGAAATGTTTGTACAAGAAAGTGAAAAGCAAATTGTTTAGTTCATTTTAGACACATGTCAATATTATTTATGTATTTACACCCCCGCAGGTACATATTCAAGATACGTGTTTAATTAATAAAAGTTCCACATTTAATCCTAATGGATTGTTTATTATTGGTATTTCTTTGATCCCAGTGTTGAAATATATTTAGTTAATGGTTTCTATCAGTCACTCACTCAATAACCCAGCTGGGTGATTATTATAATTGTTATTAATATTAGCTCAGCCCTAGTGGTTGATTTACAAACAATTTGGAGTTATTTAATGTCTCTGTTAATAAATGACAGACCTGACTTACTTGAGGAAGATTTGTGACTGCCATGACAACAAAAATTCAAGGAGAGCTCAATAACATAGCTGTCAATGTATTCCCAGTTTTAGTTTATTTTTAGTACAGGCATCATGAGCCTCATGCATATTTCAAAAGACCGTTTGTATATTATGTGTAAAACAGAGCAGAGAATAATGCAACATGACACTGGGAATATAGGGTTGTCTGTGTTACCTGGCACTGCAGCAGCTCAATGCCACAGACATGCTACCTTTATTTGACTTTCAATGCAGGAAGCAACAATTATTTTATGTGTAGCAAAACAAGATTGAGAAGACAAGTCAGTTTTAATACAAAGACCGTTTTTTCTTACGATCGAAGTTGGAGATATGTGATAGAAATGGCAGTTTTTAACATAAAAGGAGCTTTTTAAATGATCTAAACAGAAACAAACTGCTTCCCTTACTAATAAAACCAATATCCCCTGCCACTGCTTTAAAATCTAAATTTGAGCTAACAGTATGATAAAAAAAAGTTGATGACCATGAGTAATATCAACATCATGCAAATAATGGCAATGAATAGTTTAATAAAAATTAGATGAGTGATATTTAAGATCTGGACATGTCAATAGGTAAGCACACAAGGTGTTAAGTATATTAAAAATGACAAATTTAAAGTATGTTGAATTATTGTGTTCTCAAGATACATGTAAAAATGACATAAATCCAAACAAAATGATACTCCCAATAATTTACACTAAATAATGTTAATATCAACTTTCATCCCAATTTAATAAGCAGTATTCCAGATATATGCAAAAATGTAAGAGTGACATACGGTTGGATAAATGTACAGACAGACAGACAGACGTATTGATGAATGAAAAGTGTGACATATGTACTGCCTCCATTTACTCTGTCTATACATATGTAGAGCAGGTGGAGATAGCGAAGTTGAAAAGTCACATGACTTGAATGGATTGAGGACCGCTGTCCAATCCTGGCACTTAGGATTCTCCAGACTGGCTCAAAGCTAGTGCAAAGCCAGGTAAGATTTAGAGAACAATGATAATGACTCACTATGGGAGTAACAGAACCCAGAACCGCTCGGAATGATTGCAAACAACATAAAACAGTAAGGGAGATGGAAAAAGCATTTAAAGCTGTTTACTCTTTAAGTATGAAACAAAAACTGTAAATGTACAATACAAGGGTAAAAAAAGATAGCAGGTACCAGCAGTTATATGAATCATGGCTAAGGCTTGTTTTAACTTAGTTTTCCACATACGCAGCAAAAGTAAATACTGTATAAGGATATTAAGGAAAAATGGACTCACTCAGGTATTTGTGTCAGCACTTATGCCATCACCCAGAGCTGTAGTAGTTAGGAGTTAAAATGCAATGTCTTTGCAGTTTAGAGGAACCTTGAGAGATATCTGTAATTAAGTCCCTGGAGGATGACCAAAGCTTCTGGTATTTTATTCTGACTTTGTTTTATGAACTATAAACAAAATTTAAAGAGATAAAACAATGAAATAAAAAAAAGTAAACTGAATCAGTACAGATGATTGCAGCGGTATCAGGATGCCTTCCTTTACTGATAATACAGAGATAAGGGAGAGAAAATTTCATCTTGTTTTATAAACACTATACTATTGACTGAAATTTGCCTTTAATGGGATTTGTAAACAGTAGGTTTGTTTAACCATGACCATCTTATTTGAATTTTTTTTTAAGGACCTGCATATTTCCCAAAAGACCATTTTTTGTGGTGTATTATATCCATTAATTTAAACATATTTTTTTTGGTGCTAGCTTCTAAATATGTAAATACTTAAACTGCTGGGGTGAGGCTGTATATCAATAAGGTTGTAAATGATAAACCGAATACAAAGCATTTCCACCTTATTAAAAACTATTCAGTCATGGTAGATGTAATGCAACACAGAAGGGGCTCTAACAAAAGGAGGCTGCTGAGTTCTTTTCACAGAATTGGAATCAGATTCCCATTATTGACCTCTGCTAATATTCTACTGTAACTGTTTCTAATGGGCTCCTTGGGGCTTTAAGGACACACCTTTATAGGTCCCTACAGTAAATTGCTACACAGCAACATTGTGAGTCACTTGAACCGTGCTGGCCCTAGTTTGATCAATACTTAATTCTAGGCAGTGCAATCAGCAACTGTTTCCATGGAAACATTGATGTCACAGAGGCTGAACAGTGGCTGTTACAACAAATCATTTCCTTTAAGCAACTGTAATTGACTATTTGTATAGTTTGCTGTCACCTGAGACTATGTAAATCAAGCCTTCAACTGAACGGCATTAGTTATTCCAGATCTCTGAGGGTAAGCTCTTCTTTTGGTGACCTTAAGCATACCGAAAAGGGTGTTGCTATGACAACCAGGGTTACTTTGGAAACAGAGAAAGGGCCAGCTGACTGTTGAAGACATTAGTTGAAGATCAAGAGAGCCAGTGATTACACTACTTGAGCTTATAAACACTTTTCAGAGAATTCATAAGATTGTACTGCTTATACAATATATCACAGTATTGTTTATCAGTCTCCTGTATTGTACACTGAGATACAAGAGACAAGACAAAGACTTTTGCTCTTGGAAATATTTTCTTCACATTCTAAAACGGAACACTGAGAATGTGCAGGTCTTTGCCGCTCAATTGGCAGAGTAGGGTCAGACCTTTTAATATTTGGATTACAGATTTACAAAATGGAGCTATAATTGGAATTAGTGGCTCAGTAAATGCTCTTTTAGGCAGTTCAGCCATATTGAGCAGTCCAAGGTTTATTGGATTCCAGCTACTCCCAAAAATGTATATTGTTCAAAGTACACATGCCACGTATTATATGGTCAATCCGCTTCGAGATATTTGAGAGTTATACAGAAGCAAGACAACTGGGATTGGGGGCTTATTATATGAGAGCAGAAACACCTTCTTTCACCAGGGGCTGCTCCAATCATTGCACCACAAATGTATTTCTTCCATCATAATAGTGAGTATATCACATCTATAATTTACAGTTTTAAACATGTAATCACAAGTACTCAAGACAAATGTCATTTATATATTTTTACATGACTTGTCGGGTCAGAGTCATTTTCTGACATGATCTCTCCTTGAAAACACTTACAAAGGGAATTACATTTTTCTTTGTGAAAAAAATGACAAAAACACTTTTCATTCTGGTAAATACAATCAATGGCATTCGAAAAGTAATTTTCACCTGACCTCTAAAATCTGTTATTTTAACCTATAGCCATCTTTTGAAATTGCAAAAGAACTACCACAACTAATTCACATTCAGCAGTTGAACAGCGCCTTTAAAAAATGAAACACATAAAAAAAACTCACTAGTAATATACATACATAAGGTCTGGTGACAAAAGAATACTTTCAGTCAAATGTAAAAAAAAATCAACCAATACTTTGTTTTGTGGTATCATGCTGCTCATGTTTTATTTCAATTTCATTATTTTAATATATATATATATATATATATATATATATATATATATATATATATATATATATATATATATATATATATATTCATAATGATGATGATCTCCCTTTCAGGACAAATTAACATTGGATTTGCTGTTTTATATGAATGTGTGGGCCGTTTAAATACATGGCTAAGTTAGTGATAACAACATTATTATTCAAGGATCTACAAAGCATTTGAGTAACAGAAAAAAAAAAAAAAAACCTACATCTGTGTCAGACTTTAAAAAAAAAAATGTATCAAAATGTTTAAGAAATGCTAGTATCATCAATCATAGCCTGGCTTATCTTTTGTAATAAAATAAACTCCAAGGAAGATTACATTAAAATTCTCACAAAATGTTTTTACTTTTGAAAGGGTGAAGGCCAAAATATAATTTGCTTGAATTTTATGTTAGGAAGTAGGATATCAATAAACTGATTTGGTTATTTTTGTTTTATATTTTCTTAGAACAAGTGCTATACTGAGATGTACAAAAATAAACAATGCTGATACAAATAGTTTTCATTACAGTTACAAAGGCTGCCCAGATACTCAAGATATGTGACAGAAGTATGGGTCCAAAATCTGTGAATGTTAATTAGGTATAATTATTTTACAGCTTTTAATAATAATTGATTAATCAGTTTATTATATTCACATGCCAAATTAAAACTAGCGCTGTTCTATCATTTTGAACAATGTGCTGATTATTTCTACAGGGTTTCATCATGATCTGCTGTTTATTTTAAAAAACACACTTCCCAGGTAATCTGCAATGCAAAGCAATGTATCTAATCCTAATTTGAAAGTTGAGTGCAATAAACAAAGTTCAAACATTATACGACTCAAATAGCTGTGAGAATGTGTCTTCTGGTAATCAATTCTATTCTAATGCGTCGTACTTTATCATGACTGTGCCAGACAGATAGATAGATAGAACAACTACTGTAGCTACCTACCTATGGCTATATATATAATAAGGATATTAAGAGTAGCCAGAGAAGGGCAATTCATTGGCAAGTTTTAAATTAAAAGCAATACTAGAATAACCACAAATGCATGCTTCCAACAACTGAATCACTGTTGCCACAATTATTTGCAGCTTGGAAAAAGAAAAAAAAAACCCTGTAGCACTGGCTTGAATTCATTCAAAGTTTTCAGCGTCATAATGACTATGGTGCTGCCATAATTTAAATTTTATCCAGGCCCCATTTCTTTAAAGAAGAACGGTAAATCCAGTCCAAGCAAAAGTGGATTCCCATCAAAGTAGCTTTGCAATGTTGTTATAGCTAGCTTTGCAATGTTGTTATAGCTAGCTGTTAAACCCATTGCTTTGATCAGGTTGTTTTTTAAAACATAGGCTGTAAAAAAACTTAATTAGACTCACTTTTAGGAAAAACAAATGTGGATATTCTGGCATGTTTGCATGTCATTGAGTTAAAATCAAGTTCATTTTTTCATAGTTTAAAGAGTTCAATGGAATTACATTCTATTGTAAATATAATATGTTTTCCTGAGGATGTTATACCATTATGTGCATTTTATGGGGAGCTAAAAAATGTGTCCTGAGATGTGTATAGACTTTAAAGATTCCCTACATTGGGGATCACTGCAAATATATATATATATATATATATATATATATATATATATATATATATATATATATATATATATATATATATTGTGATATAGCGGGTTGTGAGACGGCAGGGAGGGGGTTAAAACCTCCCTGCAAAAGAAAACATGTAAGAATGCACCTTTTGGTTTGATGGATTGCGTTATTGTTTCATTTAATTTGCTTATTGTTTCGTTTAATTGTTTGTTTAATTGTTTTTATTATTAATGATCATCCGCACCTGGGCGTTATTGGAGAATTAGACCCAGGTGCGGAGTTTAAAAGGGGAGCACGCAGTCTGCTCGAGGCTGCTAAGGAGAAGGAGGCAGAAAGGAGTGCTCTGCTTCCTGGCAGTCCCGAGGAAAGAGGTATAGTGCCAACCTGTGTGGTTAAGTTTTGTGGAACAGGGAAACGGCTTAGCCGTCCTGTGGTAGTTAGGTTCCTGCGTGTGTAGTTAGTGCTCGGAAGAGCTAGGTGTTTATTTTGTGTGCTTTGTTTTACTTTTGTGTTTATTAAAAAAATAGCGCAACCGCGCTGAAAAAAAATCCATTTGAGTGTGCTGGGTCGTATTTTTAAAGGGGCAACGAACCCGAGTGAGGTTGAATCTTTTACAATATATATATATATATATATATATATATATATATATATATATATATATATATATATATATATATATATATATATATATATATATATTGGGGTTTTTTTCTGTCCTTATCAAGAACAAATTCCATTCTTCAAGTGGAGTTGTATTATTCATCATGACAGGTGAAATTTGAGGGTAAATCCAGTGTTAAAGGATAATTTCTGGTACACTATAGAAAAACATAAAAACATGTTGCCCCCAGGCTATGTACCCCCTTACTTAGATCAGGTGAAGTTGGTCTCATATATATCAAAGCTCCCTGGAGCCTCACTATCTCTGATTTAATCAGGGCTGATCCAGGTCAGTCAAAAGTAAATTTACTGACACTGATATATTACAGCAGTTCTTCCTATTTCAGAGAAGTGCTGTTTCTGTGTGGAGGACCATATTTTTAAACCCTTCTCATGTATACAGTGGTATTCCAGACTCCGTTATTCATAGCTATTGAACTACTGAGCAGGATAGACATTTATTGATACAATTGTCTCCAGTTCCATTATTCTTTGAGCTGTATTATTTCAGGTATATCAATACTATAAGCCTTAAGGATATGATCAACAATAAATGAGACACCAGAGAATAAAAATAAACCATTTCACACTCTTGAGTTTCTACAGTATCTGTTTTGTAAAATATAGATCACATGACATGTTATCCAAGTGTTATAAATAGAGGATACACCATGAACACCACCGAGTACTTTCACATGAGGTTAGCCAAATCTTTTTCTACCCTAATCGTTGGATTTTAAGGAATGCAATAATTTCGTTGGATTAAATTAATTCAAGGTAGATTCCAAATGAGGGCCAGTACAGTAAATACTGACTCAGGACCACCAGATGGAAGTTATTAGGTGCTAGATCTATCAGCGCTTGTTGTACTGAATAAATGGTAATATGCAATCTATAATCACGGTTATTAAGTATGTTATTAACAGCTACAGATATTAAAATACAATTTTGCCATGGTTTTTGCTATAATATTTTATAATATGTTATTAAACGACATAATGCTACATATTAAAACAAGATTAATTTATATAACCACTACAAGAGAACCGTAACCCTGTTTGTGCATAAGAAATCATGATGCAGGAGCGAGTGTGAAATCTCCTTTTTAAAAATGTGTACACACAACAAAGAATGGATTTATAGATTTATATAACAGTGCGAATGTCAATTTTGACAAACTGCCTAAAACCCCTGGGACACTCTTGAAAATGGGATGCATAGTTTGTTTTGACAACAAGGGATCTATAATGTAGAAAACAAAACAAATACATTATTATTAAACAGTCCTTGTTAAAACTCCAAGAACTGTAAAAATAATCTAAGAGGAAAATAAGGAGAAAGAAAGAAAGAAAGAAAGAAAGAAAGAAAGAAAGAGAAGATGAAAGTATTCCATTTGAAATAACTTTGGAAGATGTCCCTGTGTAAATACAATTAAGTATATTAATAATTCCTATTGTGCAATAATTATCACTGAAGATATGGGTATGGGTTGTGGGTTTAAAGTCATACATGTACGAATGTTAAAGTTATATATAAAGTTATATTTGTATTATAAGATTGCATGTATGTAATTTAAAAATGTAATAAAAACATTTATAAAAAGAAAGAAAGAAGAAAGAAAGCTAGGAAGAAGAAAAGAAAGTCAGTTGTGGCTATTAGCTGCAATAAATGAACACAGCACATTAAGACTGACACCTCCACAAAAATGGATGCCAATAATGATAAAAAAATAAAAAACAACATCAAAGCTGTCAGTTACATCCCAGAACCTCCCACACTGGCGCACATGAGCACTGGTAATGACAGGAAGACAAAAAAAACAAACAAACAGCTCCTTCTTGCACAGGGAATGGAGCTTGAGAGGTTTGGGTTGTAAGTGATACATTCATTGGCTGCACTGTTGTTCTCACTGCCTCATGTGTTTAATTGTAGTGTGACCATTGCTCCTACAAAGTTTTTTTTTGGAAGACACAGATACACGCACATCAACAACAACAACAAAACTTCAAAGGCATGATAAATGATATGGCACACATCAGCAATGCATATAAACCAGACAACAGTGAAAGGGGCTACCTCAATGCACGGGGTTATTGCCATTCTTACGACTGTACAGGTGTTTTATTACCTGAATCACCTCCGGGACTCCATACAAACACCTGTGTCTGGCCTGCAATTTAGGAAAGAAGCTGGACAATAAACACACCTTCTTTTAAGCAGACATGATTTAGTGATTGGAGTGAGAAAACACTTTCTTTATCATCAGAATATACGAGTACAGCCTGAATGGCTCATGCATTGTAAACATCCAGGGATCAAAGCTAATTATAGGAAGTCAATTACTTGGTGCCTCAGTATAAGACACTAAAGAGAACAAAAAGACAATTCTTTGCATGCTTAATTCAGGAAATTCAGGAAGTTCTTAGCAACAAATTCCATTAAAAACTAGGGTAACAGTCTGGACACAGCAAATATCTTTGATAAAAGTACAATACATTGAAAAATAAAAATCTTTATAGAAGATCTAATTTTCACACTGCTGGTCAATTATCATTAAAATGGCAGACATAGAGCCATAGGCAAGGGTTTCTAATGAGCTATAAGCGGGCATCTATAAATATCAGTAAAGCTCTGGAAAGTATAATCTATAGTGAGTCTGTCATTACAAACATCCATCACTTTTAAAGTCAAACAGGTTGCTTAATAATAATGTCTATTTCTCTTTTTTCTATAAATATGGAACAAAAGAACTGTTTTAGTCAGCAATTTAAGATATATTTATTTATTGGGCAGCAGTGTGGAGTAGTAGGGCAGCAGTGTGGAGTAGTGGTTAGGGCTCTGGACTCTTGACCGAAGGGTCGTGGGTTCAATCCCCAGTGGGGGACACTGCTGCTGTACCCTTAAGCAAGGTACTTTACCTAGATTGCTCCAGTAAAAAACCCAACTGTATAAATGGGTAATTGTATGTAAAATAATGTGATATCTGTATAATGTGAAATAATGTATAATGTGATATCTTGTAACAATTGTAAGTCGCCCTGGATAAGGGCGTCTGCTAAGAAATAAATAATAATAATATTGTGGCTTTAACATAAAGAAATACATATTTACATACACTAATTGAAACCAGTTCTACTGTAGATGTCCAATTTTAGTAATGAAAATGAGTGATGTATACAAGATTCAAGCATACCATGAAAGCAGTAGGATAAGATTATTTTCTGATTGCTTTCTGAATGTTTTTTTTCTTCTTATAGTTAAAGAACTATTAAAAAGAACACTTGTTGCTCCCAGCGTTTATTATTTTACACAGAAAGCGCCTCATCTTGTATATTTGTAGCTGTTGGCAATGTAAACATCATTCTAGAACCATAACATAATTAGCAGTTTCGGATCAGATGATGTGACCCACATGCTGGTGTAAAGCTTGGCTTTTTGGAAAATAAAATCCATCTGCATACACTTTACTTATTCTAAATACATACAATCTCCTCTCTCTCTCTCTTGAATTGTTTCCCACCATAGTTAGCATAGTTTAATTTTGTTTCAAATTAGTTCCAGAGATTGCAGGGGATGTGAGAATACAAACACAAGCTTACAAGAAACCAGGACTTAATGAAGAGGCACAGACCTGTTGTGAGCTGCGATCATGTCATTGTTAGTTGGTCAAACTATACAATCGCTTTTTTATATGGCTGGACAATATTACAGCAAAAATGATGTTGTCTTTACCTTGACTGTAATGGAGGAAACAGAAGCGGGGAGAAGGAAATGCAATATTTATCGGGAGGGACTGTTACACCTCACCGCGTTACAGTGGCCCCATACTGGCCAGGCACCTGGTGCTCCTGAATGTAAAGAGACCATTGGCTTGGGATGGCCACTGATCTTCAGTTCTCTTGAGTTGTTGTGGTTGTTTTGTTTTCGGTTACCAGCAAAACGAATCAGCAAAGTAACAATATCATGTTGCAACCCACTACAGTAAATATACAGTATTTTGCAAGTGCTCAAAAATGGAAATATTCCTGGATGAGCTTGATTTTCATAAAGTATTGAAGTGATGACACTGCATGCAGGTATATTCTCTGGATGTGTTTTCTTTGGTGAGAAAGTGCCGGTGCTGAGGAATGCTGCTCACATCCAGTTATGTGTGTGGAGCACCTGGAAGTGGTTAGATTCTTGCTCTGGCCTGCAGATTTTTTGCTTCATGCAATCAGTGGTTGGAGCAAGTGGTCTTTATTTAGAGCAATTAAAATTCTTACACTCCCTTCTCCAGGCACACAATTACTGAGCCTCTGCTGTTCTCACTAATTGCTCTTGCTGAGGACATTGGTGGGAAGCCAGTGATTTTGATTGGTAGAGGATTATTCTTTTTTTTCTTTCTCTGGTACCTGAAAAAAGATCATTTGTAGACTCCTATGTGTAATTAGTGAGTCTTATGATTAATTGTCCTATAAAATTAGCCTCACTCTTGCTTTCATTTTACTGCTACAAATATTAATTAATGTTAACTCCTTTTTTTCAACTTACAGCTTTTGAATATTCAGCATTGGCTTGAAAAATGGTTTCAGGCTTCTGCCGCATTAGCATGCTGGGACTTTGATATCACAGACAAAATATATATTCTGGAATTTACAGATCGGCTTGGGTCATAAATAATACTCACAGGGGGTAATCTAGGAAAGTGAGCATGCACTGATTTAAATAATGTATCATCCCATAATGCACTGAGGGAGACATCATACACAGTTGTACAAAAGAACCTTCATGCTTACATGCTGCTAATAAAAGACACAAGAATTGGATTCATGCAAAATTATGTAGCTATCCTGCAGCTTGACTTTCAGTAGTTAAGTGCACAGATACAGCATACAGATGGGCTTATATATATATTACATTTTAATTATGATTTAAATATTAATCAAAACCAAATTAACACGAACGGGAATCACATCAAATGCACTCGATTTTCAGCCATTGGGTGATTTTTTATATCCTCCTCAGTCTCCATATTAATTGAAATGGGTGTTCGAATTTTCATGTATATGTCCTACACTGTAGTTTTTTTGGTGCTGGGATTTTAAGTGACTCCTCCACGTAAGTGCATTCTATGTTCCAGCATAAAAAAACTAACATGTATGATTAAAAAAATATATATAAATCCATTTAAATTGGGTGGTTCTGTTAATTTAAATCAAGCGAAGTAATGTTAAAACTTTACAATGCATTAGTAAGACCTCATCTAGAATATTGTGTTCAGTTTTGGTCACCTTGCTACAAAAAGGATATTGCTGCTTTAAAAAGAGTGCAAAGAAGAGTGACCAGAATTATTCCGGGTTTAAAAGGCATGTCATATGCAGACAGGCTTAAAAAATGTAATCTATTCAGTCTTGAACAAAGAAGACTATGCGCCGATCTGATTCAAGCATTCAAAATTCGAAATGGTATTGACAATGTCGACCCAAGGGACTTTTTCGACCTAAAAAAATAAACAAGGACCAGGGGTCACAAATGGAGATTAGATAAAGGGGCATTCAGAACAGAACATAGGAGGCACTATTTTACACAGAGACTTGTGAGGGTCTGGAATCAACTCCCCAGTAATGTTGTTGAAGCTGACACGCTGGGATACTTCAAGAAGCTGCTTGATGAGATTCTGGGATCAATAAGCTACTAACAACCAAACGAGCAAGATGGGCCAAATGGATTCCTCTCCTTTGTAAACTTTCTTATGTTCTTATGTGATTAAGTGTGTTTGTGTATATGTTGGGGGTGGGGTATGTATTATATTTTCTGCTATGTTTTAGTGTTTTAAATATAAACTAAAATCAGATTGTATCATTAGCTGTTGTAAATAGTTGTATTACATTGTAAAGAAATGTCTATTGACATATCTAGCTTTCATGTATTTCTCTGCAATAAACAATCAATTAATCAATTTTTATTTTATATAGCGACTTTCATAGTGGACCGCCACAACAAGAAAATCCATAATATTTTAAATACAGAGAAATGCATAATATATGCTATACAGTATATATGCTATACAGTATATATATATATATATATATATATATATATATATATATATATATAGATATATAGATATATAGATATATAGATATATAGATATATATCAGCAGTGTGGAGTAGTGGGTAGGGCTCTGGACTCTTGACCGGAGGGTTGTGGGTTCAATCCCCAGTGGGAGACACTGCTGTTGTACCCTTGAGCAAGGTACTTTACCTAGATTGCTCCAGTAAAAACCCAACTGTATAAATGGGTAATTGTATGTAAAATAATGTGATATCTGTATAATGTAAAATAATGTATAATGTGATATCTTGTAACAATTGTAAGTCGCCCTGGGTAAGGGCGTCTGCTAAGAAATAAATAATAATAATAAATAATAATATATATATATATATATATATATATATATAGATATATATATAAAATACATTAAATACAGTGGAAAGTGCAAAATACATGATAGTAACATAATACATGAAATAGTAGCATGAACACAGCAGCTAATAGCAGATATCAGGCTTAAAGAGCATGGAAAGCAAGAGAGAACAGGTGAGTCTTGAGAGTTGATTTAAAGTGAGCGACGGTGGGAGCATCACGCACCAAAGCTGGGAGAGAGTTCCAAAGAGTCAGAGCCATGAAGCTAAATGAGCATTCTCCAAGAGTGGTGCACTTTTGCTTGGGAATAACAAGCAGGCCAGAGTCAGAGGACCTCTGCTTGCAGGCACGGACATAGCGGGTCAGCAGGTTGAGGAGGTACTCGGGACCTGTGTGATGAAGGGCATTGTAGGTGAACAGGGCAGCTATATTCAGATTCTTAAGTTGAGTTTTAGATCCTACTAGAAGGAGTTCAAATTTGCTAGTGTTCAGCTGAAAAAAACTTGGCAGACATCAGGCAGGCAAAATTGGCAGGCAACAAAGACATTTGAAGACAAGCAATATTAATTAAAATCTGAAATATTTATTGTTGCCATTTGTTATTCATTAGAAAACAAATGTATTGTAGTCTGCAGTAAAATCAATAGCTATCTTTCTTTACTTTTGGAGATTGTGGCAGGATAGCAGCAGAGGGAAGACTCAGAGACAGAAAGTGCAGTGAAACCAAAATATTTTAATTAACAAAACACAAATAAAAAGGCACGATGGCCAACCAATAAGACAAACACAAAAACAGGCTTTAAACAAACCAAAAAGAACCACTCACACTCTCTCTCACACACGTCGTCTCACAGTTACAATCACTCTCCCACTAACATACCCAACCACTCCCTTTTATACAGGTGCCTGGGCTAATTGAGCAATTCGCACCTCATTAGCCCAGGCACATTCCACACATTCCTCACACAAATTCACTGAACCACACCCCAAACTCACTCATATCCACTCTAAACAATACAAAAAACCCCAAACCACCACAAAATAGGCTGCACCCCATCACACACCTCCCCTCCTTGTGCGCAGCACAACATGGCCTACATGGCCACCTCCCCCCTCAGTCTCAAAGTCCCGGAAGAGAGGGAAGCACAGTGTCCATGGGGGTGGCCATGGTGGGAGGTCCGGCACCCCCCAATTCTTCGTGGCCGGCAGCTCCCTCTTCCGGGGCTTCCGCCACACACTATCCTGCCGCAAAAGTGCAGCTGGGGGAGCTGGTCTCCTGACCTCCACCCCTTCTTCATGGCCGGCATTTCCCCTCCGTGGGGCTCCGAGCACACGATCTCCGGCAGCGAAACTGCTGCGAGGGGAACTGGTCTCCTGATCTCCCCCCTTTCTTCATGGCCGGCAGCTCCCCTCCATGGGGCTCCGGCCACAGTGTAGCGACCCCAGGCGAAGCAGGACCCTCAACGACCCCAGGCGAAGCAGGATCCCTGGCGACCCCAGGCGAAGCAGGATCCCTGGCGACCCCAGGCGAAGCAGGATCCCTGGCGACCCCAGGCGACGGCAGCAGCAGCGGACCCTCGGGAGGCGACGGCAGCAGCAGCGGACCCTCGGGAGGTGGTGGAGGCAGAGGCAGCTCCTGCCCCTCTCCCTCGGGTGGTGGTGGAGGCAGAGGCAGCTCCTGCCCCTCTCCCTCGAGTGGTGGTGGTGGAGGCAGAGGCAGCTCCTGCTCCTCTCCCTCGGGTGGTGGTGGTGGGAACAGCAGCTCGTCTCCCTCTGGTGGCGGAGGCGGGAACAGCAGCTCGTTTCCCTCCGGTGGCGCTGCTGGCTCCTCCGACAGCGGGGTTAGAGCTGTTGGCGCTGCCGGCTCCTCCGACAGCGGGGGTAGGGCTGGTGGCGCTGCCGGCTCCTCCGACAGCGGGGGTAGGGCTGGTGGCGCTGCCGGCTCCTGCGACAGCGGGGGTAGGGCTGGTGGCGCTGCCGGCTCCTCCGACAGCGGGGGTAGGGCTGGTGGCGGGCGTCTCCGCTGGGCTCCTTTCAGCAGCAAAAACAACGGCTGCTGTGGAGCCTGAGCTTCACGCCCTCGTCCCTCCCAAAACAAAATAGGGGTTTGGGCCTTCAGCTTCTCCCCTCCGGACACAGGACGCACTGGCCCCTCCCCTCCGGACACAGGATGCACTGGCTCCTCCCCTCCGGACCGTGGACGCACCGACTCCTCCCTCTCGGGCCGTGGACGCACCGACTCCTCCCTCTCGGGCCATGGACGCACCGACTCCTCCCTCTCGGGCCGTGGATGCACCGACTCCTCCCTCTCGGGCTGTGGACGTTCGGGCTCCTCCCACTCAGACTGTGGACGTTCGGGCTCCTCCCACTCGGGCTGTTGCAGCGGCAGCTCCTCCTCCTCATACTGGGTGGGGCAGATGGCCACTGTGTGTCCATATGCCCCACAGCCGGGGCACAACTCTGCCGCGAGCCCTTTTAAAAATAGCTCCCAGCTGTCATCTGCCTCCTCCTGGGCCAGCTCCATTTTCCTCCACCTCATCCTCTCTTCCCTTTTTTTTTTTTTTTTTTAAACAAAACAAAAAAACTGCACTTCCGCTCTGAGTCTCCAGGGGGCGCTATCCCACTTCTGACACCAACCTGTGGCAGGATAGCAGCAGAGGGAAGACTCAGAGACAGAAAGTGCAGTGAAACCAAAATATTTTAATTAACAAAACACAAATAAAAAGGCACGATGGCCAACCAAAAAGACAAACACAAAAACAGGCTTTAAACAAACCAAAAAGAACCACTCACACTCTCTCTCACACACGTCATCTCACAGTTACAAACACTCTCCCACTAACATACCCAACCACCCTTTTATACAGGTGCCTGGGCTAATTGGGCAATTCGCACCTCATTAGCCCAGGCACATTCCACACATTCCTCACACAAATTCACTGAACCACATCCCAAACTCACTCATATCCACTCTAAACAATACAAAAAAACCCAAACCACCACAAACTAGGCTGCACCCCATCACAGAGATATAACAATATTAAGTCACATTCTACTGTACTGCAACATTTTGTGCATATTTTTATGTGACAGTATCAGTGTTCCAACTGACAATACAACTATGTATAATTGATATTGAGCAATTAATTTTGTTGATAGGGTGCCACAAGGTATATATATCACTGATATTTTACAACATTTTTGAGGCACTTATAATTATAACTAGTTCATAATTATATTACATATTATGGCTTTCCTAGGCCACGTCACAGCTATATCATGCTATATCACTGACTTAAGCAAAAATAATTAGTTTATTCACGTATCGGGTCAATTGGCTTGAATACTACAGAAAACTACCAGCTTACAAGGATATGTAATGCTTACTGTTTTGCCTACAGTGTCTTTCTATTCCTTCATCTAACCTTTGAATTTCAGATTAATATTTCATTTTATGAAGTACATATTTATCCCTTGTACACCATTGAGCACTATATAATGCTCTGAATTGACTAACCATGAATGTATTGTTAATTTCGTTGTATAAAACTGAGAACTTGATAGTAACACCAACAATATCTGAGAATGGTCACATTGTTGCTCTTACCCATAAAACAGTGGTGATAATGCATAGGTGTAATTGCCAGTGTAGTGTGATAGACTGCCATTATGGATACTGATGTATTTATCCAGTTGTGTGAAACCCTCTGGTAACACCCTGGTGAATGACAGGAAAAACATTCTGTGATCAGACCAATCAGCCTTCACTATGTTTAATATTTATGGAAGGATAAGAGAACTCAAACAGCTTCACGAAGCACTGCACCCAGATTATGGTTTGTAAGCTGGCCAAGGTGCTGGTAGCAGATAATGATTTGGGCATGTTTTTCTTGGCATGAACATGTACAAGGTATTCCCAAGGTCCTGTTGCTCTACCATACCTAAGCAATCTAGTTCACCAGGATTATTTCAAGATAACAAATTATTTATTACAGAGTGCGTTTTCAAGACCTGTGGTCCTGAGCGCAGTCGAGAATACAATTACTAATATCAGCAAAATAAAATCTAGTCTACACATACAATTGTCAGTGCAACAGTTATTATAATGTTGTAGCTCTAATAATAATAATAATAATAATAATAATAATAATAATAATAATAATAATAATAATAATAATAACACACGTATAAAAAAACTAAAATAGGGAAATACTGTTCTGTTTTATTTCTTGCTGCCACAATATACAGAAAGATTATTTTTTTCAGAGTTAGTTGATATTTTAATAATTCCAACGTGTGTGTGTAATACTTTTTTCTGTTATTACATAAAAAATACGGAATTTGTATAAACACCCCTACGCCCCTCCCTCTGAAATGGGTTGGGCTTTTTTTTTTTCTTGTGAGACTTGGCAACACTGCTAGCAACCTGTGCAGCTACTGTTTGTAATTTAGCTCAGGGGAATTCCCGAATAATAGGTGCATCTATTGACTGTTATCGTGGTGCACCTGTTACTACCTGACTGGAAAGAATGAAAATATACCATCAAATGTAAATATACCATCACGTTTCGGGATGACTTGGAGTTCGCTGAAGAAATTAATAAAAAGTGTAATTTCAAATGATCATGATACTGTAGGAAACAGCACAGCAAGATCCAATACATCTCTCAGGGATTGTTGTAACTTCTATGATGGTGACACTGGCTCTTTAAACAGGAATCTTTCTATTAGGTTAAAGTGGTTGCAGCTAACAAAATAATTTCTTCTAATTATATACTGTAGGTCTGTGAATGGGGTGAGTGGTGTAGTGAGCAAAGTGAATGTCCAGACAATACTTTCTCCCAAAACGTCTGTGTTTTATTTACAAATAATAAACAAAAAGAGCCACCCCTCTACCAGCGATGGTATCGGGGGGTACACGGCAGGCTTGCAGACCTCAACAAAACACACAATATTATCCCCAATCCACGTCCCAGTGCACGAAAGTGTGCTCTTCAAACCCCTGGTGTTGTGGCGAGTGCTGGTGCTTTGATGTGAGGGCAGTGCTCAGGTGTGCTGCCTGGCTAAAAAGAGTCAGCCCCGGGCTCCTTACTCCTCCTCTGCAAAACACAACACACAAACACGTAACAAAACAAAACAGAGCTCCAGCCGTCAGTTACATTCTCAGCGCAAGGGGGCCGTACTCACGTAGCTGCGTCCCCTTTGTACTGCCCAACTCTTCCCTGCAATCAGCCCGTCGCCCCTGTTTATCCAATTACTGCTTGGCCCGCAGCTGATTGCACGGGAACAACGTTGCCAGATCAGACACACACACACAAAAAAAACCTCTGTCCAAGGTAGAACAAACCTCTAGATTTGGACTGGAACCCTCCAAATTTTTAATTGTACAATATTGACATGAAATGATGGAAAACGACCAGTATTCAGAACATTGAACAGATTTATGTTTTAAAATACTGCCATATCTTCCTTTTTTAAAGTTACGTTAAAAAAATGTATTAAGTACTAAAGAGAAACCTAAATCTTACATTTGTATCCCACGTCTAGCAGTGAAGAGATAGCTTTCATTTTCAAATCACAGTGTACCTACTGTCTAACTAAAAGCACAAGGCCACATATACAGTTAACTGGTAGGGAATTATATAATTATTTATCCTTAGGGCTAGATATCCTTTTCCCACAACAAAATTAATTCCCCTGTGATATATGATTTTCAGTTGTGAAGTCAAATAAACTAGGCTTTACATAACATTACAGTATTTCACAGTAATCTACTTTACATGGGTGCGTCTTGAAAGTTTCTATTAATGATTTATCGTTAAGATGACCAGATTTACATGAGGTTATCATTTTCATAAGCGTGTTAGAACTGCAATAACTACCCATATTATTGTTATTATTATTTCAGTAGGCCTAATTATTGCCTTAACATTACATTGTTCTGTAAACCATGCAGGCGGGAATGTGGTAAAGGCTTAGGCCTGTTACCATGTGATGAAGGCCTGTATTTGTGAAACTAGGCTCTGCACAACCGGACTATAGTATGAAAGTTAAAAATAAACAGGATTTTTTTTCCAGCCGTATCACGAACATAATTAATAATCACAGTTCGAACATTAATTCAAATATAACAGATTAGATTTTCATTCGGAATAAGGTACACAAAAACAGCTATACATAGAACAGTCTGGATCTAGAGGCTTGATGTCAGTGCTTTTAATTCACCTTTGAAAGCTTCTTCAGCTTCACAAGCTTTTGTATATTTCTGTTTGTTCGATTGTATCTTTCTCCTTAGCTGGAATTGAACCGTTTTCTCATATTGGCACGTGATACTTCTACCACTACGTCTGCCATATATTTGTAAAGGGAATGCTTGGCGTTGACTTCATCTTAAATTTGAACATTTTTAATTAGGAAAAAACCTCTGATCTGGCAACGTTGCATGGGAATCGTTTCGCGTACGTGCAGCTGTTTCCGCCCACCGAGATTTACAGCTCCAATTCTTTCTTTCTTTATCACAAGGTCTCAAATGTGCAGCTTGTTTTCATTAATAAAATGATATCTAGTACTATCCATCTGTTTGTTTGTTTGTTTTTTTAAGTGCACACTTGAGACCTATATACAAATGGTAGTGCATGGCAAGTAAGCTTTATGAAATTATTTTGTCAGCCACAACACTATCTAAATGTACTATTGTCACAAAGACGGCCGGAGTGGGTGGCGTCAGACCAGAAACAGGAACACAAACGACAGAGAGATGTGGAGTTTGGTGGAGCTGAGCGAATGCTTTCGCTCAGCATTTAATGAATAAACAGACAGAAAATAAACGGGTTGTAACAAAAACACAGGACACGGCACTTGCGCCAAAATAAATAGACAAACAAAACGTACTAAACACTTAAACAGACAAACGAACAAAGTGACAGAGTGAAATCAACTACTACTTCTTCTTCTTCTTTTCATTAACATTTACCTCCGCTCCACACCCGTTCTCCACTCACTGAACACCCAACCCTGAGTGAAAGAAACGTGCATCTATATATACTGTTGTGCTGGTATTCAATTACTAATTAATTATTCACTTGAATCCCAGCACGTGAATTAATTCTGTGCAACCCCGTGCTCACATATTACATTTAACCAGCACGTGAAGTGATTTGTGCTCTCCTCGTGCCTAAATACAAATCTACACTTTTTAAATACACGTGAAACACAGACCCGTTTATATCCCGTGTACCAATGACTATACACCAACATTTACACACGCACGCAACACACAAATGCACACAGGGACGGGGCACATTGCCACAACTATTTATACATTTCCCAACATGCAGAACACTAGTAGGAAAGGAAATATTTCTCCCCTCAAGAAAAAGTATATAGGTCACATAAGCCTGACCTGGTCTGAATGACACCCAGGAGCTGGGTTATATTCATAATGAATTGAGTTAGACAGCAGTGTATCTAAATATCACACTGTTCAGATAATTAATAAAGGGTCCTTTGAGTACCGAGGTTATGAAATGTATGGGTCTAATGGGTCTCATTAGTGTGTATCTGTATAAGCATGTAAAATGCCAGGGAGGGTTCTATTTTAATGATTTAAAGTGACGGCTGTATTTAGGTCTCCTGACATTAAAATCTATGGAATAGACTCCACTGTCTTTCTCTGATTACCTATTACGTGATTTCAGGCGAACATAGTTTATTATAATTTTGCGATCAGTTTTAATGTGCCAACACCACAGAGATATCTTTGCTGTTTGCTGAAGTGAAATGGAAAAACAGCATTTCTATTGGGAAGGGTGTGCTGGTGACGGCTTTATTTTTAACTTCAGCCAAAGCTGTTCCTACCCCCTGCCCCTGCACGCAAGACTGTAGGGCCCCTTGTGCTGTGGGAAAAAGGCGTGTAGGGAAACACACAATAGCACAAAAACTAGCTGTTCAGCTCCACCTAGAAACAGCTATGTAGCTATGTGGGTATGTCGACAGATGAAAAATACAAAAGGGCAGCCACAGAAATTATTTGAATTCAAACCACATTAAAGACGTTCAATTAAGGCATGTTTAATGAATAAACATTTACAACTGCTGAGTAAATGGCTGTTTTCAAAGAAAAAGAAGACTGTTTCGTTTTTATAGTCACATTTATATTACTTTTATATTTAAAATCGTATTGTGTTTTTCAAATAGTGGTTAACAACGCATCCACTATAAAAGTTTTAACTTTTTGAAAAGATTAAAAGTTTAGTGAAATACAGAGCCAGCTTAGGATGTGTGTAGCTGTTTACTGTTTGAATGTTTACACCTTTACAGCCTTCATATAAATCGAAACCATGTGAACTTGATTCATTAAAGCAGCCACACTGGACAATATGATATGGAGTTTCAGCTCAGGAGTTCAAGATTAAAGTATGAAACAAAAGACTGAAACAAGTCAGTAACACAATACGAGTTTGGCTGACCTTTTATTGCTCCCTAAAGAGGCTTGAAGCCAGAGCAGCTTCATACAGCAGACCTTAAGTAATGCAGAGATATTAATATCTTTAATCTCTGTTATCAATATTACAAGACTCCAAGTGAAGTTATCACAACCTCAGCGCCAGCTGCTAAAGCGCATGCATGCCCCTTGCTGTTTTTAGAGACAAAACGGCTATCACATTATTTAAGCTGGCTTTGTGATCTCTGATGTACTCTGCATGAGACTGACATCAGCTCCAGCTGCAGTTCTGAGGTTAAAAACATGCTGCTCATTTGGTTGATCTGTTGAGTTTTAACCTGTTTCAGATATAGCCATGAGTTAAGTCTAATATGTGCTTCAACATCTTTCTGTACTGTGTTATTCAAGAGTATTGTATTCGCTGCATTGCTTTTTTATTGTGTAATTCTGTGCACAAACTGTTATGTAAATATGCTCTTGAAAGCAATAACTATAAAATAGCTAAGGTAAAGGTCTGTACCATAACATTAAAAAAATATATCACACAAATAAAAAAAGGATTGGTTTGAATATAACAAGCATCTGGACTCAACACTTCGCCATATGGACAGTGCTATTTGGGTATTGAGTTCAGCTGGTACAAAAATCTTATAACTAACATACTTCATGTGCTTCATTTCACACTTGAGGTTTCACTTCCACGATAAATAGCACATGTATAAAAATGATAATACTTTTTAAGATAGCAAGATTACAAAAGACCACAACATTGTTGTTCTAAAACACAATTCTATAATTTACAGCTGTGTACAGTTTGTCTGCTTAAAGCATGTACACTTTTTATTTATTTATTATTTCCATAAACAGTTCATAAAGCTTTCAAACTGTAATTACATAAGATTAACTTTATTATTAACTAAAATACAACCCCCCCCCAAAAAACCCATACAATTTGGAAATGATTTAATGTATTTCTTTATTTTGAATAGGTTATTCATTTAATGAGTTAAAGTAAGTGAAACATTTTGTTTTTACTTTAAATCAACATAACTATATAATGATGAACAATATACATTTGATGACACCAATAGCACTACATCTACACAAACACAACATCAAGTAATATTGGGGCCAATTCACACAAATAAGTTTTATTAGGGACTGTCTTTGAATTAATTCAATCAGCCTTGCAGTTCTATGTCAGCATTTTCACTTAAAAAAACTAAAATGATTCAAATGTTTTCAAATCAAGATCTGTCAGAACAAAAAGTGATATTTATAAAAGACTTTTTGAAGATACAGTATACTGTATAGGTGGACCTTAACCAGTGATTTTGAAAGCTGCCAGTAATGCCACTTAAAAAAAAAAAAAAAAAAAAATTCTTATAAGGACAAGAATTATTTGACTTTTGACAAACAAAGCTCACAATACTTGCCTTTCAGGATTAGCTGGGAACACTTGTCTATCATTTCTGGAAGACCCTAGGTCAAATTTAGCTTAGGTCATAAATTATTTTGTTTGAAGGTCTACATTCACTCTATTGTAGTGGAAGGCCAACCTCATAAAAAACAGAAAAGACAGTGACGCTCTTCTTTTCAATTGGTATTGTTGATGTTTCATGCTGAATGAACCTGGTTCCATCCACTGAGGAAGGAAGGCTCTGTTAGAAAAGGCTCATAACTCTCAAGAAATCTGTGCATTCCTGAGCTGTCTATGGGCTGACAGAAGGATACTGTACAGTACTTAAAACTATTCTGCATTCCGTAAAAAATATACCTCTCCCTTTTTCTTCAAAGTTATTTGCTAGTTATTAGCACATGTTTTCTGAGTGAACTAAACAAAAAAGAATTGTATGTAGTGTTTTGTTTAGTTGAAAACTAAACAAAACACTACATACAATTCCAAACATGAAAAAAAAACAAAAATCAACTTCAGGCTACTAACAAAATGAAATGTCTGTTGTTTATTTCTGACTTAGTAACTTTATTTGGTGCATTTTATACAAAATGAAGAATCTATTGCTTTTTTTAGTATTTATTTTAATTCAATGTTTTATGCTGATACATTGACGGCGTTTACATGGACAAGTCATGACAGTTTTCCTCACAATGTTTTTGCCGTACTTTTCAGGAAATGCGTTGCTATGCTGTTCTGATTTAGGAAAATATTACCAATTCATAGTAATTTAGGGGAGGGGATATTTAAATGTCCGTGTCTGCCTAGTAATTAGGAAAAGAACGACTCTGAATATCGTGAGGAGAGCTTCATGCGTTGCCATGAAGATTTAAAAAATTTAACAAAAGAAAATAATTAACTTCTTGTCGCGCACATTCTGAATTATCACGCATTACCTGTTTGTGTTTCGTTACCTTTCCAACACACACACACACACACACACACACACACACACACACACACACACACACACGTATATAAAATAAAACTACTAAGTACAACTACTAAGTACTTACAAAATAGATATGCGTAACATCTAAAAGTTGTATTTAATTCAAGTAGTCTATAAATGTATGTGGAAAATGTGGGAACACGGGGGGTTACACTACAATACAATAAGGCCTATATGAATATAAGATTGAGAACAGGGGGATATGTAAAAATACATACGAGGTTCCTGAGCAGCTTCATGCACTGGCAGTTCTATAGGTGGAGTACCAGGCTGAGCATCCTAATGTTCCTGTGCACATCTGCCGGTCCCTATACCCTGCCTCTGCTCCGAGAAGCCAGTGACTGCTGGTCTGCAGCTGCGGTAGAAGTGCCAGGCGCAGAATCCGCTTAACACACACACACTATAATGAAACGTGGATGTCTTGTAATATTATAAACATTCAAACAAAAGTCTGTATTTAAAGCGGTACGGTACATTTATGTTGTTTGTTAACTATATCCATTACTTATTGCACAATATGCCAATTGATGCTAACAATTCATTCCAGTTCTGTGCGGTGGAAGAAGAGGTGGAGCTCTGTTGTCCCTGGGACATGTTAAAAGAATTATAGAAAGAAAATATGAAATTGCCACATATAGTATACATGATTTATATATTTCCCCCAAACAAACTTCAAGCTACAAACAAACACCAGATTCACAAAACAATCCCATTTGGAAAAAAATGCTTCAAATGATACGTTGTAAAAAGGTACCCTGTAAAAAGTTTACAAAATAAACTACATTGTATAGGTGTACTGATACTTGTATTTTCCGAATAATTACCTTTACGGAATTTGAAGTTCATCCTTTTTTCCCCACTTTCCATAGTTTCCTTAGAAATGTGCCAGCTCTGCAGTGCATCGTGGGATTGCAGTCCTGGGCAAGGAGTTATGACTGATTAAAGGTTGAGAAGGCAATACATATCCCAGCTTCCACAGTTCAAGTTTTAAGAAAAGGAAATGTCAGTACGGCAATAAAAATGTCAGCACCCCAGATGGGATGAAAATTCTCTTCCAAATGGCTGTTAAAACACTCAATGTGGAAGGTAATTACCATTGATTGGGACTCAATTGTAAAGGCGAGGGAAGGGCAGCTTTTCTTGTTTTGAAATCAACACGTTAATAAATAGGTGTTTTAATTTATTTAATATCTGCAAATACATCATCACAATTCTGTGCATTACCTCTCTCTCAATAAAACAGCTAACTCCCTAAGTAGAACAAACGCTGTAACAGAGGAACACATGCACTTGTGGTGGTAAATTAGGAAATATGCCAGTCCTAACCCACAACCTGCTTATTCCTTCTGAAGCCCGAGGGCCTGACAAATACAGTGTGCTTTGATTGGAAATATATTAAATATACAGTTTTATAAATATAACTACTTTATAAAGTATATAATACTTTATATCAAAGCTAAGACCTGGCATGGAAATGAAAGACGTTACCAACATGACTGTAATAAAGAAGGTCAAGTATGTGTCTACATGTTTTAAGCAAACTATTAAAACTACAGTGAAACAGTAACAGAAAGCCATTACTCTGAATGCCTTTTAAACTTCAGAATGTAATAATTAACGTTCTGTGGCCTAATTAATAATCATTAACCATGCACTATAAAGCAACTGTGAAACTTCTCACCATGCAAAAAGAAAAATAAATGTACAAAAAAGTCTTTATCCTGTAATATTTGAGATTTGTATCCCAATAATTATTATTATTATTATTATTATTATTATTATTATTATTATTATTATTATTAACTTTCCTTAAAATGAAAATGCACTATAAGCCAAGTGCGATGAAATGTTTGACAAAAGAGAGCATGAATGCCTTGCCCAACGATCACGGACGGAGGCCGAAGGTTATGATTGAGTGCCTTTTAAACTGTTGAATTTACAAGTGGAAGCTTGTTACAGCTTTTTTATTCGATAGTAATTGATAGTAAAAAAAGACTTACAACACCCATTAGGTAGCCCTGAATTTTAGGGACGGATTAATGAAAATGATCTGTGTTAAAGCATTGGAGTCACAAGAATGTCAAACAAGCTTCAAAGCACTTCACTTTTCACTTCAAGTACGGTACCAATACAAATATAAAAACTGATGAGTTTCAAAATTCAAACCGAGTGCTGTTATATGAGGTGAAGTATATTCAAATCAGAGAAAGGCTTGGTCTGACTGTAAAAAAAGCTTGGTTTGGCATGACTTGGTATAAACCTATGAAGAGAAAGAAAGAAAGAAAGAAAGAAAGAAAGAAAGAAAGAAAGAAATGTATTCTTTATTGTGCTTTGATTACAGGGATTTCTGAAAAAATGCACTGGAACCACAATAAGCAGAACAAAGTTAGTCATTGTGAGGTGCTGTAGTAAAAGATTCCTATGTCATGTTCCAAGCAGAGTGAGCAGTTGTATGACTGACTAAAGCTGCACCATAAATCCCAAATCTGCTCAGCCCAGAAAGGGTATTCTAATCCCAGGATGGGTTTGGATTGCAAATGCATGGTTTTTATTTCAACGACACTCCTGAAGCACCACATGTCCATGTTTGACATCTAACAAAAAGGTATGTTGGGGAATCTGGCATACATTAGTAGCATTTTAATGAGCCAATCACGTTGAATGTAAATAACCCAAAACAAACTCTTACAGAGGACATTTTGATGTATCGACATCCCTGCTACCTTTGTTAGGGAGTTTTGAATGCATGTACACAACATTCACTCTTTCCTAATGTTTAAAGGATATAAAACCAGCCTTGAATGGGGCTGCTGGGCACCCATAAAACTCTGCAGGTCTCACATCAGCTCGATGGCTGCAAAGCGGATAATGAGGACTATAAAAATGTCAGAGGAAGAATGAATGTGTTGGATTCGTTGCCCATAATTCAGCAGTGCCTCTAAGTAGCTAGGAGAATTAGACAAAATGGTTTTCTACAGCATTGATCACACCACATCAGAGAAAATATTCACGTGCAGGGGACCTGGCTGAAGCTGGCAGTAATTCTCAATTTACCAAACTAGCGTCAAATTACAAATCATCCAGGTTGATTTCTTTTTTTTCTCTACATGCTTCGGTTATGTCCCATAGAAAATTAAGAAATGCACGGTTTCATTATATTATCTATGTTTTTACCTAAAACTGAAGTATGTAACCCTTTACCTATGAGTCACAAGAGTATAAGCACCACACTACTGGAGAGTGGGATATTTCAGTATCTCTAGGATGTCAGAGGATTACAATGGAAATGCTTCATTGGTTTGTGGTGTAAGGATGTTGATGTCAAGTAGACAGACCTTCGTGACTATAGTGTTTGCTTCAAGGTTATCTTTTCAAATGAACTTACAAGCCTAATTCTCTTTATAATAGGCAAATTAGACTATTTCTCATTAGTGTAGTAATTTTTAGTTGTGTGGCTGGCTGAACTCTAATGAATATACAGCAGCTATTGGTAAGTGTATCAGATTTAAGGCTATTTACTACAAATTGTCTTGATGTTTTTCAGAAAGGAAAAACTCAAACTCCTGTGATAAAGTTACCAAATCAGACATAAACATCCCATACATCTAATATTGGGACTTGTAAGTAGCTGGAGTTTTTAAACATTTTTGATTCATTTTATTGCAATATGTTGTTTTTCCTTTCCAAAAAAAAAAAAAATGGTACTGATGACGATTTGGAGTAAACAGCTTGTTGTCGGCATTTTAACTTTGAAAAATGCTATGGTTTTGTCTTAGACCTTAAAAATAGCCATCTAAATAATACATGTTTATTTCTTCCAAAACCTGTATTTACAATGAACGCTGATCTTCAGCAACCTCAGAAAACCGTGGTTTGACAAATGAATACAACACACATTATACAACAATTTGACAGATGACAAATGTCATCCAGTTATAAAATCTGAAATAAGGGCAGAAAAGATAAGACTCCTGTGCTTTAAATATTCACTGGGGATATTGGAACATTATTTCGCAGATCCCAAATATCTATTATGATCTCCGTTTATTAGTTTATTTTTCATGAGTTATAATCATTGATAGTGGTATATCACAGCATCGGCCACCTGGGTAAATGAAAAAGGCAAGCTTAAAATCCCAGGTGAGTATCTAACTATAACTGAATGAGTCTACAATTGTATCCGTGTGCATGCATTCATTTTAATTACACCAAAACATGTTTTTATAAATGCCAGTATATTAATGATATGCATATAGTATGTGCAGTTCAGTAACTAAAGAAACAGATTCTTCTTGTATTCCCAAAATGGAGGTACACAGACTATTCTTTTTTACACATTGTATCCTTTTCAAGTGGTCGTTTGATGACACATTTAGAGGTGTGAATGCTATTGTTGTTTTTTAATTGGGGAGAAGCAGATTTTCAAGCAAAATAAAATCTACACTTACTTCCTGTTATCATATCACTTCCTAAGGTAAAGGTCAATTTCCACCTTTAGGCCAAAGGACCTCATGAGTGAATCACACACAAGAATGTATCAGGAAGAGCTTTCCAATTACAAACCTCTGGAGTGGTGCTTGATAACAAAAACAAACAAACAAACAAACAAACAAAAAAACATCTGCATATTCATGATACATATTAGGGGACCTGTGATAATATAGCAAGACGTTTGCTCTGGAAGCCTTGGTTATTACACATGTAATGGTTGCTTGCAATAGGAAAGCACATTTAGTGAGCATAAGGCTTTACAATATTGTTGACGATGTTATTATATGATTTTTCATTCACTGTTTTCGTGTTATTTTTTCCATTTGTTGGTGCAAAAAGGATCAAGGCAAGGACCCCTTGGCAACATGCATCAAAGGAAAGCTTGTAAATGTCACCAAAACAAACAAAAAAAGCCCCAATAAAACACAAAGGATTTCAACTAATTCCAGTGGTAATGGCTTTCTGCCAAGTTCCAAGCAGAAATATATTGTCGACAGTGACACCGCACTATGGACTGAAGTGTATTGTGCCCATTCCATGGGAAGGAACTGAATGTGTTGAAAGACAAATCAAGGTGATAGTGCCAAGGCACCAGAATTACACATTTCCTCAGTCTGTTTTCATATTTTTGTAAGGAAATAAAATTACATTAAAAGATTAGGTAATTCAAAATACACTGCCAGCTGTTTCAATATTTGTGCATGCTGCCGCAATTGTGTCTTGAGCCTACATTTTAAATATATATTTCTGCATTGTACATTAACCAATACTACATTGTATGTTTTCAGATATATGAATGCAGCAGAGGCTTTTGTGAGCTTCAGTTACCCCTAAGACTGTGTTGTGTGACTTGGTCCATTCTGCCACCTATTTTACTGCAAGTCTGATTTACTACATTCCATAAAGTTTCATTCAGTGTTCATTTACAGATTTCACTCAACAGTTTTTTTGTTTTGTTTTTTGTTTTTGGAGCCTGGCTTAGAACTGCTAAGGCCTGGTTGCCTCTCACATTGTTTGTTTTTGTACTTTTTGTTATTACTATTATACAAAGTGACTTACAGAGACTTGGGGTGAACTATGTATCACTTACAATAGGACCTCAGCTTTACGCCTCATCGGAAGGACGGAAATGCATTTTTGTAATGCATTCTAAAGTGTTTTACTTTTAATATTTAATTAGAAATGGTGCTGTAAATAGAATTGTAGGTTGTCTCGGTTAGTAGATATCTGAGACTTTACCAGACACTTAAATGTCAAAGGTCATAGACCATTTATCCCATCAGGTTAAAGGTTAATATCTCCACACATCTGAAAGACTTTTTGAGTGTCAGAGACTCAAGAGCAGCTAATGACCTCACTTGGTGCACCAAGGTCAGAAGTCAAGGTTACTTTTTTACTTCAAGGAAAATGTAATTGGGAGAGCTTTTACTTAGATCACTGTAATTGTATTAGATAGACATCATGTATTTTTCTCATATGTTGTATACTTTTGTAATATACCTATAACTGGGTGCATGCCCCTTTATTAATGTATATATTATTTAGTTATTGTTATGATTTATTTCCATTTTTAAGTGTATATATATATTGTTTGGATTGGCAGGGAGGGGGTTAAATTCCTCCTTGCCAGAAATACATGTGAGAATGTGGCTGGAGCCTTAATTAGGTAATTGTTCATTATTAATTAATTGGGCTCTAGCCACATACTATAAAAGCCAGGAGAAATCTGTTTATGAGAAGAAAATGAATGCTACCGGTGTATTTTTTGAAAGGTACTCGTTTTGTTTATTGTGTTTGTGTTTAATTTTGTGTTGGTTTATTTTGGCCCTTGTGCCTTTTTGTTTTGTATTATTTAATGTAATAAATACAAGTGCAGTTTTGCCCTGCACTACTTGTGTTTCTGAATGCTTCTTCCTGGTCTGGCATCACCACACGAGCCAACCTGTCACAATACCACTTTATATATATATATATACAAACTTGTGAAATGTAAAGGAAGTGTATTGTCAACGGTGTCTAGATAGATTGCATCGAATGCTAACCTAGCATGGGAATGTAGTAAACAGGCACTAAGGAATTCTATTTTAATGTGAAATTGAACATGACTGTGAGACAAATCATCTGTAATAATATTGTATATCTTGGAAAGATTTCCACTGACGAAATATACAATTATCATGCATTGCAAAATTTATCAAAACCAGATTTCTTTTTAGACACTGTTTCAAAATATTTACAGTATATCAGAAATCAGCTGATGGAACAAATAATATAACGTTTCTGTGCCAAATTAAATATAAAATGTCTACTGAGAGCTCCAATTACCGATAATTGGGTTTCTGCAGTCTACTGTATTAACATGTACACTCAAAATGGAATGCCTTAGTCTGGAAGCTTAACATACCACCTGTTTAAAACAACTTACTCTAATTACCTGGGTAAACCATTTAGTTCTCAAATCAAACAAAAAAAGTTTAATAGTTTGTATCACAGGTATAGATGTATATGAATTATAGTGAAAAATGCTTTTAAATCCAATTTTCTCTCTTAAATGTGTGACCCAGAAATAAAAAATAAAATACCAATATATGAACATCATTTAGGTCTTTTATTTAACACCATGTAATCAAAAAAGAATACAACATTTTTGTGCAAAGGTCTATCGGAAGCCATAATACTAGTATAGTATATCATGTTAAATTTCATATTTTTTCAAAAGTCACATATTTTTCAATTTGTCATTTTTTCGTGACATGTAATTCAATATGTCAACTTAACATTAAGCAGCTAGGTTTCAATGGACTTTATTTTTTAATTCAATAGGGTAATGCAAAACTTTTGCCCATGGTTGTATACTCAGTCTGCCATGAACTACTATATGTATATATATATATATATATATATATATATATATATATATATATATATATATACATGGTGAATAAATAAATAGACCAATAAACAGTAACCACTGTCTTTCTGATCACATACAGACTGTTGTAGGTCCCCAGATGCTATGTTTGTCATTTCATTAGCTTAACCTTATATTCTTTTTTTTAAATCTGTTTTACTTTGAAAGCGTATTGATAAATCATCTAAACTTCCAACTGTGCGAGCACTCCTACTGTGTTTATATAGTGCCTGAGTCACCCCAAAAATGACTTCATTCTCAAATCAAGCTCTCAAATGAGCTATTTCTACGCCAAAACCGAAAATGCCAAAAATTCTGTAGAAGTGATTAAGGTGAAAATAACTTCAGCCAGGACTTTTCCTTTTTAAAAGGATTGATCTGAAAAATAACTTGTATTTTCACATTTATAAAAAAAAAAAACTGGAGGGTTTGCTTTTTAAAAACCTATTCTTTTAACATTCAATCTGAAAACTGTAATTGATTACATTCTGAATATGCTCATTAACTGAAACACATCTCATTTGCTAGGTTTTTTCAGAATGTATTCTTCCAAGGTTAGTGTTTGCTAAATGAGAACTCAAAATATTGGCTTGGTTGTTTTGAAGTCCTACTGTGACATCATAAGCATTTATTTTTAGAGAGTTACCAGGGCTGTGTTTGGGTGGGCATGAAACATGGAAGGGACCTAGATTTGGACTTGGATATTCCTGCAAGAACCTAGAGCTTTTATCAATATCTAGCTGTTTAATTCCTAATCTTCACCTTGATCCAGTTTGTGTTTCACATCCATCCACTGCATTGAACTACGTAAACAGGAGTAAACCAAACATTGTATGTTTTACCCCGAACAGCCATGTGTTGTACTTTTGAAGACACAGTACTTCAGCCATAATACTTAATTTGTCAAAAGTAGGAAAAAAAAAACATTTTAATTGAGAATCCTATTTCTAGGTTCTATGAACCCTAGCCTGTGCTGTGTTTCTCAACAGCACAGACATTCTCCCATTAGAAATGCATTACACAGGGAAATAAAACCGGTATATGCTTACTGTTAGAAAAATCTAATATTCAATGATTTTTTTTTCTTCTTATCTCTGAGAGTAACTGGAAAGTTCAGTATTGGAAGGGCAGGCAAATGATAAACTGTATTAGCTTGCTGGTGACAGAAAAATCTTTACTTGGCATTATAATGCAAACAAAGAAGATACACTTTTGGCTTCTACTCACCAGCTAATAAAATTATATAAGCCTTCAATAGAAAATACAGAATTTAATTCAACAAAATAAATAGAAAAGGTACACACCAGAGAGAGAAAATGAAAAGAAAAAAAAGAAGTCCAGCATTTGTTAGTGATTAACTAGTTAGCTTGAGCCTTTCATTAAACACAGCATTAGGACAGATTATGAAACAGCAGACAATGTAGTCTTTCAATGCTTTTTAAAAACTATGATTCTTATCTCAGTATTTTTATGGAGCTGCTTTTTTGCCAGTAGGCTTTTTATTTCAATATACCTCTATAATTAATAGATAGCATACTGAATGCAGCATTCTAAGATATCACTGTCAATCTCATATAATGGTTCTTGAAGACAATCTTATTGCACATAGTTTTATTGCACCAAGTTTATTGGAGTAAAATGTTATTGATGACTACTTTGTAAGCAATACATTTTCATAGACTTCTTCAAGGAATACATACAAATAAATCAAAACGTCAATATCAACATATATACATTCTGCATATATGTATGCAATGCCTTGTGTTAGAAATGAGTGTTTAACATACTGTAAAACCCTCTATATTAATGTCACAATTAACAATATAGGACAAACAGTACAACTATTGTATTCTATTTTATACTGTTCTGCGCAAGTGGCAGCCATTTAAATCAGCGATTAAATGGACATTAAACAGTACTAAAACAGCCAAAGTGAATGAAAGATTAAAGTCAAACTAAATAATAACTATTACCCCCTTTCCTCAAAAATGTAAGTTGTGTTATTAGAAGTGAAAGGCTGTAATTAGTATCCTCTGCTAACATTTCAATGCCATATTCTTGGAACACCATGCTAAGTGATTGTCATGCAGGGGTGTTGCTTCGTACAGCCATTCATGGTAATTGGCAAAAAACCAAAGAAGACCAACAAAATATAAATCATTAAAATAAATGCAATGATATGTTTTGTTGATGATCTGCATCACACAGTATACACACAGTATATATGAATATGGACTATGCATCACACAGTATATATGAATATGGACTGGTGTACACTCCCAACTGTAAAACACTTTCTTCCAGTATAACATAGTATTACATTAGAAGAACGTTGCTGTGTGACTGCTAATCAGGTCGTCTTCAACCAATAGCAGACATATTTGAGGTAGGAGCTGGCTGTGGGGGTAGGGAGTCTGTGATCAATTAGAAATAATGTTAACAGAAAAATATATAGTAAGGGCCTTTCAATTTAAAGGTTAAGGTCTTGTGTTTTTTTTTTTTTTTTCATTCTACTCTATTAACTAAATTATGACTAAAATCACCTGGGCTGGTACATGGTTTTTGTATAACAAGAATTCAGTATGTAATTAGTACATATTTCATGCTCATGTGGCATGGATTATGTAATAATAATAAAATAAATTATACATAATGTAAATTATGTTGACATTTACTCATATTTTCAAAAGGTTTATTTTCTTCTGTGATGTTAGGTTTGCCTCTTATGGTAATATAGGTTTCAGATTTTAAAACATTCAGTACTCTTCCAGTAATTTAACATGAAGTGTCACAAATACATCCAGTAGCCAATAGTGTTGTGCTTTCTACTTGTATGTTTGGTGTTTTTTTTTTTTTTAAAGAGGCTGGATTGTTGTCCCCATCAATCTGCATTATCTTTAAAATGCATTACTTTTCAACGTCAGGGGGTCAGTTGTCAAATTATATTTCATTGGGATGTTTATTCAAGTTTTACTGCCTGCTGATGTTTTCTAGGACAACACCTTTGATAGAAAGCCTAATTTGTCATAAATAAGCTTAGAAAGTATGATTTTGAACATCTAAGATGTATTGTGCAGATAATTTTCTACTGCTTAAGGGTTATATTATGCGTTGCATTATAATAAAGAAAATCTGTTTATATTTATTTACTACAATATAGTGATGCTTGCTACCTCATTGCCAAATAATATACAATGCAGACTTTTGCAGAACAAATATCTATTAGTTTACTAGTTTTAACCTACTGATAAAATACCTTTTAGGAAAATAAACAGGAACATAATGTTGTTGAGGGGAAAGGAGCCTGCGTTCAACACAAATGTTTATAACTTTCCAGCGTGTGATAAAATCTCTTCAGCAGATGCACTATCTGTCTCCTGTGTAGTTTGTTGGAGCATCTTTAAGGCTCTGTGCCCATTTATTTCTTGTAATTGCCATAGGTACATACACCTCGGGGTGCCCTAATTCCCTGCTTTATTTCAGCCAGTGCAAGAGATACCATCTGTCCTCTCTGCACTCTCTTCACTTTATTGCCACTGCAGAAATGAACAGTTTAGCCCTGCAGAACACACAGACAGTTGAAAGGGTTTGTCATTGAGGGCTATTTCCCCTGCCTTTGTCTGCAGTGTTTCAATTAGGGGAAATTAACTGCCATCGGTAGATATATATATATATATATATATATATATATATATATATATATATATATATATATATATATATATATATATATATACTGTATATATATATATATATATATATATATATATATATATATATATATATATATATATATATATATATATATATATCACTAATCTATCACGAATCATCTGAAGAGCCGTTACTTATCTCACTATGTAGCAGATTAACTGAAAAGGGATTTACACTTTTTTATTACAGGATACAACCCGATGGACATTTTCTGACCAAATATAGAGTTATAAAGGCTAATACATATAAGGAACAATAAGGCAGCCATCAGCAGTAGCCTAGATATGGTAAATGTGTTCAGATATATAAGCTCTTCTGCATTTGAATGGGTCCAGGATTCAAGTCCAGAAAGTGAAATGTATAGTGATTGTAATTTTGCCAAATCTAATTATAATTGTTATTGATTTAGGCAATAAAAAACACCCTGGTCTGTGGTCAGAGTTGAAGTGTCTCCCTGACATATTTGTATGGAATTAAACAGGTTTTAATTAACATTTTTGTCAATATTTTAAACTCTAAAATAAATGACAATGTTTTTTTCTCAACAAAACCTCACCTAATAGCATTTAATAGATTTATATTGATAACAGGCTTGATTGCATTGTAAGAAACTTTCAAAACACCCAGAAGATGGCAGTAGACTGTTTAAATTGAGTCGTATTGCATTTTGATAGAAGCGAATAAAGTTGACTCATCAGATAAAACTTATATATATATAGAAGACCCTGCTATTTATGTGATACAGCCATCTGAAATTTCTTTGTATTTCAGATAATTTGTATCAGATGGAAATTGCATCCTGGTACAATTAGCTATACTGTTTAATTATTCTTATTTAGCTATAAGCAGCTATTCAATAGGCTATTATATATTTACTTCAGCCAGCAATATCTGCAGTCCACTGTGTTTTACAACACATTATTCTCTTCATAATAAATATAAGTACATACTCTTGCAACCAAATATAATGCTCTGTTATTTTAGAGAACTTACAAAAAAAGAATGTTATTAAATATGCTATACAAAACCTGCAATGTTAGTCAATGTCATCATTTCCATGACAATTTTAAAATCTTTTACATGTTTTAAGTACTGCACATGTAAACTACTGATTTATCTCTGTACTTTTTGGGTATTCTATTTACGGGTTTGTAGATGAATTGTTTGAAGTAATTGCCATATTACATTGACATGCTGTACTTTCAGGTAGTCTGTACATGCGCACTATTACGTAATTTCACCTCAGAAATGTCTATGGGATCATCAGGCGAAGTTTTAACAATCAATCCAATTTTGCTGCCGATGTGTTTTTACTATCTTAAAATATACAGCCATCCCTGTTTTTTATAACTGAGAAATGTACAATACAATTCATTCTCGACAAAACTGTTTTCCTAGGGCTTAAAATGCTCCCTCCGTTTTTGGAAGCTACTCATGTTAATTATTAACTTCATATCTGTATACTTTATAGAGCATTGTCCAATCATTATAATTGATCAATTCTCAAGTTATTACATACCGATATGCTTAATATTTCATGATAACATACAACATTCCTTTTTCAGAATGTGAATTAACAATAACCGCAGCAGTGTTTTTTATGTTTGTAGTATATTATTAAAGCAGATGAATAACAGCTCTTCTTAACATGATTTCTAAACTTAAAACTCTGAATACCTGGACACTGGGAGTAAATTCAGCTGAAACAAACTACACTATGTAACACAATTTTTGTTCCTGGGTAGTAAGTGTTATTTCCTAATTGCTTATGCCTCAAAAGTATAGAAAATGGCTATTATTCCCCACAAACTTTGCTTTTGTGACCAGGACAGTGATATTTTGAAATTTACCTATTTTCAATGAGAAAACGGGTGAATTTGTGTCTTTTCGTTCACATAAAGTCAGAAAAAAACAACATATGAATCCAAATTAACATGTATTTATACTAAAGTAATACAAAAATGACTACAAAAGATTTAGAAGTGAGTAGTTTTTCGAGATTTCTGGTTACAGGCGATTCTGATTGCCTCAAACAGACTGGTCACATTGTGGCAGAAGCAGAGCCCATCTTGACGGGTGAAGAAGCTGGAAAAAGGTTGGTGACGCTTCCTCTGATCTGCAACTTGCACACTATCATCCAACAAGTTCCACTGCTTGAGCCTAGACGTCAAAAGCTCGGCATTGGACTTGGTGAGACCAAGATCTCTAATCAAGTCGTTGAGGTCTTTTTGGTTAGGGTAGTATGGGTTTCTCTCCTCAGCTCCACCTCTGAAATTGTCATCTGGATCTACAACGTCTTCCTCGCTCTCTGACTTGCTGCTCTCTTCTAAAGACGGCTGCTCTCTCTCCAGAGGTACGGGGAGCTCATGGCAGTGTGGCACCGGGGCGATGGATGAAGGAAGGTCCGGATACATGAAAGCAGGTGCATTCTTGCCAGTCCGACTTTTGGAAAGGTCCACCATGCAGAAGTAGCAGTTGCTTGAGTGGTCAGTGGGTTCCCACCGAATTCTTGGCATAGCGAACTTCATGGCTCTCTTTTCCCCTCTGTACCATCCTACAAAAATACATTTATTTCACCCATGACTAATGTGTAAGAGATTCTCGCAACATTTTTCATAAATGATATATTTTTTCAATAACATTGAAAATTGTAAAACATTTTAAAATTAAAAACTTTTACAATTTAAAAAATTTTAACAAATTTTATAACATAAAATTCCAAGCAACAATTGTCCATCTTACTTTCCAGAGTTTTTTTTTGCAGTGCTCGCAGGTGAAATGAGGTGCCCAGGGTTTGTCTTGATCCCCGACAGGCATGCCGAAATATGCCTTGTAGGCCTCACACATCTTAGCAGATGCTTCCACGGAGTACCTTTTCGCTCTTGTCTTGATTAATTGGCCGCAGACATAGCAAAATGCGTCTGCCGGATGCTTGCAGCCTCTTGAAGCCATCTCAGAAAAATGCAGATATGTATCCACTTAGGCAGCTGGAACTAAACTGAACTGGTGGGCTTAAGGCCCCTGTATTTATACTACTATTTATATTACTGGAAAGTTACTTGGAGTAACTTCTAGAAAGTTCTAGAAGTTACTCCAAGTTTACTCAGCACTGAATCTATCTGGAATGTTCAGGAAAATAGGTACATTTCAAAATATCACTGTCCTGGTCACAAAAGCAAAGTTTGTGGGGAATAATAGCCATTTTCTATACTTTTGAGGCATAAGCAATTAGGAAATAACACTTACTACCCAGGAATAATAATAAAAAAAAAATTGTTACACTGTGCTATCATTTATTAGCTGAAGAATAAGCTTCTGTAATTTCGTGCGCAATTGCTTTAGTGAATCATGCTGAAGAAAATCACTTGTGCAGTGCCTTGTTTCAATTTATGTTGGGGCGTCAGAAGTATGCAACGCTCCTTGTAATTTGTGCAACTTATTTTATATTAACATGTTGTGTAGTTTTGCCTGGGATTTTTCTTATATATATATATATATATATATATATATATATATATATATATATATATATATATATATTAGATGTCTAACTAAGTCATTAAAGGTTGTTTTCCTTTATTAAATAAAGCAGATATAAACATATAAAACTGGCCGGATCTATTTCAATTATCTAAACAGTGGAAGCTATTTGCCATGCTGTCTTTCCCCCTCTCCATGACTGATTCTTACATAGAAATGTACATATTATTAACATAACTACACAAAATAAAAATACCCTGAAATAGCGTCAGCAAAAATCAGGTTTATAAATTAATATCTGCCATTAATTAGATCATTAAAATAGATCCGTTAAGGAAAAGCAGAGGTGTCGTATTTGTTTTACATAAAAGTACAATTTTTTGGTGTGAATTGTGTTTTTGTTATAATCATGTTTTACAGGAAGGTACAGCCTTCTTTATTTTGTAAGGTTGTTTTTAAAATCACCTTTAACTAGCAATAAAATTGAATCTGCCTCATACTATGTATGTGCCTGTTTATTTGTTTGACTGGTGACAATGTTATAGATCTATCTATCTATCTATCTATCTATCTATCTATCTATCTATCTATACATAAACTAATCAAGAAGCCAGACCTGTGTATTTCCTCATTGAAGCAGTTTGTTTATAATACTGGCATTTTTTAAAATAAAAGAACAATTTTAAAAAGTCTTTAACAAAACTGCAGGCTTGGTTCTTTCTAAACGGATAAAAAATATTTGTAATTACACAATTTCATGAATACATTAACATTTGGATCAAAATTCTCCAATCTGTCAGGCAATAAATGGTATAAATGGTCTAGATTTGCGATAAATAATTGTCCATTAATACCCTGGCATGGTGCAGCAAATTAAAGTCTTGCTTCAATGAGCACAGCTGTAGCTCCCTGGATTTAAATACTGCTGGGACAGAAAAGTGTAAACTTTCCTTATTAACTTTTATTTTTACTCCATTTGTAATTTGGATTTAATGATTTTAAATATTTTGAAAAAAAAAATTTGCCTTGTTTTTTCATAAAAGTTTCTGTTTTATGGGAAGGCTGAATTCCCACATACTTTTATATTTTGCATTTACTGAAGATTGATACTCTTTGGTCAACACTGAATGTAATAAATGATTTTACTTATTTGAATAGGTCAGCTTTTCAATACTTAAGCCTTCATTAAAATATTGAATGCAATGCCAGCAACTATTTTTTTTGCTGTTCTTGCAATGAGCAGTTCAGGCACACGGATGAGTTAGGTTTGACACAGCATTAACATTTACAAACCAAAAATAATAAAAAGTCATATAGTACAATTCTATGCACATCATTCATGTCTTCCTATCGGGAATATCAAACCAGTAAGAACTTCAAATCTCATTTCAAAACCAGCTCCAATCACCCTGACACATTATGCAAGCAACACTTTCTGCATATCAACGATCTTCAATTGTGCCAAAGTCTGTGCTTAATAACACTGCTGAGGAAAGGAGGAGGGTAACAGTGCAAAATCTGGAACAAACTGAGCCATGAGCAAGATTGTCCAGGAAATGAAAAAGCAATAACATCTCACTCATGTAGTTTTAACATTAAAAAGCTATCATCAGTCATAAACTTATCTGCATCTTTACTTGAAAGAGAAAAAAGATTGTCATTTTTTTTCCTTTGAATTTAAATGGCTGTATTTAGCAGGTCAAATTCGTGATATTTTTTCACAATTTAGAGAAAAACTACCAAAACATAATGGATAAATGATGTTAAATAAACAGAAACTGAATGACACAGAATGGTTATTGAAGCGCTGGTGTGCACGTTTAATGTATAAATTCTACTGTGATTCTTGAAATGTATTTTTTGTTTACGACTGTAAGTCGCCCTGGATAAGGGCGTCTGCTAATAAATAAATAAATAATAATAAATAAAAGGTTTAAACAAGGCAAAGCACAATGGCAAGTGGCCAAGACAAACAGACACGGGACAAAACAAGTATCGTGCTAGTCTAAAACTAGCACGTGTAGCAATTGTTTTCTCTTTTAGTTTCACTTTGTCTTTACTTCTCGCCTCTCATTCTGCCTCTGAACACACCAACCCTGTGGGCGTGAAAACTGACTCTTTTATGCAGCTGTGCTGGGACTCGCTTGCTTAATCAATCATTCACTTGAATCCTGGCACAGTCTGCACATGAACTAATTTATGGAATCCTCGTGCCCCCATAGAAATACCCACTTTAATCTGCACGTGAAGTGATTGTGCAATCCCCCATGCCCAAATCCAAATATACATTTTAAATCACCCATGCTATATAACCCACACTCCGTGCACCACTACATAGGCCCCTACGTTCAAAATAATAACAACATGGGGGCTCCCGAGTGGCGCATCCAGTTAAAGCACTCGCTAGAGTGCAGGATGCGCTCTATAGCCTGGACGTCGCGAGTTCGAGTCCAGGCTATTCCACAGCCGACCGTGGACGGGAGCTTCCAGGGGGCGGCACTCAATTGGCCGAGCGTCGCCCGGGGGGTGGGAGGGTTAGGTCGGCCAGGGTGTCCTCGGCTCACCGCGCACCAGCGACCCCTGTAGTCTGGCCGGGCACCTGCGGGCTTGCCTGTAAGCTGCCCAGAGCTGCGTTGTCCTCCAACGCTGTAGCTCTGAGGCGGCTGCACGGTGAGTTCGCAGTGTGTAAAGAAGCGGGCGGCTGACGGCACACGCTTCGGAGGACAGCGTGTGTTCATCTTCGCCCCTCCCGAGTCAGCGCAGGGGTGGTAGCGGTGAGCTGAGCCTAAAAAATAATTGGGCATTTCAAATTGGGGAGAAAATAATAAAAACTAATTGGCAACGACTAAATAAAAAAAAAAATTATAATAATAACAACATAACACACAATATGCACAGGGATGCAGTATTATTATTTAGTTTTTTACATTTTTTTAAATTAAATTCAGTGGTCGCCAATTGATTTTTACCCCGTTTTTCTCCCAAATTGAAATAACCAATTATTTTTAGGTTCAGCTCACGGCAACAACCCCAGCTTTTTTCACTCTGCAGGCCCACCATGCAGCTACCGCGTCAGGGGACAACACAGTTCTGGGCAGCTTGCAGGCAAGTCCGCAGGCACCCGAACAGTCTACAGGGGTTGCTGGTGTGCGGTGAACCGAGGACACCCTGGCCGACCTAAGCCCTCCCCACCCGGGGCGACGCTTGGCCAATTGTGTGCTGCCCCTTGGGAGCTCTTGTCCATGGTCGGCAGTGGAATAGCCTGGACTTGAACCGGCGACCTCCAAGCTATAGGGCACATCCTGCGCTCCACGCGGAGCGCCTTTACCGGATGCGCTACTCGGGAGCCCCTCACTGCAGGATTATTGTGTATAATCTGTTATAGAGCACTACATGTTTTAGTGAAATGAGTATCGTTGAAACAAGCATACTTAGAAAAACAACATTACTGTATGGACAGGTTTAACTTTTTCAATCAAATTATTTCTTCCATAAAGACTTTTATTCTAGTGGCTTAAACAGATAAGTTATTATTGTAATATCGGTTTAGTTCACATATGTAACTGGTTTTAGAGGGGGAAATATATACGTGTTGGAAATTATCAACATGCTGGTGTATTGTTTATTTCTTGTTAGTCTTTTTAAATATTAGCATCACCTTCTACAAAATCTGAAGTACCCCATCACAGCTATAGGGCCAAAAAAGCTATTAAGGGTATAATCTTCAAATAGCCTTTAGCCTGACGCTGATGTCTTACTGATGAAGCAGGTTGCTTTTCTTGTATGCACACCATGACCTCTTTAAATTCACATAATCTAATAATACCAAGCTGCATACATTATCTCGCAATCTCGATGCTGTGATGAGGCAGCCATCTGGTCTAATACCACTGCGGCAGATATTACATTGCATGCTTGGTCTACTGTATAGAAGAGAGCATATTTTAAAATGTCAGGATACATCAGCTGTATTTAGTATTATTTGCATTCTGAAAACTGATTGTGCTGTGTATACATCACGATTCAAAGCCTGGTCATACATCTAATACAGTCAATGAACCAAGCTTTTAAAAAATGACCAGTATTGTACTGTATGCTGCTTAAAGATACATTGATTTTATTTTTTGTGTACCCTATAACATCTATACGTTGTGATGTAAAGGATGTAGGTGTTCAATGTCTAATACAGATATGAAGCTGAGCATTTAAAATATATTACTCTGCATGGTTAAAGTGTGTATGTGAGTGATGATGATCCATGTTAGTACCACAATGCTTCCGGTTTATTCCTCAACCTTACGCTAGAGTGCTCTAAACGTTTGTGTTGGTCTACATTTTTCTGTCTCTGTCTGTTGCTGTGTTTAAGAGCTGATCACATTTCTTTTGTGTTGAGTATTTGCCGTCCTCATTTTGCAAAGTTTCATCTTCTTTTTTTAGTGGTGTTGCTGTTTCACTATTGGGAAACCCATATCTAATTCCTATTAGTCATTTCATCTATAAACACGTCATAAAGTATGCTATAAACAATCTCTGATGAATAATTATAGCAGGCTATAACGGTACACATATGTAACTTAGCCAAGACAGCATCCCTCAGCAAATCCATAAATACACATACTGGACACTTGTGAAAATGATATTGAACACTGGGATTGTGCTTCTTAGTGAATGTCTATTGTCATCTGCCAGTATTATTAATCTGGTTGGGTTAGGCTTTCTTTGAAGTGATACTGTTTAACCAACCTTATAAGAGAATACTGTACTCATGCCTGTCAGTTTTTTTTTATAAGATATTAAGGTGTTTTTTTAATGTGTGTCTGTTAAAAAAAAATCTTTTTTTTTTTTTTTTTTTTTAATTAAGTATTGCTATAAACATAAACTCATTTCCCAAACCTATTTTTCAGGTTACCACGGAGACCCCCTCCTGAGATTGAAAATACAATTGGCTTCTACATCCTGTTTCTCCACACTTTCAAATGTTCAGGAGAGGCATTATATTAGTGGACAACCTAGGGTAGGCTCTGGTCTTTATCAAAACAACTTTTAACAGGCAAATGACAGGCCCAATTATTTCTTATGCAGCCTGCCAGTTCTCAGGTTCATAAACATCCTCAAACATTTGTAAAAAATTATAGGCCAAATGATTTCTCAGCAGGGGGCTGAGGACCCCTTAGTTAGGAAACCTACAGACATGCCTGTGTGTATAAAATGTATTAGCCTTAACCCTTGCATGCATGGAATATTGAAAATAGCTGAAAAAGAGCAGTGTTGGACACATAATAAATGTATTTTTCATTGAAAATGGCTTTATATGGGGAAGAAATGACAACCTCATATGAGGTCATCAGGCAGTTGTGTCTTCCATATGTCCCCAGGCTAGAAGAGAATTTTTCTTTCCGTCTCCTTATGAGGTCACCATGCATGGTTAACTTAAGGGCTATTACACACATAAAGTAATGAAAAAAAATACAAATTTCTATACAGTATTTGATCAAGTAAGCAATATTCATTTATATTTAAATGGCAATTTATTTGTAAATACAACTGTAGATTAAAACAATGGAAATACCCACACAGCTCAAGGTACTATATGTTTTCCTCTCACAGTTATATATTTTTCCCTCAAAGTCTCTAATGTCTAGTTACATTGTTTGGTCAGCAGTTCAGTGTAAAACATTCTAGACTAAATGCATCCTTCCATTTTTGTCATGCAGTTTCTGTAACCTAGAATGTTTGATCATTATAACTTTAGTTTTAATGAGATGCTGTACTGTACATACAATCCCAGTGGAAATCGACTGATTGCCTTACCTAGAATTCTTCCACACATTCTCCACTGCATTTTGAGACACTAAATAGCTTTTCTATAACAGAATGTTAAAGAAGAACACATAAATGAGAGATTATTTGACTATGGAGAAACAACACTAAGGGTTGCAGTACATTGGAAAGTTAAAGTGACCTTTTAGAAATACCAAATGTCAATAACAATCATCATGCTGTGTCTTTATTTAATGCAAACGCCGCGTTATAAAAATAGAGACACAATAATTCACGATTCCAAAAAATGAGCCGTCATTTTCCATGGATTTCAGCCAGTAAGTTTAGATCTGATCATCAGTTAGTTATTATGGTCAATTTCCTAATGAAAATATATTTTGAAATATTTATAACCCATCAGATGGCGAATGAAAACAGAATCAAGGCTCTGGATTTACTGTGATTTGTTGCACATTCACAGAATGTCAAAACTATGTATTAGTAAACCGATATTGTTGAAAAAAGTGTATTACCTTAGAGGCAGGTAATATGACCACCAACTTATGGGATATGCCTGCCTATTGGTCGGTATTCACTGAGATCTTTATATCAGAGCTGCCGATAGGCCCCTTCCTGGGGTGACATCCTCGGTCCCGCCTACCGAGGGATTAAACAGTCAACCCATGGAAGACATTTTCTCTTTTTACATCGAACCTGTGAGTGCGACCGATGCGACCTCCCTTGTTGGTGGTCATCTTCTCTTTCAGGGAACCAGGGTTACAGTAAGTAACCTAACGTTCCCTTTCAATTTGAAGATGACCACCAAAACATACTTATGGGAAAGTATACCAGAGCCTTCAAGAGGGAGAAGGAACGGCAACAGATGAGGGACGCATCAGAACCACATAACCCAAGGTTAGCAGTGCAAGCGTGCAACTTCAAGGAACCTTGAGACTAATGAAGGCAAGGAAGGAGCTATCACATTAAGGTGATAGAGCCTGGAGAAAGTATACGACGAGGCCCCTCTGAAGAGGGCCCAAGATGTAGCTAACCCTCTGGTAGAATGCGTGGCTACCCTCCCAGGTGGGGTAAGCTGGCACTATCATACGCAGTCGAGACTGTGTCCATAATCCAGTGCGACACTCGCTGCTTTGAGAGGGGCTGTCCTAGGGTCAGTATCCCATGTCAGAATGATGCAGAGCTCTTGTCCTGTCCAACAGCAGAGGAAGTTCAATCTCCAATCCTCCTCCAAAGAAAACAGAGGTGGATGGAAAGACTCCAGTTCCACAGACTGGTTCATGTGGAAGGCTGTGATCACCTTAGGGAGGAAAGCAGGGTTTGTACGCAGTGACACCCTGCTGTCATCGTTCCAAATACGCATACTTGAGCTGTGCACCAACAGCGCCTGTAGCTCACTGACCCGCTTTGCGGAGGTGAAAGCCAAGAGGAAGGCTGTCTTCGTAGACAGCTACTTCAACTCTGTGGCATGTATGGGCTCAAACAGGGCCTTTGTGAGAGCCTCCAGTACAATATCAAGGCTCCATTTGGGGAGAACGACCCTCCTTGGAGGGTGTAATCGCCGAGCACCCTTGAGAAAACAGGTTGCCAAGAAATGCGCACCCGGAGATACAGAATCAACGGGGGCATGGCATGCAGAAATGGCTGCCAAGTACACCTTCAGTGTAGAAGGTGACCTACTGGCATTGAGCAGTTCTTGCAGAAACTGCTAGATAACTGGCATAGGGCAAGTTGAACCTTAGTCAGACACCAGTTCTGAAAATATCTCCATTTGTAGGTGTATAATGACCTAGTGGAGCCGGCTCTAGCACTCTGCAACGCACACACGATCGTGTCAGATAGCCCTAGGGCTGACCAGGGCTGGCACAGGGTTGAAAACCAGATTCTCCTGAGCCACCGGAGGGCCACTAGGAGAAGTGTCATCTTTTCTAACTGGACCTTCTCTAGGAAGGCCTGGAGCAGCGGTATCGGTGGGAATGCGTAAAGGAGTGTCCTGAGCCACTCGTGGGCTAGGTGCGTCGACGCCGAGTGCACCGCCTAAGCAGTGGAGGGAGTACCACAGGGGGCAGTGTGTCATCTCTGCCGAGGTAACTAGATCAACCTGCGCCTTCCCAAACCATTACCAAATGCGCTCCACCATTTGAGGGTGGAGCTGCCACTCCGACGGATGCGCACCCTCCCTCGAAAAGAGGTCCGCTGCCCAGTGTGCCCGTAGTGACAGCAGGTTCCTTTGAGCGCAAATCAAGAACCAGAAGGCAATGCGATGCGATGCAACCCTGGGGACCGAAGGCCATCCTGGTGGTTGACATACGCCATCACTGATGTGTTGTCCATCCGGACCAACACATGTGTTCCTTGCAGCACCGGAGAAAGTGCTGGAGGGCAAGGAAAAGAGCCTGCAACTCCAGCATGTTTATGTGCAGGGACCATCATCACTACCTGATGATCAATACTACTCTGCACACCTTCACACAGGTGAGAGATCCTCCTCCACTAGCGCAGGGCTGCCGAACACGAGCGAGACACTGTCAGCCGACGGTGTCTGTCGCACTTCGGATTTAAATGAAATGCATTGAGCCATGCTTGCAGCGGGCGCATGCGGAGTAAGCCCAGCTCGATGGCTGATACGGCTACGGCCATCAGACCCAATAGTTTCTGACACAACACCAAGGTAACCTCCAAGGTAACCTCCGATCCCTGTCGAAACAGGGAGAGGCAACCTCGAATAGCTGCTACCCTGTCTGACAGGTATGCGCGCATTGCACTGGCATCCAGCCGGAGCCCCAAGTATGTCGTGCACTGCACCGATGTAAGCTGACTCTTTGCATTGTTGATGGTGAGGCTCAGCCTAGCCAGATGCTCCGTCACAATCGTTGTGTGGGCCACGGCTCCCTCTCGCAACTGGGAACAAATCAACCAGTCATCAAGTTATTTCAATAATCTGATCCCCTTCAACTGGAGGAACTAGGCTTCTCTCCTTCCTCCATCTCAATGGGGAAGGAGCCCTCACCCCAGGAGGCCACTGTCGATAGCATGTCCTCCTCTGCCATCGGTGATGGTGCTTCACACTCCCCCTGAGCTCCCCTGGGACAGAGGCTTGTACTGGGGCAGGTGACAGCAGACCCAGGGGTGCGGCCTGAGCTGCAGGTGCCTGCTGCCTCGTCAAGAGCTCTATGACCTGAGCCATCTGTGCCTTGAGGTCCATTATGTCCCTCACCTGCTTCAAGCGCTTAACCCGTCTCGCTTGCGGAGATGGGGAGCGGCTACAAGGGGTCGACACTCGAGCCTGTGCACAGGGGATATCCTGCGAGGGGCTCTGGGACAATCGGAGGAGTGGGGGGACTGGGGCCCCAAGGGCCGCTGACGGCTCGACCACAGCGGACGGAGCCTTAATCCCTGTGGCTCTAGCCAGTATATTGTGAAGCACCCGGGCTGAAAAGCTGCGCAGATGTCACAAAAAGCCTCATCCCGAGGGCCAAAGTGACATGCTGGACACCCAAGCACCACACATATAAGGTGTGCCCATCTCCTGGGGCATGTTTTCCCTACAGGACATGCAAGCATGGAACCAGGACATGCTTGCCATCACTCCTCTCATACCACCTGGTATATAAGCCTTAGACACAGCGCAACGTGCCTGCATGGAGTGCAAAGCATGGTAGCACTTAGGCACCGCGTGCACCGAGGTACCAAAGCACCGAGGGCACCACGTGCACCAGGCTATGTGTGCACTGAAGTACCACATGCACAAGTCAACACCGTGCACCAAGAGCCCCTGGCAGTGTGCGCACCGTGTGCATCGAGCACTGTGCACCTAGCAATATGTGCACTGAGTGTATCAAGCACTGCATCGAGGTACTAAACGTTTAAGCACCAGTATAGGTAAATACACAGCCCCGGTGGAGGAATTACATGGCTGACTGGCTGTTGTTTTTTTTTTTTTTTTTTTTTAACTGCACTGCAGCTAAATCCACAGCTCAACGCAGGCAAAGGGTGGTTGTGCGATCGGGTCAACAGCCTAGCTCCCGAGGAGGAACTGCATTCTCCCCAAGAGTGTAGGCTGAAAAGAGAACACACATGCACCTTTAATCAATACTGCACACGCAGTCGCAAACATATGACAGACAGTAAAAAAGACAGCCTGCAATGCAAGCGAGGCAGGCTGATGAAGAAAGGGGAAGAAAGAGGCTTTATTTTAGAGCCGTTGATTCCACGAAAGCGACAAGCCAGCATTCAGCATGAATGCAGGGGTCTTACCTTACCATCTTGAGAGGCAGAAAGAGAACATGGCTTCCGTTGGTTGACAGTTTAATTCCTTGGTAGGCGGGAGCGAGGACGTCACCCGAGGCAGAAGCCTATTGGCAGCTCTGATATAAAGAGCTCAGTGAATACCTACCAATAGGCAGGCATATCCCATAAGTATGTTTTGGTGGTCGTCTTTGAATTGAAAGGGAACAGTGCACACAGGATAATCAGTGTGGTAAAGGGTCTCGAGAACAAGCAACGGCTCACAGAGAACATGTGTTTGAAAGAATTTAGCACAGACATTGTCTCGTCTTTCTGCACCAGGTAAAGAGCGTGACCCATCTTTCTGCACCTATGCCAGAAAATCATGGAAACTGCAGGTTCAGAAAACTTGCTGCATTATTTGCAAAGCATTAATCAGTGAGCCAAGTCTACTGTGCATCAGTTAGAAAACTCAGATGTTAAAAAGATTAAATAAAAAATAAATAACTCAGAATGTGAATTTAAGTGTTTTTACAAACACCTTTTGTTGTTTCTTGCTGGTTCTGAAACATTAACATGGTGATAAATTATTGTATGGCCCAGCATCTGTTATTATAGACTACAATGGCTGCTTTATTTTCTGCATCCGACTGCTATCTTATGTCCTGAAATCAAATGCTAAAGACAGTATTTATATTACTTGCAGTATGGTTCCGTCTTGTTTTTTTAAAAAAAAAAATTCCATTCAATATGAATTTTATAAACGTATTGTAAACTCCACCTTGAAAACAAACATTTTTGAATAAGCATGTCAATTGATTATTGACAATATGCCACACATCGAAAATAATGAACTAATGGTTAACTATATATATTATTGTCTGGTGCATTGCTTTTGTCATGCCAGCCAAGGGCCTAAAAATAACGTGTTGACACCCACGTTTGAGCAAAATGCCCTTTTAAGCATTTGTTAGACAAAACACTTTGCATCAGATATTTCTACTGCAAGAATTGTAATAACATATTACACATTACATTATAATAAAATGATAAGGAACACCCTTTGTTTTTTTTAATAAATTGGTGATTTGTGTGTGTGTGTGTGTGTGTGTGTGTATATATATATACAGCTCTGGAAAAATTAAGAGACCACTGCAAAATTATCAATTTTTCTGGTTTTACTATTTATAGGTATGTGTTTGGGTAAAATGAACATTTTTGTTTTATTCTATAAACTACTGACAACATTTCTCCCAAATTCCAAATAAAAATATTGTCATTTAGAGCATTTATTTGCAGAAAATGACAACTGGTCAAAATAACAAAAAAGATGCAGTGTTGTCAGACCTCGAATAATGCAAAGAAAATAAGTTCATATTCATTTTTAAACAACACAATACTAATGTTTTAACTTAGGAAGAGTTCAGAAATCAATATTTGGTGGAATAACCCTGATTTTCAAGCACAGATTTCATGCGTCTTGGCATGCTCTCCACCAGTCTTTCACATTGATGTTGGGTGACATTATGCCACTCCTGGCGCAAAAATTCAAGCAGCTCGGCTTTGTTTGATGGCTTGTGACCATCCATCTTCCTCTTGATCACATTCCAGAGGTTTTCAATGGGGTTCAGGTCTGGAGATTGGGCTGGCCATGACAGGGTCTTGATCTGGTGGTCCTCCATCCACACCTTGATTGACCTGGCTGTGTGGCATGGAGCATTGTCCTGCTGGAAAAACCAATCCTCAGAGTTGGGGAACATTGTCAGAGCAGAAGGAAGCAAGTTTTCTTCCAGGACAACCTTGTACTTGGCTTGATTCATGCGTCCTTCACAAAGACAAATCTGCCCGATTCCAGCCTTGCTGAAGCACCCCCAGATGAGTCCAATTTTCAGCTTTGCCCAACACCTGGTCGTCTAATGGTTAGACGGAGACCTGGAGAGGCCTACAAGCCACAGTGTCTCGCACCCACTGTGAAATGTGGTGGAGGATCGGTGATGATCTGGGGGTGCTTCAGCAAGGCTGGAATCGGGCAGCTTTGGCATGAATCAAGCCAAGTACAAGGTTGTCCTGGAAGAAAACTTGCTTCCTTCTGCTCTGACAATGTTCCCCAACTCTGAGGATTGGTTTTTCCAGCAGGACAATGCTCCATGCCACACAGCCAGGTCAATCAAGGTGTGGATGGAGGACCACCAGATCAAGACCCTGTCATGGCCAGCCCAATCTCCAGACCTGAACCCCATTGAAAACCTCTGGAATGTGATCAAGAGGAAGATGGATGGTCACAAGCCATCAAACAAAGCCGAGCTGCTTGAATTTTTGCGCCAGGAGTGGTATAATGTCACCCAACATCAATGTGAAAGACTGGTGGAGAGCATGCCAAGACGCATGAAATCTGTGCTTGAAAATCAGGGTTATTCCACCAAATATTGATTTCTGAACTCTTCCTAAGTTAAAACATTAGTATTGTGTTGTTTAAAAATGAATATGAACTTATTTTCTTTGCATTATTCGAGGTCTGACAACACTGCATCTTTTTTGTTATTTTGACCAGTTGTCATTTTCTGCAAATAAATGCTCTAAATGACAATATTTTTATTTGGAATTTGGGAGAAATGTTGTCAGTAGTTTATAGAATAAAACAAAAATGTTCATTTTACCCAAACACATACCTATAAATAGTAAAACCAGAGAAACTGATAATTTTGCAGTGGTCTCTTAATTTTTTCCAGAGCTGTATATATATACCCTTAGTGGCTGCCTGTAACATGAATTACACCAAAGCATTGATTATATATAAAGGCAAACTCATGTTCTTGTTACATTAGTGTTATTAAATGGAAAAATAGGTCACAAGAGACCCAAGGTGGTTTCAGGTAAAGGCTCATACTGATAACATTTTCCCATGCACTGCTAACCACCAAGTTAATATATTTTAAACACGAGTGGATTGATAGGTTTTATGAGTGACATATTGGGGTCATGGTCGCAAATCACTAGGACGCATGGTGGTAATCTGATTAGAGTCTTGGAAATGGAAAATGTCGGTTATGCCCAATTGTAATAGGAAACGAAAGGTCTTGGTACACTCCTTGCTAGCTATGCTGACTGCCCATGTGAACACATTCTAGTTAATTATTATTTCCACAAGCAAGGTACAGGAAATAATTGTATCACGATTTTTTTAAACCCAATTATTTATGCAGCTGCTATTCCCTAAGGGCCAGACCAATTTGTCCAGCACAGAAATAAGGGTCTCCAAATCTTTTTTCCACAGAATGTTGAAAAAAAAACAACAACTAACATGTCTAATGAAAAGAACACACAGGAAGCTTATTATTATTATTTCATCATTCTCACCTACTGGGATCTGGCAGCTAAGGAAGAACCTTTATTTGTTCTGAAGCATGCTATGGTGTGTTGCCACTTTGAGATTTCCTCTCCATTCACTGAATAGGAATTTGGCTCCCATTTCCTGCAAGAAATGGCCCAGTATGTAGCACATGCAGTGCCAAGCTTCTATTTATGTAACCACATGCTGGGACTGATTCATGTAGAACAAGCTCTCACTGTAAACATTATTCCATTAATGGACTATAACAGTTCATTATTCAAATACAGCAACATTTAATTTAGATGCTGTTTAATGATAAATATCCCTTAATGGATTCATAAATAAAATAAAAAAAAAAAATTGGTTTAAAAAATCCACACCATGGCATCAATCAATCAAATAAAAAAACAGTTAAATAAATGACTATGCATGAACATACATAAATGGCAATTTGGAAATATTGTAACCCCACAGAAAAATAAATAAAAAATATATAAACTATTTAAACATCTGACATTTTACAAGAGGCAACCCAGAAGAATGCTACCTGCAATTCCACATAAGTGATTTGAATCCCCTTTGCTGTAGTTACAGTATATATATATATATATATATATATATATATATATATATATATATATATATATATATATATATATATAAATAAATCTATATAAATCTGTCTTCAAACTGCCCAGTTTAAAATAATGATTAAGATTAAAGTCTCAAACTTTATTAACTGACTGGCTTTCGCATTAGGAAATTCATCTAACTTACTGAATCTAAACAGGCTATAATTATGATATAGGAGGCATTCCACATTTTCAGATTTATTGATTTTCCCCAATGATTTCCTTGACCCATCAGATGCTATTTAAGTAGATGTAAGGAATTTCAGTCACAGTAAAAAAAAAGACATATAGACTATTCATCTTCCATGAATTCCACTATACGTACTTCATCATTTTTTAAACTTATTTTCACTTGTTTTGCCCATTGTTAATTATATTTACCTCGGTATATAAAACAATAACATTGTGTGTAGACATTTGAAGGAACTTAATTGTAGTATCGATATTTACGATGGACAGAAATCTGTAAAACATAATGCAGCTGAATTGTAGATTGATTATTACAGTGAATCTTGAATTAAATTAAGAGCACTTTCCTCTATATTGGATATTACATATTTTAGACAGTTGTACTGCTTGCTACTTCCATAATAAAACACTCTGAGGGTGAAATCACTGAGCAGAATTTATAGATAAATAAACACAGAATCTTAATAAATGCTGATTGTGCAGAACTTGTGAACAAGTATTTGCAATGAGATTTGATTTAACATGTTGTCATCAGTAATGCGTTTTTATATCTATGGACTTGGATATGTATGTTACACTTTATTACTACAGTGAATCACTTCAATGAAAAAAAAAGAAATAAAAAGAAATCTGATATTTTCAAGCTTGCCCAAAATCGCCACAGGTTTTACTGTTCCCAGGTAGTTTTAGAACTTTTTGGTTTAGGCAAATGTATCTAAATGGAATCTTGTCAAACAAAGTCATATATTGGCCTGTTTATTAAACACATATGAATATAAATTAAACAAAAACAGGTATTACAGTTACTGAAGTGAAAATGAAACATTTTGACAACTGCAGTCAATCAAATGCCTGCTGGAACAACATGTTTTAGCATCAACAACAAAATTAATGTGCGTTTCCCAAGAAAAGATAGTGGCTTAATATGCTGCCAACATTAAACAGTGAACCGATTTACAAACACATACTGTTCTCCAAATGTGATCCATAGCTTCTGTTCTGTGCCAGTAAACACATTTAGATATTCATATTACAAATATTCCATTATCTAAATCATTTGTATTTCGGTAGGCCTATGTTCTAATTCTTTAATTTGATAAATAAATTATAATTCAAGTAAAGACCTTTTGATAAGTCATGGCTAGAGTCCACAGTGAAAGCATCATTTTAGTCTACTCCTTCATTGTTGCCTACAGCATGCAGACTGGCATCTGACTAAAACACTGTGTCTAGTCTGTGCAGATGGCTTCATCACAGTGGAATGCCCCTTAAATCAATGAAGAATTGTAATAAATCAACAAGCCTCCCTCTGCTTGATTGCATTGCCACACAGACATGCTCAAGATTTTTCAACACTAACTAGTTAACAAGCACTCAAAAGCATATGCATTTATTTTATAGAGTTCTGTTTCTATGGAGTCTTGTTTCTTGTGCAGTGCAGAATGCTCACCTCACTCTTCTGTTACCTTTCCACATAGTTAGTCAGTACTGGTACATGTGTTTGGGTTAGTTGTATAAACGGTTAGTCCTTCATAGATTCCACAAAGAAATATGTATCACACAGTTATGAAGGTACACAAAACTTTATTATAATCATAAAACTGCAGTAGGAATATAAAAAAAAAAAAATAATTGTACAATGACATAAAAATGAATAACCTTTGTAGAAATAACCCTGTCATGTTTTATGTTGTTATATGACTTAGAAAAAAATATTCTCCATAAAGTTTTTTCATTCAGTAGTACTGCATGCTGAATTCACTTCAACAGTAACTAGATGGTCTACAGTACATGAAAGTAATCAAATTCCCAGGTGGATGAAGAAACCACTTTAAGACACCTTACATGACCCAACCAATACTGTGGAGTTAACATTAAAATAGCAGAAAGTAGAAGGGACAAGCAACGCCTCCTTAAGAAATGAACTTTACATGCATGTGACTGTGTCCTTACAAGAATGCAATATCCAGCCCATACAAGTACAGACAGTATCAGGTATTTAATATTCTACTGCATATTTAACATTGCATGGGATTAAAGGTATTCCTCAGCTTATAAAACCATGCACTCAGGAGTGCATCTGTTTGGATTGCAGTGCCAGTGTCCCTGGACAGTAATTTCTCTAAGGTTTCTCCATAGTATCCCCTCTTCTCCATGTAGTTGGCCTTACTGCTGCAGAAAAGCCACTTGGACCTGTTCCTTTTGTGGCTGAACAAGTAATGTGCATCTTTTGACTAGTATTAGTCATTGGGGCATTGTAAACTTAGTTTAAAACTCAGAGCACTTATCCGCAAGATTTTTATTACATGAGAGTAGCTGTTATTTCATGCTAATATTGGACTCAGCTTTCACCAAGTTAAAATGAGATAATAGTGGTGGGAACCAACCAAGACGTAGCTTCACTGTACTAGATGAGCCTTCAGTAATGCAGATTTCCTATTGGCCTGTGTTGATGGCTGAAGTGTAATGCTGGCTCCAGGGATCAGCCTATTTGCAGCCTCCCTAGCACATCAGCACACATAACGGCAGCAATGCTGGTCCAGGGATCAACCAAAGTGCGGCCTCCCTAGCGCCTCAGTACAGCAACCACCTGGAATGGGATCAAAAACAAATTATTTCAATGCTAGAAAGGTTTTTAAGTTCAATTGATGTCCAACCAAGAAATGATAACTGACTACTATTTCGATTCAGCCTTATTTGTTGTTTATTTGTATATGTATTATATTTTTGTAAAAAATAAAAATAAAAACAATAAAAGACATTTATACATTTATAAAAACAGACATAGCAAAAATGTGTTGCTAGCCATAAACCATGAACAAGCTGTATACAGTATAAATTCTTGCTCCCATAAGAGTGTTGGAGTGTATCTTGCCCTCTCCCCTGTGAAGTTCATCTTTCTTGGCAGGCTTGATGCAATCTTGTCTACCTTAACAACCTGCCCTTTGCTTAATCACAGTGGCTGCTGCGTGTGTTGTTTTGACCAGGCCTCACTATGTAGGAAAATGTCATGTTCTCTACTGCTGAAACGTTCATCAAATCTTATTGCCCAGGCACGGTGCCAGCATTTTCTAATGTCAGAGGGTGGTTCTTGTTGGAAGATGGATGGGATTTTTACAGTGAAATGTTCCTATAACCAATTGATGATACATGTCTAATTTACTCTAGTCTGTGGATTTTAAAATAAGATCGCATTAACAGTGATGATTTATCTAAGCCCTTCATAGCTCACACCGAATGACAGTTTTCAAGGATAAGATGACAGGAAAGGGTTTCTTTTTCATAATATGTTAAAATGGTAAATTTCATGTCTGACATTTTTAGATGCAGAAACTAGAACACAACCGGGCAACATTAAGTATAATCACTTCGGTCCCACTTTATAAAATATCTATAAATGTGTTATTAAAGATATTGATGATTACTAAAAAGGAATAGCACTTTATTACCATGAATGATATGTCATATTATACAGTAATTCCAAGGTCTTGTATCAATGCCTTCTTATAACACTGTCTAGCATCTTAAAACTATTAACTGTATAATAATATGTTTCCTGAAGACCCTCCTGACTGTATTTATTTATAAATGACTGTATTTCTGAATAGATTCCCATTTTCTCCACTGATATCCATTTTTGGATCACTTGCCCACAAAATTCCATTGACGACTCGAGCTTTGACATTAGCGTCTATTCAATGCATGTAAATGGCGGTGGATCTAAATACTTAATAGGACCTGTCTGGTGTTTTACTGAGATACATGCACTGAATAGATTCCCATGCACTTTTGAATGTTAGATTTGTATAATCTTGTTACACTCATTATAATGATCCACCACTGTTTCGATCAATTAAATAGACCCCATTGTATCAAACTTGGCAACTGCAGTACATTAACTGTATAATACAGACAATAGTGATGTATTTTATTATTTTATCTTTGATTGCTGTCCTCATGGCCATTTAAATCTCAATGAAACTTATGGATAAATGCTGGTAAATAAATAAATAAATACATTTTATAGGTTTAACAAACAGCATGCAAAATCAGAGCGAAATATTGTTACAATTTATGGCAGTTTAACGAGACGCTGTAAATGTGTTCTTTATAAAGTAGTATTACTTGGTTGCAGCATTAGGTCAGTAAACAGCTTGTCAAAATGTTTTAAGACTGAACAAATACTGTCCTTCAGAAATGTTTATGATCATGACTGGGCAGTTATGTGCAATTGCTATTTTATAACAAAAAATACAGTATAATATTGGGCTTCAAATTACTCCTGCGAAAATGCCTTTGTCTCAATTTCTGACGATAACCGTACCTTATAGATAAAAGCAGAGAAAGAGAGCTAGATTTGTAAGAAGTCATTACATCCGTCAACCATCAGGGGGAGGTCAACAAATATCACGTATCTTCCTCAAGTAAGAGTCTAACCAGAGGTGGCCAAACTGTGGTTTGCAGTGCGGATCCCGGTGAAAGTATGAGGCTGCAAGTCGGAATGGAAGGAAGAGTTTGCTTTCACTGAAAACAGTGGTAAACCTGTGTCTCATCTGCAACAAATCGCTTACACCGTAGTCTGTACAAGGCGAGAAGCCTCAAACGTGAAACAAATCACAACACATTTTCATCTGAATATCCCGGCTGGAGCAGACTTTAAGGAGAAACAAGTTGGCCTCTTTAAAAGCACACCTCAGCAGTCAGCAGATGCTCCTTTCGGCGTTATGTAAAGACGCTGATTTAGCGACTAAAGCGAGTTTTGTATGGCATGGAATATCGCTTCTGCCAAACATCCTTATTCACAAGAATGAATGTTTTTTTTTTTTTTTTTTTTTTTGGCGCTAGACTAGAGAATGCATGTTTTAATGTTATATTGCAGGTCTAAAATTAATATTATATTTACATATTTTATGTATCGTCATGAGCAGGTACAGTAATCCCTTTCAAAAGAAACAGTGCATTTGTCATTCAAAAAGCTCTCAAAAGTATTTAATACACTTAGCAGTAATACAAAAACAAAACAAACAAAAAAAATACCTACAGTATAAACAGAAATAATGGAAAAACACCATTGTGTTACATTTAAAGTTGAATACACTGTAGATCTACATTACAATAAAAATTACACAGAAACTGTAGGCTCTGCAAGATTTCGTTATAATGTTTGCGAGAAGAACAATGCTAGCATTTAAAATGTCTTCCTCACAAACATTTCATGTTTTACAGTATGTATCTCGCGGCTCTCAGCCATATGAAAATTTAGGTATGCGGCTCATAGGGTCAGGAAGTTTGGCCACTCCTGGTCTAGACCTAAGCTCAAGCCCATGCTTTACTGATGGATGGCAAAGGAATTTCATCTCACAGCTGTCTGATACAGAGTTATCACTCTCTTCACACACTGCTGCACCGCCATCTTTAGTCAATATGCTGGCTGTAAAACCTTTATAATAGGTCAAATGTACCATCGAAGGAGTTTCAGTGGAAGTGGCTATATGTACTTACGTTGTACACATTGTACGCTGTTAGATATCGAACTGCTCATCAGATTGGGATGAAACTAGGTTGGTGTGCTTTGGCACCAGATCATGGCAACTTAAGTTGTTGTCTCTAATTGGATGAACTAGTAAACGCTACGTCTTCACAGCTGCTTGATGATAAAGAAGTTATGATGATAAAGAAGTTATTACTCCTGATTGCCATGTTGAAGGCTATAATGAAAACAAGCTATGTTACCTACAAAATGTGTTATGTTTTAAGCAGCTATTCATTTCTAGAAAACAATCATAACAATTGGTGAAACAGATGAAACCAGTGCACTCACATACAGAGAGAGGTTCCTTATAATCGCATGCAAGTTGCACAGCCAAATGAAATATGAAACGTCTATTGGAGTGTATGACAAAGATTGCTTTGGTGAAGACTGGTGTAAAATCAAGGCATTCATCATGTTCACCTTGTATGGCGGACAGACAGACAGGCAGACCGGTAGACAGATGGACGGACACCATCAGTACATAAGGGTCCTCATTTTTTGAATGAGGACCTTGGAAATGTCAAAATAAAACAGCATGGCAAGCAGCATAGTTCTTATAGAATTTGTGGAGATAATGATTCTTGTTGCAATATTGTTTGTGGCACTAAATAACATATATTTTATATTTATAGTGCATAATTGGTTACAAGCTACACAGCTAGGAATTGTACTGATTCATATGAAATATCAAATCTGCAATGACATTGCTATGTTTAGAAATATTCGGCACATTTGAATGTCTGCGGTTTCCAGAACATTGTTATTAAATTGCTTTGCAGTGCACACCCTTAAAATCCTAACAGTGTGTTTATTATTTCAATGACATTGTTGCACTTTTAGTCTATGTTCAGTACAGCTTTTATCTTACATCCAGAACAGCAAAGAAATAACTGAATAAAAGCAGTGTAATATATATATATATATATATATATATATATATATATATATATATATATATATATGATCTAAAACAGCTAGCACAATGGTATCACCCAAGGTCTGTGGTTAATTAATATGTTAATGCTACATTTCACACTGCAGACCCTATTTATCTCCAGGCTTCAACTATTTTATTTAATTGTTTTGTGAAAGAAAAACACAGTTACAGAACTACGGATACCAGTTTTGTATCTTCCACGCTTTTGCTTTCGCTATTACAAGCCTGGTCTTCTCTACACTCTGCTATGCTTTTACCATGGTATACCACAGTAAGGTCTCCTCAAGATGGGGTCTCAAGTTCCAATGTGGCCTAGGCTACTGTAATAAAAAGCTATGCTGGACTGTTGGTAGTTTGAAGGGTAAGAGGTCATCCTAGTGCAAATCAAAACCACACCCTATCTCTGAGCTTCTCAAGTGTGTCGTAAATACACCAAAAGGGGAGTGTAACATAGCAAGACAGGTACTAAGAGGGTTGAGGTGCATTGCCTGGAGAGAATCCCCACCCATACAATCTACACCCTCAGGTTTCCTCTGCTATCATTCATGTTTTTATATACTGTGGTTTTTCACATGCACGTGGCACGACAGAAAGCTCATGGATATCAAACTTTTTTTTTTTTTTTAATAATCATTAAGGATATTGGTCTGTATACTTTCTGTTACTAATGAAGCAGGAAATCATGTTTGCAATGTATATCCGATAAATGCAGTTGTTCTTGACATGCAAAAAAAAAAGTGTTGGTATTTTGATGCAAATGTATTGAAACAGTAACACGTTTAGTAGAAAACACGCAACATAATCTGTTGTGCCTTGAAGGTACCCCAGATATAGATTCACACAGATGTAATATATACTGTCATTTATCTATTCTTAGTTTATAAAAGAATAATTTAATTTGCGGGTCTCTGTTGGAAATCAATTTTTCCAATATTTACGAAAATAAAGCAGCAGAAGAAAATGCCTCGGAGACCTAATGTGACAGTTGAAAGCAATATTTTGAGAATTGCTTTAACGTGGCATTAGGTTATCATTTTTAATCTGTTACTTTATTACTTGTTTTCTCAGTCTGTTAGCTCAGCTGCTAAAAGCCCACTGTTTTCAGTATCTGGCAGCAATGATTAGTGAAATGCAAACTGATCAATTCAGAATTAATTCCACAATTTTGCCACAAGGGGGTGCAGTGCTACAGCCAAATTAGCAGCTGCAAAGGGACCAGGCTTAGGACAGCTCAACCTGCAATAAAATACTAATATCTTGGAGATAGAAAAACTGACAATCCCTTTAGTATTATTTATAAGGAGGCACATGGAATGGTTAAGGTAGACTTTTTCCATCTTTATTCATAATATAACATTTTTATTTAGCCATATTTAGTGGTATTAATATGTATTATTTAATAGGAATAAGGCTTAAAAGGTAACCAATTTGTTTGATTGTTTTTTGTACTGCAATTAAAACTAATACATAACTGCCTTTCTCCATACAAAGAGAGAACTGATTTATTTGTTGTTTATTAAGTCAAGAAAACCAGTATATTAATCATTATACAGTAATACTGAAGGCAAATAAACTGCTTTCAGTTTAAGCAGTTTGAGTGCATAACATCTAAAGCTACATATGCATAAATACTGTAAGCTCAAACGTATACACATTGGGGATGAATCTAACAAATGATCCTTCATGAAAATCTTCTGAAAATGTATATGAAAACCAATATGAACCAATGACAAAAAGGTACTTATGCAGGCATCTGCAACACTAGCTATATGACAGCCATATAATTGACAACATATTGCAAAGATTACTGACCAGATAAGTAAGAAAATATAATATTGGTTTAATAAAAAGTTCAAGTGACTAGATTTAAGACTTCCTGTGGAAAAAAAAACACAAATTGGCAGCAGTTTAGCTTTCTGTGCATTTCAATGGGATGAGAAAGACATCCATTTTGGTGAAGAGGTCCCATCTATCGAGCTATGAAAGCTCTTTCAACAAATTGTTCAAAGAGCAGCATTGTTACCAGTGTAATCAGGGAGTATGTTGCCTTTAGATAAGTATGTGCTGAAATGTTCAAGACTGTAGAATACTGATTTGGAATACTCGTGTCAGTGCACTTTGTAAAACAGAATGCTATACATTATATTTAGTTACGGTTTAAAATATATATTACACTTTATTATCATTTTTGTCTGCTTTATCTGTTTTATGTAGCATAAAGAAAAAAACATTAAGCATGGTTTATGAACTTAATTGGGTTCTATGACTTGTGTTCATACTGGCATTTGTTCCTTTTAATAATAATAATAATAATAATAATAATAATAATAATAATAATAATAATAATATAGTAGTTATGTACTTGTGAAACTTAATAATTAGATTATATAGAATGATGAAAAGAGACTTCCTGTATTGCAAGAGTAAAAAGACAACTTCCTTCTTGTGGTGACATTTCTACAGAAATATGTGGCAAGTTGTTGATCAAGAGTGATGAAAATTTTGACATAGATTTTATAATGCCATAATCCCAGCGGAAATATACATTTGAACAAAGAGTGAACAATCAAATGCTGGTTGGTCTTGGGCAACAAGCGAAAATAGACTTGAATCCGGTCATGATTCTGTATTCTTAAATCAAAGATACAAAGATGTACTGGGCCCTTCATGTTGCAACAGGGAGCATGATGGGAATGAACCAGTCAACATGCACTCTTCAAGCAAGCTTTTTTAATCACTGCACCAAAGAGTCAAGGAAAAGAGCAGTTAGAGAGCTTTCTTGCTTAAAATGGCCTGACTTCCTAACAGGCAGTGCAACAGACAACAATACCCATTGCAACGACCAGCCAATATTTTTCAGCAGAGACATTTTCATAATACTTACTGTAACTCCTGTTTTTATTAACCTTGTATTTGAGTATTAGGTTAGTGATTGTGACAGGGAGCGAGAGGATCGGAGCTGCAAATCTCCCTTTGAGGTAACACTAAACCTTTGTTGTTGAGCAGTGTGTTTGTTTGTGTGCTACATGTCGCACCAGCAGCGATAGGGGAAAATGGACTCCCCATAGGTTTGGTCCCCAAGCTGAAGCTGCAGAGAATGCTGCTCCATGCCCCCTGAACTACACAAGCTAACATTTAAAATCAAGCGATCGGTAAGTCAGTACCTCACTGTAAGTGGAAAATGTCTTCTTAAGTCACTTAGAGAAAGACAAGATAAGTAAGAAAGTGTTAAGTGAGTCCAGTCAAAGTACAAAAGTCTGTTCAACTGCATTAAATTGACAAGCAACAAGATTTAAAAACAAAGTTTATGTGTATAATAGACACATTGAGATGTATAGGAACATAAGACACATGCAAAATCGAAGGCAAGCACAAAACCTGCACTCAGAGCAACCTGATAACACCAACAGTTGTGAAGCTAAAAACATTCAGTCTTAAATGTGTAAAGTCTATATCAGTGACTTAGAAAAAAATAAACACTTCTACCGAAACTGTGGAGGTATTAAAGCATTCAAATCATTTTTGCCAAAGGTTGTTTTAGTGTTGCACAAATGCTTAAGGCTGTTTTACAATTAATAATGCTTTAGTACCAATAACAGGCTACATTTTTTGTTATTTTTCTGAAGAGGTTTAAGTAATCAGGGTACCTTCATGACTATTCCTATTACCGCACTTATCGTTATGTGCATTTCTAATTGTATCTGTTTCTTTCATTACAGTAAAACCTCCTTGGTGTGTGTGCCACATTCCTGGGTATGTGTTTCCCCTGTGATTGACAGCAGTGTCTGTCTTGTCTGGTCAGTCTGCCTGTCAGACTCAGCAAATGGGGCCTACATGACAGGCTGTGTAAGTGAAGAGCACATAAACAACAGCATCCACTACAAAACAAACAGTGCACTGATAAGAAGCATTTAGTGAGGAAACAGAACCCTTTGATAGTCTTAAGCAGCCCTTTTTAGCAGACACACACAACCCCAGTGACAGTTTTTTTCCAGACTCACTATGGTTTTACACATGCTTGATTAACCATGTGCATTTTAACAAAATGTATGTGCATGCCAATAATTTCCATTATGTTTCACAAATAGATTTTCACCATAACGATACTAAAGCAAATATTTACAGTTTTTTTTTTTTTTTTTTTTTTTAATTGGATTGTGAATACAAAAGCCTGGATCACTGTACTATAAAACAACAATACGTGACTCTGAGCTTACCGTATTTTTGGGAAAAAATAAATACACAAACGAACAAACAAAATATGTCAAATGTTTGTAGAAATTAGAAGTTACATTAATAAATCTGTGTACATTTATGTGCTATTGAATTGGTTTAATACAGTTGGAATACATAAGGTTGTGTGTGGGGGGGAGGGGTCACTGTGGTAGAAAGTTCCATTAATCTTTATTATTGCCCCATAAGCAACAGGTAAAAGAAGTGTTTATAGGCTTCTGTTACTTAGATGCAATACAATTGACTGTACTTGCAAACAATAACAGTTGTATCACATAAATATTGCCGAGCTTTATGTGTGAATCACTATTTCTAATGTAGCACATCATCAAATCTGTGAGGAATTTTTAATTTGTTTTATTTCAGATGATCCTTATTTTTCAGATGTTTCTGGACATTTTTTTTTATTATTATTCATAGGTGGTAATATTTCACCAGGGTCATACAAAAAAAAAGAAAAAAAAGAAAAGAAAACCTGCTGACAATCTGCCAGGAGTGTTGTGGGCTTGTAAACATTAAAGTGTGCCAGTAAAATTTTATTATGTGTTAAAAAGCCATATAATGTCCAACAATGCAAACTCACACACTTTTACTGTCCCCACCAAGGCTGAAAATGCTGTCCATAGTAAAATTTTATTAGCATGCAATAGTTAGTAAAGTGATGCAGTCAACGTTGTAAATAGGATATACTTAGATTTTACTTCGTGCATAACAGCAGGACTTAATATACGGAATATTATATAGCAACCTACTTCAGAAAGGAGCATGTTACACAAAGGAAGCACTGGGCGGGTTTGTACTGCATGCTTTACTGCCACGATAACACAAACTGAGCCGTTTCCTATTCAGAATGGGTTTCTGGCATTTAGCCTTGTGTCCACTAGGTCGCGCTGCAAGTCCAACAATTTGTATGAAACCAATGCACTGCTATACAATTAAGCATTTTAGGATTACCAATTAAATATATGAGAATATCTTAACCACAGTATTACATTATGTAGGTTAATGTATGTTGTAAATACACTTCGTAACATTAGGGTGGACAAACGTTTTTTTTTAGATTTCAACAAACAAAACCCCAAATATGTTAGTATCATTTTTTTTTTTTACTTAACTTAAATATATCTGAAAATAAAATAAAATAAAATAAAGTTTTAAAACGTTTAAAACTGTTTTTTTTTACGCCCCAAATTCGACTACAGACAGAATGTTACTAACATAATGAATTTACAGTTCTCCAAAAATGCTTATTTTCATCTGTACCAGTAGGTCTGGTAAACAATAAATGACAAACAAAAAATAGGAAAATCGATTTTGTTTTTAGGATCCTTTATGTGTTTTCTTTTATTTGCTGATTTCTATTTATTTATTTATTTAAGAAACCCCGTTCTTGGTTTGATCAGATAATGCACACAACAGAAATGAAGTTAAAGACCAGTCTTGTACGAGATCACTCTGTACACAATAATGATTCAAATAATGTCTTTGTTAATTTAACGTAAACATTATTACTTCAACTTACCAAATTCTGTCACTCAGTTTTAGTAAATAAGTATTTTTTTTTTCCTTGCAAGCAGTATCGTTATCTGTTTTGTGTGTTTAAATTTTTTCTAGCTGGAAAGACGTTATATAACTATAAAAGGGAGCATAGGTATTCATTTTTAAAATGATTCCATTATATAGTATTTTGTTGAATAGGGATATATATATATATATATATATATATATATATATATATATATATATATATATATATATATATATATATATATATATATATATATATAGATTTAAACCTGTAACTGTTTCTTAAAACAGCCTCTAAATAAAAACCAAAAAAGGAAACGTATTTTCCTTATAGGACTACGTGTTTCCTTTGGATCTGTCAAGACATTACCACAGTATTTATAGTTTCATTCTTTTTGAGAAAAAAAAAAAACTATATATATGTATTTTACTGATAAGGATAAAACAGGATTTGCAAACTGACAAATAAGTCAACGTGCATCCTTTATATATATATGACAGATCCTCTATTTAATTGTATTAGTTTCTTCCTGTGAGAGTCAGAGGTTGGTACTGCAGGTGTAAAATACATGCATGCCACAGCCAGCAGATGAATACTGCGCTTTCTTGGTGATTTGATCCAAGTTCCTCAGAGCAAAGCCTAAAGCCATGGAAGCATCTGGGCCTGAGGTGGTTGGGAAAGAATGGAATGACTTAATGAATTGCTGTAAATCAATGTGTTTAGTGAAGGAAAAGCCAGTTACTGGAGTTAACTGCAGCACTGCACTTAAAAGCAATATCCTACATTTGTAAAATACTACTACTACTACTACTACTACTACTACTACTACTACTACTACTACTACTACTACTAATAAAACCAGTAAAAATATGGATACATGAAGCAGTTGCAGACTATTTATTTATTTATTTATTTATTTATTTATTTATTTATTTATTTATTGCCTTTAAAGTAATTCTGTACACATAGGAATAAATACCTGTCCTTGCTATTAATAATCTAGAGCATTGCAGCACAATTCTGCACTGGCATATTTATTTCTACTAACATAAAAAATAAGTAAATATCAACTGCATTACATTAACCACTTTATAAAGTGTCAACATGAAAATATACCATATATGGAAGCTGAATAGCTTACTCAGAGCCAGTAAGTTACAATGTACCATTCTACTGCCAAAAGGTAGCTTAACTTTCCATACTAATCTACATATGAATCTCAATTGCTAAGATTTAGGTTATATACCGGTATATTTGTTTTTCCAGAGCAGAAGCTAACCTTTGAATGTTTGCAGGTATCCTTTCATGTAAAAGATGAAAGAAGTGGCACAGAAAATAGCCAGAACAGAACAAGAACAGTTAAAATGATCTGATTTGCCCCCCCCACCCCCACTCCGGCATTCACTGAAACTCCAGAACAGATACTCGCTAAGCTCTGTCAAAGCTTAGCCCTATGCTGCTCATTATCTTAGTAAACGGAATAAAAACATTACAATTAAAAATGACTTTTTTAAACTGTAAGGTATACTTTAAACTCTTTTTAAAAATCTGTAGGGCAATATTTCTTGAGTCTTTAACTCCTATTTATTCAAAAAGTGAACATTCTATTTTAATGTTATAAGACAAAAGACAAACGTGAAAGTGCTTAAGAGCCAGTGAATTCTATTACTTTATCGTTTGTTCAAGTTTTTTGTCAAATAAACTGGTGTTTTTCTTAATGGTTTGCACCATATTTTGTAGAACTCGTCTGTGAAAGTTTGCTCTGTATCCACTTATCCAAGTAGAAAAACTATAGAATATACTTTATGCTAAGCAGATATGACCATATTTCTTAATAAAACCCTAATTACCTACATGTCTTTTGTAGTTAACAGTGACATCTATGTTACTCCTGGGAAACATACTGTTACAACAGTCAATGGTTTGTCATGGTAAGTCCAACTCATGATGAATGTAGCTTTAGACTGTGAAGAATTCTATAAGTTTTCAATAAAAAAACTCATTAACTGACCAAATACTTATGTGGTTTCTTGGTACATGTTGTGAATATTTGGCTGAAACCCTATGTCTCATTTCTTAAATGATTGCAATTAAATTGAAGCCACCAAAGCAAGTGCAGGACAAGACACAAGCCACAAGCCCTTTTTGTGGGCATACTGCTCAAACACTGGCATATGTCATCTCAGGTCATCATTGTCTGGTAAGGATGTGACTTTCACAGTAAGCTGAGAAATAGGCTTTAGTTAGGTTGGGTTGCTATTTGTGAAACAGGTTTTACAAGTTTATGAAACCTGTGCTGATGATACAGGTCTTCCCTGGAGGTAAATAGTAGGTACCTGATAATAGCACACTATCTTATCATGACAGAATTTATGGTTTCTTACTGCCAAAGTAAAGGTACATTATAAAAATGACAACATTTGATTTATCACACAAGGCATATAAATGCATGTTATTACCAGCACTCTCTCTGTGAGCTAAACCTACGCCTATCGCTTACCTTTGATCACAAACAGAACAAACATACAAGTGATGCAACTTTCATGTGCTGTATCAGCATTTTAATACACAGTAATAATGCTACATACTCCAGCAATTTTTTTTATGGGATTTACATTGATTCTCAACAGGCATTCATTGAGCACAGCGAGCAAAACAAGTGAAATGCATTTTTTACAAGAGGCATGTTAAAGCAACATGTTACTGGTATGCAATGTTACATGGTACCGGATCAGTTGTTTGAAACATGAATGGGTCTTTAATCTGTCAGGTTTGTAAAGCTAAGTCAGTTAATAAGACTAATAAATGATTGTTCTGTCTTACTTTCTATTAATCCAGTGAGTCTATTTCACCAGCAAGACCTGGCCCTAATTTACCTATCCAAACCTCGATAAAGGGCTAGGTGTTAAAGGCACTTACTGACCAGATCCCATTTACCAGACAAGCCCACTGATATCATGTATTAATGGCTGTGCGATCCCTGCGTTCACTCAAAGGGCACTGCTGCCGTGATGTATGACCAGCGTCAGGCGCAGAGTTCCCCTTTTTTGACGACTAAAGGCCTTTGAGATGAAGGCATGCCACCTCCACTACAGTAGCATGATGAATAACTGAAAGCAGCAATTTGCCTCTCCTCTGTCTCGTTAAATTTGTCTTGCTTTGTGGGAGCTGTATTTAAAGGTGTAGCATTCTCTGTTTTCGAACGATGCAACTCATTCTAAAATAAAGTATTTGCTGGTTGAATTCCTTCTGCTGTACACACCCATTTTGTTTAGATGCTGTGTTTTGCTGGTATCTTCAGGGTATGTTGTTCCATGACCTCCGACTGAACCCAAAAATGGTCAATTCTGCACAATATGAAGATTGATGTGCTTACTGTAATTCACGAGTAATGATATCAACACAGCTTACAGCACTAATAGCCTTTATTATTATCTCCACTTTGAACTGACAAGTATGTAAAATCGTATAGAAAATGTACAATTAAGGCTTACAACAGTAGTCACCCATTCTTGTATTGCTGTACAGTAAGGCATTTTTTTTTTTTTTTTTTACAGATAAACCAACAATTTGGCCCACTCAATTATCACAAAGAATTTCTAAAATGAATAGTAGGTGGATAATTTTAGATGTACAGTATTTAAAAAATAATAAATGTGAGTTAATGCTGTGTTCAAATCTTTGGATACAATCTACTTATTATGAACTACAATTTAAAGTTAAAATTCATCACCTGCTACTGCTTTATGAATATCATGGACCATATTTACAAAACATTTACACAGTATTGTATATTCTATACATAAAATATAAAACATGAATGTTAAAAAGCTTCACTTAAATGACACAGGAGGGTGGTTTAAGAGGTCTTGTGTGCACCTTAGCTGTTTCTTGTTAGTTCTGTAGCAATAGATTTTTTTTGTTTGTTTGTTTTACAATAAAAGGTGAAAACTTCACCATGGAAAATGGTTTATGACAATGGCCCTTGCCTTTATACTGTATTCCCCTTGAAATTTAGCAAATACATTTTTTATTAAATCAAGTTTATTTTCATTCTTGAAATAAACACTGATACTTCTATATAAATTAAAATCCAAACATTACAGACATTAGAATGTAAATGTGGTTTGAATTACCTGTGTGAAATATAATGCTGCTCCCATTACATTTCAGGGTATGAATGATATCCTCAATCTAGTCTGCTGACAAGCTGCAAAACATACTATGATGAACAGGGAACCTTAATCTCGATACATAGCACAACTAGGCAATCGATCAAGGATGTTTTCAGATGAGATAATGTATATCACAATGAAAAAACAGCAGCAACAACACAGAAAATGTGTTTAATATGTTTTGTGTCATACCGCCATTCTGTTCAATGAACATAAGAGATTTGTGTCTTTATGCTCAGAATGGCTCCTGGCAGACTCAATCACTCAGTGCAGTTCAAAATCAAACTTCTATTTTAAGACCTGATTTATCTTAACATGTGATGCAAATGCAGACTTCATAATCCATATTTTTTTTCAAATGTGCAATAACAATGAAAGGCATCCCATATAGATCAATAGAACTGACACGTCCACATAAACAGAGGCAGTCAAAGCAGCTCTGTGACCCTTTCGTGAACTTTCTGGGAGACGAAAGAGACCATTTGAAATGGCAAAGGTCAGTGTTCATGCTGGTCACAAACAATAATCAGAATTACCAATGCAAAGAAGAATGGCAACTGCAGGATGCTCATTTGAAACAAAATGCAATTATGTTTTTTTTTCTTTTTTTTCCAGTCCTTGCCAGATATATATATATATATATATATATATATATATATATATATATATATATATATATATATATATATATATATATAAACATTATACATTATTTTTGCTTACACAGAGAAACAAAGAAATCTTCACCTAAGAGGTGTCTAACACAAAACAAAGCACATTTTAATAAATAGACCATGGACCCAAAAGATTAATCATCATGCAAATTACATCTGATAATTTCAAGGACACAGATGAAGATTCAAATGCTCATGATATCTAGTTGACATGGACTGTAAACTAAAGATGCAATTCAATGATTTTATATCATGACACTAGTACTATATATGCAAGAACATGCACATTTTACATTTGCAATCCTAAAATCTTTAAAACACATCAATTATTTGTTGCTTTTACAGTCATGTTCTCAAATATACACCAGTAGCTCAATTCATTAGGATAAAGTATGCTTTTGTTCTCATGTTTGGTTGTCAGCAGGCTTATTTGGGAGCAAATGTATTTGTCCTGCTGATTCCACCCTAACACCATACAAATCTAAATCTTGGCACAAAGACAGACAGTTCTACACACGCAGTAGGGACACTCTAGATGTCTGTCAACATGACCATGTTCTTAGACCTGTAGAACTGATTGTTATCTCATAGCCAAATTATCGTGACTTAAAATAGACAGCTTCTTAAACACTTGAAGCAATGTAGGTACCCGTTTCAACTCAATAACATGCCTTCCAGAACAAAACAGTGGTGAAAGTCCTATTTCCTATGAATCTGTAGTTTGCGGCTGATGACAGGATCCTTTGTATTTACTGTTTGCAGTCAATGACAGTCAATCTGTTTTCCAACTAAACATATATCAAATGCCACTCCACTGTGAGATACTAACAACATCTGACAGCAGCACACAAAGCCTAGTTTTATCTGTCTATACAAGTTTACAGTAAACTATTTGAATTTCAACTGAATGCAGTTTGTCACAGTATATTCTATCGTTTCTTTTTCTTTGAACCTATGAATACATAATAACACTCAATTGTACTACTACACCAAATGGCTATTAAAACAGAGGAGTCCTAATCATATTTCTCTATCCTTTACCGTGCTTTATTATACTTTGCAGTACATTTGTATTACTGTGGAACTCTAGGTTGGGACACAAAGTTTAAAATCTATATATAATAAACATGAGGAGTTGCATTAACCATTCTTAAATGTTACATGCTGAACCAAGTGGGTAAATAATTCTGTTTCTTTTCCACAAATGGTAATCCATGTAAACAATCCTCTAGTGAGGAAAGGGAACTAGCTTTTCCAGAAAACATTCTTTCCCAATTTGTTTCAACTGGGCCTCTTTTTAGGGTGGTACTTTTAACCCCCCATTTTATGACAGCTTAATGGGAGCAGGGTGCAGATGTGAAATTCTGAAAGGAAAACAATGCTTGAATAATACCTTCAATAAAACAAAAGTGTATTTCAACTAAAGACCCAATAAACCCAATAAATATTCAACACTGAAGGGCTGAATGTTTCAAATCTGATGAAGTTCTAGCAAGCACAATTTCTATAAGGAAATGCTTAAATTGCCTTTCAAGGACCCTAAGTACAGCTTTTCTCTCTGCGTTTTTATTTAACATCCATACGACTATTTAAAATGCTACAACAGCTTTTGAATATTTATTTTTAATACAGTTTATAATAATATAACATTATTTATGTAACATTTACCAAAATAAATTAAATAAAAAAAAATAAAACATTGCATTGTGTTTTCAAGACAGCTTTGATTTTTTATTGCACATGTGCCAGATAGTTGCAACCAAAGGAATATTTTCTTAATTTAATCACAAAGCAAAAAAAAAAAACGCAAATCCAATAGTTGGGACACGCTAACAGAACAAACTCAAGTACAAACCTTGCCAGTGGTTACTTGCATGAACCACTAGGGGGAAAGGCATCCCATGATAAAATCAAATATCATGCTCCTTGCAATAGCGTGGGCTAAGGTAATCTCCAACAAAGCAAGAATGGTTAAGTGCTACAGTTAGTCCCCTCATCTCTGCACCTTGCTGGAAATAAATGAATAGTACATATGTATGTATGTATGCATGCATGTATGTATGTATACATGACATTGTTTGTACAGATCATTTTATTTCATTAAACATATATGCTTGTGTAACAGGGCAATGTTATATACATGGGGCATCAACGAATAATACTGAATTAGACACAGAGTAGTGGGTGTTGACATGCCGCACAGGCTTTCAGATTTAATAAACAACACAGGCCCCGACGCTAGGGTACCAACAATGGTAATCCTAACGCCAGATTTAATAAAGAAAACAAAGCTAAAAATAAAAGTTTGCCCACAAATGTTGAGCGCTAGTCCCACTAAAAGGAATGTCATGCTCCAGGAACCTACTACACTACTAAACCTCACTGTACTTAGTTTGGGATTAAATCCCCTAAACTGACCTAAACTGGTGACTCCTGCCTCTTCAAACGGCCTCGGCTAGGCAATGCCTTCACGAGCACCGTCTTGGAGTGGAAGGGTTTCGTGTAGTAGTTCTCTCCATGGAGCGGACGCTGTCCTCCTCGATGTCAACAAGCACAAGCTTTCGCTCAGCGCTCATCTGTATGGCTGTGGTGTTGCAGTCACCCCAAACATTAGCGTTGCTGCCTTCTTAAACAGATGTAAGCTCTCTGGGCACCCCCCCCCCCCCCCAATCAGCCTTCCTGTTTACCAACGCAGCGGCCCAGCTGAACCAGCGACAGGGTCCTCCCTGTCACAGCTTGCCAGAAGGCTGTGTGGTGTGTTTGGTAGCTATAAATGACAGTATAAATGGATATGAAACACACACCTCAGTGACTGCCCTATTGCTGTCTATAGTAGAGAAAAAAAACATACTTTTTTATTATAAGTTTTATTGAAATTCAATAACAGCTGTGATTTTGGCCTACCTTCACCAAGCAGTGAACTCTAGTTATTATGATGCGGCTATGATTTTACCATCAATCAGCAGAGAGCAGGCCACGCTCTAACCTCACAGCACTGCCTTACAATCTAATTGTGCCAAAGCTTCATCAGTTTTCAGAACAATCAATTTATTTTCTCCTGTCACAGGTTTTGGCCTACTGCACATCCTTTTATTATCAGCTTTATCTTACAAGCACTTTAACTAGAAAGAGAGGAGGCTTTTCTGTTGACCGGTGGGCCTTGTTACACTGTGTTCCATCATTTGTTGCTTGTGGTATCTTAGCTGACAGGTTTAGCTCTGTACAGCTTTAGAAAAATGGAGGAGAATATTATGAGACCCCAGAAGAAATATCTGAAGTTTTGAACTGTCAATAGAGAAACTATACGGAGTTCACCACACTATGGAAATGGAAGTGTTTTGCTGTTGATGAAGAAATAATTATAACATACTAGCTGAAGTACCCAGCATTGGCCGAGGAAATTCAATATTTCAATATTTCATGCATGAAACTGGGGAACAGTATGGTTTCCTATAAGTTACCGATCTTAGGTGTCGCAAAATGCTCTCGGACCCCTTTCCATTTTAACTTTATTATTTGGGGTTTTTTGCCATTTTTAATTTTTTTTTACATTTCTATGATTTTTTATTTATTTATTGGGTTTGTGGGTTTCTTTTATTTGAGATACATGGCTACTGTAGAGATCCAGCAACGGGATTACTAAATAAAAGCACCCCAAACATAACCCTCGACCTTCCCCTGGATGAAAGAGAAGGCCATGCTTGGTTGCACTGGCTCCTGCGGGGTCCAAATGCATAAAGGACAGGCAGACAGACAAACTTTCTTCTTTATATATTAAGATAAATATAGCTGCTGCAGATATTCATTTTGATGTATAACACAGTAGCATTTTATTTTACAAAATATTTTTTCATTCAAACAAACTGCTACCAAAGTCTCTCGTAGTTCCTAAAAATAGAGCGGACGCTCATCTATGTGTTCTTTTTACAATGCTACTCACTTAGAATTTAATACTGGGTCTGTCTATTATTAAACATTGACTTCCCTGTATTAATGAAACGTGATTTAATGAAGAAATTAGTGTTCTGTAAATCTATAATGCGTAAAATTCCATGTCTCTGTGACCTAATGCCTGGTAAATGAGGCAATATATACATGACCTTGTTTAGAATAAAGGGATCCTTACAATATTGAGTTTGCACCTGGATTTTAGAAAAGCCACAGTGACCCTAAAATTACCTTAAGAATCCTTTAGCACATACGTCCTTCCATGCTCATTTTTGTTATGTAATGCAAAAAATGTTGATTTGTGGCAGTTTTATTTCTGTTAAACATGCCAGCAATAATCATGAATGTACCTGAATAGTCATATTTCATAAATCAAATGGAATACCGATGGAGATAAGGTACCAGAGTCATGTAATCCAAACATCAAAAGGCTCTTCTGTGCTTTTTATAACCTATTGCATCTGATAGTGACAGGACTGAAAGCTGCAGTCTTGGTACTGCAGAACCATGAATGCACACATGTGAGTATGTAGCAAGAGATAAGAATCAGAATCAACTCACAAGTACACAAAGACAAACATCATACACACATACAGTAAACACATACATAGATGCATATATGCATATATACTTACATACATACAGTATACCATATTTATAAATGATTATACATTATTTTGTTATACCACCGTGAAATCAAAGCAAGCATAGTGCAAGCAACTGCAAGAACTGAGACATATGGGAAAATACAACAAAATTGTCATGCAAATTTATCAAGGCCAGCTTTTGTAAGGGATACATGTTTTTTTTTCAAATCATCTGTGTTAAGCTTGATTACACCATCTGCCTTATAAAGATGTGAACATGCTCCTGTTACATTGTGCTCTCTTTCTGGTAACCCACCAACTGCAAAGCCTTTCTACCATGACGTTCAAAAGAAAATTACAGAACCCTTCTGTAGCAATGATAAATGTAATAGCAGACACACCAGATTACTTAATGAAAAGGAATGGCACTCATCTGGACTGTTGATGGAAAAATATATATATATATATATATAGTTTCCTTGATTATATCCATGGTACCAATTGGTGTAGAAAAAAAAAACACCTGTTTCCCAATGTGTATAAAATGTATTTCGATTTGCCAAAATACAGTACAAGTTACATAAAGTATGGACAGGTTCAAAATATACAATATTACAGTATATGATAAATTAACTTGGATGCCAACAGGAAGACGAACAAAACACATTTCAATGGAAATTGGCATGCTGTAGTGATGTTGTATTATATAGCCTACTTACGTAACCTGTTATATCCTGAAAGAAGGAAATGTTAGTTTATCAGTAAATGCGGAGGGTCACTGAAAGACAAGGTTTCTCTAGTATTACAACATGTTGTATTAATGGCAACATTTATGCAAATATATATATATATATATATATATATATATATATATATATACACATATAGATAAACAATGATATACGTAAAAGCAAAAATAAATTAAATATACCATAAAACCAAGAAATTCTATTTTTCTGCATTGTGTTACAAGATAGAAGTACATTTAAAAAAAAAAAAAATAATGGAATCGACCATTATTTTTTCTCATTTTCCTCCGAATTTGGAAAGCCCAATATTTTATTTTTTTTTATTTCAATCCGGCTCACTGCTGCCACCGCAGCACTGACTGGAGAGAGATGAAAACGGACATACACGTCCTCAAAAACGTGTGCCGTCAGCTTCTTTTCACTCTGCAGGCCCGCCATGCAGCCACTTCAGTTACAGCGTCGGGGGACCCACAGCTCCGGGCAACTTATAGGGGTTGCTGGTGCGCGTTCTGCCGAGGACACCCTGGCCGACCTAAGCCCTCCCCATCCGGGTGGCGCTCAGCCAATTGTGCGCTGACCCCTGGAAACTCCTGTCCACGGTCAGCAGTGGAATAGTCTGGACTTGAACCGACGACCTCCGTCAAACTAAACAAGACAGCATAATTGCATGTCTGACGTCTTTTAAAGTCATGACAGGATAATCAGGGCCTGACAGTAGCTGCAATGTGAGTAAATGTAGAATCTGCCCTGCTTCCTAATATATGTTTTTTTTTTATTTAACTTACATCAATCTTATATTAACATCAAGATGTACAGTAAAATATTGTTGCCACTCTTTAGATGGCTGTGATGCAGTTCAAGTCTGTGTTTTGAATAAGCAGTTTACAAAGAGTTATGTACTGATAGTTACACTGCCTGGGCAAAGAGCCATTGCTGGAAGCGTCATGCTGGCTTGGGTTGTGGTTCATTCCCCTGGTTGACACAGGATTTTCACTTGGGCCGTCCGCCCAGTCTGGGTGTGCCTAGGTCACAGCCTCACCACTGGTGGGAGATCCTGTGTTTATGGTAGTAGCAGCACTATTTATGTTGGCTTTCCTAATGATTAGCCCCCCTGCTCCTCGTGAAATGATTACAGCAGGCTTACTTTACAACAGCCAACAATATTAGTATGGTCATTTATTTATTTATTTTACTTTCAATCTATATATATATATATATATATATATATATATATATATATATATATATATATATATATATATATACAGAGAGAGAGAGAGAGAGAGAGAGAGAGAGAGAGAGAGAGAGAGAGAGAGAGAGAGAGAGAGAATTTGTGCAGAACCTAATTCTATAAAAGTCTGTAAAATAAAATTGTAGGTGAACATTCTGATTGCTCTCATTACCAATAAGTCAATATGGGAAAAAGTACAGAGCTATCTGAAGACCTTAGGCAGAAAATTATTTAAGGTCATAAAGCAGGAGAAGGATACAAGAAGATTTCCAAGCATTTCAGTATCCCAATTTCAACTATTGTTTCTATTATCAAGAAGTAGAAACCTCATGGTACTGTCACAACGCTCCCTCGGTCTGGAAGAAAGAAGGTTCTTTCACCAAGAACAAGTAGAAGAATTGTGAGGAAGGTTAATAACAATCTGAAACTGACTGCCAAAGGTATTCAAAGTGAATTGGCTGCAAGTGGGACTGGGGTTTCCATTTCAACCATAGGTCACATATTGCATGGTTGAGGTCTCGATAGTCGCAGGCCAAGGAAAAAGCCACTTAGGAAAACGTCAAAAGAACAATCACTTAAAGTTTGAAAAATGGCATTTGAATGATGGATCTGAGTTCTGGTCAGAGGTTTTGTGGGGTGATGAAACAAAAATGTAGCTATTTGGTCACGCTGATAGTCGTTACATTTGGAGAAAGTCTGGTGAGGCGTACAAAGAAAAGAACAGCATACCTACTGTCAAGCATGGAGGTGGTAATATCATTCTATGGGGATGTTTTTCCTCTAATGGCGCAGGAAATTTAGTTCCAATACATGGTAAAATTGATTCCGTAGCATACCAAAAGATATTGGCCCATCATCTGAAACCCTCCGCTACAAAACTTGATTTAAAGCAACTAGACGTTCCAACACAACAACGATCCAAAGCACACATCAAAATCTACTTCAGAATGGTTAGGAAGAATAAAATCAAGGTTCTGGAATGGCCTAGTCAAAGTCCCGATATAAATCCGATTGAGAATCTTTGGTATGAGTTGAAGAAGGCTGTGCGCAAGAGAAGTCCTCGGAATTTGAATGAACTGGAACAATTTTGCATTGAAGAATGGTCAAAAATCACTAAAGAATCATGCCAAAAACTCATTGACAAATATCCTAATAGTTTAAAAGAGGTTATTATTGCTAAAGGTGCCTCAACTAGCTATTAATTTAATTTTCCTTGTCAGGGAATGAATACTTTTGAATTAGCATTTTTTGAGTTTTGCAAAAAAAATTGCTGAAATAAATAATTGTAGACATCTTGTAACTTTTTTTTCCTCATCCACAAAAGCAAAACTTTTGCTACAAAAGATTGTTCCTATAATTATTTGTTTTTGAGAAATTTCTAAAAATTATAAATTTCCATTGGGGTATGTAAACTTTTGACTACATATATATATATATATATATATATATATATATATATATATATATACACACACACACACACACACACACACACACAAACACACACACCCCTATTCACAAAATATTAAGGACTGTTTTAAAGGAGTGTTCCTTGAAAAGGGTTGAATATTCTCATAGGTTAAAATCGTGCTTTGAAAAATGAGAATAAACTAATAATACCTCCCTGTAACAGTCGAACTGGGTTCCATGAACTGCAAAATTGACTGAATTGATCAACATAGGTTTTAAAACTGTCCTTAACAAATCAGGGCCCTATATTTCTGTATGCCAACACCACTGAAAACACTATGACATGCACCTTGTTTAAAACAATGATGATGTTCTGGAAGATAAAACATGGGTTCACATAATCTTGCTTCCTAAAGCTTAAAAACTTCTGACCTAGGCTTGGTTTAATTATGTAATTTATAACCTGTGACCAGCTTAGTGTCTGTGAAGCCTTATAATAATAATAATAATAATAATAATAATAATAATAATAATAAATGTAATTGTTAAGCTTAATGCGGCTGTGGTGAAAGCAAGCATTTCAAACAGTTTAAAATGAATTACTTGTTTTGATAAATACAAGTATTATATCATACCAGTTGTCAAACCAGTTTTCAAAACTGAACCCCAGACAACTGACTCTTCTCAACCCATGGTACGTTGCCTGTGGCCTTCCAATGCTGCACATTCCAGCACTTATCTTTATTGCCATTTGTTCTGGCAGCTCCTACACATCTCTGTTTTACATCAACATGGTAGCGTGTCTGAGATTCCAGGGCTGCAGTTGTGTGTCATGTACAGTTGGAGAGGGTTTTTTTGTTTTTTTGGGGGCGGGGGCGGGGGCGTCGGTATTTTTATTTTTGTGTCTCCATGTATAATATGAATATTTTTAAATGACCTGTCATCTAGTGTTCTGGACTACAGGGCGATGGATTTATAAATGAAATATAATTATATAATTAATAATTGTATTTTATTTCCATTTCACTGGGTTCACGGGAATGTTTCAGTGACAGCAATGTTTAGGCATAACACGCATGCTTTTGAGAAAGTTATATTTAAACATTATCGTGTGGTGTATATACTTCACTTTAAAAACACTATTCATCATTACAGACAGTTCCCATATACTATTTCCAAAACCCCAGACTTCCATAAATATTATGATCAGATATCATGGTGGTGGCAGTGTGACTGAAGCAGTGATGCCCTTACGCCCCAAAAGTGCATCTTTTCTCAGTCATGCGATGCTTGAAGTGCCTTTTTTTCTCAATGAGACCCTGCCCTTTTAATGTCCTCTGCACGTTACTGGAACGAAGTGATATGGTTTTGGACAGCTAATTTGTTTAGGCTATACTATTTTGTGATGGCACATTCCCACATCATCCTTTTGATGCAAATTCTGTAATACATACTTTGATTGCTTCTCCTTTTGTTTTACAAATGTATCGTCAGTGTAGCAGCATATTTGGAAATACATATTCTCTGTTACAAAAATGTAACTCAATATAACATTAATCTGTTATATTTTCTGCAATTAACAGGTAAAAGTGTGTAAAATAATGAATGCTTTATTATTATTATTATTATTATTATTATTATTATTATTATTATTATTATTATTAGTAGTAGTAGTATTAGTAGTAGTAGTAGTAATAGTAGTAGTAGACGTAGTAGTAGTAGTAGTAGCAGTAGTAGTAGTAGTAGTATTTATTATTATTATTATTATTATTATTATTATTATTATTATTATTATTATTATTATTAAATAATAATAATAATAATAATAATAATAATAATAATAATAATAATAATAATAATAATAATAATAATAATAATAAAACAAATATACAAAATTAAACACACTCACTCACACACACACACACACACACACACAAACATCCAGGAATTGAAAGCTAATCGTCTTTTAATATGTTATATATGCATCCTCACCAACAGTGAAACAAACACTGCCAAAAGCTTGCAACAGAATACAGTGTTTTTTTTTTTTTTGGTTTTTTTTTTTTTTTCTACCACTGTGGCATTGAGCAAATGAAATCCACACGATTTCAGGGTGCAATAATTTGATTTGCCAGTAAGGGGAGCCCCCTCGCAGCTAAGCGGCTAAATGTGAGTGAGAGGACAACAAAATGCTAAATACAAAGAAACGTGGCCCTACAAGGGTTCTAAAATACCTTCAGTTATCAGCGAACGTTTTCCTCTTTTCAAGCAAAATGGTTTCTAAATACAAAAAAAAACAAAAAAACAAAACAAAACAACACGCATCACGCAAACAGACACTTTCTTCAACTCAGTGGAATAAAGTAAATGTAGTGTATTGCAATATTTAGCAAGCACTTTCCCAAGGCCATTCAGAGTTAAAGAAAAGTATTTAAAAAAAACTCCAAAAAAACACTAATTTAGACTGCTATATGGTGGGCAAACATAAATCCTAATGAAAAGGGGGAGTGCCTATGAAACGGTAAATTAATTACATTACTATGGTTTAGTGTAAAAGCTATCCTATAAGACATAATTATGGCTATTATCAAGAAAAATAGGAAGGAAAGCTACAATGTTTGCACGTAGCCGACACTTGATTGGATGTCATAGCTGTCATGATCATTGTGACTTGGAGATGGGTGATTTCCTCTTGCTTATAACTGCTGACAAGGTCAAGTTATCTTTACATTGTGATTTATTCCTACAGCAATTACAATCTGCATTTAGACTTTCAACAAAGGCTGGTTACAGTTAAGGATTACAGCATGACTTGGCTGGCTTTACTTTCTTTTAGCGCTTGACATACACGTAAGTGCACCTCTTTAATGACCTCTTCTAAGCTCCCTGTACATTCGGGCTAAGCACTTAAGAGAAGCGAAACCCAGTTGGCTTTGTAACATAAATTGAAGTATAATACTTAAGTGACAGAATGAGAATAACACTTGGTGCATCAATACTAAAGTAAGTTTACCCCAAGATCTTCCTATAATAGCTTTTGAAATAAGATATATTAATTGTCATTGGCGTTTATTTTGTTTTTCAGAAATGTAACAACAGTCCCACAATTACTATGGGGCCAGAATAGATGAAAGTCCGCCTGATCTTGTGATTTCATTGGAAAGTACTGAAAGGACACAGCCACTTGAATTGTGCAGGTACAGATATAATGCTTGGTGGATTCTGATACAGAGAAACAAGATTCAAATTCCATATTGGAGCAAGAGAACTCAGAGGCATACAGTTATGGCCAAAAGTTTTGCATCACCCTATTGAATTAACTAATTTGCTTCATAAAATCGAATGAAGCCTTTTGAATAATGTTATGGTAACATATTGAATTACATACCGCTTTGTAGTTTTCCATATACTCACCAAAAAAGTGACAAAAATTGAAAACATGTGACATTTCGAAATCTAACATGAAATACTGTACTACTATTATGGCTTCCGGTAGACTTTTGCAGTATCATTTTGTAGTTTCTTTGATTATATAATGTTAAATATAAGATCTAAATTATGTACCTATGTTTTTTTGTTTTTTTAAGTATGTCTCAATCATAAAATTCTAGGCTTTTGGCCAGAGCTGTAGCTTGACAATACAATAAAAGATTAATAAATGAATAAAATTACATTTGAAGCTACATACAACAGTATAGGCCTAAGCTTCTAAATGCTATCCAGTGAAGCTCAACAGAAAATGAGTTAATTAAGCTGCTTCCATTATGATTTAATGCTGCCTGTTTCAATTGTCACCCAGGGGAAATGCTGCAGCAACAGTAAACAGCAGTTTATTATTATTATTATTATTATTATTATTATTATTATTATTATTATTATTATTATGAAATGTTTAACATTATACAAACGTTTCAATGAAAAGTAATTGTTAGTTTGGAGATAGACAGAGGATTACAGTATTTCTTTTTTGTATGCCTACCCTCCATACATACACAGAACACACTCACATAAAATATAAAAGATAATTGTTTTGTTTTATATAATTTAACCTAGGCTGCTGGTTATCAGGACACACATATATTGTTGAAAATTTCAGGCAAGAATAATAATGTTAAAATGTTATCAGAGGAATTCTGTTTTATGTTTTAAAATCTGTTTATTTTATTGGAGGTGCAGCAATTCATTGTGGTAGTTTCTAGATTAATTACCACACTGTGGTTAAGTCCTTCAAAGAGCCTTAAGATTTTATTAACGAAACATTTGTTTCATAAATTGGGAATTAGAATGTAATCTCTATAATCTAACTGGTGTAAATGAAAACCAGATGTGCACTACAGTTTCATTTTCCTTACTTTCATTGAGTTTATCTTGTATTAGCTGATACATTAACTGTACAGTATACAGTACTGGCATTGGAGTTGTTTCACATTAGGAGGGAGATATTACTTGTGGTCAAACCAGGATAATGAGTGAAAAACAATACCAATACAGTTACACTTCTGCCTGTGTTTTCATTTGATTTCTTTTTTATTTAGATTGCTTTTTTATTTTTTCTGAAATCAATTCAACCAGTATCAGCAATGTACTTGCAGTTCTATAATGAATGGGTATAAAGAAAATTCACAGATATTCCAGGCTTATTTGAATTATTTTATTCTTTGGCCTTGAATATATTTTAGCGGTTTACCCTAATACAAATGTACACACTTTACACCCTTATTTTGCTGTCACATACCACAGCATCCAGCAATTAATTCATAATGGAATGTGTAGTTGTTTGATAATCAACAGAATCACATATTGCTGGATGTCAGTTTTATTTAAATTTTGGAGATAATGTAAATAATTATTTTCTTTACTGTTCAATATCTTTTGTGTTGTCTTCTATTCCTTATTTAAGGGGTGTGCTGGAGCATAATTCCAGTCTGTGACAGAGCCACAGCTGTCAGTTAGAAATTGAGGGAAATGAATTGGTAACTAAATTGGATTAAATGTACATACAGACAGTGTTGTGTGTGTGTGTGGCCTAACCCCACTTCCTGGAAATAACTAAATAAAGTGGATATCCAGACTGTTTATCTAACATGTACAGAAGCAATGTACACACTTTACCACAACAAAACAATTACAGACCAAACAAAAACTGCAGAGTAATTAAAAAACAAAATTCATTCCAATGAAGTATGATGTACAGTAGATTAAAACATGTCTTAACAATGATGTATCATTTGCAATAATGACGAAATTACTAATTTTAACTTGGTCTGTCCCTTTATCAGTTCTGTATGTCTTTTGTTGCACAATTCATGTTAAACTTGTAGTGAGGGTGACCTTAACCTTTAGGATAAGGAGGTCAAAGATTCACTCTTTCTGAGTTGGTTCATGACTTTGCTGGTGACCGGGTTGGAAGCTATAGCACAGAGACGCCAGTGGATTCAGGAAGTTTCAGGATTCACATTGCCTTTGATTGGAGACAGAGCACAGAGTAAGAATAATACAAAGGGTTCATTTAGGGGGAGAAATGCTTAGACTTGGTCACAGGGTCCAGAGCTACTAGCTAAAAAGACACATGCAAATACTAAAATAGCTTTATATGGTTGTAGCCATAAGCAAGACTGAAGATAGCCTATCATGTATACTGCTTGTGATGATGTATTTTAAGCCATGAGAGCCACTTCCCATGACCATCGTCTACAGGAACAGTGCTTAGACCAGAGGTCTAGCAGTTTATGTCTTACTGACCATAGGAGCTGGTAGAGGCTTGTGAGGCTAGTATGAATATGCAGTGGATAATCTGGATATAATAGAGAGCGAATACTGATGTAAAGCAAAGACAATGCTAAGCGTGCAAGACAAAAAGCCAAGAATCCATAACTGGCAAACAAAAACAAAACAGAACTCTTTAATTGTGTGGCCTTTGATCTGGGTAAGGACAACATTCCAATTCCAGAATATTCTTACATGATTGACTCAGTTGGCAACTGATCACTCATTAAATCTGCCTTCAGACATTTCTTGTTACTGTATGCCAGTATCAATACAACAAATCTACAAATATCTATGGACATTGTCTATCAAATAATGCATCTGTCTCAATTGCAGGGGTTCACTGCACTGCCAGGGATATGACCACTCTGTGAACTCTTGCATTCCTAAAAACACAGCTATCTGCAGTCTGCAATTTGTCATTTTGGAGGTTGACAGTAAAAGGTCATTTACTCCCATTGCTGGAAGCAAGAAAATACTCAGATGAAAGTGTATATATATGAATGAATATCTAAGAATTAGCAAGGGACATTTGCAAGGCGTAAATGACATGGCAAACATGTATTTTAATAGTCACCTGTGTAGACCCTACAGAAAATGTATTCTGTGCTGGTTAGATATTTCGTATATTTTTTTTAAAACATGAGATGTAATTGTCCTACTTTAAGGGTGTTCATGTGCTTCAGACTGCAAAACAATCTTGGTGAAGTTTCTATTACACACTACTACATATGTAAGTTGTCTCTTTATTTGTATTCTACCTATTAGAATGATTTCCAAGTTCAAGGAGAACAGAACCAAGAAACATACTGACAGTATTAAGAGCAAGCCTAGCAGAGGGGCTGGGGTAATAGCTCATTTCCTGGCCATTAATTCAGACATCATGCAATCACTCACAGGAATCCATTTTCCTCTGCTGCTATTTTGGAGACTGCTGCTCCATTGTCACCAGTACAGGGGACCCATGACTCAGTCAAACAAGCCTTCCTCTAAATTAGAACACCTCTGACATCCCACAGACGGGATCAGTTTGCCAGTAGCAATCTATCATGTAGCTTTAGCACACTGGCATCAATTGATTTCCGACTATAAACAGAGCATCTTTGATATAAGGGCAGCTGGAACGAATAGGCTGCTTGAAGAAACAGAAGCTTGTGTCTCATGGGCAAATGGTCAAGTTCCTGTCTACTGCCTCCCCTCACAGGCTGGCATGATTTAGCTCAGTCCCATGCTTCCTGCCATTATTTTGCTTCCGAACCACAACACAAGCAGAGACTGGTGCCTTGACACCACAAGCTCATCACTAATGATTCTTGCGGCTCATCTCTCCTTTATGAACAATTAGCCCTTTGCCTTCACCCATCAAATTTTACCTCACTAAAATAACATCGTGATGCAAACAAATAGGCCACTAATAGCCAAAGGTTAAAAGGGACAGGTTTGGTATACAGTTTTCTCTGTTACAGCGCATTACTTTACTGCTTGTTAAGAAAGAAAAAAAGAGCACACATGCATAATACATTGTGGTAAATCACCAGAACCTCATGCAAAACACACAAAGGTCCTCTTGGTACACAGACAGGACATGGGTTCCAGTTCCTCGGGCCTTAAATGTGGTCGTGGTCGATTTTCACTCAGTGATTTTCTCGGTAATGGGGGTGGGGTGGGGAGTGAGGGAACAGGACTGAAGGGAGTACAGCAGATCAAAGCTTATGAACAGCGCACCTTTCAAGTCACCCGCTTCAGTGTGATTGAAAAAGAAACAGGAAATATAAATCAGTGCATATTATACAGGTATAGTTTCAGAAAGGTGTGTTTTGCTAATGAATAAAAATCGCTTCCTCCGTAAAGATTTGATTTTGATGACCTGGTTTTCAACCCAGTAACACTTGCCTTGCGCTCATGATCCCTTCTAGATCTGCATTTGAAACCAATACATTATCCTCATGTGTGTGAGTGCAAATTATTCTTGTAAGAGATGAGTGACCACAGAACGTGGATCCTAATGCCTCATTAGCAACTCCCTGGGATTAACTACTCCCATCACCCCTGGTGGTTTCATACTCTGCTGCCTCTCTGGGATTCATGGTGAAAAACAAAATCCGTTTTGGTATTACCGCATGACAAAGAGGAAATTAGTTTATATATATATTGTTTTACATTATACTCTATTGCCGTCACTGTTACTTAATAGAACTCTCAACCTGCTTATAATATTTTAACCAGCTTCTTTGCATTCTAATACTAAATACATTCCAATTTGCTTTTTTTTTTGGACATATAGGACATTTTGTACATAGGATAGTACATAAAATCAATGTATACCGTACATTTATGTTAATTAAATGTCAGTATATTAAGCAGCTTGTTCTTTACTGGGCTGTAGTTGAATCTCAAATCTAATTTTAGTAGCTTTGCAGAGTATTTTCAGAATACATACACTTTCATATAATCAGTCCTCAACTCCTACAAACATTATAAATCATTTAAAGAAACCAGAATTGGTGTTAATGCTGAGGCATTATAGTGTGACCTACAGCAATACAAGGACTGTGGTGGCACTCTGAACGAATACTAGTGCTACAGCAATTCAAAGGGGTTTCACATTCAATTTATAAGGGCATGAATTATTCTTAACACTAAATGTTCCTACCTAAGTGCTCTGGGTTTTGCTTATACCAGCTTTATAAATTCATAAGGTTGGGGGAAGATGTTACAGTACACTTATGGATGTGATAATATTATTGCCATTACAATTCCCTTTTGAAATTATGATGTCTAATTAAGGTTAGTATGCCACGTACTTTAAGAATAATACATCTGCATTATGTTAGACAAGCATTCCCCCAGTTCATGACCAGAGCAGGTCCTCAAGGTTCTTAGCATCAGCCCCCATTAAGTACTATTAAAAAGAGTCTGTTTGCATTCACCATGGTGGAATAGTGAATAAATACCTTCACTTATTATGGAATATTTTATCAGTTTTGCAGAGGGCTTATTAACTATATTTTAATTCACGGCCTACAATAGATAGCAGGAGGTTAAAGATCAGTGTATTATACAAAACGTTCAAGGTGAACTAATTGAGGAATTCATATAAATACGTTTTGACTGGATTCATTTGTAATTCAATAGTAAATAATGTTAATGAATACAAAATTAATTTAGAAACGATGACGCCAATTATAACGTGTTACATACTTGTCAACTATTTCTTTTACATGAAGTAATTCTCTTAAACAATTTGATCTTGCCTGGGGCTGTCTATTTTAGCTTCTGTTCTTTTTAATTATATGTTGTTTGCTACTAATTATGATGTACAGTACTGTCACAAAGACGGCCAGAGTGGGTGGCGTCAGACCAGAAGCAGGAAGTAAATAAACAGAGAGATGGGGTTTTGGTAAAGCTGAGCGCGTGATTGCGCTCAGCATTTAATAACAGACAGAAAATAAAAGGTTTGAAACAACAAAACACAAAACAGGACACGGCACTTGACGCCAAAATAAACAGACATACAAAACGGACTAACACTAAACAAACGGTGCACGGACAGACAAACAAACACGGTGAGAACAAACACTTATATTTATGATCTTTACTTCTTTTAACTCTCCTCTCTCTCTCACCCGTTCTCCTCTTCCGAACACCCAACCCTTAGTGCAAGAAACGTGCATCTATATATACTGTTGTGCTGGGATTCAATTACTAATTAATTACTCACTTGAATCCCAGCACGTGAATTCATTACGTGAAACCCCGTGTTCACATATTATATTTTAAATGCACGTGCGTGATGTGCAATCCCGTGCCTAAATACAAATATACAATTTAAACACACGTGAAACACAGACCCGTTTATATCCCGTGTACCAATCTATACACCAACATTTACACACGCAACATACAACACAACACACACAAATGCACACAGGGGCGGGGCGCATTGCCACATATACCCCCCCTTGTGCGCAGCACACATGGCCTCAACGGCCACCTCCCCCCTTAAAAACCCAGCAGTCCAGGACAAAGTCTCGGGCTGGGAAGGGAGGCTTCAGTGGGCCCATGGCTGGCCATGCTGTCAGCACCCCTGCCGGTAGTGGCACGGCTGACAGCCTGTTGGTCCCGTCCTGCAGCGAAAAAGCTGCGGGGGCAGGTGGTCCCCCGACCTCCCCCTTCTTCATAGCCGGCAGCTCCCTCCTGTGGGGCTCCGGCCACAAGAACTCCTGCAGCGAAACTGCTGCTGGGGAAAGTGGTCTCCAGACCTCATCCCCCTTCTTCGTGGCCGGCAGCTCCCCTTTCTGGGGCTCCGGCCACCGTACTCCCTGCGGAGGTACGGGCAGCAGAGGCAGCTCCAGCTCCTCTGCTCCAGGCGGTGGCGGAGGCAGAGGCAGTTCCAGCTCCTCTGCTCCTGGCGGTGGTGGAGGCAGAGGCAGCTCCAGCTCCTCTGCTCCTGGCGGTGGTGGTGGCGGAGGCAGAGGCAGCTCCTGCTCCTCTGCTCCTTGCGGTGGTGGTGGCGGAGGCAGAGGCAGCTCCTGCTCCTCTGCTCCTGGCGGTGCTGGCTCCCTCTGCTGTGGCGGCTGGGCATGTGCGCGCCGTGCTGCCTTCAGCAGCATAGCGAGAGGCTGCTGGGGGACACCAGCATCCTGCCCTTCTCCCCCCCAAAAATTTTCAGGGGGTTGAGCCTGTAACCCCTCCCCTTCCGGCTCTTGGGGCTGAACCAGCAGGCATTTTCCCTCTGCTGGTGGCTTGGGTCCCAGGGCTGTGGAAACCCCGACTTGCCTCCCTTTGGGCTGTGGACGCACCGACTCCTCCCTTTTGGGCTGTGGACGCACCGACTCCTCCCTTTTGGGCTGTGGACGCACCGACTCCTCCCTTTTGGGCTGTGGACGCACCGACTCCTCCCTTTTGGGCTGTGGACGCACCGACTCCCCCCTCTTGGGCTGTGGACGTTCGGGCTCCCCCCACTCAGGCGTAGGACGTTCGGGCTCCCCCCACTCAGGCGTAGGACGTTCGGGCTCCTCCCACTCAGGCGTAGGACGTTCGGGCTCCTCCCACTCAGGCGTAGGACGTTCGGGCTCCTCCCACTCAGGCGTAGGACGTTCGGGCTCCTCCCACTCAGGCGTAGGACGTTCAGGCTCCTCCCGCTTGGGCTGTGGACGCTCAGGCTCCTCCCGCTTGGGCTGTGGACGCTCAGGCTCCTCCCGCTTGGGCTGTGGACGCTCAGGCTCCTCCCGCTTGGGCTGTGGACGCTCAGGCTCCTCCCATTTGGGCTGTGGAGGCAAAACCAGCAGGCATTCACCCTCTGCTGGTGGAGATGGGGACAGCAGGTACTCACCCTCTGCTGGTGGAGATGGGGACAGCAGGCATTCACCCTCTGCTGGTGGGCCTGCTACCTGGGCTGCTGTTCCTTTTATCGTTGCCTCCAGGTAGCTGAGGAGAAACTCCACACCTTCCTCCAAGGTGTTTGGGGTGTGTTCCTCCTGATAGGACTCCCATCTCTCACTGTCCATCATCCACAGGGCCCGGACGATTATGGGCAGAGACTGGGCCTCCAGCCCAGCATTTTCTAGGAACCATCCCGCAGTTTGATGGCGTCTTCTGCCATTGACCTTTTTTTTTTTTTTTTTTTTTTTTTTCTCCAGACCCCTCCTGGTCTGACGCTTGGAGGCGCGGCTATCCCACGATGACACCACGTGTCACAAAGACGGCCAGAGTGGGTGGCGTCAGACCAGAAGCAGGAAGTAAATAAACAGAGAGATGGGGTTTTGGTAAAGCTGAGCGCGTGATTGCGCTCAGCATTTAATAACAGACAGAAAATAAAAGGTTTGAAACAACAAAACACAAAACAGGACACGGCACTTGACGCCAAAATAAACAGACATACAAAACGGACTAACACTAAACAAACGGTGCACGGACAGACAAACAAACACGGTGAGAACAAACACTTATATTTATGATCTTTACTTCTTTTAACTCTCCTCTCTCTCTCACCCGTTCTCCTCTTCCGAACACCCAACCCTTAGTGCAAGAAACGTGCATCTATATATACTGTTGTGCTGGGATTCAATTACTAATTAATTACTCACTTGAATCCCAGCACGTGAATTCATTACGTGAAACCCCGTGTTCACATATTATATTTTAAATGCACGTGCGTGATGTGCAATCCCGTGCCTAAATACAAATATACAATTTAAACACACGTGAAACACAGACCCGTTTATATCCCGTGTACCAATCTATACACCAACATTTACACACGCAACATACAACACAACACACACAAATGCACACAGGGGCGGGGCGCATTGCCACAAGTACACACAAATGTTCAGTAAACAACATGCAAGTAAATCACGAACTATGTGTAAATCTGTGTCTGCATTTTAAATGATGTGATTTATGATCTCAATAAAACACTGATACCTGCTTGAGGGAACTAGGAACTCATAACTGGGTCGCTACAAAACAACACTAGAATGGAAGGGCTGGGTTAGAGATTTCAATGGACAATTAGCTAATAACACCATCCTTTGATTTCAGAGAGAAAAGACCAAACTTGATGTGGTGTTCTAGTGTTTGAAAGGTTGTGGTTTGGCAGGGGTGCCTGTAGCTTTGGCAAGCGAAGTACTGCTCTTTGTACAATTAATCTGCTGCTCCAGCCTCATAGCCTGCCAGATGAATGCTAGCTCTTTCTTTGTATAAAGGGTTCCACTGTAAGAAACTGTATCTTTGGCAATGCAAGCCTTTACTGTTGATTGCTTTATCAGCAACCAGCCAAATGGTGTTGGGGTTAAGGTTTAACATTACCACCTTTGAATTGACAGCGGGAGTGTTGGTTTCCTGGCCAGGCTTCACTCAGCCTTAATATTAGTTTAAAATTAAAACTGTGAGGTAGGTTGGCCACCCACCTTCTGAAAATTATACTATTTTCTTAATAATATTTGTTGAATTTTTATCCTCATCATTTTATTTTTAAAAATAGCAAGTTGTTATATATAATGAGGTTAATTTAATGTTGAGATACAATAACAATAGACAATAGACAATATACAAAACGGTACACTGAAGTAGACAATTTCTCTAAATTTAACTACATGCTCCAATTCTTTTTATGATTTAGAATATTACCAAGCATTGACTTATAATACAAAGGAAAGTGTAAGGAAGGAATGTACTGTATTATACATACAATGTCCTGCTGTGTCTGGATATCTTAATCCAGTTGTGAGAGATATCCTGTGCTTTTTGAACTGGTCAATGAAATCTTGATAATACAATACAAATGTATTTTTATACAGCACACTTCACGACATGCCATCCCAGAGCACTGAACAAAATTAAAAACAAAGCAAAAGAGCTTATATGTACAGTACACTCCAGCTACAGCAATTATATAAAAGCACATTTAAAAAAATGTAGACATAAAAGAATCAAATGTTTCAACCTGCCTAATGTTAACCGGAATAGAGTTCTACAAACGAGGAGCACAACAGCAAAAAACTCTGGCTCCAGTTGATTTAAGACCATTTCTTGGAATAACTAAAAGTTCTGAATTTTCTAATCTCAAGGAACGAATAGGAATATACAGAGTTAGTAGTTCTTGGAGATCGGATGTCCCCAATCCATGAAAGACCTTATAAATGTTTACGACAACTTTAAAATCAGTTCAGTAACTCACTGGTTACCAATGTAAGGACAGTACTGTAAGCACTAGAGTAATATATTGAGAAAGATGAGTATGAGAAAAGTATGACAAAGCAGTCCCTTAAATAAACATTTGAGCATTGCCATTCAAATGCTATTATAATACTAGTTTATTACGCACACAAGAAAAACCATTAGTAAAACCATTTTACACAGCAGTCCTGATATGGTCACACCTGGTACTGATAGCATACCATAGTACTGCAATGGATTACCAGTGTGTATTAGATCATTATGGTGCTGTTGATATGACTGAGTCATACTGTACATTTGTAGTTACCCTTTCATTGACCTTTAGTACAGAATCACTGTCAAGGTATTCTGGAATATCACCTTCCAATCTCTGGATGTCAGTCCAATTGATTATCAGGGCAGTTTGTGCAGGCACTGTGGCTTATTCTAACCGGCTTGTGCTGGGAAGGAGAGCATAAGACTGAACAGGCAAAATGTTGCTAAAGAACAGGAAAAACATTTAAATAAATACCCTTCTTGGAACGCTTGTCATCCCAACTTAGACGTGAAATTTTGTGAAAGTGCTATTTATTTCCATGGTGTATCTACACACAAAAGTGAAAAAAATAACACATATAAGGGCTACCTTTACAAGAGAGACAATATCTACACCTCATGCCATTCGGCTCCGAGGGAGCTCCCCCGGGGATCTCAGATTGCTATAACAGTGTATGTTTTGTGACATTCCCTTTTGATGGAGGATATCATTTCACATGAGACTTCACATTACAGCTAGACTGGGAGGATTCAGGTCACTTTGGTTTAAGCTGGATTTCAAAATGATCTCTAAGGGCATTATAGCAGAAGAAGAGCATTATCGTAAGGCTGGGTTATATGGTAGAAGCAGTACGTGAAAGCAGACATGCTGTACAAAATACATAGCAGTGAGAACAATATTGAAACTCTCATGCTGCCACTTGCATAAGGTTTAGGGGGGAATGCTGTTAGGAATGAAAACAAATACAAGCTGTTATTCTCAGACTAAAGGCAGTATAAAGGCACTGTTAGTATTATTTTAAATTTCAACTGTTCATTTTAATCACATTATATATGGATAATCTGTTTACAGTATCTATGTATGTCCAACTGATTTTAGAATGCATGACATGTTGTTTCAGTATAGCAAATAAGTCTTTTGTCTGTCTACACAGATTGGCAAAAGTTTGGTCTCCTGCTGATTGGCTCTCGTTCAAGGGCACTCCTGGAATAGTTCCCATTGGGCTCCTACTGAGTGATACATTGAAATGTGACAACTGCAAACTGAGACAGTTAGGAAAGCAGTGTGTGGAAGTCCTAGCGCTTATTCAGAAATCTGGCTGCCAACAAAATCGTTTTACATGATTTGAAACAATCCCATAATGAACTCCTAATTATAACACCTAATGGGGAAAATAATCTTGTTTATATATGCATGCTATCTGCTTGTCCGTCAACTGCTGTATTTCATTATAAACTAGTATCACATTTTTACATACCATGTTGATTTCAGCCCACTGAAATCATACTATATTGATTTTAGAATGGCAAAGTATACTGCTACACAGCACTCCAGATAAGGTGTTGGGTCTGGGAGTAACGCACCGTTTAATTTTAACACTGAGAGAGTAAAATGGATTTTCAGCGGGTAAAATGCAACATTACCTTGAAGTCATGAGTAATCTCAATAAATACTGTACAATCTTTAATGGTAATGGGGTAGGCATGGCAGTTAGATAGTTATATTTTACAAGCTTCTGGATTGCTAGGTTTACAGAATTTGTATACAGTGATTTAATATGCTGTACACTGTGAACATACTGTAAAAACTTAATCGATTAACATTATTAATGTTAACTATGGTATCACGTTTGTTCAGTCAATCAGGTCTGAAATACAGTATTTAGGTCAGACCTGAAATAGTCAGTAACGGTGGCATCTTCTCCCAAATGATTATGAGTCACAAACCTGACCAGGAGGAACAATGCCCTAGCACAAGGTATGACTGCTAATATGTCTGAGACAGTGGTTTCACTTTTTTTTTTGTACTGTAAGAAAGACAAACTTTAAGCATATACCTCTCATCTCAAGATGACCATAATAAACCTGGCAGTCATGCTTAGATCTGTCTATAGTAGAAGCATGCACATCGCAATCCTGTAATTTAAATAAAACTACAATTGCATAAGATTTGGTTCAAGGGCTTTCAATATAAGTGGAGGGGTGCGTTCAGTATTGCATCCACAGCACAGACATGATAGGGGTGGGTGCTTATGAAATCCAGTGAGCTGAGATACAGTGTATGTTGTCTGTATCTGGGGCATATACAGTATTTATTTAATGGCTCCACGGAATTCCACAGCAGAGTCTGCAGAAATACTGCCTATTCATTTTGCATTCATATACATTTATAAAGTCCTTACTGGATCACTTTAGGCTCATTTCAGATGCTCTATAAATTCTTCCAGTTCTACCTTATACAACCTTCTGCGGTGTCTGGGAGAAGGAAAGGTTCTATGACTTAGGAGGACGCTGTTTTGCTCCCAGTGGGGGAACAAATCTTGAAGATATTATACAGTACAATGATTTATTACCAAAGGATTCCAAGCAAATTGTCGCCAATGTAAATTGATAGCAGGACATGCAGATTAGCAAACAACTCAGATATAATAAATGTGTTTACCTTTATTGTGTTTACAACAATAGTGACCAAATACACCAACATCTGTTCCTTAAAACTATGTATATTCTGTTGTGGATGTATCTTTCTGGGAGATTGTTATATATTCACTTGTCTTTATTTTAGATTATTTACTTTATCACTAAACTTAGTAAACACATATTGTTGTCTATTTACTCTACATAATACTACATCTGTGGCAATGATCCTATAAGATGGACTAGATCCTATAAAGCAATCAATAACGGACTAATTCAGTTTTACTAAATTCTGCCACTGATTGACACAAAACCGTATGTGCAACATTGTATATATGCATTCAAATTAGAATATTTTTTAACATTTAAATCAATGCGAAAAACAAACAAATCCCAGTATCAAAAAGCCAAAGCCTGGAGGCCATGTTTTGAGGATATTGATAAAGTATTATTGCAATGTGCCTTAACATCATTCATAACCAAGACTGTATTGTGCCCGCTTTCTTTATTATAAGAACTGATGCTCTTTTAATTCATTGATTCAGTGATGTGTTGCCTCAGTGGCTCCGTCAACCAGGACAAACATTATTAAAACCATCCAATTACAGCACAGTATTTATTATACCAAGGGTTGTTAAGCACATAGGATGTATTCTCTACTGACAGGAATAGTCCTTTCACAACACATAACTGCAGTAAAAAAAAGATGGGCTTTCATTTCCATATGCAATAAATACCATACATGTAGCTTGTGCCCTTGAATATGCCAGGCTCTGCTGTGTGTTCATTAACTTCCCTATAGCATATCAAACTACATATTATTATCATTATTAAAAAAAAAATAGGAGAAACATATAATGCTATCAATTGGTTTACTATATATGTGTGTATCCATTGCAAGAACTAGTTTGCAATTATATTTTGCTATTAAAATGTTAACACCTATAATATTTTAAATAATATAAAGCTCTTCGTGCCTTACAAGTTACCCGTGCATTTTTGTCGATACAATAATGTCTTTTTTTCTATGGATTTTTAAAAAGTTTTTCAGTGCAGTTGTGTTTCCTTTCTTTAGGTTTGAGAGAACCTCCTTACTTCATGACTTTAAATCTACAGTATTCTGAAACATCATTTCAGCTTGTGTATCAAGACATTTTTGTTCAAAAAGCATAATATTCTACTATAGTATATAATCCGGAGCACCAGTGAAATTAGCAAAAGAGAAATTTTAAATACTATCCATTTTGAAAATGCATGACAAATAATTAGCATTGTACCTTTGAGATATACAGGTGTTTTTACTGGTATTTTCTATAATGTTGTTATATATACTATCCCGTTTAATAAATTCAATTATTCTCCACTCTTTATTATAGTCACATGGTTATACTTGCACCTAAAAATAAAAAGTATGATGTTTTTTTCAGATTTAAAAGATTACAATTACAAAACAAACATACAAAAAAAAAAAACCCTACAGTATCAGAAAGCATTTGGTATGACATAAAACAGCAGTGGCATCCTTCATATCTTAAACTGACAGAGCAATGGTGATTATTGCAAGAACAATGCCCTGCATATGTCAAAAATGTTGAACTAATTTATATCATATTTTCTGCTCTTATTTTCACAGAGGACATAAACTGCGGATGCAAATAAAAAAAAAAGAAAATAAAAAAAGCCAAATTCAGCTTTTCCCTGACTGAAGATGCAGAGCCATCTGTACACATACAAACGTGCATATGGCCATCATTTGTCCAACATCTTACATGATGTGAAGGCTTTTCACTTGGAATGCCAACCTATGTGGCAGATGATGTATGTGTTTCTTCAGTCCTGTGATTACTAGCACGGAGCTGTAGTGCAATGCTCTTCACCTCATCAATTCCACAAGCTGCACTCCAAGGTGGGTGAAGAATTTGCAGCAAGATGGCTTCTGACATGCAGCACAACCAAAGCGTACTGCCGTGAATATTATACACCAGATGTCGTTTCAACCACGGAATGCAACCAGACCTGTATGAATTGGGGTGGGTGAAGGAAATTAGAGCCAGCGTCAGTAATTAAAAAGAATGATTATATTTTTCCAAGATGTGCAGAAAGGGCATTGGTGTTGATCCTTTTTATGTTTAGATATACCAATGACTAGAATTTAATCTTCAAACACCTTGAAAAGGAAAGTTTGTATTAAACAATACAGCCACTTGAACAGAAGGAGCACTTGAGAGTATATATATAATTTTAAAAGATCCATAAGGGTCTACAACTACCCTGGAACCGCCTGAATTGTTTCTATATTGTGTGATCCGCTGGTGTTCCAAATCGAGCGTGTGTACGAACATATTTACATGATTTGGAATCCTTTTCAGCCTTAATGAGCACATATTTTACAAATGCCATTTTATAACAAATGGATGCATTTTCACAATTAACTCGCTTAATTTTATTAAAATTTTTACCACTCACTTTAATTATTTTTGCAATGTCCGTTTAAGGACACTTACAGAAAAAAGACTAGAAGGACTACTGCATAAAAACAACAGAAGTAACAAGTCTCCAGATCCAACCACGCAATTCTGAAAATGTGCATGTTTCAATATAAACATCATTTTAGTATGCTTAGGGTCTAAGGTTAGTTTTTTGTAGATTGGAACATTTTGCTGCCACAGTCCTCTAAGGAGGTGGTTTGCTTTTTCTCTTTGCTTCCCTGAGGAAGGCAGAGCTGACATTACAGATAGCATCCTTTTCTTGCGACGAAAGCTCTGGCTTCCAGTAGTTTGTGAACCAGCTGAAAATAAACTAGGAGCACTTAAGTAAACAACGTAAAGTAATATATAGCCTTCTCGGAACCTTCAGCTGCAAATCCCAATTCGGACAGATAATGAGCAGCACTTTTACTTCGTAAGGAATCATTAATCAGAGAAATGATCCTTGCTAGTTTTGAGATGTTTTACTTAATTCGGTACCAATGGCCTGCTGCCCTACTAGTGCCAAAATTATTATTTCTCACCCAGCAGGTGATAAATAACAACCTTAGCCATGATTAATACGGCACATTTCTCAGCCAGGCTAATGTTAAAAAAAAAAAAAAAAATACAAAACAAGTGGGTGATAATTGTTGTGAGAGCCATGGGAGCTGTGCTCTGCTTGTAACAAGAAAAAAAAATATCTGCAGGAAATGAAGCACACACTGGCAACCCAGCTGATCCTAAGAGGCTTCATTAGGCACATCCCACTACACATGCCATTTGTACGTTCTATTACCCTTTTGCTGCAGCAAGTTTTAAATATCTTTAGATAAAGTGTCCTTTTTAAAAAATCTGCCATACAATTGGCAATACCATTAATATACGAAAAACTAAAAATAATCCTCCACATTAACTCTGATTAAACATGTTAAATAATTAAAATAATGATTGACTGTATCTGGTCTGTAATAATGGAATTTGTCTGTATCTGAAGTACTTTTGTAGTGTACTGTTTAGCCAGTGCATCAACAACTACTGTACAACAACCTACAGTAGCATTACATCCTTGTACTGAAGAGTGGGGCTGCAGGGCCTTTCAAAAACATGGGCAGGATTGTTTGGCTTGTTATTCCGGTGAGTTTACTCCTAGAAGCAATGCAATTATTTACCATAGTCTTCCTGAGACGGTGATGTTGCATATCTGTGAGGTGGTCAGACCATGGATTTTCCTTACAGTAACTTTATTTACGTCAACTGTGTGACTTGTGAAATATATATTGTGGCTGTGTTAAGCAGATTATACACACACACTATATATATATATACACATACACACACTATATATATATATATATACACACACATATACATATACTACCGGTCAAAAGTTTTAGAACACCCCCATTTATCCAGTTTTTATTGGAATTTAAGCAGTTCAAGTCCAGTGAATAACCTGAAATGGTACAAAGGTAAGCGGTAAACTGCCAGAGGTTAAAAAAAAGTTTAGGTTACCAAAAACTGAAAAATAATGTACATTTCAGTGTTATACAAAAAGGCCTTTTTCAGGGAACAAGTAATGGGTTACAAATAACAGCTGTTCTGCAGCAATGGAAGTAAATTAAGCCTTGAAAGTTGATGCTAACAATTCCTACAGGTGTCCCAACTTTTATTGATTACTTACAAACCCTCTGTCTGTATAAAAGCAGTGTTGGAACAGACTGTGTTACCACACCCTCTTAAGCATTATTTGGACAGTATTGTACTGCAGGAAGTAGTATATTGCTCTAAAATGGCGAGAAAAAGGCAATTAACAAAGGAAGACAGACAGACCATTATAACCCTTAAAAGTGTACGTCTTTCCTTTAGCGAAATTGCAAAGAAAGCCAAGGTGTCAGTGAGTACAGTTTCCTACACCATCAAAAGGAAACTGGAGGAAACTCTGACAGGAAGAGGTCTGGCAGACCCAAAGCCACAACAGAATCAGAAGACAAGTTTCTGAGAGTCAACAGCTTGTGTGATAGGCGGCTCACAGGACAACAGCTTCAAGCACAGCTTAACACTGGTCGAAGTAAGCAAGTCTCAGTTTCAACTGCGAAGAGAAGACAGTCGAGTGGCAGTAAGAAAGCCATTGCTAAGATGGCAAAATAAGAAAAAGAGGCTTGCCTGGGCCATGAAGCACCGCCAGTGGACTACTGAAGACTGGAAGAAGATCTTATGGACCGATGAATCAAAATTTGAAATCTTCGGTTCATCACGCAGGGTTTTTGTATGCCGTCGAGTAGGCGAAAGGATGGTTCCTCGGTGTGTGACACCAACTGTCAAACATGGAGGAGGAAGCGTGATGGTCTGGGGCTCTTTTGCTGGATCCAGAGTCAGCGACTTGCACAGAGTGAGTGGCACCCTGAACCAAAACTGCTACCACAGCATTTTGCAGCGCCATGCAATACCCTCTGGTATAGGCCTAGTTGGTCAGGGATTCATCCTACAGCAAGATAATGACCCAAAACATACCTCCAGGCTATGTCAGAACCACCTTAGAAGAAAAGAACAAGACGGTAGGCTTCAAATCATGGCATGGCCAGCAGTCTCCAGACTTAAACCCATTTGTGGGAACTTCTGCAACAGTGTTGGGAAGAACTTTCCGAACAATATTTGATTTCCATTGTAGAAAGAATGCCACGAGTGTGTTCGGCTGTTATATCTGCAAAAGGTGGCTACTTTGATGAGTCAAAAATTTAGATTAAATTTTGTTAAACAAAACAATTCCATGATTTCTTTTTTATCTCCAATTGTTTATTTGTTCTATGCTTTAATTTCAGAGTACATTGAGACATTAAACTGTGTAAATTTCAATAAAAACTGGAAAAATTGAGGTGTTCTAAAACTTTTGACCAGTAGTGTGTATATATATATATATATATATATATATATATATATATATATATATATATAAAGAGAAACAAAGAATTATATTTTAAGGTCACTCACTGCACAACTGATCTAGCAATTGAAATATTTGTCTGATTGATGAATTGTACAAAGGCATTTATTAGGAGATGCTCTTCTAATACTGTAGATGTAGGTCAACTGTTTCAGGGCACTGACACATCTAACATGTTATTTGTATACGGCAGGGGATGTGTAATTTAATGACAGTAGATACTTTGCAATGCCACATTAAACACAAATTAGTAACATTATGAATGTTTCTACAGTAAGCAATGTATGACAGTTCAGCAAGGTGCAGGATCACAAATGTTCACGACAGGACAGTAACATTTGGCTTGTCAAACCACAGCAACATGGTAAGCAGTCTTGTCAGATTACATTTTCTTGGCCTAACATGACCATGTGATGCACACTAATGGCATTAGTATTTGCTTCCCATGGTTCCGATGCACCATTTTCACCATTCTTACCACTGCACACTGTAATGTATTAAAAAAAAATGTTATTAAAAACATGTTATTGAGTGCAATTTTAGGAGATTGCTCTGGCAGCATGTGTCTGCAGCTGTAGAGTTTATGTTTCTAACCTGAGATTCAATTATTATTATTTTTTTTAACAAAAACAATGTAACAGCATCAGACCAGTTCATGTGGAGGTCATGTGTATCTGTTACTGAATATGACCTGGGTCACTGATGATCACGCTGACAGACACTAACCTTTGCTAAGTTTTAGGAACAGACTGGAATTTTAGCTAATCGCTTCACAGCTTTAGGACAAACACAGCTTTGCTCTAATTGGGCAGTGTCTTAAGTTTACAAAGTGCCAGGAGCAGTTTGCCTAAACAGATATGCATTGTATTGACGTTACTGCGGAGCCAATGTTGTGGCAAGATGACCTGGGCAACACTCATAGGTCAATTGGTGTCAGGCTGCTGGGGATCCAAATTGCTTGAAGGAGCAATCCAAAACAAACCCCAGTGTATCCAAATAACCCAGTGAGATACAAAGATAAATCGAGGTACTGAGCAGCTCCATACACCTTCAAATAATTTAACAGAAACAAGATATACAGACCAGACCAGCCTGCAGGAGAACAAGCTTTCTTCTCGGTGTGGTGACCCAGCACACATCTGATTTTTAGAAGAGAGCCATCATTTGAATGCAAATGTGTAACAGCGGCTAATCACCTTGTAAACACAAAGATCCTCTTTGAGTGTACACTTGTTAAGGCCTGAGAAAAGAGCAGCTTTACCAGTTTGAGGCTATATCAGCTAACATGATAATCCTCTAATGTGTAATGCAAATTGTTTGCCCTTTGTTCTTCTGTGGTGTAAGCTGAAGGCTCTGTGTTGCCTACATGTGTGAAGGGCCCAGTGCAGAAGCTTTGTGCAAGATCAAAAGACAAGGAAGTGTACTTTTTATACATTACGTTTTAATGCATTGCATGCAGATAAAGTGGAGTCCAAAGGCTTTTCAAAAGTGTATGACGTGAAAGACACAGCAAATCAACAATTCCCAAATGGTAAATGATGACAACCACATGAGTAAATTTAGTTATATCATACACGATAGTCAGATTCAGATGAAATTAAAAGTTTCCTTAAATGCATCACCTTTAAAGCTGCATTCTCTTCGTGCTTGCAACCAAATGGTTCATTCTTTTTTTTGTTAAAAAAACATATCTGGTTACTTCATTTTTATGATAAATCTCAAAAATGTCATAGACCGCCATGTGCCAGTGGTATGTACTGTTGTGTTGCAGGTATTATAGTCTAGTTATTTGTGTGCCTCATTATTGAGGATCTAGTTATTTGTGTGCCTCATTATAAGAGGATCTTGCAGCTGTGAAAGTTTACATCAAGGAAGAGCCTTTTGATAAGCGAGAGGTTGAACTTGTAATGCTGTCTTTGTCATGGTCTTCAAAGTAGTTCTGCTCTATCCTCCTGCAGAACGACAACAGGTTACTGTAGTTCTTCACTTTCTCTCCCAATTCGTCACTGGTGAGCTGAGTTGTAAGAATTGTGAACAGATGTCCAAAGACTAGAGCATCCAGTTCAGTAGGCCTGAAAACAAAGAACATTTTAGGGGACTCTTTTTCTTTTCTGGTTTAAAATACTTTTTTTTTTCTCCAGTCTTGAAAAACCCTATCAGGTTCAGACCACAAGTCAAAACAATGTGCATTCTCAAGACAGCACCTCAGATGCCCAGTCAGCTGCTAGCATTTTGTAACTAAATTAAATGAAACCTCCAAAGGTTTCACTGATGCATGCGATCTAAATTTTTATTACTGCAATTTATTATACATTCCCCAAGCTTGTGACAAACCCTGCTGCCATTAACAGATTCATTATAATTTCCCAATGCACTAAAAATTAAAGAAAATATATGTGAACACAGTCCACCGACATAAAAATGTAAGTAGGGTACAGTATTTTATCATTTTGCCTGGCTACCCTTCACCTATCAGGCAAAATAAAAAGAAAAGGGAACTAGAAGTCTGTTCCCTTGGTCTCCCCTGCAGCTAGCATGCATAACAAAACCCCCCCCTTGAAGGACGGGTGCACTTCAAACAGGAAAATGCCCTTCTGGGCTTTTCATCTGCCAAGAAGCCTGACACCAATGAAAATGAAACCTACATGGTGGCAGTCTTTGGTTCCATTTCTTTTGTACGAAAGGCTAAACAAATGGAAATAAACATGACAGCAAAATCAAAGGAAGACAGTGCATGCTTGAAACATGTCCCTGTCTTTACCTATGGACCCCTCCCTCATGAGTTGACCTTTTGCGAACTCCTACCAACTGGGGTGGTCACTCCATAGGCATCAACTATAAATTTGCTACAAGAGAAGCTGACAAATCGAATTTATGGTATATTAAAATGCACTGGAAGCCTAAAAAAAAAAAAAAAAAAAAGACAAACGTTCTGATAACATTTAAATAACAAGAAATTGTTTCTGGACATGACAGGTTGTGCAAATGAATAAACAATGTGTTACAAGACAAGTAAGTCCTCCATTATTATATTTGCTGGATATTCTTAAGTTATGCATAGAAATAAACTTACTGTTTGTTGAAGAAATAAGGCTGTGTCCCCAGTCGCTGTGACAAAGCTTGGCAGCACTGACTTACATCTTCATAAACCTTATAAAGAATGATTGCAACAAACAACATGTTTCAAGTATCTCTTAGGAGGCAGACTCTACAGTAAAACCTTTCTTGGCTACACATCTGTACCTGATTCAGGACTTGATATTTTAATTGTAATGTGCCAAGGGGAAATACTTGTTTTACAGACTATTACTATTGTTATTTTTGGGGCTGTATGTATACGACGACAAATACATTTTTGAATATTTCCAAGACAAGGACAAGGTATGTCTGTAAATAACAGATGCCACATTAACCTGTATCCAATGCATCTCATAAAAATGCCTATGGGCATGAAAACATGAAGGGACAATAGCTAATACTTACTGTGCTTAGGCAGGGAGCCAGGTTCAAGTAATAAGACAAGGTGGTATTAAGACAATTAATAAATTTATGATTTAAAAAAAAATAGCCAGCCACATATTAACCATTTCAAGCTGAAACATCTACAGCCCAACAAACCTGATCAAGAGTCTTCCCTGCCCATCCAATCGCTTTCATCTTGCGTCGAACTTCCCACTGCTTCTGATAGGCCAACACGTGATTCAGAGGCCATGTGTAAGGAGAGCTAAATCTAGGCCTAGTAATCTTCCAAAATAAAAATGAGAACAACTTGAGTCCCTATTTAAGATCAAATAACTAATCAAGCATTTACAGTGTACCAAACAAATCATTTCAAAGATATGTAGCAGTAACATATTGCAAGGAAAACAAATTTGAATGACTGTATTGTATTCTTCGTTGCTTATAATAAGCCTGTCAACAGAATTCAATTTAAAATGTATCTTCATTGAACAGCATACACATCTACAAGATATAAAAAAAGTCACTACTGAAAGAAAAGACAAGAAAAGGACCACATATCTTACTGAAAATGTATGTGATATATGTGCAGGCACAGTAAGTGAACACTGCATTACTAATGCTGTAAAACACAATATATCATTTATGAAGTGGGAGTTGCGATTGTGAAGAAAGCTCCCTTTCATTAAATTTTAATTAAGATAAATGCTCTAAAAGTGCTCACCTCCTTTGCTGTATTTTCATCACACCACTGTATGTACAGCTGCAAAACAAACCAGGAAAATCACAACATAAAAAAACAACCCAGAAATGAATGGACAATACAGAGCAGTATAAAAATGTACTCCTTCCACATATCTACACTTGATTTACAGAGGGAATGCTTGGAATATTAAAAGGTTGTTACAAACATTTAATTGATGTTCTGGGGATGTAGTGATCAATTAGTGTAAGACTACAGAAAAGGACATTTATTGTAAAAACTGTATAAGGTGAAATAAGAAATGATAGGTGAAACTAATTAATACTTGGGGGGGGGGGGGGGGGGGGGGGTCAGGGTGACCCTTTTCATTTTAAAACAAGTCAACAGCAATGATTGCTCATTTAAATTCCTGATGGAAATGATCAGTAAATATAATCGTCTGTAAACAGATAGACTGATGTATCACTAGCTCTAAATTATTTATGTCATATTACTACTGATGTTACTAATGTTTGCTGTACCTGAATACACCAACACTATTTATTGCAGTCCAAGGTGGGGGGATATACACAAGGTGGATGACAATGTCATTATAAGTTCTACTACAAATCAGGCTGGTATAAGATACGTTTGTTATGATTGATTGTGACATCATAGCAGCAACTGTATCACCACATCATGGGTGTTTTCACAAAGTGAAATTGATCATATTGGTTTTGTCAGTTTGTTCATAAAGTCCTGTTTAAAACTGACACTCCAAAAAGTGATGTTTTTCTTTTACGGATAACATTTAATCAGTATAATCTATATTATATATTACCGTAGATATATAAAAAAAATGTATGGGGCACTACAGCTTTAAAACTAACAAACTTGGTAGTGTCTAAGACATGATCTAGACCATTTAAAGTAGGTAACAATATTACAGGTTGTTTCTCTTGTCTGAGGATCGCTCATGAGTAACAGAAAATTCACTCTACAAAAGAGAACCCTAGAGTGGGGCCTTAAACACATTAAACCTCTTTAGTCTGTCAGTATAAGAGCTAGCAATGCCAATTGCTGGGAATAAAAAGAAAGAAAAATGTGTCATAAGTTTTCATTCATCCTGCTGTTGAAAGCAATAGCCACATACGTTTGTAGAAGTTACTTTACCTCAGCTGTCAGCAGCATATTATTCACAAGTTCCATGTAGGCTTTCATCTCAGCCTTCTGGACTTCACCCAGTCCATCACTAAGTGAATGGCCCTAAAGGGACACAGAGTGGGAATGCACTAAATAATACAAATCAGTTCAGCTGTGGGATGGCTCCAGCTCAGAACAGATGCATGGCTCTTCAAGCAAACAGACCAAACCCATTATGAAGTGTTGTAAATAATGCGCTCATTGATGCAAATTATATATATATATATATATATATATAATTATACACACACACACACACACACACACACACACACACACACATATTATATATATATATATATTTTTTTTTATTAGTGAAATACAAAAACAATTAGAACACTGGAATAATAAATGACTGAGTAGAATCTCATTCTAATACAGCCAATTTACAGCATACGCAGCTCCTCAGTTTAATTTCATTAGAATTTCCAGCACGGTCCTAGCTTTTTAATACAATCATTTCCCTTATATAACAATTTTGTCTTAAGCTACCACAAAGCGTAACTGTTTCAATCTTTAAGTGTAAATAGAAAGCATATAATTAAGTGTTCCGGGTCATGTTCAATGGATTTTTGTTCTCGGTTTGTAAATATCTATACATAGGACACCTTTTTGCTTTATTTGACAAATTTCAAAGCTTGGCAGTGGTTGTAAACATTCATAATTTTTATAAATTGTCAAATCAATGTGTGTGCCAGAATGTGGCTGAGAGTGATTGATGAAGTGGCTTTGCAGTTACTGTGACCAAATGCATTTATATAGATGTAGTTTTTCTTACCTTCGCCTTGATGAACTGGACTATAGGACCAAGTTCCGATACAACTTGATTACCGACGTGTATAAAAGGGACTTTACCTGGGGGGGCAAAAAAAAAAATAAAAAAATGGCATGACCCGCTTACAAAGCTCTGCAGTCAGAAATGGAACAAAGCGTAAGAGCCCCATTGTATTCTCTATGCCTCAAAGCTGAAAGAAATGAAATTGTGTCCAGTGACTTTTCACATTATAGCCACAGCGTCAGTTACAATACTGCCCCGGGCCTTCACATTAAAAGAAACTTGTCCACCCACAGACATTTTAAGCCCAATACATTTCATAGAATGCACCATAGTAAAATTGTAATGTATTAAACCTTTTTTTTTATTTTTTTTTTTAATAAATATAAAACTATCACCAATTTCATCTACATCCGCAAATCAATAAACTTCACTATACAGCTATATAACGTTAATATTCTCTCAGAAATGTCTGTTGGTTATAGCATAGATACAAATGAATACATCCCTGATTGATGAAAAACACACAGATGCATGAAAAATCTTAACTTTCTTTTAAGTCATCCAGTAGGTATAATTTTACTTGCTCAATCAGGCCACATTGGTGATCTGCAGTTTCAGATTGCCCCGGTCAATCAGTTAAGTAGATCGCTAAGGCCGCAAATCTGTTTTCTGCTGAGCTGAAATTAATAACCATCTTTCAAGAGCTATGAAAGATGGCCTATTATGTGGGAGGACTGGAAAAAGTCTGTTAGCATCCAACAGTGTGCTCATATTTCCTATAAGGAAATTAAATCTGATTTTAATAGGATTTTACATAATGGCAAAACAAGGAAACAACATAATGGCTAAACAAGGAAATCCCTCACACGCGTCAAGAAAATACATGCTGCGTGAAAACAGGGTACCCTTAAAACAGGAAACTACCTTCTAAGTTATCATGTCAGAATTAAGAAAAAAATGAAAGCTATCCATTTCAAACAGAGAGTACATACCAGTAGGTTAGATTTCAATTGATAGATATATAGATAGATCTATTAAAAAAAAAAAAAAAAAAAAAGGCTTAAATACAAATAGTATTTTTTTTTTCTCGATGCATGGAACCTGCTGTTTGGCCTAGTTCACTAAGAGTTCACACTAACAGCAGGTTCTGTCATGGTCCCTTTCAATAGATTCATTCTCACAAACTCACAGGCAGCCTTAGGGTAATGGATGAGGTGCAATGCTCCAACAAAGACCTCATCTGCATCCATACCATAAAGTGTATGACAAAAGAGATGCAGGTTTCTTTAACACAGAGGTCTCGGAGGGTTTTCCACTTGTGTTCCCTATAAACAAGAACACTGCGTTTCTGTTGTTTATGCACACATTTATTTTTCAAATTGTTATCTGTTACTTTATGATTTTTTATTTTTTTGATGTAGACAAAAGGTTTAAATTAATACAAAATAATTTATTTCAGGACGTTTCAGACAAAAGCCCTTTAGCTGTGTAGAAAGACTTTTCATATATATAGTTTGCATTATTATTATTTGTATTTACTTTGTAGAAAGGTTTCTGATTCCATCCCCAAACTGTGTCTTTATTCGAAGATTTTTGGACTTGGGTCTGGGGTTATTACATTGTTAAGCTATTTCCATACGCAGCAGCATAGTTCAATTAAAACATACCTGTACAAACCTTTTGCAGTTGCATGTCTTTGATTATCCAAAAACACATTAAATGTAATTTAAAAACACCTTTCATTGCTCTAGTACAAACTGCAATACCTACGTGGTAGAGTGCTGTGAAGAGATTGCACCAGTTATCTTCAGTTCACTGCCTCAGCTGACCTTGCTAGAATATTATAAATCAGGCATGCAGTGCCAGCATTTGAATAAGACCATTGCTGGAAGCCAACAAACATAATCTGCATATTAATCAGATTTACTAATTTACTACAAATGTGTTTGCAATAAAAAAATAAATACCAGTACTAATATGGGCATATTCCACACATCCTGGTTTATATTGCATTCTTTATAACCCTAGAAAACAGCCAAGTGTTCAGGAGAATCGGGCCATTAGAATCACTGCATCTAATGGTGTCGCTTAATAGCTGCAAGCTGAAATATTGTTGCCATGGCACTGTAACGCCAGTGCTCCAGTGCACAGAGGGAACAGCAGACTTACCAGATGGAGACATGTACTCTGCATTGGCCCTACAAGCCACCTGGACTGGCAGATTGCACATTCGCAAATACGCCTGGCAAGAGAAAATACAAAAAAATACATAAAAAATTACCTGACAGCAAATTCAAAACAGTGCAATGAAGCAGGCAGTGTACTGCGGTGCCACATGTCTATATAGCTAAACACCTCGTGTTCATATATTTGAAATGTTGAAAAGGAAAAGATACATAAAATGCAACTTCCAAAAATGTGGAAGTGGCTGCAAATAAAATAAAAACAAAACAAAAAGAAAAGATCAGAAATCCTCAAGTTTGGTTTTCTTCAATTTATCATTATTTTGTTTGGCAAGCAGAATGTATTTGGTTCCCTGAAGAATTACAGGACTGTACTGCAGAAGACAAACAATTTACTGGCACTTTGCCTCATCAAACAGCGCTGCCAGGCTGCCACCAGCTATTCATTTTAAGCCATACATGTTTAAGCCAGTCAGCCTGAAAAAACCTATTTGTTGGGGCACCAGCCCATTACATGTAGAAAAAGCTGCCCATAAAGGGTTTCATTTGAAATAGCCATGTCTCTAGTATTGATGGTGGAAGGACATACAGTACATATTTGAAATGGTAGGACATGTTAATTTTCCAAAAACTATAGATCATTTAATTATGTTAAAACACAAAGACTATTTCAGATTGTCGAGTTCTACTAAAACAGAATAATTACCCTTTAAAACAAACCAAACGTACATGCCTTAGTCTCTGGCTGCCTTTTATTCCCCTCCTGACAGGAAACTGAAGTTTAATTTTGGCCAGCCTTACTACATGAATTCCCTTTACAGCAGAACCCTAAATTAACTTTAAGGCTCTGTAGGTTGCCTGAGGTAAAGTGTAAAACTGCAGTAGTGTGCGACTCAATGCACCTTCAAGAGACACTGTCTAAATTATTCTGGAGCAGGAGCTGTGTTCGAGCCAGCTGACAGCTCTGGCCCTCAGTGGACACAGTGAGCACAGGGTCCTGTTCCAAACAACTGCCACAGTATTCTCAAGATATTTATATTATTCAAAGATAAATGTATTGTCAATTCTGTGTCTCAAAACGCTAGATATGTGTGTTGCTTTACTTCTGCAGCAGCCAAAGGTCACTTCACCTCCCTCCCTCCAGAAAGGAATCTGAACAAACTAAAGCACATGCATTATAAATGCCATTATTTTAAAATCTATTTTTCTTTATTTTGTCACTTGAAGGAATTTTATTTATTTTGAAATCATGTATATTCCTTTATTTTATTTGTTTTATGCAATACCAGTTTCTTTAATAATCAAAAACTAATCAAATGAAATGTAAAGGCATTCCAATGTCTGCATATTGTGGAAACTGATTCATTTAATACACTACTGTATAGATATATAAACATTTGTTTTGTATCCATTGTCTATGTTTTTATAGTGTCTAGGTTTAATTTGTTGTTAAGCAGAATACTTGCTAAACGTGTAACCAATATCCCACAAGCCATGAGATCCTTGTCATTAGTCTTAAAATAGGATAGCATCATTTAAATATTTGGTCACATAATACCTTTTTACTATTTTAATTACATATATTTATATAATCTCATTTGAGACTCATATTAGAGAAGTTAATAAAGTATATGTTTACCATTTGAGAAATATAGCCAAACTTAGACCAATTATTTCTCTATCTGATGCCGAGAGACTAATGCATGCCTTTGTTTCATCTAGAATTATTATTTCATATTAGGATTATTGTAATGCACTTTTTTCTGGTGTCCCAAAAAGTGTAGCATCCCGCTTGCAGCTTGTACAAAATGCTGCTGCTAGAATTCTGACTAAAACCAGAAAATGTGAACATATTACCCCTGTTTTGGCCTCTTTACACTGGCTCCCTGTGCAGTACACAATTGATTCTGCTGTTAACTTACAAGGCCTGAATGGATTAGCACCTAGTTATTTGCAGGAGTTACTGACCCCATATCTTCCAAACCGCACTCTGAGATCACAGGATGCGGGGCTGCTGGTTATTCCTAGGGTCAACAAAAAGCAACACGGGAGGTAGGGCTTTTTTGTTGTAGAGCATCTAAATTACTGTACAGTACTTTGCGATACTTTTGTATGAAAAGGGCTATATAAATGCAAACATATAAAACATATTAGTGACACAGCATTAAGGATGCAGTACATTACAGATTTTTTTTCTCTCAAGCTTAATGTTTTATAAAGTCAAGCATGATCACAAAGATGCACATTTTATAAAGTAATGCATTAGCAGATTGGTATTTGTTACAAAATTAAAACTTACATCACGTAACCTGCACAAAAACTAATCCTTTGAATATTGCTCTTCCACACTGGTGCTTGGTATTTGTTACAGTTTATGTTCACACTTTAAATAAATAAATAAATAAACACATAAATGTCTGTTTTTTTGCTTTTAAACTGTATGTTAGAATTTAATATAGGTATAGAATGTGTCAGGAATAAATTGTGAAAAAGAAAAACAATTAGTCTATGCTGTATATAATTTAATATCTCACACCTTTTGTTTCCCTTGCAATTCCTCATATATATTAACAACCTTTCCATGTTATTTCTTGGGTAAGTGGGACAGTACAGCAATGTCAATAAGATACACTTAAAACAAAAAGATAAAAAAGAAGCAAAATATGAAGGATTGCAGGGGAAGATTTAAAAATCCATAAAGCCTGCCCACTGATTAAGACACTCAGTGCTCACTTCTGGGACCCAGGTTACATATAAAGCTCCGATTGGGGCATGACAATGATTTCTGGTGGTTTCAGCGTCGACCCTAATGGACATCACCACCGTAACCATCACTAATGCACATGCATTCAGCAACCTCAGCTAAAAAAGGCATGCCCAACCACCACCACCCCCCAAAATTACAATTAATAAACAGCAGGAACTATGTCTTTCCTGTATTGGTAGACAGTGAAGAAAGATTTCTTTATTGATGCTGCATTCATACTTGGCCTTATAACATCCATTCCCAGCTCCAGCACTCCAGGTCTCTTCTACAATAATGAGCACTGGGCAACCCAGAAAGCATATGTGTGTGTTTTCCATTTTAGACAGATTCATGAATATTCATGATAATTTAAACACTAACATATACAGTATAGAACGGTTTGCTTACACAGTATAATAATAATAATAATAATAATAATAATAATAATAATAATAATAACTATAAACATCTTAATTTTGGAGACAAAAAGTAACAGAAATACTAAATTAAATGACTGTGTTTTAACCACTATCTTTTCTATATTACATTTTTAAAACAATTATCTGCATGACATGCATCTACAAAAGATTCAACTTTATGTTATTCCTCATCAGGCCCTATAGACTGAATTCTGTTCATTCCATCTATTGTGTGATAGTAATACACACAACTTAGAGGCATGTAATACACACAACTTGGAGGCATGTACCAATACTGAGATTCTTAAAAACTATACACTGTCTGATGTAAAATATCATCTTTTCTTTCTGCAGTTACAAGCCATGTCGTTTCGCTATATTAGACTGCACACAGAACTACATTCTCATTGCTATTCTAAATATGTCCGAGTTTATGATAAGTAGTATAATTACCCATTTTTTAACTTTTCTAGTACATGGAAGTACTGGCAACTTTTAAAACTGAAAACCATGAATAAAACTGTCTCTGTAATAATCAATTTTTCACATTTAATGGTTACATACTATGCTACTGAAATAATGTGTCTGAGGTTACAAATGAAAACCACACAGGGTCATTCTTTATCTGGGAGACAGATTAAATTCCAAACCCTGTTACTGTAATAGGCACACTTGTAGTTTAACATAAATTAGAACTCTAATTATATTAGCTACTATTTTAAACAAAATAACAGATTCCTTAGAACCCGTAGATGTAATTTATAGCGAAGCCAGGTTCATTTTCCAGAACAATCAATTTCACACTGCAGCAGAAGGCTAATTTAATGATGTAACATTTTTTCTCTGGAATGCTGCAAGGCTGGATTCAGTTATCACTGAAAGGGTCTCAAAGATAAATGAAGACACAATTTATTCAGTCATAATTCTATATTGAAAATGCTATAAAAAAGGTGTCCATATGGGCATCAGTAAAATGGAAAGGGACTATAATATATTTTGGCCTAAAATATTATGGATGAGAAAGAGGTTATTTATTACTCATATTTCTTAATCACTAGGTTGTCTTTTAGTCAGGGAGAAAATTACAAGCTTCAAAAAAAACAAACACATTTAGGAGTCCAACAAAAAATCCATGCATATGTACTGTAGCCTATAAATATCAGTGATCTAAAAGTTTTGGGCAGTATCTATTTTCTTCTTGTGAGAACACTGGGATTTAAAACACAGGCCTCCAGTAAGGGCTCAACAATAGTACTTTGCCCACTGGCTGGTTCAAAGGCAAATCTGTCCCTTAACCAATTTTTGATATTCAGTACGTTAGAGTAGGCCAATTTCTCCATTTGCTATTGCAATTCGCTCCATTTTACCTGATGCTAACATTTCATGTGCTTGATAAATTTTAATGTCATAGAACACACATTATGGTAGTAGTGGTGCCTGATTAGTAATACCGCTCTCCTGTCCTTCTTCAAACCATTTCATTATTTCTTAAGGGTATCTTAGCAGCTACTCTGCTACCTTTGGAACTGTATGATAAAAAGCAGTACTGGGGCAACCTGGGTGGTGATGTCATAAGCCAGTTCATCTATTGAGTTTTACACTGAGTGCTCTTCTTGCTCTAGACCAGTGGTGGCCAATACACTAAACACTGCGATCCATTTTGGAGGATCTCAACTGGCTCCGCGATGCACCAGTAAGCTATGACCAACAATTATTAGCAGGACTTAATATAACAGTGTCCAATACGTAAGATAGCAATAATAAAATAAAACAACCACAATAACAAAAATGTAACACGCGCAATCAAAGCATTTTTAATACTAAGCATAAATAGTTATAAAACAGAAACCTACCAGCATTTTTCATGCGAGTCTTGAACCCTGGTGTAGGCAGGGCTCTACGCTAACTTATTTTTAGGCACATGTGCACCTAATTTAAAAAATGTAGGTGCGCACTGAAAAATTAAAGGGCACACACACACACAAAAAAAAAAAAAAAAAAAGTCCTCAAATTAATGGTTGAATATCTATGTATCTTTTTTTCCTTCCTTTCTTATATAACACTTGTGCAGTTCAATACTTTTGCATCAACAAAATTATAATGGGCAACTTTTTTTCCCCCCAACTTAAATGATTTTTAACTGCCTGGTAGCATCTTTCTCAGAATGTGCTACTTGCCTGTGTATAGTAGCAGGATGGTCTGGCTGACATTTCTGGATATATGCCTCTCTGCACATTGAGCACTGTTTTGAAGCACTGTGTTTTAATATAGTTTCACGTTTGAACTTGTGGCTCCCAGTAAAAATGCAGTGGACACCAATAGACTACATTCCCATAGTATATTGCGCTATGAGCGTTCAGATATGACAGTGTTTTTTTTTGTTTTTTTTTATATACTTTCAGCTGAAACAAAATCACGTTTATTTTTTATAGCCAATATTTAGGAATTTCTAGTCACACACATGTGCCTAAATTAATTTACATTCGCACAAGCATTTTTTTAGTCTCATATGCAGAAACTGTCTGAATATTTTCATCTGTGCTACTGGATGACACAGAAGGCTCTCCCCATCAGCTGTAACAAAAACTGTTGTGTGCTTATATGTTAGTGCTTGTTCTGATTTGTCCCGAGATCCACCAAAAATCCACATATTGATGACCACAGCTCTAGACCTTTTAAACAGCTATTAATATCACAGTTGTAATTTTATATTATATATATATATATATATATATATATATATATATATATATATATATATATATATATATATATATATATATAAGTTTGAGAAAAAGGAAAACTGCTGTGTACCAAAATGATCATTCTGGAATTTTGTTTAAAAGACTACTTGTTTGTTTTTTATCAACTTCTTAAAGCACTGTTTTTCTGTATTCAGCCGATGAAGGACTTGTAGTCCGAAATGTCCTGATAATTGATTTGTAATCAATTATTCTACCTTTTTAAGTACCTGAAATATCCTTTTCTCTTTTTTGTTTTTCCTATATATATATATATATATATATATATATATATATATATATATATATATATATATATATATATATATATATATATATATATATATATATATACACACACACACACACACACACACACACACACACACACACACACACACACACTGAGTATCAAAAGAAACTTATCACTATTATAACAATTATTTTTGAAAAGTTGATTGGATACTGGATATGGAGTAATTTCAGCTGTTGAATTGCAAGCTTGAATAAAAGCAATGAAAAAAAATCACAGAAAAAAAAAATAATACGCCACGCCACGTCTGTCAAGAAAGCAGCGCCTTCGTGCAATCGGCATGCTGGAGACTGGACTAGGGCAGCGTACTGTGGCTCACCGTCTTGGGTGCTCACAGCCAGCAATTTCAAACCTGGCGAGACAGTATAACCAGACACACACTGTCAATGACACCTGCCTAAGATCATTTTGCAGCATCTTCATGATGTCAGTTGTTAATCAGCACAATACAAAGTCACTGCCCTGCTCTAAAACAGAGTTTGTCTTTTTTCGATCACATCTAGTGAATTTTATCCAAATATGAGTGATAAGTTTCTTTAGTATTATTTTTATTATTATTATTTTGCAGCAACAAGAACATATATTTTATTTTACCTGGACAGCAAGTGAGGAAGCATGATCTGAAAGCAATATCTGATCATCTGCAAAACAGAACAAAACCAAACATCTTGAGACACTGCATTGTTACAGGTAATGCACCTATGACTACTGCTAAGAAAAGATGCAATCTATCCAATTCACAGTACAAAAATACCAAAAAAAAAAAAAACGTTTGGGTGGATTACACACTTTAATGTTTGAACAACAAATATAATCTGGATTAATTCAAATATTTTAAGTAACAGCACTGTGTAAAAAAACTTCATTAAATGAATGTTGCAAACCTTGTCTCACCTTGTCTCAGAAAGAAAGATGACAAGTTTGCTGCAATAAAAATTCTATGGTTTGGGGACTGGGGGCTGGTAACTATTAGTCTTCATTACTTTGCAGACTTCCGACAACTGTAGCATGCTGCTGAGCCCCAAATGGGCGCTATAATGTGATCTTATGATATATGAAGAGCTGCTAAAGGGAGCCTGAACCATCCTGTTTTTTTTTGTTTTTCCAGTTCCTTTTTTTCTTTGCCAAGAGCCGTGCTTACCACTGGGCTTCAAAATAGTGCTGCCTCAGCTGTTGGTGCAGTAAATCAACCAAGTCTGCAACTGCATCATTTAATACTGCCTACAGCGGCTAATAGAATGGTTCAATAGCAAAGCAAAGCAGCACCTAATCTAAGCTATGGGAAAAAATGGCCAATATTGGCCTTTAAATAACAGCTTTTAATACAAAGACATGAAGGAACAACCTCTGCACTGCTTATCTGCATTAATCTTTCCAGTTAATCCATGTAACACTGTATAAAAATGTATTGTCTTTTGTTTCAGTGCAAACGCCTGTGCTGTTAACTGCAAAATGAATTACTCACCCTTCAGAGGCTGATACAGTGCTGCATTCTCAGGCCAAGGCTCTGCAGCTGAATGAAACAAATGGAATGTGTAATTACTGTAACTAGGACCTGCATAGTGCACCAGTGTGGCACAAAAAAGAGACATTACATCAGATCTTGAAACCACATGTGCCCAACCTACAGTATTAAATGGCATACTGTATGTTTTGTGCACTGTAAATATGCTATGTTATACATACTGCACGGTAATATTGGACAATATACAGCCTACGTCGTATTCTAAAACTTTATCAATGGAAAATTAATAATATTTCCCCATTAATAAACAGGCATTTAACTTCTAAATATACACTTTAAATATGTACAGTATTGCCCACATAACCCTAAAGTTGAAAGAAATATTAAATATAAAAATTGCAGTACTTAACATTAAACCAGTAAAAAAAACTACAGGGTGTCTATGGCTTTCTCCATATGTAACAGACTTTTTACCTCAATATGAAAATGATATTATGTCAGTGGGCAACATCACAGTCACCAACCCATTCAGCATGCCGTGTGTATACTGCATAACCCTGCAAATACGAAGTCACTACCTCAAATGGTCATTGTGTAAGAGGCTTTGCCAGTGGGTAACCATGATCAAACTTTACCTAGAGAATCAAAGATTTTTGTGTTCCAGGTACGAGGCCAGTATTCAAGCATTACGGAATCAATAAGTCACATGATCAAAATACAAAGCCAACTTTGGTAACATGTCAAAATGAAGGGTAGATTTAGCCACAGTTACAATAACACTGAAAATATGAAGTCAGAATCTCAAAATGGTTCATTAGATATTATTATTATTTATTATTATTTATTTCTTAGCAGACGCCCTTATCCAGGGCGATTTACAGTCGTAAACAAATACAGAACAAGTAATAATACAATTAAGAGCAAGATAAATACAATGACTTTGGTTCTAGCAAGTACAAGTATGACAAAATACGATTCAATAATGGCAGATAACAGTGTCAGTGATAGTTGCATCAGGATATAATTAAATACAAAATACTACAGATTAAATAACACTTGATAGATTACAGTACTCTAAAGTACAGGATTAAATGCAGTAAAATAGGGGGCAGATAAGAGCAAGTAAAGCGCATTTAAGGAAGAGTGATAAGTGTCCAGGGGAAAAAAAAAAGAGGAGTTCTACAGGTGCTGTCTGAAGAGGTGAGTCTTGAGGAGGCGCCGGAAGGTGGTCAGGGACTGGGCAGTCCTGACATCTGTAGGAAGGTCATTCCACCACTGCGGGGCAAGGGTGGAGAAGAAGCAGGCTCTGGAGGCAGGGGAGCGTAAAGGAGGTAGAGCCAGTCTTCTAGTGCAGGAGGAGCGGAGAGGTCGAGTGGGGGTGTAGGGAGAGATGAGGGTCTGGAGGTAGCTGGGTGCAGTCTGGTCAAGGCATCTGTATATTACCAGTTGAACAAGCCATAAGAGCATACGAAACGTTCAGAATGAGAGTCGGCCCGTGGCCCCAAATTCTGATCTGGTTTGTGGTTCCTAGTTGTTGATTGATTTTAATGTTTTAGCAGTAACAATATGGCTTAGCATTCCATTCCTTACACTGACCACTCTCTGTTTATACTCCATGTCCCAAGTCTGTTTACTTTCAATTTACAGCGGTATGCTTTGGTCCTGGACTCTGTGCTGTGCTTGAAATAGTGACTTGGATTAACTTTGTTTAACAATGTTGACTCCTTTGTGTTGTTCTCGCTGAAGTGCTTCAGTTCCCTCTGTCTTCATAACTCATACCTTTTAACAGTAAGATTAGTCTAGATTCTCTTCTCTGGACTGTCTCCAAAGCTCACATTTTGCAAAACAGGGACCAAAATTGAAAAAAAAGTTTTCTAAGTGCATTCTCACCACTGTATAATATAACCTCAATTATAACTTCCTCCTTGATTTGTAACCTTTTTATAATTAAGTATTCTGTTTGTTTTCTAAATAGCTTCATCAAATGGTCTGGTTGCTGACAGTGACAAGACTACTATTACACCAATAACTTTTTTTCAGGTCTGTTCAAGTTCAGTCCCACGGATTCTGGTATTTGTATCTAACATTTTGAAACCTGCCTGCTACATTTATTAACATTAAATCTGCCAAGCACTTGCCCAGTTCTGTATTGACCAAATACATTACATTACTTGTGCTGAACAAAATGATTTAGGAGACAGCTTGTAGAGCACTGTTTTTTGGAATGGGTTTTCTATGTAGTAGTCGAAACATTATAAATTAAATATTCAGAACATAAACACGAGGCCATTATTAAAAAAAAAAAAAAAAAAAAAGTGTTAGAGATGAAACTGGGCTGATGTAATACTTAAAATGTAACTACTGACATTGTGGTATCCTCCTTGTTGGTGCTGATTTCTTCCCTGTACCAGCTTCATCTCCCAAAACGTTAAGTATATAAATTAAATACTAGCACACACAATAAAACTAATACTTACCTGCATTAATGTTTTATTGTTTGTCGAATACTCTGCACTTTCCTTTTTTAGACTTATATACTGCTTCTGGATTGTTCTCCTGACTCGCAAACTGTAGACACACCTCTTTAAATAACAGTAAACTACAGTACTGCAAGTATTTTCTGAATCCGCGTAAAAAGATGTTGTATTAAATGTACATATTTCGCAATATTGCTGTTAGTGTCAGAGACATAACAATAATGTCGTTTTGAGCACAGAACTGACAAAAGAGGCCAAACATACATAAAAAGAAAGACTATAATGTCATTACCTGCTATCTGGGAGACAAACGCCTCTGCAGCAAGAGACATGGCGACAGCTCCAAACAATACAACAAATTAAACAATTCAGTAGTTGTACCGAGTGAAATATTGTTCACATGCACTGCACAAGGTTAAGGGCACAGGAGGTTTCAGGAAGTGAGTGTTGCATTTGACAGGCACAACAAGAGGGACGTGAGCAACTACTTCCTGGTGCAGCTGCAGACTGCTGAACACTACTTCCGGGTTAGTTTTGCATTCATTTGTATTGACTTTTCTACAATGCTTTCTTCCTTTCATTCGGCTAAACAGGTTCATACGGAAGCGTCCTAGTGCCAATTATTAATAATAATAATAATAATAATAATAATAATAATAATAATGTGTCTTCTCTGTAGGACTTTATATCTGTTTTTGGTCTTTTACATCTTTTAAAATGTAATTTATCATATTTTCGTTTTTTACATCGCTATTAATGTAATTGGTCATATTTTTTCACCATTAAGAAAATAGTATGGTCTTTTACACCTTTTTAAATTTCATTTAACCTATTTTACAGTCTTTTACATCTTTGTTAATGTAATTTATGTGGAGTATATAAATGTACTTGTTATTTCTATTATAATTATTTACTGTCTGTATAAGTACAGTTGGTAGAAACAGAGCACTGTTGCTTTAAGAAGCATTACTTAAGCCTTTGAAGGACGCAACCTCGCAGGGCAGTCTCGCGTGGGGTGTGTGTGTAGTGGCTGCTGACTAGATTGACGTTCTAAGTTTAAACTCGCAACCTGGTCTCACAAGGGAAGCGTTAACACAGTAACGTCTTGCCGAGGCTCTGGAAACGTTACCCAGTTAACATTTAGATGGATTTACCACCATGCTTTGCTTTTTAAACTATAACAGTTTTTGTAAGTTGACAGCCTGGTTCCCTTTCAATTCGAAGATGACCACCAACAACATTATGTATGGGATATGCCTGCCCATTGGGTAGGTATCGCTGAGCTCTCTATAGCAGAGCTGCAGATATTCTCCTTCCTGGGAAGATGCACTCGGTCCCGCCCTCCAAAGGAATTAAAACTGTACACGCATAGCCCTTGGTACTTCAGTATCTAGGTGTGCATGGTGCTTATTGCACATGGCACACGGTGCCCAGCGCTATAGCACCAGCGTACAGACACGGCGCCGCACAGTACATGGTGCACATAGTGCCCGAGGTACTCGGTGCGCACGGTGCACACGGTGCATACGTTGCACATGGTGCACATGGTGCTCGGTACCCACTGCTACAGGTACACTCCTGCACGGAGCACAGCACGCACGGTGCACACGGTGCAGTTGTTGCTTGATCACATGGTGCTATATATTTATTATACATCACGGTGTACCCAGTGCAAGCAATGTTTGGTGCACGCTGTGTTCAGTCGGTGCAGAACACCGCCAATGATGTCGAGCAAGACCGGGTTCCATGCCTGTACATCTTGCAGGGCCAACATCCCTCAGGCGAACAGGCACACCCTCTGTGCACTGTGCCGGGGCGTCCAGCATGCCACCTTGGCCCTCGAGAGAGAGGTGGCCTGCAGTATCTGCATGGCTTTTCACCCCCAGGTGAAGGAGAACAGGTTGGAGAGGGCCACGAGGGCGAGTTCCGCATCCTCAGTCGCCGGACCATCAGCGGCTCTTGGAGCCCCAGAGCCCCTCCACCATGAACTGTCCCAGGACCCCCTGCTGGACATCCCCGGTGCACAGGCCCCCCGTAGTCCCTCCCCATCCCCACAGGTGAGAAGGATGAATCGGTCTGAACAGGCCAGGCACATTATGGACCTCAAGGCACAAATGGCCCACATCCTGGAGCTCCTGTCTTGACACACACCTGCGGCTCCAACTGCAGCCCCAGCTCCAACCCTGCTACAAGTACCATACCCTCCCTCCCCCAGGGGAGATCAGGGTGAACGAGAAGAAGCGCTGATGGGGCGCCCTGCAGGGTTTCTGCAGGTCCCCTGGACACCAGAGGCAGAGCCACACTGGTCTGTATTTCGGACGCAGGCGATGGCCCCATGCTCTCAAGAGTTCCCGGCCTTCCCGGACTTCATGGAGGAGGTCCGCTCCTTTTGGGATTGTCTGGCCTCAGCTCCAAGCTCTGCTGAAGCAGGCCACACAGCTTGCCTCCAGGAAGGCGTGGATAAACTGGGCCTAGCGGGTTTTCCCCCGAGACTGACCCGCCACAACCCCAGCAGCCCCAGCAGGGCCCCTGAAGGCTTGCGGCCTCAGACCCCCTTCTTGGCACACCAGCTGCATTACTGGCGCGCCATTGCACCTCGGACACCTGGGTGCTTGCCACCGTGCACAATGGTTACGCACTTCAGTTCTGCTTGGGACCTCCTCCCTTTCGAGGAATCACGAATACTTTCGTGACAGACCCTCTCCGGGCCTTGGTACATCAAAATGAAGTGGTTGCCTTGCTGTGCAAGTGAGCCATTTGCCTCGTAAACCACACATTCCACGGAGAGGGGTACTACTCAAGGTACTTACTGGTGCCCAAAAAAGACGGGAGTAGTGTTAAACCGCCAAGTGGTGATGACAGACGCCTTCAATTTGGGTTGGGGGGCGCTTTGGGAAGGCAGAGGAGTACGTGGATCCTGGCCGGACTGCTGGACATAACTGCATATAAACATGCTAGAGTTGCAAGCGGTTTCCCTTGCTCTTCACCACTTCCTCCCGGTGTTGAGGAGTACAAATGTGTTGATCCGGACGGACAACACGACAGTGGTGGCATATGTCAACCTCCAAGGTGGCCTATGGCCTTCAGTCATATTTTTCCACCATTAAGAAAACAGTAGGAGAGACTGGGGACATGGGACAGTTGTAACACCTTGAATATCTCCAATCACAAGCAAGCTAGAGTGCCATCACTCACTTGGCACATGCTCAGTTCAGTTCTCTGTCTGCCTGTGGAAGAGGAGCTGTCTGTGCCAAGGCCCTGAGATTTTATCTACAAAAATTGATTTTTGCCCTAGTAGAGTACATTTATTCCCCAATTTACCTTTTTTTTTTATATATATATATATATACCTGTGTTATCCAGTTTATGATCCAGTCTTTTAGCAATCTCATCCCTGATCCCTTTACTTATAATTGACACAATTGATTGTTCTTAGTGTTCTTGCTCCTTGCTGGCCAGTAGTAGCAGGTGTTACAATTGACCCCATACACCATTAGATGAACTATATTTGAATTTTGCACTGAAGGAAACAAAATGTTCATATATAACAATTGTGAGTGACATATTCTTGCTTGATAAGGCCTATAAAATTAGGGATGTTAAAAAAATGCCTTATGTGAACATTTTTATTTTTCAATAAAGGTACTTTATTTGAGTTAAATAAAAACAAACATATTTGCTTCATGTGAAAATTGATCATATTCAATAAAACATTCAATTCCTGAGTTAAATGAAATGTGTTGTTATTTATTTAATTATTCTTCACAGAATGTTACATCTGACCCCACCCCCCCATTCCAACTGACCCTGGCCATGTGGTCAATTGTAATATCGAGACCTTACATTTCAAGTCCTCTTGCCATATGTATATCAGCTCTTAAAACAGGATAACTATGTGGGTTGTTAGAGGAGAGATGTAAGTTTATTTTTTTTTTTTTTTTTTTTTATCAAAATCTGGTCAAACTAGGTTAAATCATCTGTGCATAATGGAGAGAAAAGTAAAAAATGTTACAACTGTCCCTGGTCTCTCCTCTGCAAATATTTCTCATATGCAATACATTGGGTCTGTACATTTTTTTACTTCTGCAACTTTGCAGTGAACTTCTCATGTTGTCTTGTGATTGATTGTTTGTTTCCAGTTTAAGTTTGCAAAAAATAATGTATAATTAAATGTACCTCTGTTTGACAATAGTAAAACACCCATCAGATCGCAATTGACTGCACCTGTACCAAAATCTGACAGTGTAACACCTTCAACGTGACAACATATCACTTTCTGACATTACACAGATCACGTTTTTTGTATGCTTACCACATTATGACGTTGTACCACTTTCTAACACTACACCGGTATGGGGCAGGATTAGACAGGTTGTACTGTGTATTTGGTTACTGTCTCTTAAATAATAAAAATGCAATAGAAAGTATAAAAGCTAATGCATTTTATTTTCCCCTTGTATAGTCTAGTTGTGTCTGGTACTTTGGTATGATAATGACCATTTTATATTTATTTTATGATGTGTTATTGTTTTAAAATGTTAATCTTCAAGAGCAACTTAAAAAAGGACCTGCGTTACCTAACGCGGGTTCTACAGCACTTGAATAAATGTGTTGTTATACCACCTTAAAATGACAGACGCAAGTGACGCATAGAATTTAGATTTAATCTGCCCCATAGCCTACATCACCAGGAGTTATATAGCCAAAGGTTATTTTTGGAAAAGGAAATTAAAGGCTACATCAGTAATGTGGCTTGTATGTCCTTTTGGCAGGATTTCATCAGCCACTTATCCAAACCGGGATAACCACGGATATGATGCACAATATAGAGAGAATTGATTTAAAATGCTCTTACAACTGTGACTTTTCTTGTGGGGGGTAGGCTGATCAAATCAACTCCTTCTTTTCTTTGGGGTTTTACATGATATGTGAGTGTTTATGAAGTTATGGGTGAACCTCAGATTGTTGGAACAGTAGCTTTGCTCTTCAAGCTTCTAGACAGATGTGGGTTTGACAAAGAGAAGGGGGGTAGGTAGGTTACATGTTGTAAAACAAACAAAACGAGCATGATTACATATCTTATTCAAAACTTCCCATTCGTGAAATTCCGACTTTTTAATGTGTGTAGGTGTATTACTTGGGAGACTACACAGGTAATCACCTGTTTGTTTATTATGTGCTCAAGACCATTTGGTGCATGGATGACTGACCTCACACATAGGCCAGCCTTTTTACATTGCAGCATGATTTCCAAAACAGGAATATCAAGAACTTGCAACAAGCCTATTTATTTGCCCCGACAGATACTTGAAAAAAAGCCATATTCATCTTTTTGAAATGATAAGGTGCATTATTTTAAAGCATTTCAATGTAGCCCTAAATAACTCATAGGTTAAATCGTTTTGGAAAGGAATCCATAGTTTCAGACTCTGTCACCAACAAACTTTAACTCACGTGTGACTTTTTTTTATGAGATTCAAAGAAATTATAATACAAAAATATATATAATTAAATCTGAAATAGTCATTTTCAGTTTTTTTTTTTTTTTATTGGAAAGGTTGATTAGACAGCGGAATAAAATTCCTTCTACGTTTTAATTTATAATCCTTTGGCACAGAGAGCGTTTTTATTAGTTATTATTAAAATGGGCTAGTTTCAAAAGATGAGATTATAAACAAAATTAATTTAAAGGACTTCATAGCCTCTTTCAACCGAAGTTCTTCCAACCAAAGAGTGCATACTTCCATTTTGAGGATATTAATTTTGTCACGTGTTGTAAAAATAATATTGTTTAAAAATGTAAAAAAAAAAAAAGTAAAAAATATTAAGAATATTAAAGTAGTGTCTGTTGACTTGGAAGTTTTAAAAAAACGACACGATAAGAATGTGTGAGGCTAAAGGTGACCATTCTACATATGCGTTAAATAATATATTGTATATATTTATATTGGAATATAGTGTATTTGTGGTAAAAGAATATCTGAAAAAATAAATATATTTTGTTTTAATATCCCAGTGCAATATTTTCAGTGCAGTCTTGCATGAAAACACTTGAAAGACCCTATGTAAAGCGAACTTCTAAAAAAAAAGTAATGTCTTGTATATTCTAGCACTCTGAGTTTGCTAAAAGAAATAACATTTTGCACAACGTTTCCGATTGATGTTGCGTACATGGTAAGACTGTAGGTCTTCTCATTCAATCTGGCTTGCTTTTACAGTATGAACTTTTGGTGAACTTGCATCTTGGCGAGTGGGCGGAGAAGGGATGTGCACTATAGCTAACCCTTCCACAACCCTTCTTCAAGCGGAGCAAATATTCAAAGGTTCTTCCGCTCCACAAAAGTTAAACCTGGATATCAAACAAGTGCAACCACTGTGGCTTTCACAATACAGTGAGATTTCCGAACACTTTTTTGTAATTGTTCTTATGGTAATCCTAAACACAACTCAGATCATCAAAGACTTAACGAAGTATTACAGACAAGGATCAGAGGATGACAATGTAAAAGAAGACAATGGGAGGCTGACATCAAGGGCCAGTACAATAGGCATGCATGTTTCTCACATGCAATCGCGTGCGGTGGGGTTCTGCTTAAGGCAAAATATCTTTACCTACATCACATCTGCAAATAAAACCGTTTCCAAATCAAGTGTGATATATGTACCTTCTTGCAGATGCATTTTTAAAACGAATCTAACTAAAATGTGAATAACTATTCGGAGCAAACCAGGACCAAGGCGTGTCAAAGGCATGTAACATATACTTTCAACAATTCTGATATCAAAGAGACATGGGGAGCTTCCCAAGGAGAGCTTTATAACCTACCGATCCTTTGAAATGCCGCCCGCAGCATGGTGTTCCTGTTTTGTTTTAGTACAACTCATTAACACAAAACTACTCAAGAATGTTGACTATTTAGCTTTTCAGTGGGAGATGTCGGGATACCCTGTTTGGCACACAGTAATTGGGTCTATAAACGCCATTCTATAAAAGCCATTTTACACAACAGGCTACTTGGTAGGTAAATAATTAAAATGATGAAGTAATTTTTGAAATATGTATCAATATTCTCTTAATATAGTCCACGTGTATATATTATTGTTGTACTTTGTTGATAGAAAGTCGCACGCATTACCTGCCAAAAAGTGAACTAATTATTACATTTGTGTGTGTGTGTGTGTGTTTGGGAGGGGATGGGGGTGTGGGGTGGGGGTAGGGTATGTCCTCAACAATTTCCTAGTCTCTTTCTGGTATTGGGGGGGGGGCAATATTGTTCAGAATAATTCGAGTTTTGACTACCAATAACTAGTTTATTTTGGGGTTGTCATGATTATTGGTGAGTCATGTGGTTTTCATGACTGATTCTAAAAATCAACATTATTCGAATGTTGATTGAAGGGCGTGGTCTGTTTAACAATGTGTACTTATAGCGCCTTACAAAAACAACAGAAAACAAATGCTGTCAATCTCATTTTATTAAAAAAAATGCTTACATGCGTTGGTGTTAGATTTCACCTTTAACAAAGAGGATTGAAGAACAACACTTCCAACAGAAGAAACTGAGTGATTCATATTAGATTGGATGGATTTTGAATTACATATAAATAGCGCACATATAAATCTTAATTCAGTCTCTGAAAAATACGAACTTAAAACCAGCATTTAACGTCGATAAATAATAGGCACCTATGGTTACTTAGCAGCAAGTTAACCTTTTAACCTGAGACATACATAGTGCAAACTTCCCATGGCGTTTAACCTGGTGCTTCTGTGATTAGTTTTATATTTGGATAGAGATGTATAGCAGCTTTCAATAGCCCTTTGGTTTGGTTGGTAGACAGTAAACTGTTTTTTTTTTTAAAGCAATTCGGTAATACTAAGGCAGTACTTGTGTTTGACATGGAAACAATCATTTCAATTTAAAAAAAGTAAACATGCTGCCCGGGACAACTTTCATAATGAAAACAAAAAAAAAACCTATAAGTATAGAATATTTACAAATATACAGGAATAATTTAGCATCATAACGAAACATTAGTGCAATGAATAATATATATTTGTTGTTCATTGACAAAAACAAAATAAAACAAACATTTGTTAAAAGATTATTGCAAACCTGTTTATCTGACAAATGGGAAGATCCCTGAATGGATGTATTGGTCACATTTTTCAAATTGTAATAAAATGCAGTTTTTTTAGCACTTACATAGGGAAAACGCTGCATTTCCAAAAAAAAAAAAAAAAAAAAAATTAAGTTGGTTTTCAGCATTGTAAATCATCACGTTTTACAACTTGACCACATGAACCCCCTCTGAAAATAACCTGAAACATATATAAACACTTAAATATCATTGGCCTACATTCATGCATAACTTTTTGGAGAGCAAGAAGGAGATGAAATTGGAGAACTGTTTTCTGACGCAGAAGTGTCCGAGTTATTTGAGCTAAAGGGAGCCGAAACCGCAAGGCCATCTCGTTCCCTCTTTTTCTGTTTCATTCTCCGGTTCTGAAACCAGATCTTCACCTGGGTCTCGTTTAGCTGCAGCGTTGTTGCTATCTCAACTCTCCTGGATCTGGTTAGATATTTGTTAAAATGGAATTCCTTTTCCAGTTCTGTGAGTTGTTTGGTAGTAAAATTCGTCCGAGCTGTAGCGACAGTATTGGTCAATCCACATTCGGTCACTTTACCTGTAGTGAAAGAAAATAAACAGTGCTAAATACATGCAGTGATGTTGTTTTTATTGTGCATGTAAAGCCCACTCATATCATATATTTCATCAATTGAAGAAATGTATACATTTCAGCAGTTACACATACAATTCTCAGCTTTATAAAAGTACAGTAATACTTACTGTTTTTGGGGTTGTTTCTTTTGATTTTCATCCACTCAAATGTATTTGCTGTGACTGATGTCTCATCTCTTGGTGAATTTGGTTTTGGGTAACTTTCCTGAGAGGGTGAAAGACTTTGATAACTTCCCAAATAAATATCACGATCACGCTGTTCCTTATTGCATTGGTTGTAACAATCTTGCTCACCAAGGCTGTTGTAACCAGATTGTCCATGGTTAAGTGGAAATGATCCATTTCCTGGGTATACAGAAGTCATGTACTGGACCTGTGGCCCGATGTCGTCTGCTTCGTTATTACACCCATATGTTAAACCATATCCTGCACCCTGGCCCAGGTAGCTGAACTCGGCCCCATTTTGACTGCTATCGTAGGGTATTTCTAAAGTACCCGGAGGAAACCTGATTGGTGAACGAGTATGAGATTGATGCTGATCTTGGTAATTTGCACCTACGGGCACACTCCCCATACTCTCTCCAGGAACGGAATAAGGTTGCAGAGGGCCAGGCCTGTGTTCAGCATGGCAGAACTTAGCTGACAATGCTAAAACGTCTCCACTTGAAAAATAGTCAAAGTAAGTATTCATTTCCTCCTACTGTATGATCCGACAGACACGTTGAATGATGGCTTGCCTGCTATTGCTGATCACTTACTGTACTTTCTAGTCTCAGATGTAAATATTAGCTGTGATAGTGAGGGGGCGTGGCCATGTGGCTGCATTGCCCAATCACTGTAAACTGTGGCAGCGCTACATGATGGCGCTGTGAGGTTTTCTCAGCAGTAGGTAGGGAAAGTTTGTAAATTAAAGACTTCTTGATGGATAGAATGTGTTGCAATACTTAAGAAAACTTTAAAGAGGACTTATGCATGCGGGTAAGGCTACCTTCTACGCTTTTAAGAAATCAAGTGTGAGGATGTATAGGCTGTATAACGCTTCAAACAACGTGTAGCAAAAAAACCAAATGTTTGGTCGATGTTTCACGGTTGTATTCTGTATACTGTATTCAATGTGACTGAATTTCGCTTGAAACTGCTCGTACTGTAATGTGAGTTGGCAAACAACTACAACCAGATGTTTTTCGACAGCTTCTCCTGTAGGTAATCACAAGTGCATAATAAAACTAAATACATAAAATAATTCCGACTGGAGATTGATCAGAATTCGTCAGTACACAGAGGTTTGTTACTATATATCATATAAAATGTATAGAATGGTTTTATTGTATTATATTTTTCATTTAATGCTTTTCAAGAAGTCTGTAGCCTAGTTAGAAAAATGGGTTTGTAAGACAATAATGACTGATAAACCCGGAGTACGCTTATATATGTGTGTGTGTGTGTGTGTGTGTGTGTGTGTGTGTGTGTGTGTGTGTGTGTGTTTTAAATCCCCCTTTAATACAATCTAGTTCATTTCGTTGTTTGCTGTTACAGGGTTATGAGAATCTAAGTGTAAGGCGCATGGTTCTGTAATCAGTGTGATAAAGAAAATACCCAAGAGTTAATAAGCGTTATACAGAACGTCATTTGAAATCTTCCCTAACCATACCATGCATTTTGTTTGTAGTTGGTTTTATATTTTACAGTTTTTAAGGAATATTAAATTTCTTTAGCGGATTATTTATATTTGAAAGTCACCTATAACTTAATACACTCGAGGGACCTTAACCAAGAGAGAGATCCTCAAATAAAGGTACGATTTTGGGGTATATATCTTTTAGTATAGGAAGCTGTCCCTATAGCATAAAAAAGGGGAATTGTATTCAGTACTTTTTGGTATTAACGCTATTTCATTGAGAAAACCTCTGAACAGGGATATCAGACAAGATTTCGAGGTTTGGAGTCTATATGAATACATTAATATTGCAAAATGTTTAACGGTGATATAAATTGTATCGTTATTTAGTAGGTCATATGTGTCTAGTTCCAATTTGAGCCCTATAGAGTCAGACATTTATCACGTTGAGGGATGGGATACAATCAATCTATAATAAGCATTTCAAATTATAGAGAGTGGACTTGTATATTTTATGAGACCCTGACTATGTACAGTATAATTTAATGACGTACTGTTGGGGAATCTAATGATTGGAACTTGATATTAAACCAGCATTCAAGAGTTTACCATTGTTCAACTTTTTTTTTTTTTTTTTTTTTTTTTTTTTTTTTAGAAAGCATGATTAAGGGTTATTCAGGCACGTTATGTATTTGCTTATTTCTACTCATTCCATGCTGTAGATACCTCAGTGCATGGGATGCACTGGTAGTCACTATGTTTTATAGTTTCAGATAGATATATCCCACCACATGAATTATGCATTGCATCCTTTTGCCTTTAAATACATTTAGCTAGTGAATTAGTAACAAGGAGGATACCCATATTACTACAAGGAATCTGATACCACTTTAAAAGTCAAATAACTTTGGTGCATATACCTGATTTGCAGACCGTGTAGCATACACCTATTATGTAGCATAATATCAGCCTTAAGCAAAAAATAAAGCATATAAGCAATACCTAATAATAATAAAAACACTACTCCATTTAGTTAATACTACATAACTTTAGCATTTGTCATAGTTTGATAAAGATATATCATTATATCATAAAAACTGTTGAAACCAAGTGTAAACACATTGTTATGTGACTCTTGATGGCATGAGTTTATATTTCAGATCCTCTTTTTCGTGGAGTCCTGGACGCATCCCAGCTGGCCTCATCCTACACGAAAGGAGGAGAAACTATGCTGTCGAGTAAAAAGTGCACAGTCGGTGATTGATGAACTCTTAATAATACCCCACTGACAACCGCGCTCCCCGCAAAGCCAGGACTACTTCTTTCCAGCTGCTAATTTGTTGGAGTGTTGTTTCATATTAAAAGATTAACCTATCTTCTCCCATAAAGACACAAAGGCTATCCTGTCGTGTTATTTGAAAATGCTGTAATATTTTTATTTCAGTAAGCTGCATTAGTTGTGTTATTCTGGTTCATTTATGTCGGCCGCTGTGGTCGAACAATCCAAAATAAAGAAAAGTGTAGGCAGACCTTTTGTACATGGGCCAAAAAAAATACAAAATATCCGCCCGTATGCTTTTAGCTGCACTATATTTTGCAAGTGAAATGCTGAAAAATGTTGAACACATTTTATCAGCAATATAATGCAGCACATAACAAAAATATATCTACGATTTTGGAAGAACAACTTTTATAGGACTCAAATAGTCAAAAGATGCAACCAGGTATTAAAGTGTTCAAGTCCCTTTGACTTTATAAGGACGATTGAATAACTAAGGCGCCATGTTGATGGTGACGTTAAATATACTGAACATAATTCAAACAGAGTAATGAAAATGAATACAATGTTGTTTTAAATATATTTATAGCCTTTGCATTCCTAAATGCATAATTTTAATTTAAGCATGCTAATAAAGAGTAAGCATATTTTTAAATTTCGTTTTAACTTTTTTTCTTCATATTTATACCCAAGCCTTAAATAAAAATGTCGTGCAATAAAGATAAAATACTTGTTTTATTAATATGATACGCACAATTAAGGCACATGGTCAATAATATAAAATGGAGAGTGTGTATGTATACACGTGTATGTATTTCCTTGAATACAAATTAACAAAATAGATGCAATGAGATTTGGGGTCTTTTAGTGTTAGTATTGTATGGAGTCTTTGTCTGTTATTAATAATGTATAGATATGTGGGCCTAAACTTATAGTTATATGTATTTTTGTGTTCATTTCAATATGTATTATTTCACATATCTATTTAATGTAAAGTCTTGTTTTATTGAACAAAGAGCTTGCTGTTGCTTTGTCTAATAAAGAGAACAAAAAACGGGTGATGCATCTTGTCATATTTATTTTGGAGCACATTGACATACATTGTATAATAAACATTAAAATGGCAACTGTTGAAAATCTGTTGTGCAAATATTTTCAACCAAAAAGTTAAAGGTGTCAGAAGGAATGTCCGTTGTGTCATTGTCAAGTATTGACAGCTTAGGTAAATCTATTGTAAAAGGATCGATTGAAATAGTATCTAAATCCTCTAATGTTGTCATATTAAAACTTTCTGAACCATCGGTGGCAGATGAGAAAGTCCTTGGATTAGTCAGCGAACAGTCAGTTTCATTGGAATTATGGAAGTCGTCATGGTTTGCGTTTCCCTGAATGGGAGCAGGTTCTTTCAGTATATTTTCATGGTAAGGGTTTGATGCATCTGTTTCAGTATTTTCAGACTCTAGAGTCTTTAAAGCGTCCAGGTCCATCATTGTTTGCGAGCCTCCAGTAATAAAGGCGTTATTAACACACTTGCTTTCTCTAATCCCTTTACATAGCGGTGTCTTCCCTGCTTTAAACCGAGATTGCCTTTTAAGTTTCATACGCCTGTTTTGGAACCACACTTTGACTTGTCTTTCAGTCAAATCTAAAAGAGCTGCGATTTCTACTCTCCTTGGTCTGCAGAGGTACCTGTTATAATGGAATTCTTTTTCTAATTCCAAAAGCTGGGTATTGGTATAGGTTGTGCGTAGTCTTCTCGAGTTGTCAAATAGGTCACCAGTGCAGTTTTCCTGAAATTCTTCGTTATCTAAATAAAAAAGATGAATAGATTAAATATATGAAATGAGTGTATTAAAATGGCCGCCTGCCTTTGAGCACCATACAAAATGGCATAGCATACTAGTACAAGGGTATCCATGCACCTAATCCGACCTCAATACAACGTTTACCAGCCATTGTTCGATAGGTGCAGGATCATACGAGAATTGCAATAATGTAAACGTAAATGAGGTGTTGACAAATTTCTTTTTTTTTTTTGTATTGCTTAAATCAAAATAAATGAATTATCATATCAGTTCTTGCTCCATTTTAATGATATCTCTTCCATGTATACAACTTGAATAATAACGTTTTTAACTGCATTTACACTGACCTTCATTGGAAGATCCAGAGGAAAATGTGGCTGGCGGAGCATGCCTTTTCTTTTTATGTGTTTTCTTCTCTTTCATCCATGGGTATTCCAAAGGTTTGCTCCCTAAGACTGCTCTGTCAATATCTTGCGAAGTTTGCGTTCTCTCCTTTTGAAATGTGTTTCCAGAGTTCAGAATGCCGTGTTCAAAGGGAGGAGGAATCAGTGTCGAATCTGAAAGCGACGAGTTTTTGATTGATGAACTTTGAAATGTCTCACCAAGAGGAGGAAAGGATGTAAGGCACTCCGCTAAGGACGGCTCGCTGTTGATAAATCCAACCTCTCTATCAAACCCGCTGTTCATCTTTGCTTACTCGGGCGTTTTAGGAATTTTCTTACAAAATATTATAGGAAGTATATTTCAAATTGTATATAAAAATATATTATAAAACGGTTTAGCAGCTATAGCACTTATTAAAGTATGTGTCTATTGAATTCACAGGGACAAGGTTGAGCTGAGGATGAATTTACTGTCACATGATCCAGTGGACCAATGACATGGGTGAGAATACAAACCCTAGCTTTCTGAAAGAATTCGACAAATCAAATTGTTATTCTTTATTTTTATTTACAGTCTGAAGCTTGTTAATTGTAAGCAAAGGTCGAAGAAGGTGTTAAAAATACGTGGTCTCAATGGAACGTGATCTTCAATCAATCACAAATGTTTATTTGCATGGTAAAGGAAGAAATACACAATAAATTAATCTTATGCGTTGTCACCGGTCAGTCTACAAAAAGAATGCACTGAAGCTGTGGGTTCAGCTAAACGCTGGATTTGGGTTGGCGCTGGGCCTCGAACAGATTTATTCAGTGTCTTTCGATACGGTAAACAACTGAATTTGAGTATTCTACACCAACAACGGTATATCAGCATCTATCTATCTATCTATCTATCTATCTATCTATCTATCTATCTATCTATCTATCTATATAGTCCTTGTTAAGAGTTGATAGTCATTAAACATGGCAAATATCTCGTTATTGTTTGATTTTCTCACGTTTAAGATTTAATGCATTCTTTTGTCTGTGAAATTGTATTGTTGAAAGATGTGTGGGAGTTTTAGCTTTTGGTAAGGCAACTGCTTTGCGTGGTTGCGTGGGGGGCACTGGAGCAGTACCAGAGGAAGACATTTTTGCTTAAATGTCGACCAAATTTCCCGTGTTTCATCATTAAATATCTACCATTTTTCATTTTTTTTTTTTTTTTTTTTAGAAATTGGGAATTTAAAAATCTTAAATTGTAGTCCTTTATTTTACACAGTTTTTAAAATGTGTTTCCCATTTCAAGATGGCGTTTTGTAGTATTGTGAGAGAAAAACGAATACATACTCGCTGTTATCAATTAAGGTGACAACAAATATAAAATAGCAGCTTAACCCATGTAAAGGTCTACCTCAATTTCAAACTACAATATAGAAATAAAGGAAACCCTTCTGCAAATTCTGTTAACACTTTATTTACAAAAAAAAAAAAAAAGGCTTAACACATTAAAATAGAACATTATCATTAGGGTGTTCAATCGATGTATGCATTAAAAGTATACTTCATAAAGTAACAAATTAATCTGAGGTAACTTTTACAGAGACATGTAAAATGACATGCTGGTGTACTGCATACTTTAAAAAAGAAAGGACCAGTTCAGAGACAAATTCTAAGTATGTTTTCAAATAGTACCAGACAATTTATATAATGTATTAAAACAAATGAACATAGTCTATTGTGTAATGTCACATTTCAGTTTTACTATAATAATGACTTACAGATTGCTGCCAGAATTAACCCTTACATAAACTACAAACACCAGCCACTTTTACAATTGCTTTAAACTATTCTCTCACCTATTTCAAACCATTTCACTAAAGAAGAGGAATATAATGGCAAAGGACATTAATTAATCTGTCCAAGGCATGTTGCATAAGTTCTACAAATGTTCACATAAATACACTAAGACGAATATAAATAATACGTGGTACATAATTTCTTGTTTAAAATAATAAATACATATATAATCGAGTTTAATGCATTTCATACATTCTTGAAAAAAATACACAAATTAAGCTCTTCGAAGTGAGACCAAATGCAGACAAAAACATCACGTAATAGAGTTTTTTTTGTACAAAAACAGCCCATTATATCGGGTTGCTAATACTGACATATCTACAGGACTTACCTTCAAGTAAAACGTTATCAAATGTTCAGTCCTTAAGTTTACATTGTGCATTGCACTTCAATATGCAAAACAGCTGTCAAGAATATCCCTTAACTGGTGCCGATTAGTCTCAAAAAGGAACACAGCTGTTAGAAAATGTAATACTAATACAGTCCTTTCTCTATGAGCTTAATTAAAAAGTACTTCATATTATAGTGAGGTAATACAAAGCGAGGACGCCGTTTCACAACAATGACACTCCACTACAGATGCGTAAGTTTAGGTGCTTCCTGAATCCTTCCCTGAGATGTGTGATGAGAAGTCAGATCTGTATATGTAGGATGGGGGTCACAAGGTCCGTGGTGGTGGTTACCAGGGATCTGAGCAGCGCAGCTGTAGTCCACGCTAGCGGATGAAGGATGAGGGAGATGGCCAAGGTTGAACATAGGACCCGAGGCTGGCATAGAATCAACAAAATTCCCTCCAACATACACAGGGCTGCCTTGCAAATTAGGATTGGCAAAGCCCCCATTGCCTTGCATGGTATGATGTTCATATTCTGATCCTGGGTACCTCTTCTGCTGTGGGAGGCAGCTACCTAATGGTGCTGTATAAGCTGCCAAGCCATACATATTTTGATGTGGCTTAGCGAATGATGTTGGGGAATGAGCATCATAGTTAAGACTGTTTACATTTGGGATCTGGCTTGAATATCCAATATGATTTGGGCCACTTAATGGCGGGCTTCTGTCTGGGGATTGTCCAATGGGAGAGTGCATTATCCCCTTGGCTTTCTGATCTTTTTTGTACTTCATCCTCCTGTTTTGAAACCAGATCTTTATTTGACGCTCTGTGAGGTTCAATAAATTGGCCATCTCGACTCTGCGGGGACGACACAGATAGCGGTTAAAATGGAACTCCTTCTCCAGTTCTACAAGCTGGGCGCTGGTATAGGCAGTACGGACTCTCTTTGATGCTGGCCCTTGTGGACTTTTGTCATCACAAGTATCCCCTGCTTCAAAAGAAAAGAAAAATGACAAGATGACATCGTTACCATAAAATTCAATAACGGTGCCTTGTATCGTTACCTTAACCTAATAAAGATGATAAATGTATACAAATATATATCCCAGTATATACATTTCAGACCTTAATAATGTAAACCGTGAATCCCATTTCGCTATAGAAGCACACACACAGACACTTAAACCATTCAATTGAACAGAGCGCCAATAAAAGCACCAACGCCTACAGTGGCTGCATAATTCTATTATACATAACAAATGCAATAAGTGTCTTTTGTCAGGCATTACTATTTCTCCTGGCCATCTTTTTTTTTCTTTTTTTTTATATTAATAATAACAACTTAAAGAAATGTTCGGAAATATTACGTCTTTCTTTCACTAGTAATACAGTAAATGATGTAGCCTATATTATGGTATTGGACTTAATCATATTGAAGCTACTGGTAAAATATCATTAAAACGTTCCAAAAACGGTTTTTAAAAATGAGTTACAGATTTGCATAAAACAGATAAAGCAATTTATAAACGACATGAAACAGGTGACAAACGAACATTGTTTCATCCAAAGCCCGTATACTCATGTGTTTATAAAGTGTATCCAACCTTATATGTTGTTTATTTGTACTCTCTCTCTCTCTCTCTCTCTCTCTCTCTCTCTCTCTCTCTCTCTCTCTCTCTCTCTCTCTCTCTCTCTCTCTCTCTCTCTCTCTCTCTCTCTCTCTCTCTCAAAGGTGTATATACTATGTAAAACCACGTTGTTTTTTTCGGGTTCTGCTGATACACATTGTAAGATGTGCAATAGCTTTCTTTAACATTTGGAACTGTACTGTGACCCTGTTGCGAAATAGCAGTTCTGGACTATTTCCCTACTGTTTTAGAGGACACTTACTTAATAAGACGATCTTATTTTGTTGTCAACGCTATTGGAAGAGTTTTTCTCGTTCGTTTCTGCTTCAGAGGGCTGAACAATTCCTAAGCTTTTATTAATGAATATGGACTTTGGTCCAGAATATTTACCGATTTTCCTTCTGAAGTGGAATATGTTCAAGTGACCTTTTCATGCAATAAGGCTCCTGCCTGTTATAACATACCAATGACTATATTATTGCACCCCGAGGATAATCTCGGGTATAATTCGAATATATTTCCTAGATTTAACTTGAGAAGCGGTTTTAAAACAAATGTATATAGTGGACAGTCGATAGTATTGCACGCAAATACATAAATACATACATAGATACATTTAAGAATTGTTACGCTAGTCTCATACAAAATGTAGGCCTATATTTCGATTTGCCCATACCTCCTGCATTTATTTGAAGCATTCCTGTATAGCCTATGGGAAAGTGTTATTTTTTTCTTCTTCAGCAAACAACAAAATCAAGCAGCCTAGTAAGAAAAAAAAATGAAAGAATCGTGACGATATACCGTACCTTGTGCAGCGGTGCAGTTACTTTTCTGTTTTGAGTTTTGTCGGGACTCCTTCATCCACGGGAATATTTGCTTTGTAATAACCGGGGTGGTAGAGTTGACTGAAGAGTTGGAGGCAGACTTTTTTTTCTGTGTTGAAGTACTACTTGAGTTAGGAGAAGATGCTGGCAGAGGAGGTGCTTGCTGCTGTTCACTGATGTTAGCTGGTTGGCTACTACCCTGGCTGCCACTTGTTCGCATGCAGCTGCCATTTATGTCACTGGATTTGTGGCTGGGGGGTCTAATAGTTGGTGTTTGTATAGTGCCGGTACATACCGAACTCTGAAAATCGTTCTCAATAGCGGATGGTGGGTACGGTTGGTGTGTAGAATTGTAACTGTATGCATCAGATTTAGTGTAAGAATAGCCCCCAAAAAGTCCAGAATTGTCATAGTAGGCGGCTTTCTGCATTGTGTTTTCTCAAAGGGATAGGGCCTTATCCAATAGCATTGACTGTTTTATGTCACGTGGGGAGAATCTTCCAGTCTTTGTTGTGCTTCTGACCTGTAGGTGTAAGACAACAAAGACACGTTCTAAGTTTCACTGAACATATTAGTGTGAAAAATATGAAAACGTGCATTATGTAAATTCTGTGGAATGCAAAATGTTATTTAAACTGTGAGTCTGAAAAGGTATTTGAAATATTCGGTTCTTCAGTCTGTGTGAGGAAATGCTTAATAATGTATTATAGTTTTACACATTTTACGCGTGTTCATTTATATAAGTAAATACACGATGTAAAAAAATACTATTATTAAATACTATTATTATTACTACTACGACGACGACTACTACTACTACTACGACTACTACTACGAGGTCATCTAATCATATGTTGACCCATATTTAAAATTAAAAACAGTTATTTGTAAGGAAGAAGTCCTATAATCTCAAGCTTCAAAAATACTTGGCTTGTTAACCAAAATAAAATGCATATCTTATTTATAATATTTGTGTTTATTTATTTGTTTGTTTGTTTTTGTTTGAACCCTGTGATTCAAATCTCATTATGTTCCCATTATGTTCCAAGAAATATTACATTAATTAGTTATAGATATATAACAATAACTGCAAGCAACGTGAATAAGCAATACTTCACGAGTCTAAATGACTGTTGGACATTCGGTACACAAATGAAGCACTTTTCATTTTCACTTATTCACACACTGGTTAAAGACGTGATGGATTGAGCCTATCAGAAAAATAAACGATGTTTTACTTTTACTTTTCTTGGTTTTGTTTCTTCGGCATATGGAAGGTTCAGATCACGCAACCTTTCCCCTTTCTCTAGGCACCACAGAAGCAAAACAGTTAAAGTATAACTTGGCTCTTTAAAATCTCCTTTGTGTAGAAACAATCAGGAAAATGCTTCAATCAGCACTTTAAGCCCCACTATTTCTTCTACAATACCACATGCACAATGGATGTCATGAGTAAGCCTAAAGCAAAAAAAAGAGAGAGAATGGGAATGAGAGAGAAAGAGGGAGAGAGAGAGAGAGAGAGAGAGAGAGAGAGAGAGAGGGAGAGAGAGAGAGAGAGAGAGAGAGAGAGAGAGAGAGAGAGAAGGGGAGGGGGATAGCAATATTTTATTATTATTAATAATAATAATAATAATAATAATAATAATAATAATAATAATAATAATAATAATAATAATAATAATAATAATAATAATAAGCTGATGTAAATTGCCAAGCCATTTTAATAACCCAATTTGTACTACTTTATCAAAGTAGGTTTAAATTTACACCGATCTTGGCATTTCTGTTTGTTTGTTGTGTGCTTTTTTTAATTTGTCTATTTTGTGTTTGTTTTCAAAAGGACACGCTACACTTAAATTATAGTGTATAAATACATTTCAGTCTTTTAACAGACTGAAATTTTAGACTCAGACGAGTTTACCAGTCTTTCCCTTTTATATTTAACGTGTATTCCAAACCAATTATACTAGACAAATCATTTGCTTATGGCAATTTCGGGTCAGACGGCTAGTCCTTGATTTATTGGCTAACGCGTGGGTTAATTAGTGGTATCTACGTATTCCCTGTTTAGATTTTCGTAATGTACAGAAACATTGATGGGCGTTTAATTGGATCTTAGCATCCACAATATATAAGCATATACATCGTTAGAACAAAGACAAAAATCATTGATTATTTCTGTAAGAAACTGGGGCCCGTTTTTGTTCAGATGTAGCACATGCTTGTGAACTCTGTTTGAACCTTAAAAAACAGACATGGTCCATAAATCACTTGGACAATGGTCAAATGTTTCTAGGACCATCTTGCATATCTTTCTTAGCTTATCATTTTGTTCTTTCTTTCTTTTTTTGTGCGGAAATGTAATAGGTAGGCCTAAAGAAGAAACTCAAAACGGCAATAGTCTGTGAGTGCAACAGCGTGTTACTGATATATAGTGGAAACGGTGTGATTATTTGACCTTTTTTTTTTACATTTTAGGTCTTATAGCATATAGGCAATCCGTGTAAAATTGTTGATTCCTAATAGAGATTTTGGTTAGAGTACAATGACTATTTTCAGTAGGCCTAATGCAAATAAGAGATGGGAGGGTCCCTACGATATGCTAATCCCAACGCAATTGTGCACACAGTCCAACCAAGAGCATCAAACAATGGCTGCTAAAATCTGTAGATGTTAAGGGTTTTATTTATAGAGTGCAATGTTCTAAGTGCAACACAATATCACATATAGCCAGCTGTTGTGTTATTGGCCTTTTATTGACAGCTGTTTCTATTGCATGCTCTCTTTTAAAATCAATACCTAATATAATATAAAAGTGAATTAGGTTTTTATGAGTGGGCAGCCAAATACAGTAGTTATTAAGCCTAATCCCTGGCAGTGCATAGCAATGCACCTGTCAGTGTGGGCTGCAACAAAATTTATGACTGCTAGCACCGTGGTCTTAAAAGCTTGACTAAGGAATGAAAAGAAATACACTTTCCAAGACTAGCTATCTTCAGAAGTGTAAAACAGACTGAGCGTAGGAGGAAGACCAGCAAAAGAATCCCCTACTCCGCAAGTTCTCATTTAACAGACTGGAAGGGACGTTTATATAAATCCCACAAACAGCTCTATGAGTGTCTGTTTCCTAACCCAGCTCTTGCAGTTTTTCGTCAGAAGCGTCTCGTGCTAAGATAATAAACAAATACCCAGAAGAAGGAAACACGAAAGAGTTTAAACCCGAAGGATTATCCAACTGTTGGCAAAAATCTGGACAGAATTGTGGCGTGAACAAACCATGGGATGAAATGGACAATGTTAATTTATTTCTAAATACCGTGAATATTATTTGCCTGTGAAGACTTCTTAAGAAATGCTGGTACTCCGCTCGTCTGTCTCGCTATGGAGGCACATGTATGTGTGGCCTAAAATGCTGGAAGGATATGTAATAGGGACCAGTGTAACATGCGTAATAGGTTTTAAGCCTTTGGGTATTTCAGCACTTCTTTTTTGTTTTTACAAATCTTCTTTTTCCTAATAAGACCACGCAAATTAAAGCATTAAAAACCCCAGCTTGCAATTTTCTCAATACACTAGTATTTGTGACAGATATTTAATGTAAAACGTTCTTTACGCATATAGGGCGATTTCGTTGTTGCGGTTTTGATTATTCCACTTGGGATTAAGGATACGCATTTTGACAACCTGTGTTGTAAATGCAGATAAATACCCAAGGATTCAAAGATATAACCCGGATGTTACGTAAGATAGCCATTTGTTGTAACAGATACAACGGTGTCGGTAACATGAAATATATTGCAATGAAATGTAGTTATTATTATTATTATTATTATTATTATTATTATTATTATTATTATTATTATTATTATTATTACTAGTAATAGTAGTAGTCGTAGTAGTAGTAGTAGTAGTAGCAGTAGTAGTCGTAGTAGTCGTAAGTATTAAGCTCGACCATAGACAATAAATATTCTTCACATATAATATTCAGCTTCTGAGAATAACGTTGTGTTTGAAATGCATATTGTTTTATTAAAATGGTGTGGGTTTACTCACAAACATGTGTTTGCAATGATTTTGTGAATGTACGGCATGTATAGTAATACTTCTTACTTCTTAACGCATCAACTCTTACCCCAGAATTGCTTATTGTAGAGGGGGGGGTTCTTTTTCTTTTTCAAAGTTCTCTCATTACTGGGATCCCACCAACTTGGCCCTGGAAGACGAAACAAATGTTATCAACACATGAAACACAAAATGTATGCTGTTTAAAACCAACTCTCTGCATCTTACACAATATTGAAACTCATTTGTAATATGTTGTATACGATGGTATATTTGTGTTTTTCCTTTTTTCGTATATAATGACGCGTATTGTCTTTTGCACACACTTTTCTTTTTGTATTTTAAAAGTAATTAAGTATTTAACTTAAACTGAGCACTTAGAACTCAAGTGTAGGCTATTTACAGGTGTCCAGTAAAAAGAAAACAAAATGATATTCAAAATTATGAATGAGATTCACAGACTGTATTCAGTAGTCAAATGTAATTCATATTGAAGTGATATTTGTAGCCCTGTGTAAGTAGCAGAAACGAAACGAACCAAAAGAACAATACGGATGTGTTTGAACGGCCAGGCGCCATCAGCCATAACTCATAAACAATGTAGGTTATTACAATGGCGGGTGTGTTTTTGATGCATATACTTAGAACTCTCGCTCATTTTATTTTCATGTCACTACGTCATAACAAATTGTTACTGGCAACAACAGATACATTTTCTTTCGGTTATTTCCTTAATGAAAGTTAATCAGGAGCATTTGCAAAGATGGGAAATTATCCAGGAAATGTATGGGATAATTGAAACAAGTTGGTGCTAGTGCTTTAATCTGAGCAATACATTTCGTAGAAATAATACAAATGGCAGAAGCAAACCTGCACAAAGGATAGTAGGCCATTAAACCGACAATATTTAGCAGTCATAAGCCTTTTTCGTGACCTTTGGCATGTTCAGCAATAACTCACCGTTTAATGAACAACGAACGGAAGCGCTTCAAATAAGTCACAATGCAAACCTTCGCAAAACTTTTCAGCACTGCCTTGTGTATTCTTACCCTGCCCTCAAGGTACAGCATTTAAAAACTAGTTTCCACAAGATGGTCATACTAACCCTCAAGTTGGAAAGATGAGAGATGAACTGCTGTGAGCCATAAGGTCTGCGGTTCAAGGCCTGCTACATTAATGTGCTGTTTAATGTATTCACGTGGTCATACGTCAGTTTAATAGCTTTTCAATTTTTTTTATAGATATATATATATATTTATTTATTTATTTTTACTAGGGATAAACATACGTTTAATACATCTATCTAGTAAGACACTGGTGGTCAAGAAGAACGCACGCGCTTGCTACAGTTTGTTTTAAATAGTTCCTGACGTGCGCTGATTTTCCAGAACAACGTTTGTTGCCCACGCATTATCATCACGGTAAGTTCTTAACTATATTAACATAATAGGTTGTGTTATTAGCTACTCCAGAAACTGCTCCCCAAACACCCTTTCTCTCTCTCTCTCTCTCTCTCTCTCTCTCTCTCTCTCTCTCTCTCTCTCTCTCTCTCTCTCTCTCTCTCTCTCTCTCCTCCATGTTCTCTTTAATCCGTACCTCTCTCTCAAATAAGTGTAAATATTAATTGTAAATGAGGTAACAGTTATGATATTGTTAGAGTTATTGAGGTCTAGGCAGTTTAAACTCTTTAGCATATGTCTGTTGCTGGTATACCGGTAGTAATGTTGATCCTGAAATAGGATTTAAGTTCATAAAAAAAAAAAAATACAATCTCTTAATAGATATTATTTAGGTTTGGGACCGGGGAAGGTGTTGCAACATTTTTTGAGGTGAAGTTATAAGTAAGAGTATCTTTCCAGCCAAATGAAATGCTGCTCTCTATAATTGGATTCAGTTTGCTAACTTGGCAGGCCAGTAGCTTGAAGCTATATTACTATGAAAAATGTCCAAAGCTTCTGACTTTCTACCGAAACGAAGCACACCATGCTTTCAGTACAGTACAACTTATTTCCCATGTTATTATCCAACTCAAACAGAACGCGGTGGAAGAATTATTAAAATGTAAGTTAATATTACCCTTCAAGAAAACAAGGGATTAGCAGTCTGCCAATATAATAACTGCTTAACATGCCAGGTACTGGTCTGGTTTTATTGAATAAATGTAACATATGTTGTTCAATCCAATTAAAGTTCTCAAACGTAGGCTCCTGAAAAGCGAAAGAACAGAAAGGCGACGACAAAGAATATAAAAACTCGGTTAATCTGTAACATCAAATTCCAAAGAGTCGGTCGCTTAGACGCTGGAGAAAATAAAGCTTCAGTTTTGGTTGATTATCTAAAGACCTGTACTTATTTGTAAGACCAACTGAAAAAAAAGAAAGAAAAAACACCATGCAACCAAAATCAGTTTATATTTCAGTTATAAAAATACATCATGTCAATTGAAGCCAGGAAATCACAATAGATACCTAAATGATTAATTAAAAATGTTTTGTCTAAATATCGTCAAAATGTCAGATGTTTTCAGGAAGCGCAAGGTTTATTTTCTATCCCTTAATTATTAACACCATCAGAGATGTGTGTATTACATTATTTGATATATATTTGTTAAAAACAAGAAAAGTACCTAAAAATAAAACGATAAAATGATTAACAAATGTAATAAAAAAAATAAAAAATAAATAGATAAATAAATAGATAAATAATAATAATAATAATAATAATAATAATAATAATAATAATAATAATAATAATAATAATAATTTTAACAGAAAATGATTTACATATATGGTAGGTTAGTCCATAGTTTACATAGCCGTATATCTTAAAATCACATAAATCAACCGCAACTACACTTTGACGATAAGACAACAAATTAATGTGATTTACGATCTAACTTTTTATATGACACCGTGAAAAGTTCTATTGGTTCTTTCTTCCATTTTTATTTCGTTTATTTATTTATTTTAACTAAACTGCAAAACCAGCTGAAAATCGACATCAAAATGAGTGTGTAGGACATAAGTCCAGTCTAACCTTTTGAAAGTGCCCAGGTTGCTAAAAATGATAAACTCTGCCTATACATTATCATGTTTTGTTTTCATATATGTTTCCTTGGCTATGCTGGCAAAAGCGACGTTAATAAAGATCACACCTTTAAATGGAATAAATCATATTTATATCCTCCTCATTATGGTTAAAGGTTGCATTTTGCCATGCAATTGCTTACCTGTGTATCAATTTATCATAAACCTGTGCTTCTCAGTCTCAATTTCTTCGCCTGCAGTCTCTAGAATATATCCTTCACCCTTTGTCTGCAGACAATACTGTCCTAAACCCGATCTTGCGGTTTTACAGACATTTCCATATACCAATGCAGACAGTATTCCCGATAGAATGGAAAGAGACTCAGACCCAACTACCAATAAAAAAGCGAATGCAGTTTTGTACCCTTGTTCTAAAATATTGCGTGCAATCAACCACTTAGGGATAAACGGAGTTTACAGCACCAGGTATACTTTTTAATGTCACAAATTATGATTTTGGTACTGTATCGGAAACCTTTTATAATGACAAATAAAGGCGCTGCCTTAAAATACAAGCATATTTGTTCACGTGATCTCTATACCAGATTGTTCTGATTGAGGCAGGAACTCCAACAAAGCCCTACATCACAACGCAATTTTTATAAGGAAGCTCCTTCGGGTTACTGTGTATATATGTATTGTGGGTTTTTATCATGTTTCCCTTTAAAAAGTAATACACTGTGAAAAAAAGTTACAGTTAGTGCAGCTCAGCACACACAAAAAAAGCATCTGCACCCTCAAATAAAATATTATGTTCTTAACGAAAATGGTTTATACTAAACGGGCGATTTCGATTTATAGTGCTTTCCCTTTGGACATGATCTCGAATTGTGATGTGGACACTTTAAAATACAAAGTCCTTTTCAAAAACAATAATTTAAAAAGGAGTGAAACACGTTTTTCAAACGTTACAAATAAAACTGTATTGGGACTTTCAAACCAAAATAAAAAGCATATAAGCCGGTTTGCCATTTAAGGAATTACTTTGATATTACTGTGATATTTTCCAACACTGGAACTGACATTGTAGGCTACCGATTTCAGTATTTTGAAGAGCAATGGTTCTAGATTTGCGAAATCTTTTTTTTTTCTTTGTTTTATTTCATTTTTGTATCCATTCATTCATTTTATTGTAATAATAATTTTTTGTTTTATTTTCTAGGAGACTGAAGCGGCGAGGATTCACTGCAGCTGCATTCACGGCGATTGTTGATAACAAAATGATAGCCTACTACCTTGTTATTTTCGTATTTTATTACCACCATGAAATACTGAATTTTGAACAACTGTAGTTTTATGTACAATTTGGACGTTACCGGTTTGAAATATAGTCAAATCCATCGAATAAAGTAATAAATAAAATAATTGCACTGCATTTACTTTGTAAAATAGGGCTTATTTTAGTCTAAGGTTTTAAATAAATAATACATGTATATTGTAGTTGGGCTTTGTGAATGATTTATATTATTCCTCGCACTTATTGATCAAAGTATTCAAAGTGTCCTAAAATCCTCTACAATTAAAAGAGGGGTATTGACAGTAATATATGACCCGAGGGTTTCATACAAGCATTGTATCACGGTTATCTGAATAAGCTGATTTTTTGTGTGTTTGTGTGTGTTTTTTTTTTTCTTTTAGTGTGCCTGTATCATTCACGTGCAATGCAATTCAGAGATGTGTTATTTAAAAGAAGAATAAGAATGATAAAAATAGTATCATAGCATTACTTACATTGTTTACCTAAAGCAAACACTAACAACAAAATGTGGCACATGTTTAATACATGTTTAAAAAGTGTTATAAATATGCTGTATATTTGTGTTCCTAATTACTGTGCAAAAGAATTGTATTTTTTTTAATATAGTAAACAAAACATAAGAGGCTCACGCAAATGTATGAAATAAGGAACGTCTCATTATCAAATACTGTAATGTAAAACATATTTATCTTAAAACAAGGGAAACAAACAAACAAAAACTCCTGAAACATTTTGTTGGGTGTTCATTGTTTTCAATGTAAGCTTAACATTAGAAAGAGAGATCTGTTGAGGAAACTCGCATATTCCGAACAGGAGATGGAAAAGAAGGACGTCTTCGCCGATGCTAGGAATCTTTCTGTGCGGGAACTTGTCTTTTTAAGGATGCAAGACTTCTTCCACCGTAGCATATGTTCATAGGGCAATAAAAAGTGAAAGATTTACAGTGTTCGCCCGGCCCCCAACAGCCTCGCACCCTTTTAGGAATTACTCGGGGTGATTTATAACAACGCCGGCAACTGTCAACCTGCTCAAATGATTCTTACTACCTTTTAAAAAGTGAACTAGTGATTAATGTCTTCGTGCGCATTTGTTTGTTGTCTTGCTGCTATCATTGCGTTATTAGTATTATCATTATTGTTATTGTTATTTGTTTTAGAATTGTCTTTGTACTTAAAGATGTAATATATGGTAACATTATTTCCTGAAGCCAACTATCAAAACATTGGTTGGTTGAATGCGCAATCGCTTTAAACATCATGGATTTAAACACAAACTTTGCGTTTCGTCTTACACAAGAAACGAAAAAAAGGAAAATCAAAACATTAATTCTGTTTTGTACCATAAATTACAACTGATTACATTCATTCTCAAAATACTTATTTCTGTCTATGATTCTTGCGTCGATCAAATATGATGATCTATATATATACATACATACATATATACATATATATATATATATATATATGTATATATGTGTGTGTGTGTATATATATATATATATATATATATATATATATATATATATATATATATATATATATATATATAAATGTTTTAGAAAATTATATTTGCATTCGATGTACATTTTACAAGCCTATCTACAGGTATTAAATATTGTATTTTTGCATTATTGTGTGCATATAAAAGGTTTCCTGAAGACTGGGATGCATTTTAATCGTTTTTCACTGTCAGTGGTTCAGCAAGACACAATTTATGACCCCTAATTTCCAAGGTACTAAGGCCCTTCTTCACAGACTCCAGGAAAAAGCAATAGATTCCCTGTCAGGCTGTATTGTTCGCAGTAAAACACAAGACCAAAACACTATAGCAATAATTAGACATTTACAACTATAAGCCCCATGTATGAATATATTCCTCCAATCTATTGTCAATATTGCATTTTCTGTTTGTCATGCTTTCGCACGATTCCCCCACAAAAAATGTTTAAGCATAAAAAAGGTCACTATAACCGCCTATAACAACTCTAGACTGCCTAATGGAAGCACAGAGCAGGATTCAAAGGGCGCTATTTATCACCTATGTGACAGTTAAGATAATTTACTATCTCACTCAAAATGAAACTTAAATGTTTACCTACCAAGCTTCCATTTGTTCAGATGCTATACAAAAGAGCTGGCTAGTGCAGCGTAGAATATCGGACCGTGTGTATATTATATTCTTGGGATCTCTTCAGTTCTCAGGTCTGATAGAGTCCTTTGCTTGGCCGATTAATGACGACGCCGTGTTTCTAGGGGACGTGCTGCATTAATTATTTAGCAAGCCACGTGGTCAAATCAAGTAAAAACCAATTCTTTTGGTCTCCTATTGAAATCTTCGGATTCAAGCTGCATAGTTTAAATACATTTTTGAGAGCTGTCTGGCACAAGAGGACAATCCTGTGAACAACATGGCCGTTTGAGAACCACTGTGGGTCTTCGGTCCTAAAGCGTCTGTGTTGTTCAATGCCGTGTCATTGATATCAGTGGCTATGCCTTTGCTAGCATTTATAGACTCGCTGTTATTTCAATACAAACCAATGCCATTCTGAAAAAAAACAAAGATTAGTTTCTATATCAAGACAAAACAGTCTACGAGACTGTAAAAGAGGTCTATGTTTTAAACCTATCTGCATAGTACCCAAAACTACACATTTTGCATGAATGCATTTATGTAGTAAGGCATAAAACCATATGATTTAAAGCATATGTATCTAGTCCACAGCAGTTATGTGTGTGTGTGTGTATGTTTAAATTACTATGACCATATCATGAACCACTCTGGTTTGAAATGATTTTATTGTCATGCACAAAATGTATAGCTATTTAAAATATGCATGGGAAAAATCTATCAGTTTACTAATGGATACACTGTTCCATGGTGATAGCTATATGTTTCTATATACGAAATACACATACATACATACATACATACATACATACATACATACATACATACATACATACATACAGCAAGATGCAAAATGCTTATGCTTATAATCCAGATAGCCGTACAGCATAATGTTTGTGTGTGGAGGGGGGGTTCGTGTGTGTGTGTTGGTGTGTGTGTGTGTGTGTGTGGGGGGGGGGGGGGGGGGGTCGTGTGTGTGTGTGTGTGGGGGGGGGGGGGGTTCGTGTGTGTGTGTGTGTGGGGGGGGGTCGTGTGTGTGTGTGTGTGGGGGGGGGGGGGGGTTTCGTGTGTGTGTGTGTGTGGGGGGGGGGGTTCGTGTGTGTGTGTGTTCGTGTGTGTGTGTGGGGGGGGGGGGGTGTTTGCACGCGCGTGTGTCTATGTGTATTTTGGAATGTGTAGGTTTTATTTCTTATAGGATGGAGTTTTTTATAAATACTTTTTTATTTTGATCACACCCAAACACTTAAGATACTATATAAAATTAGTAATAAAACAATACAGCGAGAAATGTATGTTCTATTTAATTGCTGGAGTCCCCGTTAAGTTTAATTAAAGGCAAGGGACATGTCTTTGTTTCTGATCATAACCTATTATCTATGTACGGTCAATATAATATATATTTTTGTTACAGTTGTGAACACTTCTACAACGACTACTACTACTACTACTACTACTACTACTACTACTACTACTACTACTACTACTACTACTAATAATAATAATAATAATAATAACATACACAAGCCTTCGTTTTGTAACCGATTCTAACAGTAAAAAAGATGTTTGCATCTAGACAAATTGCTGGGAGTCACAATTAACAGAAGGCAGGAATTCCAAGTTCTGTGATGAACCGCGCCTGTCACCACACAATACAAACAATACATTCCTCCCCGTGTTTGTTTTATATATCAAATCATTTCCTTGTAGGCCTGCACTAAATATAAAAAGTCTAGTTCTCTAAAACAAGAATTAAAGCATACATTACTTTATAGTAATTTTATAATTTAAAAAATAGTTTATTTTACTTCTAAAGATCTCGTTTAATATCTGCTTGACAGCCGCATTATTTTTATTATTATTATTATTATTATTATTATTATTATTATTATTATTATTATTATTATTATTATTATTAGCTTATACAATTATGGTAATAAAACACATTTACTCTAGTCCTTGATGGGAACTGGTCACCGTTCTACAAAAAGCTGTTAAATTACTCCCGTTTTTTATGATCTCATATTTTGAATACTGTCGAAGTGTTTTAGGTGACCTAGTTTTTGCATGGTCAGAGTTAGCTTTAATGGTTGAGACAATATACACGTGTATGTATGTATGTATTCATGTATGTATGTATGTATTCATGTATGGATGTATGGATGAAGTGCTGTGTTTGAATATTTTACAATATAAGTCACTGCATTAAAAAGCATGTACCTAAATAAACGTTACCGTAAATAAATAATGATGTAGAAGTAAATACATATAAATTTAAACCTAAAAGTCCCAATTTACTCTGATTCAAAGGGGAGTAAAGCTACATTTCCGTACAAAACGTGTATAGGATAACTGTTCTAAGATATATGTTACATGGGGGTCTGAACAACATGGCGAATCCTTGAAAATGGCATTTTCTCAAGTGTGCGGTTTTTTATGTATTAGCTCATGTAATATATTGAATAGGCCTATACATATTTAGAATAAAAGCGTAAATGTATGAAAAATAGCTTTGTTGTTTAATTCAAATTCGAGGCTGGTTTGATGTACAAATCGAAACAGACAGAAAATACGTATGTTTGAGGGATTTTATTGTAGGCCTTTATTTAGAGCTGCAAATGTTATTCACTGGTTAAAGTTCTCAAATACAAAGAAACACAGCGTTTACTTGCCTGAAGTGGAAATTATATCAAATAAGACGTCATTTTGTATAACCATTTTATTACAGCCCACCTCTTTAGGAAACTTACTGATTTACAAAATAATGTTTTGCTGGAGGTTTTGTGCAAAACAAACAAACAAACAAACAAACAAACAAACAAACAAACAACGAATACAACAAACTCAAATCACATCGCTACTCTTATTTTAAAAAGGTCCCCT